>NC_057808.1:502463224-503135920 GCF_018294505.1 Triticum aestivum
CACCTCTTCCCCCTTTCTCTCCTAGTCCAACATGGAAAAGGGGGGAGTCCTACTCCCGGTAGGAGCAGGACTCCTCCTGGCGCGCCTCCCTCTAGGCCGGCCGAACCCCCCCCTTGCTCCTTTATATACGGGGGCAGAGGGGCACCTCTAGACACACAATTGATCATTGATCTCTTAGCCGTGTGCGGTGCCCCCTCCACCATATTACACCTCGATAATATCGTAGCGGTGCTTAAGCGAAGCCCTGCGTCGGTAGAACATCATCATTGTCACCACGCCGTCATGCTGACAAAACTCTCCCTCAACACTCGGCTGGATCAGAGTTCGAGGGACGTCATCGAGCTGAACGTGTGCTGAACTCGGAGGTGCCGTGCGTTCGGTACTTGATCGGTCGGATCGTGAAGACGTACGACTACATCAACCGCGTTGTGTTAAACGCTTCCGCTTTCGGTCTACGAGGGTACGTGGACAACACTCTCCCCTCTCGTTGCTATGCATCACCATGATCTTGCGTGTTCGTAGGAAATTTTTTGAAATTACTACGTTCCCCAACAACCAATAGTATAGCAATTATCATCATCACAATGAGTAATAGGAGCAACATCATTTGGGAGGGATACCTTTCTACCTTTGCTTCTCCGTCTTTTCTTTTTCTTCTTCACATCATGTGTGGGTTTAACCCTCTCTTTTGAGCTCCTTATTAATGAGATTGGTTGAATAGAAAGCACCACCTCGTTACCTGATTCATCATAAGAAATAATAGGAGGATATTGGGAAGTATCTTCCCTTTCATTAGTATTCTCTTCATCTTCTATTTCTTTTCTTTTCTTTATGTAATTGGCAATATAAGGATTTTCAATGCAATTCACCGCACAATACATATAAATTTCCTCTAGATCAAAATCAAGAACTTTATCAAGGAAAAATTCTGGAGGATCCTTAGTTATACGTTTCATTTCTTCATAACCCACAAGCAAACTATGTTCATTATGATGTGCAAGGGAAATCAAGTCATCACAATTTTTGGACACGATTTGATCATGAAACAATTTGCATTGGTGATTTAAGTGATCACGTTCATTGCAAAGTTCACAAGGATGGCAAAGAAATTTTAAATTTTCAGCACAAGCATCTATCCTCTCTTGCAACCATTTAGTTTCTAAATATTTATGCCTCTTGCAAAATCTATCTTCCCTATTTGGTGTGTACTTGCAAACTCTTCACTCCACAAAAATTGACATGCTTATAAGAGGCATTTTCATCATGACTAGTGCAATCATCATTAGTACTATGGATATTCAAAGAATTCATACTAACAACATTGCAATCATGCCCATCATTCAAAGATTTAGTGCCAAACATTCTAATGAATTTTTCTTCTAACACTTTGGCACAATTATCGGAATCCTTATTTTCATAAAAGACATTAAAAACATGAAGCATATGAGGCACCCTCAATTCCATTTTTTTTGTAGTTTTCTTTTATAGACTACACTAGTGATAAAACAAGAAACAAAAAGATTCAATTGCAAGATCTAAAGATATACCTTCAAGCACTCACCTCCCCAGCAACGGCGCCAGAAACTGCTTGATGTCTACTACACAACCTTCTTCTTGTAGACGTTGTTGGGCCTCCAAGTGCAGAGGTTTGTAGGACAGTAGAAAATTTCCCTCAAGTGGATGACCTAAGGTTTATCAATCCGTGGGAGGCGTAGGATGAAGATGGTCTCTCTCAAGCAAACCTGCAACCAAATAACAAAGAGTCTCTTGTGTCCCCAACACACCCTATACAATGGTAAATTGTATAGGTGCACTAGTTCGGCAAAGAGATGGTGATACAAGTGCAATATGGATGGTAGATATAGGTTTTTATAATCTGAAAATATAAAAACAGCAAGATAAATAATGATAAAAGTGAGCACAAACGGTATTGCAATGCTTTGAAACAAGGCCTAGGGTTCATACTTTCACTAGTGCAACAATAATAACATAATTGGATCATATAACTATCCCTCAGCATGCAACAAAGAGTCACTCCAAAGTCACTAATAGCGGAGAACAAACGAAGAGATTATTGTAGGGTACGAAACACCCTCAAAGTTATCCTTTCTGATCAATCTATTCAAGAGTCCGTAGTAAAATAACACGAAGCTATTCTTTCCGTTCGATCTATCATAGAGTTCGTACTAGAATAACACCTTAAGACACAAATCAACCAAAACCCTAATGTCACCTAGATACTCCAATGTCACCTCAAGTATCTGTGGGTATGATTATACGATATGCATCACACAATCTCAGATTCATCTATTCAACCAACACATAGAACCTCAAAGAGTGCCCCAAAGTTTGTACTGGAGAGTCAAGACGAAAACGTGTGCCAACCCCTATGCATAGATTCCCAAGGTCACGGAACCCACAAGTTGATCACCAAAACATACATCAAGTGGATCAATAGAATACCCCATTGTCACCACGGGTATCCCACGCAAGACATACATCAAGTGTTCTCAAATCCTTAAAGACTCAATCCGATAAGATAACTTTGAAGGGAAAACTCAATCCATTACAAGAGAGTAGAGGGAGAGAAACATCATAAGATCCAACTAAAATAGCAAAGCTCGCGATACATCAAGATCGTGCCGAATCAAGAACACGAGAGAGAGAGAGAGAGGGAGAGAGCAAGAGAGAGAGAGAGATCAAACACATAGCTACTGGTACATACCCTCAGCCCTGAGGGTGAACTACTCCCTCCATGTCATGGAGAGTGCCGGGATGATGAAGATGGCCACCGGTGAGGGTTCGCCCCTCCGGCAGGGTGCCGGAACGGGTCTAGATGGGTTTTCGGTGGCTACAGAGGCTTGCGGTAGCGGAACTCCCAATCTAGGTTATGTTCTGGTGGTTTCTGTATATATAAGTGGTTTTGGCGTCGGGAAAAAGTCAGGGGGGTCTCCGAGGCGGCCACGACGTAGGGGGCGCACCCAGGTGGGTAGGGCGCGCCCCCCACCCTCGTGGGTGCCTCAGGACTCCTCTGGCCCATCTCCGGTGCTTCGTGGGCTTCTTCTGGTCCAAAAATAATCTCCATCAATTTTCAGGTCAATTGGACTCCGTTTGGTTTTCCTTTTCTGCGATACTCAAAAACAAGGAAAAAAACAGAAACTGGCACTGGGCTCTAGGTTAATAGGTAGTCCCAAAAATCATATAAAATGGTATATAAATGTATATAAAACATCCTAGATGGACAATATAATAGCATGGAACAATCAAAAATTATAGATATGTTGGAGACGTATCACCCGTACTTCTCTGCTTTGGTATCGCCGAGCCTGCTGTTAATAGAATGCGGAACGGGCCTTCGTGACATCGCACTCCTCCTCCAGGCCGTTCAGGTCGTCCTGTCGATCGAGCTCGGCTTCTCTCTCTTCATACATGTGTTGGGGAACGTAGTAATTTCAAAATAATTCCTACGCACACGCAAGATCATGGTGATGCATAGCAACGAGAGGGGAGAGTGTTGTCCACGTACCCTCGTAGACCGAAAGCGGAAGCGTTAGCACAACGCGGTTGATGTAGTCGTACGTCTTCACGATCCGACCGATCAAGTACCGAACGCACGGCACATCCGAGTTCAGCACACGTTCAGCCCGATGAGGTCCCTCGAACTCCGATCCAGCCGAGTGTTGAGGGAGAGTTTCGTCAGCACGACGGTGTGGTGACGATGATGATGTTCTACCGACGCAGGGCTTCGCCTAAGCACCGCTACAGTATTATCGAGGTGGACTATGGTGGAGGGGGGCACCGCACACGGCTAAAAGATCAACAGATCAATTGTTGTGTCTCTAGGGTGCCCCCTGCCCCTGTATATAAAGGAGCAAGGGGGGAGGTGCGGCCGACCAGGAGGAGGCGCGCCAGGAGGAGTCCTACTCCCACGGGGAGTAGGACTCCCTCCCTTCCTTGTTGGATTAGGAGAAGGGGGGAAGGAGGAAGAGGAGAAGAAGGAAAGGGGGCGCCGCCCTCCCCCCCCCCCTTCCTTGTCCAATTCAGACTAGAGGGGGAGGGGGCGCGCGGCCTACCCTGGCCGCCCCTCCTCTTCTCCACTAAGGCCCACTATGGCCCATTAAACCCCCGGGGGGTCCGGTAACTCCTCCGGTATTCTGGTAAAATCCCGATTTCACCCGGAACACTTCCGATATCCAAATATAGGCTTCCAATATATCAATCTTCATGTGTCGACCATTTCGAGACTCCTCGTCTTGTCCATGATCACATCCGGGACTCCGAACAACGTTCGGTACATCAAAACTCATAAACTCATAATATAACCATCATCGAAACTTTAAGCGTGCGGACTCTACGGGTTCGAGAACTATGTAGACATGACCGAGACACGTCTCCGGTCAATAACCAATAGCGGAATCTGGATGCTCATATTGGCTCCCACATATTCTACGAAGATCTTTATCGGTCAAACCGCATAACAACATACGTTGTTCCCTTTGTCATCGGTATGTTACTTGCCCGAGATTCGATCGTTGGTATCTCAATACCTAGTTCAATCTCGTTACTGGCAAGTCTCTTTACTCGTTCTGTAATACATCATCCCGCAACTAACTCATTAGTTGCAATGCTTGCAAGGCTTAAGTGATGTGCATTACCGAGTGGGCCCAGAGATACCTCTCCGACAATCGGAGTGACAAATCCTAATCTCAATATACGCCAACCCAACAAGTACCTTCGGAGACACCTGTAGAGCACCTTTATAATCACCCAGTTACGTTGTGACGTTTGGTAGCACACAAAGTGTTCCTCCGGTAAACGGGAGTTGCATAATCTCATAGTCATAGGAACAGGTATAAGTCATGAAGAAAGCAATAGCAACATACTAAACAATCGAGTGCTATGCTAACGGAATGGGTCAAGTCAATCACATCATTCTCCTAATGATGTGATCCCGTTAATCAAATGACAACTCATGTCAATGGCTAGGAAACATAACCATCTTTGATCAACGAGCTAGTCAAGTAGAGGCATACTAGTGACACTCTGTTTGTCTATGCATTCACACAAGTATTATGTTTCCGGTTAATACAATTCTAGCATGAATAATAAACATTTATCATGATATAAGGAAATAAATAATAACTTTATTATTGCCTCTAGGGCATATTTCCTTCAGTATCCCACTTGCACTAGAGTCAATAATCTAGATTACACAGTAATGATTCTAACACCCATAGAGTCTTGGTGCTGATCATGTTTTGCCCGTGGAAGAGGCTTAGTCAACGGGTCTGCAACATTCAGATCCGTATGTATCTTGCAAATTTCTATGTCTCCCACCTGGACTAGATCCCGGATGTAATTGAAGCGTCTCTTGATGTGCTTGGTTCTCTTGTGAAATCAGGATTCCTTCGCCAAGGCAATTGCACCAGTATTGTCACAAAAGATTTTCAGTGGACCCGATGCACTAGGTATGACACCTAGATCGGATATGAACTCCTTCATCCAGACTCCTTCATTTGCTGCTTCCGAAGCAGCTATGTACTCCGCTTCACACGTAGATCCCGCCACGACGCTTTGTTTAGAACTGCACCAACTGACAGCTCCACCGTTCAATGTAAACACGTATCCGGTTTGCGATTTAGAATCGTCCGGATCAGTGTCAAAGCTTGCATCAACGTAACCATTTACGATGAGCTCTTTGTCACCTCCATAAACGAGAAACATATCCTTAGTCCTTTTCAGGTATTTCAGGATGTTCTTGACCGCTGTCCAGTGATCCACTCCTGGATTACTTTGGTACCTCCCTGCTAAACTTATAGCAAGGCACACATCAGGTCTGGTACACAGCATTGCATACATGATAGAGCCTATGGCTGAAGCATAGGGAACATCTTTCATCTTCTCTCTATCTTTTGCAGTGGTCGGGCATTGAGTCTTACTCAACTTCACACCTTGTAACACAGGCAAGAACCCTTTCTTTGCTTGATCCATTTTGAACTTCTTCAAAACTTTGTCAAGGTATGTGCTTTGTGAAAGTCCAATTAAGCGTCTCGATCTATCTCTATAGATCTTAATGCTCAATATATAAGCAGCTTCACCGACGTCTTTCATTGAAAAACTCTTATTCAAGTATCCCTTTATGATATCCAGAAATTCTATATCATTCCCAATCAACAATATGTCATCCACATATAATATCAGAAATGCTACAGAGCTCCCACTCACTTTCTTGTAAATACAGGCTTCTCCAAAAGTCTGTATAAAACCAAATGCTTTGATCACACTATCAAAGCGTTTATTCCAACTCCGAGAGGCTTGCACCAGTCCATAAATGGATCGCTGGAGCTTGCAAACTTTGTTAGCTCCCTTTGGATCGACAAAACCTTCTACTTGCATCATATACAACTCTTCTTCCAGAAATCCATTCAGGAATGCAGTTTTTACATCCATTTGCCAAATTTCATAATCATAAAATGCGGCAATTGCTAACATGATTCGGACAGACTTAAGCATCGCTACGGGTGAGAAGGTCTCATCGTAGTCAATCCCTTGAACTTGTCGAAAACCTTTTGCAACAAGTCGAGCTTTATAGATAGTAACATTACCGTCAGCGTCAGTCTTCTTCTTGAAGATCCATTTATTCTCAATGGCTTGCCGATCAACAGGCAAGTCAACCAAAGTCCATACTGTGTTCTCATACATGGATCCCATCTCAGATTTCATGGCCTGAAGCCATTTTGCGGAATTTGGGCTCACCATCGCTTCTTCATAGTTTGTAGGTTCGTCATGGTCTAGTAACATAACCTCCAGAACAGGATAATCGTACCACTCTGGTGCGGATCTTACTCTGGTTAACCTACGAGGTTCAGTAACAACTTGATCTGAAGTTTCATGATCATCATCATTAACTTCATCACTAATTGGTATAGACGTCACAGGACCTCTGTGATGAACTACTTTCCAATAAGGGAGCAGGTACGGTTACCTCATCAAGTTCTACTTTCCTCCCACTCACTTCTTTCTAGAGAAACTCCTTCTCTAGAAAGGATCCATTCTTAGCAACGAATGTCTTGCCTTCGGATCTGTGATAGAAGGTGTACCCAACAGTATCCTTTGGGTATCCTATGAAGACACATTTCTCCGATTTGGGTTCGAGCTTATCAGGTTGAATCTTTTTCACATAAGCATCGCAGCCCCAACCTTTAAGAAACGACAACTTTGGTTTCTTGCCAAACCACAGTTCATAAGGCGTCGTCTCAATGGATTTTGATGGTGTCCTATTTAACGTGAATGCGACCGTCTCTAAAGCATAACCCCAAAACGATAGCGGTAAATCAGTAAGAGACATCATAGATCGCACCATATCTAGTAAAGTATGATTACGACGTTCGGACACACCATTACGCTGTGGTGTTCCGGGTGGCGTGAGTTGCAAAAGTATTCCGCATTGTTTCAAATGTAGACCAAACTCGTAACTCAAATATTCTCCTCCACGATCAGATCGTAGAAACTTTATTTTGTTGTTACGATGATTTTCAACTTCACTCTGAAATTCTTTGAACTTTTCAAATGTTTCAGACTTATGTTTCATTAAGTAGATATACCCATATCTGCTTAAATCATCTGTGAAGGTGAGAAAATAACGATACCCGCCGCGAGCCTCAATATCATTGGTCCGCATACATCAGTATGTATGATCTCCAATAAATCGGTTGCTCGCTCCATAGTTCTGGAGAACGGCGTTTTAGTCATCTTGCCCATGAGGCATGGTTCGCAAGTACCAAGTGATTCATAATCAAGTGATTCCAAAAGTCCATCAGTATGGAGTTTCTTCATGCGCTTTACACCAATATGACCCAAACGGCAGTGCCACAAATAAGTTGCACTATCATTATCAACTCTGCATCTTTTGGCTTCAACATTATGAATATGTGTATCACTACTATCGAGATTCATCAAAAATAGACCACTCTTCAAGGGTGCATGACCATAAAAGATATTACTCATATAAATAGAACAACCATTATTCTCTGATTTAAATGAATAACTGTCTCGCATCAAACAAGATCTAGATATAATTTTCATGCTCAACGCTGGCACCAAATAACAATTATTTAGGTCTAATACTAATCCCGAAGGTAGATGTAGAGGTAGCGTGCTGACGGCGATCACATCGACTTTGGAACCGTTTCCCATGCGCATCGTCACCTCGTCCTAGGCCAGTGTTCGCTTAATCCGTAGTCCCTGTTTTGAGTTGCAAATATTAGCAACAGAACTAGTATCAAATACCCAGGTGCTACAGCGAGCTCTGGTAAGGTACACATCAATAACATGTATATCACATACTACCTTTGTTCACCTTGCCATCCTTCTTATCCGCCAAATACTTGGGGCAGTTCCGCTTCCAGTGACCAGTCTGCTTGAAGTAGAAGCACTCAGTCTCAGGCTTAGGTCTAGACTTGGGTTTCTTCTCTTGAGCAGCAACTTGCTTGCTGTTCTTTTTGAAGTTCCCCTTCTTCTTCCCTTTGCCCTTTTTCTTGAAACTGGTGGTCTTATTAACCATCAACACTTGATGCTCCTTCTTGATTTCTAGCTCCGCAGCCTTTAGCATTGCGAAGAGCTCGGGAATCGTCTTATCCATCCCTTGCATGTTATAGTTCATCACGAAGCTCTTGTAGCTTGGTGGCAGTGATTGAAGAATTCTGTCAATGACGCTATCATCCGGAAGATTAACTCCCAGTTGAATCAAGTGATTGTTATACCCAGACATTCTGAGTATATGCTCACTGACAGAACTATTCTCCTCCATCTTGCAGCTGTAGAACTTATTGGAGACTTCATATCTCTCAATCCGGGCATTTGCTTGAAACATTAACTTCAACTCCTAGAACATCTCATATGCTCCATGACGTTCAAAATGTCGTTGAAGTCCCGGTTCTAAGCCGTAAAGCATGGCACACTGAACTATCGAGTAGTCGTCAGCTTTGCTCTGCCAGACGTTCATAACATCTGGTGTTGCTCCTGCAGCAGGTTTGGCACCTAGCGGTGCTTCCAGGACGTAATTCTTCTGTGCAGCAATGAGGATAATCCTCAAGTTACGGACCCAGTCCGTGTAATTGCTACCATCAACTTTCAACTTTTCTTTCTCAAGGAACGCATTAAAATTCAACGGAACAACAGCACGGGCCATCTATCTACAATCAACATAGACAAGCAAGATACTATCAGGTACTAAGTTCATGATAAATTTAAGTTCAATTAATCATATTACTTAAGAACTCCCACTTAGATAGACATCCCTCTAATCCTCTAAGTGATCACGTGATCCATATCAACTAAACCATAACCGATCATCACGTGAAATGGAGTAGCTTTCAATGGTGAACATCACTATGTTGATCATATCTACTATATGATTCACGCTCGACCTTTCCGTCTCAGTGTTCCGAGGCCATATCTGCATACGCTAGGCTCGTCAAGTTTAACATGAGTATTCTGCGTGTGCAAAACTGGCTTGCACCAATTGTAGATGGACGTAGAGCTTATCACACTCGATCATCACGTGGTGTCTGGGCACGACAAACTTTGGCAACGGTGCATACTCAGGGAGAACACTTTTATCTTGAAATTTAGTGAGAGATCATCTTATAATGCTACCGTCAATCAAAGCAAGATAAGATGCATAAAAGATAAACATCACATGCAATCAATATAAGTGATAGGATATGGCCATCATCATCTTGTGCTTGTGATCTCCATCTCTGAAGCACCGCCATGATCACCATCGTCAACGGCACGACACCTTGATCTCCATCGTAGCATCGTTGTCTTCTCACCAATCTTATGCTTCTACGACTATCGCTACCGCTTAGTGATAAAGTAAAGCATTACAGGGCGATTGCATTGCATACAATAAAGCGACAACCATATGGCTCCTGCCAGTTGCCGATAACTCGGTTACAAAACATGATCATCTCATACAATAAAATTTAGCATCATGTCTTGACCATATCACATCACAACATGCCCTGCAAAAACAAGTTAGATGTCCTCTACTTTGTTGTTGCAAGTTTTACGTGGCTGCTACGGGCTTAGCAAGAACCGTTCTTACCTACGCATCAAAACCACAACGATAGTTTGTCAGGTTAGTGTTGTTTTAACCTTCGCAAGGACCGGGCATAGCCACACTCGGTTCAACTAAAGTTGGAGAAACTGACACCCGCCAGCCACCTGTGTGCAAAGCACGTCGGTAGAACCAGTCTCGCGTAAGCGTACGCGTATTGTCGGTCCGGGCCGCTTCATCCAACAATACCGCCGAACCAAAGTATGACATGCTGGTAAGCAGTATGACCTATATCGCCCACAACTCACTTGTGTTCTACTCGTGCATATGACATCTACGCATAAAACCAGGCTCGGATGCCACTGTTGGGGAACGTAGTAATTTCAAAAAAAATCCTACGCACACGCAAGATCATGGTGATGCATAGCAACGAGAGCGGAGAGTGCTGTCCACGTACCCTTGTAGACCGAAAGTGGAAGCTTAGCACAACGCGGTTGATGTAGTCGTACGTCTTCACGATCCGACCGATCAAGTACCGAACGCACGGCACCTCCGAGTTCAGCACACGTTCAGCCCGATGACGTCCCTCGAACTCTGATCCAGCCGAGTGTTGAGGGAGAGTTTCGTCAGCACGACGGCGTGGTGACGATGATGATGTTCTACCGACGCAGGGCTTCGCCTAAGCACCGCTACAGTATTATCGAGGTGGGCTATGGTGGAGGGGGGCACCGCACACGGCTAAAAGATCAACAGATCAATTGTTGTGTCTCTAGGGCGCCCCCCTGCCCTGTATATAAAGGAGCAAGGGGGGAGGTGCGGCTGGCCAGGAGGAGTCCTACTCCCATCGGGAGTAGGACTTCCTCCCTTCCTTGTTGTATTAGGAGAAGGGGGGAAGGAGGAAGAGGAGAAGGAAAGGGGGGCGCCGCCCCCCCCCCCTTCCTTGTCCAATTCGGACTAGAGGGGGAGGGGGTGCGCGGCCTGCCCTGGTCGCCCCTCCTCTTCTCCACTAAGGCCCACTATGGCCCATTAAACCCCCGGGGGGTTTCGGTAACCCCTCCGGTACTCCGGTAAAATCCCGATTTCACCCGGAACACTTCCGATATCCAAATATAGGCTTCCAATATATCAATGTTCATGTCTCGACCATTTCGAGACTCCTCGTCTTGTCCGTGATCAATCCGGGACTCCGAACAACCTTCGGTACATCAAAACTCATAAACTCATAATATAACCGTCATCGAAACTTTAAGCGTGCGGACCCTACGAGTTCGAGAACTATGTAGACATGACCGAGACACGTCTCCGGTCAATAACCAATAGCAGAACCTGGATGCTCATATTGGCTCCCACATATTCTACGAAGATCTTTATCGGTCAAACCGCATAACAACATACATTGTTCCCTTTGTCATCAGTATGTTACTTGCCTGAGATTCGATCGTTGGTATCTCAATACTTAGTTCAATCTCGTTACCGGCAAGTCTCTTTACTCGTTCCGTAATACATCATCCCGCAACTAACTCATTAGTTGCAATGCTTGCAAGGCTTAAGTGATGTGCATTACCGAGTGGGCCCAGAGATACCTCTCCGACAATCGGAGTGATAAATCCTAATCTCAAAATACGCCAACCCAACAAGTACCTTCGGAGACACCTGTAGAGCACCTTTATAATCACCCACTTACATTGTGACGTTTGGTAGCACACAAAGTGTTCCTCCGGTAAACGGGAGTTGCATAATCTCATAGTCATAGGAACATGTATAAGTCATGAAGAAAGCAATAGCAACATACTAAACGATCGAGTGCTAAGCTAACGGAATGGGTCAAGTAAATCACATCATTCTCCTAATGATGTGATCCCATTAATCAAATGACAACTCATGTCAATGGCTAGGAAACATAACCATCTTTGATCAACGAGCTGGTCAAGTAGAGGCAAACTAGTGACACTCTGTTTGTCTATGTATTCACACAAGTATTATGTTTCCGGTTAATACAATTCTAGCATGAATAATAAGCATTTATCATGATATAAGGAAATAAATAATAACTTTATTATTGCCTCTAGGGCATATTTCCTTCAACATGCTCACTCGAGGTGAGTCATGAAGAATGTCGCAAGGAAAGATTGCCTCCGCACCGTACACCATGAAAAAGGGGTATATCCGGTCGTGCGATTGGGCGTGGTCTGTAGCCCCCAGAGTACGGAATCGAGTTCCTCGACCCAGTGTTTGTCTGATTCTTGCAGAGATCGCACTAGTCTGGGTTTGATGCCGCTCATTCTCATGCCGTTAGCCTTTTCGACCTGATTGTTTGTCTGAGGATGGTATACGGAGGCGTAATCAAGCTTGATGCCCAAGTTGGCGCACCAAGTTCTCACCTCGTCGGCTGTAAAGTTAGAGCCGTTGTCAGTAATAATACTGTGCGGGACACCGTAACGGTGTACGACGCCGGATATGAAGTCTATCACCGGTCCGGCTTCAGCCGTTTTAACTGGTTTGGCTTCTATCCACTTAGTGAACTTGTCGACCATTACCAACAAGTATTTCTTCTTATGGCTTCCCCTTTAAGAGGCCCGACCATATCGAGCCCCCAGACCGCAAAGGGCCAAGTAATGGGGATTGTTCGGAGGGTAATAGGCGGCATATGGCCTTGGTTAGCGAAAAGCTTGCATCCCACGCAGCGTTGCACGAGGTCTTGTGCATCAGCCCGGGCTGTGGGCCAAAAGAAACATGTGCGAAAGGCTTTACTTACAAGGGCCCGGGCTGCGGCATGATGCCGCCAAGACCAGCGCGTATTTCAGCCAAGAGCTGCCGTCCCTCGTCTTCGGAGATACATCGTTGAAGGACCCCGGTAGTACTTTTCTTGTATACTTCTCCTTCATGAACTTTGTAGGCTTTTGAACGTCGAACGTTGCGACTGGCCTCAGTCTGATCCTCAGGGAGCTCATTCCTAGTGAGGTAGGCAAGGAAAGGCTCGGTCCATGGGCAATTACATCCATAATTTCATGGGCCGATGGTGTTATTTTGGTGCCTGAGCCCCCGATGATATCGGGACTGTGTTCGGAATCGGGGGTATGATCGGCTCCGGGTCGGTGCTCCCATTCTTGTCCTGCCACACCACGGATGGCTTGAAGAGCCTTTCCACAAAGGTGTTAGGTGGGGCGGGGTCGCGTTTAGCGCCCATGCGAGCAAGAATGTCCACGGCTTGATTACTCTCTCGAGCTATGTGATGAAACTCGAGACCCTCGAACCGAGCTGATATTTGGAGTACGGCGTTGCGGTAAGCCGCCATCTTCGGATCTTTTGCATCGAAGTCTCTATTTATTTGGGATATTTCGAGGTTGGAATCCCCACGCACCTCAAGGCATTGTATTCCCATAGAGATAGCCATCCGGAGACCATGCAATAGGGCCTCGTATTCGGCTGCATTGTTAGAGTCTGTATACAGTATTTGGAGCACGTGACGAACTGTGTCTCCTGTGGGGGATGTCAAGACGACACCAGCCCCCAGTCCGGCTAACATTTTAGAGCCGTCAAAGTGCATCACCCAGTTGGAATACGTGCCATACTCTTTAGGGAGTTTGGCCTCTGTCCATTCGGCGACGAAGTCAGCCAACACCTGAGATTTAATGGCTCGGCGTGGTTTGTACGTTATTTCAAATGGTAGGAGCTCAATGGCCCATTTGGCAATCCTGCCGGTGGCATCCCGGTTGTTTATAATATCATTGAGTGGTACTTCGTAAGCCACCGTGATTGAGCACTCTTGGAAGTAGTGTCGTAGCTTGCGGGATGCCATAAAGACCACATATGCTATCTTCTAATAATGCGCGTATCGGGATTTGCATGGTGTAAGGACCGTCGATACGTAACATACTGGTTTTTGGAGTGGGAATTTGTCCCTCCTCTTCTCGTTCGACGACGAGCACCGCACTCACCACCTGGTGAGTTGCCGATATGTAAAGCAGCATTGGTTCGTCGACATTTGACGCGGCCAGGATGGGGTTGCTTGCTAGCAAAGTTTTTATTTCCTCCAGTCCGGCTGTTGCCGCATCGGTCCATGCAAAGTGGTCGGTGCATCGAAGCAGGCGATACAGTGGCAGTGCCTTTTCTCCTAGTCTGGAGATAAAGCGGCTCAAGGTTGCCACGGACCCGGCTAATTTTTGGACCTGTTTGAGGTCAGTTGGTGTTGCCAATTGTGACAGGGCTCGGATTTTGGCTAGGTTTGCTTCGATTCCTCTATTTGAGACAATAAACCCGAGCAATTTGCCGGCAGGAACGCTGAAAATGCACTTTTACGGATTGAGCCTTATGTCATATGTTCAGAAGTTGTTGAATGTGAGGTGTAATTCGTCCACCAATGATTCAACGTGCTTGGTCTTGATGACTACGTCATCTACATATGCCTCCACAGTCTTGCCGATTTGCTTTTCCACGCACGTTTGAATCATGCACTGGTAAGTGGCGCCGGCGTTCTTGAGCCCGAAAGGCATAGTGTTGAAGCAGAAAGGCCCATACGGGGTGATGAATGCCGTTGCGGCTTGGTCGGATTCCTTCATCTTGATTTGATGGTATCCGGAGTATGTGTCGAGGAAACACAGCGAATCGTGTCCCGCGGTCGCATCGATAATCTGGTCGATGCAAGGTAGTGGGAAGGGGTCTTTAGGGCAGGCCTTGTTAAGGTCTTTAAAATCGACACACAGGCGCCAGGATTTATCCTTCTTTGGTACCATGACCAGGTTCGCTAGCCAGTCCGGATGTTTGATCTCTCTGATAAACCCGGCTTCGAGTAGCTTGGCTAGCTCCTCCCCCATAGCCTGTCGTTTGGGTTCGAAAAATCCCGGAGCATTTGCTTGACCAGCTTGTATCCCTTTAGTATGTTCAGACTATGTTCGGCCAGCGCGCGTGGGATTTCTGGCATATCTAAGGGGTGCCAGGCGAAGATGCCCCAGTTTCCGCGCAAGAACGCGCGTAATGCGGCATCGGTCGTCGGGTCCAGCTGTGCCCCAATGGAAGTTGTTTTCTTGGGGTCCGTCGGGTGGACTTGGAATTTGACTATTTCGTCCGCTGGCTTGAAAGAGGCGGATTTGGACCTTTTATCAAGAATTACGTCGTCCCTATCCACTGTGGAACACAGTGCGGTGAGTTCCACGGCCGCTAGGGCTTCGGATAGTGCCTCAAGGGCCAGGGATGCGGTTTTATTTTCAGCGCGGAGTGCTATGTCCAGATCACTGGAAATAGTGATAACACCATTGGGCCCGGGTATTTTGAGCTTCATATACCCGTAATGAGGTATAGCTTGAAAGCGTGTGAATGCGTCTCGCCCTAACAGGGCATGATATCCGCTGTTGAAAGGAGTCACCTGGAAGATTATCTCTTCGAACCTATAGTTTTCTAGTGTGCTGAATACCACATCAAGCTTAATTTTCCCCGAGCATCTTGCTTCCCTGCTGGGAATGATTCCCATAAAGGATGTTGAAAGGATCAATATAGTTGACTAGAGGGGGGTGAATAGGCAACTAACAATTTTTAGCTTTTCTTTACCAATTTAAACTTTGCATCAAAGTAGGTTGTCTAGATATGCAACTAGGTGAGCAACCTATATGATGCAACAACAACAAGCACACAAGCAAGCAAGGGATATAACACAAATAAGCTTGCACAAGTAAAGGCACGAGATAACCAAGAGTGGGGCCGGTGAAGACGAGGATGTGTTACCGAAGTTCCTTCCCTTTGAGAGGAAGTACGTCTCTATTGGAGCGGTGTGGAGGCACAATGCTCCCCAAGAAGCCACTAGGGCCACTGTATTCTCCTCACGCCCTCACACAATGCGAGATGCCGTGATTCCACTATTGGTGCCCTTGGAGGCGGCGACCGAACCTTTACAAACAAGGTTGGGGCAATCTCCACAACTTAATTGGAGGCTCCCAACGACACCACGAAGCTTCACCACAATGGACTATGGCTCCGCGGTGACCTCAACCGTCTAGGGTGCTCAAACACCCAAGAGTAACAAGATCCGCAAGGGATTAGTGGGGGGAATCAAATTTCTCTTGGTGGAAGTGTAGATCGGAGCCTTCTCAACCAATCCCGAGCAAATCAACAAGTTTGATTGGCTAGGGAGAGAGATCGGGTGAAAATGGAGCTTGGAGCAACAATGGAGCTTAGGGTTGGAAGAGGTGGTCAACTAGAGGAAAAAGACACCCCTTATATAGTGGAGAACCAAATCCAATCATTATCCACTTAACCAGCCCTCGACCTGCGGTACTACCGCCCCAGGCAAGTGGTACTACCGCAAGGCCTCATGGTACTACCACGACTGACCGCGGTACTATCGCTGCTACGACAGGAGCTAGGACAGGCCTGAAGCGCAAAGGCTGACGGCGGTACTGCCACTTGTGCGGTACTACCGCTCCCCTTGCGGTACTACCGCAAGGCAGGTTTGGACTAGCCTGGGAAGGGCGCGGATGAATAAAAATACATCTGTGCCAACTTCCGCTGAAAAACAATCGATGCAAAAATCCGACACGGTACTACCGCATATGGCATGCGGTACTACCGCGCAGGGAGCGGATGTAAAAAATTACATCCGCTCCTACTTCCGCTCATGCAGCTGTGCCAGACCAGGACTCATGGTCCAACCGCGCGCATGGGGCGGTACTACCGCGTAGGGCACGGACGTAAAAAATTACGTCCGCCCCTACAGCCGCACGGGCAGTTGAGTCTAGTCTGAGGCCACGGTAGTACAGCTCCGTAGGAGCGGTACTACCGTGGGCGCCTACGGTACTACCGCAAGGCTTGCGGTACTACCGCAGGGGCCTGCGGTACTACCACTCCGTAGAGCAGTACTACCGCATGCCCCAGAACAGCAACACTTAGGAATCCTTCTTTTTGCATAGAAATGAGGAAAACGGAGGATGCTCCAAAGTGCACGGGGGAAGGTGGTGCAGAGGAAGAAAACGTGTACGTGATGATTCCACCCGAACCTTTCCGAAGCGGACCCCCTCTTAATAGTACGGCTTTCCTACGACTCAAATCCACCGAAAAGAAACGTAGAAAAACGCTGTCTTCAATAGTCTTCGAGGGGCACCAAACTGTCTTGTGCCTAGCGATGAAATGTCTGAGAAACTCAAGGCACACGATTAGTCCGCAAAAGCATTGTCATCAATCACCAAAACACCTTAGGGATAAATATGCCCTTACAATCTCCCCCTTTTTGGTGGATTGATGACAATACGGGATTTGCACAAAGGGAAATGATAAAGAGCATAAGCAAACCCCCCATCTCTAAAATATAGACGAGCTCCCCCTAGATGTGTGCAATTTAGATAGGTGCTGTGGACTGCACGGCACACATACTAGGATCAACACTCCCCCTATATTTCATAGACAAGGCATATCTTGCAATAATAAGGCTAACACTAAGCAAGATAGCAAACAAGAGCATAATATAAATAGCACAATATATCATAAGCTCACTAAGATACGATAGAGTGCATATGTCTTACACCATATGAAGGATAAGTCTCACAAGCGCAAACCAAACCAAAGCAAACGAGGTTCAACTAAACAAACGCAAATGAAACAACACGATAAAATGACTCGCAAATCCTACACTCTCTCCCCCTTTGGCATCGAGATGCCAAAAAGGCAGAGAGGAGACCTACACACAAGGGGTGGCTCAAGCAGGGTAATCACTCCAACGCTCCTTGTCAGACTCGGCAGCGGGGATAGTCTCCTTGATGTCCTCCTCAGAATCAGTCCACTTGAAGCCTTGCTTAGCCATCCACTTAGCCTCTGGAGTGATGACCTCCTCAGAACCGCCAGAGACTTCCTCTCCAAAGACCCTCATAATCTTCTTGTCGCGGCAGCGACTCTCCTTGGAGGCAACGTGAGTCCTGTACTGCCCCTTTGCCTGCATGCAGAACAGAGTCTTCATCTTGTCATTCAGCTTCTTGGCCCACGAGGGCTCAGAAGAGCGAGAGGCATATCCCGCAGCGCGGTTCTCATCGGCATCCTCCGCCTCACTCTCCTCCCCATGAATAGCCCTCTTAGCAGCCGTCGCCTCGGCACGAGTAGTAGTGTTGGCCCACTGGGGCTTGACACGGAGCCTGATGGACTCATGACGAATCCAGTCCGGAGCAAGGAACTCATCACCGGAAAACAGCTTCTCCCAAGTCTTGGAGATCAACAAAAATAGGTACGGCCCATAGATGGGTACCTTGCGGTTGAACACCGCGAACCAGAGCTCACACCACATGATATGTGAGACATCAAGTGGTTGAGACTGAGACACACGCGCCTCCTCACACAGGAGCATCATATCCACCAGATAGGCATGCACCTTGTCCTTGTCACCAATGCGAGGAAAGAGAGAGTTGCGGAAGATGTGATACATGATGTCCAGAAATGGGTTCAGCACCCACGTCGTCTTGCCACTGGGAAGCGTCTTCTCAACATAATACTGCTGGAGCCTGTTCTTGCTGGCTGACTCAGGGTTGGCATGAGGGCGAACACCAACGGGCGTGGTGATACCCTCATCAGGTACGTGAAGCAGATCCATGAAGTCCTTCCAGGTAGCAGTCAACTGACATCCATTGGTCATCCAAGTCATCCTTCGATCCTCCCCAGAGTGAAAGTGAACTGAGGCAAAGAACTGGGCAATAATCTCAGGGTCATAGTCGAGGTGGAAAGAGATCACATGTTCAATACCAAACTGCTCCACCAGGTCCAGAGCCTCCCCAAAGTAAGAACGGTGCTTGTCCTGCCTCATATGATTCATGTCAATCCATTTCACATCCACATAAATGTTTTACTTGGCCTTGATCACATCCAGATAAATGAGAGTCTGCTGCTTGGTCCAAAACAAGTCATTTCCTCTGAAGGTAGCACGGGCATTCACATACGGGTTGATCTGCCTTCGAGTGATAAACTCTGTAAGGGGCATCTCGTCCATGCCCTTTGCGGGTTCCTTGTACTTGCTAGCGGTGGACTTGACATTTCGCTTGGGGGCATTGGAGCCCTCTGGAGCTTCATCTTGATTGCGCAGATGCTTGGAACTAGTGTCACGACTGGGATTGGAACGGCGAGCAGGAGCACCGGAGCCACCACCTAAGACACAAAGCACAAAGCACACACGACAAGCGAGAAGAATCAATGCAAAGACCTCAGGAAAACAAGGGAAACATGTAGAAAGCCTACGTGGTAATTGCCAAGAAGAAGATTGGACAACAACGGTAGTACTGCCAGTTCGCGCGGTACTAAAATTTTAGTACCGCTCCTAGTCGCGGTAGTACCGCATGAAGTCACGGTAGTACCGGGGCTCGGAGCGGTAGTAGGACCTTAGTACCACAGCTCGTGTGGTAGTACCACACCTGACGGGCGGTAGTACCGCACCAGCGGTAGTACCGCACCAGAGATGCGGTAGTACCGCACGGCGTCAGATCCGAACCACTTTGAATCTGAGAACAACCGCGAAAACGAGGCGGTACTACGGTTGATCAAATCTACCACGGGACAACATATCAAGTATGATTTCTACGCAACACTACTCTCCTACATCCTACTCTTGCATAGATTTGGCCTAAAATCTCAAGAACACATGCATCTCCCCAAAAACCTAGAGGCAAAAGAACAAACAGGAGAGGGAGGGATTTGGGGAGAAACCTTGTTCCATGGCAAGAGGAAGTGGTGGGGAATGATCCCACCGGTCGGAATCCGAGGAGAGTGGCCGGAGACGGAGATCCGGCGAGGGTCTCCGGCGCCGTTCTTAAGCAGGAGAGAGAGAGGCGGCGGGAAGAGAGACAGACTAATGGGTATGGGGGAGTTGGAACTCCCCCTGCCCGGGTCTTAACCCCCACGCGCCCTCGGCAGCGCGGTAGTACCGCACCTCATCGCGGTAGTACCGCTTGGGCGGAAGTACCGCTCCGAAGCGGTAGTACTGCTCCCCCAGGCGGCAGTAAAAAATTACTGCCGCGCTGGGTGCGGAAGTCCGTGCGCTCCACATGCGGTAGTACCGTGGCAGGCCGCGGTAGTACCGTGATCTCAAGAAGATGCAAGTTTCGAACAAAAGAAAAAGGGTCTTCGCAAGGAAACTACAAGCGAACGAGACACCACAAGAACACGCTCAACACGAAGAAAGAAATGCAAGAGACAACAAGGACCAACCACGAGACACAACCTCTCCAAGGAGAGGGCGGTGGCCGGAGCCACCTATGTTTGAGTCAATTGGTATGGCACCGCGAAGAATTATCCTTGGGCCCATGACCAAAACTCGTCTTTGAAGCACAAGTACCATCAAAAATGGCTAATGTGAAAGAGTTGATCAATTTATGCATAATGGGGGAGGGAGAGTTCATTGAGAGAACAACACTCCCCCTATGTCCATGCCTACATCTAAACAAGACAACAAGTTGAGTATGGTGGGGTGTGCAAGGGTTCAGGCAACATTGCTTGAATCAATGATATTTAGCTCATGCCTTAACTTGCGAAATCTTGCTTCATCCAAAGGATTCGTGAAAATATCTGCAAGGTTATCATGAGTGTTGACATAGTTGATCTCGATCTCCCCTCGCCTAATGTGATCCCGGATGAAGTGATACCGAATCTCAATATGCTTCGTCTTGAAGTGTTGCACCGGGTTGAGAGAAATCTTGATGGCACTTTCATTGTCACACCAAAGAGGCACTTTGTCACAAGTGACACCGTGATCCTTTAAAGTTTGCCTCATCCAAAGAAGTTGTGCACAACAACTGTCGGCGGCCACATACTCCGCTTCGGTGGACAAGAGAGACACACAACTTTGCTTCTTGGAAGACCAACTCACCAAAGAGCAACCAAGAAATTGGCACCCTCCAGAAGTGGACTTCCTATCCACTTTGTCTCCCGCCCAAACGGAGTCCGAATACCCTACAAGCTTGAAGTTTGCTCCTCTTGGGTACCATAAGCCAAAGTTTGGGGTATGAGCCAAATATCGAAAGATTCGCTTGACCGCCACAAAGTGGCTTTCCTTAGGTGCGGATTGAAACCGTGCACAAATTCCCAAACTCAACATGATATCCGGTCTATATGCACAAAGGTAAAGCAAGGATCCAATCATGGAACGATATACCTTTTGATCCACTGCTTTACCATTGGGATCAATGTCAAGTTGGCACTTGGTGGGCATTGGACTGGAAGCTTGTTGGAAATATGCCCAAGAGGCAAGAATAAAATGGTTATTATTGTATTTCCTTGTTCATGATAATTTTCTATTGTTCATGCTATAATTGTATTAACTGGAAACCGTAATACATGTGTGAATACATAGACCACAACATGTCCCTAGTAAGCCTCTAGTTGACTAGCTCGTTGATCAATAGATGGTTATGGTTTCCTGACCATGGACATAGGATGTCATTGATAACGGGGTCACATCATTAGGAGAATGATGTGATGGACAAGACCCAATCCTAAGCATAGCACAAGATCGTGTAGTTCGTTTGCTAAGAGCTTTTCTAATGTCAAGTATCATTTCCTTAGACCATGAGATTGTGCAACTCCCGGATACAGTAGGAATGCTTTGGGTGTACCAAACGTCACAACGTAACTGGGTGGCTATAAAGGTGCACTACGGGTATCTCCGAAAGTGTCTGTTGGGTTGGCACGAATCGAGACTGGGATTTGTCACTCCGTATGACGGAGAGGTATCTCTGGGCCCACTCGGTAATGCATCATCATAATGAGCTCAATGTGACTAAGGAGTTAGCCACGGGATCATGCGTTACGGAACGAGTAAAGAGACTTGTCGGTAACGAGATTGAACAAGGTATAGGGATACCGACGATCGAATCTCAGGCAAGTAACATACCGATAGACAAAGGGAATTGTATACGGGATTGATTGAATCCCCGACATAGTGGTTCATCCGATGAGATCATCGTGGAACATGTGGGAGCCAATATGGGTATCCATACCCCGCTGGTTATTGGCCGGAGAACGTCTCGGTCATGTCTGCATGGTTCCCGAACCCGTAGGGTCTACACACTTAAGGTTCGGTGACGCTAGAGTTGTTATGGGAAATAGTATGTGGTTACCGAAGGTTGTTCAGAGTCCCGGATGAGATCTCGGACGTCACGAGGAGTTCCAGAATGGTCCGGAGACGAAGATTTATATATGGGAAGTCCTTATTCGGTCACCGGAAGTGTTCGGGGGTATATCGGTATTGTACTGGGACCACCGAAAGGGTTCCGGGGGTCCACCGGGAGGGTCCACCTGCCCCGGAGGGCCCTATGGGCTGAATATAGAGGGGAACCAGCCCCTAGGTGGGCTGGGCGCCAAACCCCCCTAGGGCCCATGCGCCTAGGGTTTGGGGGAAACCCTAAAGGGGGCGCCCCCCTTGGCTTGGGGGGCAAGCCTTTCCCCCTTGGCCGCCGCCCCCCCCCTCTAGATCCATCTGGAGGGGGCCAGCCCCCCTCTCCCTTGCCCCTATAAATAGAAGGGGGTGGGAGGGCAGCCGCACCCCATCCCTGGCACAGCCCTCTCCTCCTCCAAATCCTCCTCCTCCGTACTGCTTAGCGAAGCTCTGCCGGAGAACCACGAGCTCCATTGCCACCATGCCGTCGTGCTGCTGGAGTTCTCCCTCAACTTCTCCTCTCCCCTTGCTAGATCAAGAAGGAGGAGACGTCCCCGGGATGTACGTGTGTTGAACGCGGAGGCGCCGTCCGTTCGGCGCTAGGTCGGATCTTCCGCGATTTGAATCGCCGCGAGTACGACTCCATCAACCGCGTTCTTGTAACGCTTCCGCTTAGCGATCTTCAAGGGTATGAAGATGCAGTCCCTCTCTCTCATTGCTAGCATCTCCTAGATTGATCTTGGTGACACGTAGGAAAATTTTGAATTATTGCTACGTTACCCAACAGTGGCATCATGAGCTAGGTCTATGCGTAGATTCTATGCACGAGTAGAACACAAAGTAGTTGTGGGCGATGATTTGTTCAATTTGCTTGCCGTTACTAGTCTTATCTTGATTCGGTGGCATTGTGGGATGAAGCGGCCCGGACTGACCTTACACGTACTCTTACGTGAGACAGGTTCCACCGACTGACATGCACTTGATGCATAAGGTGGCTAGCGGGTGTCTGTCTCTCCCACTTTAGTCGGATTAGATTCGATGAAGAGGGTCCTTATGAAGGGCAAATAGCAATTGGCATATCACCGTTGTGGTTTTGCGTAGGTAAGAAACGTTCTTGCTAGAAACCCATAGTAGCCACGTAAAACATCCAACAACAATTAGAGGACGTCTAACTTGTTTTTGCAGGGTATGCTATGTGATGTGATATGGCCAAAAGGATGTGATGAATTATATATATGTGATGTATGAGATTGATCATGTTCTTGTAATAGGAATCACGACTTGCATGTCGATGAGTATGACAACCGGCAGGAGCCATAGGAGTTGTCTTAATTTATTGTATGACCTGCGTGTCAATGAAAAACGCCATGTAATTACTTTACTTTATTGCTAACCGTTAGCCATAGTAGTGGAAGTAATAGTTGGTGAGACAACTTCATGAAGACACGCTGATGGAGATCATGGTGTCATGCCGGTGACGAAGGTGATCATGTCGCGCCTCGAAGATGGAGATCAAAAGGCGCAAGATGATATTGGCCATATCATGTCACTTTATGATTTGCATGTGATATTTGTCATGTTTACATCTTATTTGCTTACAACGACGGTAGCATAAATAAGATGATCCCTCACTAAAATTTCAAGAGATGTGTTCCCCCTAACTGTGCACCATTGCGAAGGTTCGTTGTTTCGAAGCACCGCGTGATAATCGGGTGTGATAGATTCTAACGTTTGCATACAACGGGTGTAAGCCAGATTTACACATGCGAAACACTTAGGTTGACTTGACGAGCCTAGCATGTACAGACATGGCCTCGGAACACAAGAGACCGAAAGGTTGAACATGAGTCGTATAGTAGATACGATCAACATGGAGATGTTCACCGTTGATGACTAGTCCGACTCACGTGATGATCTGACATGGTCTAGTCGATTCGGATCATGTATCACTTAGATGACTAGAGGGATGTCTATCTAACTGGGAGTTCATTAAATAATCAGATGAACTTAATTATCATGAACATAGTCAAAAGGTCTTTGCAAATTATGTCATAACTTACGCTTTGGTTCTACTGTTTAAGACATGTTCCTAGAGAAAATTTAGTTGAAAGTTGATAGTAGAAATTATGCGGACTGGGTCCGTAAACTGAGGATTATCCTCATTGCTGCGCAGAAGGCTTATGTCCTTAATGCACCGCTCGGTGTGCTGAACCTCGAGCGTCGTCTCTGGATGTTGCGAACATCTGACATACATGTTTTGATGACTACGTGATAGTTCAGTGCGTAATGCTAACGGTTTAGAATTGAGGCGCCAAGGACGTTTTTGAAACGTCGCAGAACATATGAGATGTTCCAAAGACTGAAATTGGGATTTCAGACTAGTGCGCATGTCAAGAGGTATGAGACCTCTGACAAGTTTCTTAAGCCTGCAAACTAAGGGAGAAAAGCTCAATCGTTGAGCATGTGCTCAGATTGTCTGAGTACTACAATCGCTTGAATCGAGTGGGAGTTAATCTTCCAGATGAGATAGTGATGGTTCTCCATAGTCACTGCCACCAAGCTATTAGAGCTTCGTGATGAACTATAACATATCAGGGATAGACATGATGATCCTTGAGCAACTCGCGATGTTTGACACCGTGAAAGTAGAAATCAAGTAGGAGCATCAATTGTTGATGGTTAGTAAAACCACTAGTTTCAAGAAGGGCAAGGGAAAGAAGGGATACTTCATGAAACGGCAAATCAGTTGCTGCTCTAGTGAAGAAACCCAAGGTTGAACCCAAACCCGAGACTAAGTGCTTCTGTAATGAGGGGAATGGTCACTGAAGCAGAACTACCCTAGATACTTGGTAGATGAGAAGGCAGGCCAGGTCGACAGAAGTATATTGGATATACATTATATTAATGTGTACTTTACTAGTACTCCTAGTAGCACCAGGGTATTAGATACCGGTTCGGTTGCTAAGTGTTGGTAACTCGAAATAAAAGGCTACGGAATAAACGGAGACTAGCTAAAGGTGAGATGACGATATGTGTTGGAAGTGTTTCCAAGGTTGATGTAATCAAACATCGTACGCTCCCTCTACCATCGGGATTGGTATTAAACCTAAATAATTGTTATTTGGTGTTTGCGTTTAGCATAGACATGATTGTATTATGTTTATCGCAATACAGTTATTCATTTAAGGAGAATAATGGTTACTCTGTTTATTTGAATAATACCTTCAATGGTCTTGCACCTAAAATGAATGGTTTATTGAATCTCGATCGTAGTAATACACATGTTCATGCCAAAAGATATAAGATAGTAATGATAGTACCACATACGTGTGGCACTGCCATTTGAGTCATATTGGTATAAAACGCATGAAGAAGCTCCATGTTGATGGATCTTTGGACTCGCTCGTTTTTGAAAAGATTGAGACATGCGAACCATGTCTATTGGTATATATGCATGAAGAAACTCCATACAGATGGATCGTTTGGACTCACTTGATTTTGAATCACTTGAGACATGCAAATCATAACACATGGGCAAGATGACTGAAAGGCCTCGTTTTCAGTAAGATGGAACAAGAAAGCAACTTGTTGGAAGTAATATATTTTGATGTGTGCAGTCCAATGAGTGCTGAGGCACGCAGTGGATATCGTTATGTTCTTACTTCATAGATGATTTGAGTAGATGCTGAGTATATTTACTTGATGAAACACAAGTCTGAATTATTGAAAGGTTTAAGTAATTTCAAAGTGAAGTTGAAGATCGTCGTGACAAGAGGATAAAATGTCTATGATATGATCATAGAGATGAATATCTGAGTTACGAGTTTGGCACACAATTAAGACATTGTGGAAATTGTTTCACAACTAATACCGCCTGGAACACCATAGAGTGATGGTGTGTCCGAACATCATAACTGCATCCTATTGGATATGGTGCATACCATGATGTGTCTTATCGAATTACCACTATCGTTTATGGGTTAGGCATTAGAGACAACCGCATTCACTTTAAATAGGGAACCACGCAATTCCGTTGAGACGACACCGTATGAACTATGGTTTAGAGAAACCTAAGCTGTCGTTTCTTAAAAGTTTGGGGCTGCGACGCTTATGTGAAAAAGTTTCAGGCTGATAAGCTCGATCCCAAAGCGGATAAATGCATCTTCATAGAATACCCAAAACAATTGGGTATACCTCCTATTTCAGATCTAGAAGCAAAAGTGATTGTTTCTAGAAACGGGTCCTTTCTCGAGGAAAAGTTTCTCTCGAAAGAATTGAGTGGGAGGATGGTGGAGACTTGATGAGGTTGTTGAATCTTCACTTCAACTAGTGTGTAGCAGGGCACAAGAAGTTGTTCCTGTGGCACCTACACCAATTGAAGTGGAAGCTTATGATAGTGATCATGAAACTTCGGATCAAGTCACTACCAAACCTTGTAGGACGACAAGGATGTGTACTACTTCAGAGTGGTACATAATCCTATCTTGGAAGTCATGTTGCTAGACAACAATGAACCTACGAGCTATGGAGAAGCGATGGTGGGCCCGGATTCCGACGAATGGCTCGAGGCCATAAAATCCGAGAGAGGATCCATGTATAAAAGAAAAGTATAGACTTTGGAAGAACTACTTGATGGTCGTAAGGCTGTTGGGTGCAGATGGATTTTAAAAGGAAGACGGACAATGATGGTAAGTGTCACCATTAAGAAAGCTCGACTTGTCGTTAAGATGTTTTCCGACAAGTTCAAGGAGTTGACTACGATGAGATTTTCTCACTCGTAGCGATGCTAAGAGTCTGTTGGAATTATATTAGCAGTTACTGCATTATTTATGAAATCTTGCAGATAGGATGTCAAAACATTGTTTCCTCGACGATTTTCTTGACGAAAGGTTGTATGTGATACAACCAGAAGGTTTTGTCAATCCTGAAAGATGCTAACAAGTATGCAAAGCTCCGGCAATCCTTCTAAGGACTGGAGTAAGCATCTCGGAGTTGGAATGTACGCTTTGATGAGATGATCAAAGATTTTGGGTTTATACAAAGTTTATGAGAAACTTGTATTTCCAAAGAAGTGAGTGGGAGCACTATAGAATTTTTTATGAGTATATGTTGTTAACATATTGTCGATCAGAAATGATGTAGAATTTCTGGAAAGCATACAGGGTTATTTGAAAAGTGTTTTTCAATGGAAAACCTGGATTAAGCTACTTGAACATTGAGCATCAAGATCTATAAGGATAGATCAAAAAACGCTTAATAGTACTTTCAAATGAATACATACCGTGACAAGATTTTGAAGGAGTTCAAAATAGATCAGCAAAGAAGGAGTTCTTGGCTGTGTTACAAGGTGTGAGTATTGCGTAAGACTCAAGACCTGACCACGGCAGAAGAGAGAGAAAGGACGAAGGTCGTCCCCTATGCTTTAGACGTAGGCTCTACAGTATGCTATGCTGTGTACCGCACCTGAAGTGTGCCTTGCCATGAGTCAGTCAAGGGGTACAGGAGTGATCCAGGAATGGATCACATGACAGCGGTCGAACTTATCCTTAGTAACTAGTGGACTAAGGAATTTTCTCGATTATGGAGGTGGAAAAAGAGTTCGTCGTAAAGGGTTACGTCGATGCAAACTTTGACACTAATCCAGATGACTCTGAGTAGTAAACCGGATTCGTATAGTAGAGCAGTTATTTGGAATAGCTCCAAGTAGCGCGTGGTAGCTGCATCTACAAGATGACATAGAGATTTGTAAAGCACACACGGATCTGGAAGGTTCCGACCCGTTGACTAAAAACCTCTCTCACAAGCGAGATATGAACAAACCTCATGGGTGTTGGATTCGTTACAATCACATAGTGATGTGAACTAGATTACTGACTCTAGTGCAAGTGGGAGACTGTTGGAAATATGCCCTAGAGGCAATAATAAAATGGTTATTATTGTGTTTCCTTGTTCATGATAATTGTCTATTGTTCATGCTATAATTGTATTAACTGGAAACCGTAATACATGTGTGAATACATAGACCACAACATGTCCCTAGTAAGCCTCTAATTGACTAGCTCGTTGATCAATAGATGGTTATGGTTTCCTGACCATGGACATTGGATGTCATTGATAACGGGATCACATCATTAGGAGAATGATGTGATGGACAAGACCCAATCCTAAGCATAGCACAAGATCGTGTAGTTCGTTTGCTAAGAGCTTTTCTAATGTCAAGTATCGTTTCCTTAGACCATGAGATTGTGCAACTCTCGGATACCGTAGGAATGCTTTGGGTGTACCAAACGTCACAACGTAACTGGGTGGCTATAAAGGTGCACTACAGGTATCTCTGAAAGTGTCTGTTGGGTTAGCACGAATCGAGACTGGGATTTGTCACTCCGTATGACGGAGATGTATCTCTGGGCCCACTCGGTAATGCATCATCATAATGAGCTCAATGTGACTAAGGAGTTAGCCACGGGATCATGCGTTACGGAACGAGTAAAGAGACTTGCCGGTAACGAGATTGAACAAGGTATAGGGATACCGACGATCGAATCTCGGGCAAGTAACATACCGATAGACAAAGGGAATTGTATACGGGATTGATTGAATCCCCGACATTGTGGTTCATCCGATGAGATCATCGTGGAACATGTGGGAGACAATATGGGTATCCAGATCCCGCTATTGGTTATTGGCCGGAGAACGTCTCAGTCATGTCTGCATGGTTCCCGAACCCGTAGGGTCTACACACTTAAGGTTCGGTGACGCTAGAGTTGTTATGGGAAATAGTATGTGGTTACCGAAGGTTGTTCGGAGTCCCGGATGAGATCCCGGACGTCACGAGGAGTTCTGGAATGGTCCGGAGACGAATATTTATATATGGGAAGTCCTTATTCGGTCGCCGGAAGTGTTCGGGGGTCTATCGGTATTGTACCGGGACCACCGAAAGGGTTCCGGGGGTCCACCGGGAGGGTCCACCTGCCCCGGAGGGCCCTATGGGCTGAATATAGAGGGGAACCAGCCCCTAGGTGGGCTGGGCGCCAAACCCCCCTAGGGCCCATGCGCCTAGGGTTTGGGGGGAACCCTAAAGGGGGCGCCCCCCTTGGCTTGGGGGGCAAGCCTTTCCCCCTTGGCCGCCGCCCCCCTCTAGATCCATCTGGAGGGGGCCGGCCCCCCTCTCCCTTGCCCCTATAAATAGAAGGGGGTGGGAGGGCAGCCACACCCCATCCCTGGCGCAGCCCTCTCCTCCTCCAACTCCTCCTCCTCCGTAGTGCTTAGCGAAGCTCTGCCGGAGAACCACGAGCTCCATTGCCACCATGCCGTCGTGCTGCTGGAGTTCTCCCTCAACTTCTCCTCTCCCCTTGCTGGATCAAGAAGGAGGAGACGTCCCCGGGCTGTACGTGTGTTGAACGTGGAGGCGTCGTCCGTTCGGCGCTAGATCGGAACTTCCGCGATTTGAATCGCCGCGAGTACGACTCCATCAACCGCGTTCTTGTAACGCTTCCGCTTAGCGATCTTCAAGGGTATGAAGATGCACTCCCTCTATCTCGTTTCTAGCATCTCCTAGATTGATCTTGGTGACACGTAGGAAAATTTTGAATTATTGCTACGTTACCCAACAGCTGGCTTGACATCACTTAGCTTGAATCTCTTGAGCATGTCTTGAGTGTATTTGGCTTGGTTGATGAAGGTTCCTTCTCTTCTTTGCTTCACTTTGAACCCGAGAAAGAACTTCAACTCTCCCATGGAAGACATCTTGAACTTTGAGGTCATGAGAGCGGCAAATTCCTCATTGAAAGCTTTGTTAGGGGAACCAAAGATAATATCATCAACATATAGTTGGCACACAAACAACTTCCCTTTGACCTTCTTAGTAAAAAGAGTGGGCTCGATTAGCCCAACTTCAAATCCACGGTCTTGTAACAACTCGGTAAGGTGGTCATACCACGCACGTGGGGCTTGTTTAAGGCCATAGAGTGCCTTATCGAGTTGATACACATGATCGGGAAAGTAGGGATCCTCGAAACCGGGGGGTTGCTTGACATATACCAACTCATTAATAGGACCATTAAGGAAAGCACTTTTCACATCTATTTGTTGCAACTTAAAGTTGTGATGAGAAGCATAAGCAATCAACAAACGAATGGATTCAAGGCGAGCAACGGGAGCAAAGGTTTCACCGTAGTCGATACCCTCGACTTGGGAGTAGCCTTGTGCCACCAACCTTGCCTTGTTGCGAACAATGGTCCCATGAGCATCTTGCTTGTTCTTGAATATCCACTTGGTTCCAATGACATTGTGGTTCCCCATTGGCCTTGGCACCAATCTCCACACCTTGTTGTACTCGAAGTTGTTGAGTTCTTCATGCATGGCATTAAGCCAATCCGGATCTTCGAGTGCCTCATATACCTTTTGGGGTTCAACACAAGAGACAAACGCGTGATGTTCACAATAGTTTGCCAATTGTCTACGAGTGCTTACCCCCTTTTGAATGCTCCCAAGCACATTCTTCATGAGATGACCCTTGGTGGAGAGCTTGGATGCAATCTTGGCGGCACGACGCTCCAATTCCTCCTCGGGGGTGAGTCGAGGAGCGGTCACTTGATCATCTTGAGCGCCGTCTTGAGCTTGATCTTGATCTTGAGGAGGCTCTTGATCTTGAACTCGCTCGGAGGAGAGAACTTGACCTTGGGCATCACTTGATGTTACAACACCATCTTGAGATTGATCTTGCCCTTGGACTTGTTCTTGAGGTTGAGGGCCTTCATTTTGTTCTTTGGAAGTGTGTGAGCCTTGGGTTGGTGATGGCTCCACTTGAGTGGAGCATTGTCCTTCTCCTTCGGCCACAAGGGGTTCCTCAATGGGTAGGATAAAACCAACTCCCATTCTTCTTATGGCTTGGGGAGGAATTTCATCACCTACATCACAAGTGCCACTTTGCTCCACTTGGAAGCCGTTATTCTCATCAAACTCCACGTTACACGTCTCCTCAATAAGTCTCGTGGATTTATTGAGGACACGGTAAGCATGAGAGTTTGTAGCATAACCAACAAATATGCCCTCATAAGCTCTAGCCTCAAATTTAGACAACCGAACACCTTTCTTGAGAATGAAACACTTACACCCGAACACCCGGAAGTACTTGAGGTTGGGCTTGTTATCGGTGAGAATCTCACATGGAGTCTTGTTCAAGCCTTTGCGGAGATAGAGCCAATTGGATTCATGACATGCGGTGTTGATGGCTTCGGCCCAAAAGTTGTAAGGAAACTTGAACTCCGCCATCATGGTCCTTGCCGCATCCATCAACGTCTGGTTCTTCCTCTCCGCTACACCATTTTTTTGAGGGGTGTATGGTGCGGAATATTGATGCTTGATCCCCTCATCACTAAGAAACTCATCCAAGGTGTAGTTCTTGAACTCGGTGCCGTTGTCGCTTCTTATTGTCAAGATCTTTGCATTGTGTTGACGTTGGGCTTCATTTGCAAAGTCAATGACGGTTTGTTGGGTCTCGCTCTTCCTCTTGAAGAAATATACCCAAGTGTATCTTGAATAGTCATCCACAATCACCAAGCAATACTTTGTACCCCCAAGACTATCAAAGGATGGAGGCCCAAAGAGATCCAAGTGAAGAAGCTCCAAAGGCCTCTTCGAGTAAATGATAGTCGTGGGAGGGTGATCCTTCTCATGTAGCTTTCCTTCGATACAAGCACTGCAAGCACGATCTTTAGCAAAACTAACATTTGTTAGTCCACGAACATGGTCCCCCTTGAGAAGACTTTGCAAAGATCTCATATTGACATGGGCTAAACGGCGATGCCAAAGCCATCCCACGTCAACTTTAGCCATTAGGCATGTCGCGGCCTTAGTGGGTCGCTCCGAAAAGTTAATCACATATAGACCATTCTCGACATGCCCAACAAAGGCTACTTTAAGAGTCTTGCTCCACAAGAGGGCCATGGTATCAATATCAAAGAAAGGGGCAAAGCCCACGATTGCAAGTTGACGAACGGAAAGTAAATTGTATGCAAGGGACTCAACAAGCATGACCTTCTCGATCGTGAGATCATGAGAAATGACAACCTTGCCGAGTCCCAATACCTTAGAAGACTAGGCATCACCCCACTCGACATTGGTGGGCATAGATGGAATCTTGTGCACGTCCACCACCAAGTCCTTGCTTCCGATCATATGATTAGTGGCTCCACTATCAAGCAACCATGATCCCCCACCGGAAGCAAACACCTAAAAGAGATCAATGCTTGGTTTTAGGTACCCATTTTGTAATGGGTCCTTTGATGTTAGTAACAAGGGTCTTCGGAACCCAAATAGACCATTCAATGCACTCATAAGGAGAACTAACAAATTTGGCATAAACATGTCCATCACTAGCACGGCACAACACATAAGAAGGGTTAAAGTCGCCGGCTTTGTTGAGAAGGGAAGTGTTGCCCTTTTTGGCATCACCACCCTTCACGGTGCTCTTCTTCTTCTCCTTAGTAGCACCCTCTACCTCCTTCACAAAGGTTTACTTGAGAGGGGGGTCGTTTGGCCTTGTCATCCTTCTTCTTGTTCTTGGACTTGGGTGCGTACCCAATCCTTTCCTTGGCCACAACTTCCTTTTGATTGCTCAAAAGGTCGTTGAGGTTCTTCTCGCCTTGTATGCATGATACAAGACCCTTCTCAAGCTGGTCCTTTAACTTAGCATTCTCCTCAACAAGATGCACATGCTCACAACATGGGTTAGTAGCATTTGCATTATCAATTAACACCATATGAGGAAATGTGGCTTTCTCCTTGGTTAGCTTTACTTGGAGTTGATCATGAGACTCCTTGAGGCTAGCATGAGCACCCTTCAAGACTTTGTGAGCCTTGTCAAGTATGTCAAACTCCTCTTTGAGTCTAGCAAGATCAACCCCAAGCTTGGCCTTCTCGGAATTGAGCACACGAGAAACAACAAGAGCATGATCAAGATCTTTCTTTAACTTAGCATGATCATCGTTGTGTGACTCCTCAAGAGCCAAACGAAGACCATGCTCTTCCTCAAGAGCGTTGAAAAGATCCGAAATCTCATCGGCATAGTCTCGACTATGCCCCTCCATCTTAGAGATGGTATCTTCGTGAGCCTCGATCATGTCATTGGCTTCACCAAGTTGTTCCAAGAGAGCAACGAAGTGCTTCTTGGATTTACCCTTGAGTTTACCCATAAAGGACTCAAACTCATTCTCCTCCACATTAGATCCCTCATGTTCATCAATGCAATCCGTCAAAGAAGGATGATTAATGATGGTAGTTTTGATGTTAGGGGTTACCTTGTTGGTGGCTTTCGCCATGAGGCACTTGGTGGTGATGCTCTCATTTGGTGAATCGAAGAGAGACACCCATGGAGTCGTCGCAATGGCAACGGAGGCCATGGCTACCGACTAACCATCGTCATCATCCTCATTGTACTCTTCTTGTACCACCAATGCCTTGGGAGGAGTCTTCTTGGTGAAGTTGCTCTTGTTGGGGAAAGACTTGGCCTTGTCCTTTCGGATGAGCTTGCCACCATTGTCTTCCCTCTTCTCATAAGGGCACTCCGCAACAAAATGGCTCACATTGCCACAATTATAGCAAGTCCTCACACGTTGCTTGACCTTTGCACCACTTGAATTGTTCTTGTTGAAGTTGGGCCTTGAGTTCTCCTTGCTCCAAAATTGCCTTGGAGCAAGAGCCATGTGTTCATGATAGGCATACTTTGTATCTTCGGGGTTGCTCTCCTCTTCTTCCTCTTCGTCCTCCTCCTCCACATTAACCTTGGCCTTTAGTGCAAGGTTGGGCTTCTTTACTCTTTGAGACCGTAGCACCGCATTATCGGCGGTCTTGTCCAAGATGCTCATAGCGACGAACTCATCCAACACTTCACTTGAGGACAAGGTGTGGAAGTCCGGCCTTTGACAATGACGGAGGACATGGCTTTGTGATAAGGCATCATTGCCTTGAGGAATTTGCGCTTGATCCAATTTTCATCCGTGTCCTTTCTTCCATGATCTCGGAGTGAAACCGCGAGTTTGGTTATCCTCCGATAAAGCTCACGAGGTTCTTCATCTTCTTTCATTGCAAACTCATCGGCTTCATCTTGCACCACTTCATAGTTTGAGCGTTGAATGCTTGCACTTCCCCGGTAGAGAGAAACAACTTGGTGCCAAGCATCTTTGGCCATGGAGTAGGGCTAGAGATGAGGAAGATCTTCGGGTGAAATTGCTTCTTGGATGATGAAGAGAGCATTCTCATTGAATTGATTATCCACGGCTTCTCTAGGAGTGAAGTGTCACGCCCAATATGCAATACTATCCTAAAGAGACTCGAAGGTCCCACCAAGGATAGAACCGCATATTGACACGCTTTTGCAAGGTGGATATCATTACATCAACATTACATAATATATGGGGATACAAACAGGGCATACAAATGCCGCATGAATACATCAATAAAACATGAGAACAACATCCGACTAAGGATGAAACATAAACAGAAACTCAAACGACATCCACCCTGCTAGCCCGGGCGGCCGACCTGGAACCTATCCCCTGATCGAAGAAGAAGCAGAAGAAGAACTCCAAAACAAGAAACATCGCTCTCGCGTCATGATCGTCGCAAACTAGTATCTGCAACTGATGTTGTAGTAATCTGTGAGCCACGAGGACTCAGCAATCCCATTACCATGGGTATCAAGACTAGCAAAGCTTAAAGGGTAGGAAAGGGGGGTAAGTGGTGAGGTTGCAGCAGCATCTAAGCAAGTATGGTGGCTAACATACGCAAATAAGAGCGAGAAGAGAAGCAACGGAACGGTCGTGAAACTAGCAATGATCAAGAAGTGATCCTGAACTCCTACTTACGTCAAACATAACCCAGAAACCGTGTTCACTTCCCGGACTCCGCCGAGAAGAGACCATCACGGCTACACACGCGGTTGATGCGTTTTAATTAAGGTCAAGTGTCAAGTTCTCTACAACCGGATATTAGCAAATTCCCATCTGCCACATAACCGCGGGCACGGCTTTCGAAAGATAATACCCTGCAGGGGTGTCCCAACTTAGCCCATTATAAGCTCTCACGGTCAATGAAGGATATTCCTTCTCCTGGGAAGACCCGATCAGTCTCGGAATCCCGGTTACAAGACATTTCGACAATGGTAAAACAAGACCAGCAAAGCCGCCCGATGTGTCGACAATCCCGATAGGAGTCGCACGTATCTCGTTCTCAGGACACACCGGATGAGCAAAACGTCGGGTTGGCATAGACCCTGGTTGCCCAGGGGGCGCCGGACATCGCTCGGTTTGGACCAGCACTTAGACAAGCACTGGCCCGGGGGGGTAAAATAAAGATGACCCTCGGGATGCGTGACTCCCAAGGGAAAAAGGCTAGGTGAGGCAAATGTAAAACCAAGGTTGGGCCTTGCTCGAAGAGTTTTATTCAAAGCGAACTGTCAAGGGGGTCCCATAAATCACCCAACCGCGTAAGGGACGCAAAATCAAGGAACATAACACCGGTATGACGGAAACTAGGGCGGCAAGAGTGGAACAAAACACCAGGCATAAGGCCGAGCCTTCCACCCTTTACCAAGTATATAGATGCATTAATAATATAAGAGATATTGTGATATCCCAACATAAACATAAACCGACATGGAGCAATCTTCATCTTCACCTGCAACTAGCAATGCTATAAGAGGGGCTGAGCAAAGCGGTAACATAGCCAAGCAACGGTTTGCTAGGAAGGGTGAAAAGGTTAGAGGCTGACATGGCAATTTGGGAGGCTTGAAGAGCAAATGATAGGTAGCGCAGCATAGCGATAGAACGAAGCAACTAGCATAGCAATGATAGTAATGAGATCCATGGTGATGGTCATCTTGCCTGGAATCCCGCTAGGAAGAAGAACGAGTCCATGAAGAAGATGAAGCCACGAAGACGAACGAATCCTCACGATGGCAACGACACGGGAACTATCGAGAAAAAGCACACAACATGGTAAACACACCACACATGAACAAGGCAAGAAGCTCAACCAAGTATGACGCATGACAAGGCTACATGAAGCTACTCATGACAAGAGATGATGCACACAAGAACAACACATCAAAGCAAGTTTAAATGAGGACGGAAACAACCTATAACAATTCCGGTAAGTCCCCATATGCAAATTTCGAAATTGGTCCAGAACTGAATAAACTTTATGTTCAAGTTGTTAAACAGCAAGTTAAAGAGCACCATGATGATCTACACGAAATTCTAGTCAAGTTACATATAAAGTTCATTAGATTCGGAGCTACGGCCTACAAGCTATGAGCAAAACAAGTTAAACATGTTATTGATGCAAAATGCATTCAAACATCAAGCAAACACCTCGGAACAAGGATGCAACAAGATAATATGGAACTACATGCAATTCTAAGCAAGTTTGATATAGAGCATGCTCAAAACGGAGCAACGGTGCAACACATGCACTCCAAACAAGACATAGCAACAAACTGACCATAACAGCAACTAGGCATCTCGCAATCATCAAAACAACAAGCTAAAACAATCCAACATGATAACAAAAAGCAAGGACATGGTGTACAGGTAAAGCATTACAGAACATGAACACTGATCTATCTCCAGAAATCACTAGAACATGCTCAAAAGGACATGGCAAGATTGCAAATAATAACAGATTACAGACTTAGCAGAAATCACTGGACATGGCAGAAATAACATCAGCTTGCAAGGTTTAGAGCAAGAAAGCAACATGCTACAGGAATATATCATAGCAAACAAAGGCATGACATGAATATACTAATTGCATAGAACAAATGTCCCTTACTGATCACGAGCCAAAAAGGCACAGAAGATATGATGGCACCCAGGTAAACATAGCAAGTTTCATAAACAGATTCAGACTTAAGAAAAACAGAGCATGGCAGAAATAACGATAAGTAGGCATGTTGGTGAGCTTGAACCATTCACTACAGAGCATTAAATGGCATGGAAAGGTAACCAGCAGCAAGAAGGCATAAATATGAAGCTAAGAATGGCAATAACATAGTCATAGGGTACATGGATCACTAGTAACAACCATGGCAAAATTGATTAACGTGTAAACAATCTGCCAGGAATATTATTTAGCAACTTGAGAGCAAGATTACTACAATCTACAGCAGGCTATAAATGCAAACAAGGGCATGGATGGATAGATCATAACAAGTATAACAAAAACTCCTTAGTGAACATCTCCAGATCATGCATAGAATGACTTGTAGCAGCAGGTTTACATGGCAACAAAATATAACAGACTCAGACTTGGCAGAAATGACTAAGTCACAGAAATCAGCAACATCATGGAGGCTACTTTGCATGCTTGTGCTAGTCACCACAGAGATCTTAAAAATACAAGACGAGCACCACTGTACATATGGCATGATGTAGAACAAAGCACATGTAGACATCAAGCTCATAGGATGCACACACAAAATGCAATGAAAAAGACAAATCACCAAGTTCTATAAACAGACAGCAGTTAACAGCATATAGCACTCTTGCAACGATGATTAGGGCATCAAGATGAGCTCAAACAAACATGGCACAATGGAATAAAATATAGAGCATCTCCCAATAAACATTTTGACATATTACACGCACGAAACAGAGCAGTATCTATGGAGTTATGATGCGATGAACAGAGCACCAGAATGTGAAATTAACAGGACTTGGAGAAATTCGGGGGAGGGAAGAAGTCAACCTCTCCTTCGGATCTGGATCGGGCTCGGTGGGAGTTCGCCGGAGAGGAAGGAGAGGCCGGCGAGGGGGGCGGTCGGGGCCGGCCACCGGGCGAGAGGCGGCGAGGGTCGTCGGGGACGGCGGGGCACGGTCGGCGACGAGGTCCGGCGGGCGCGGGGCTCGGGCGCCCGCGGGAGGCGGCGGCGCGGCGACCCGTGGCGACGGTCGGCGGGATCTGGCGGAGCGGCGCGGGGACGGCGCGGCCAGGGCGGCGGCGCGCTCGGGCGCTTGGGGCGGAGGCGGGCGCCTTGGGCGGCGGCGGCGGATGGGCCCGCGCGGGCCCCGGATGGGCTCCGCGGGCCGCGGCGGCGGGGAGGAGAGAGAGAGGAGGCGCGGGGACACGTGGAGGGCGCCGGTTGGAGGAGAGCGGCGGCGGGGTGACGTGGCGGGCGCTGATTGGCCGGAGCGAGGTGTCCGGCGGACACGTCCGGCGGCGACAATTTCGTCCGGTGGCGCAGAGGAGCGGGGTTAGGGTTTGGACTGCGCGAAATTCGGGGGGAGGCACATATATATAGGTAGAGGGAGCTAGGAGTGTCCAAATGAGGTGCGGTTTTTGCCCACACGATCGTGATCGAACGACCGAGAGCATGGAGGGGGTTTGGATGGTCTCAAGGGCTGTGGTGAAGAGGGGCTGGGCTGCAAAGAGAGAGGGGTTTCGGGCTACGCGGTTAACCGTTGGGGCATCAAACGAACTCCAAATGGAACGAAATTTGACGGGCGGTCTGTCGGTGCTATACCAAGGCCACTCGGCAAATACCGACCCATTCTGAGAAGGTTTTTCTCCCGCTTACGAAAAGAAAACAGAGGGGGTGCAACGGGTGCGGCGAGAGTGTCGGATCGCGAAACGGACAACGGGGAAAAGGACCGGATGCAAGTTTTGAAAAACATGATGACGCAATGCAGATGATGACATGGCAAAATGCAACACGCAAGCAAATGACATGGCAACGACGACGAATAACTGGAAGACACCTGGCGCATCGGATCCGGGGCGTTACATGAAGTTGCTTCGGTCATGCGGATAGAAACCTTCTTCAATGATTCTCCAAAGATTAGTATTCACATGATTTAAATGACGCTTAAAGCGATAGACCCAAGAATAAAATTCCACATTCTTCTCAATCTTAGGGGCAGGGCCGGCATGATTCAAATGAGTGGAAGGAAGTGGTCCACCATAGACAAGTGGAGGTTCCACATGGGTAAAGATGTCGGTGCCATTTTTACCACTAGAAGAAGGAGCTTTCTCACTAGTAGCTTCCCCCTTGTCGGAGTTAGCATCTGTCACCTTGTTAGCGGGATCACCCACTTTCAATGGTGCGGTGGAAAGTTTAAGCCCTTCTATGAATTTATTAAACATGCTTTCAACCTCGGTCGTCATGGAGGTCTTCAATGGGTCCAAAGCCACATTGAATTCCTCACGAGAGACCGCGGTTCCCCCATCGGCCGTAGACGAGAATGGATTCACACCGGAGTGCTCCTCCGCACCGTCTACGGTGTCAACCATACTCTTCGGATGGCAAAGTCCTTAATAAAGAGACGAGGCTCTGATACCAATTGAAAGGATTGATATAGTTGACTAGAGGGGGGTGAATAGGCAACTAAAATTTTTTAGCTTTTCTTTACCAATTTAAACTTTGCATCAAAGTAGGTTGTCTAGATATGCAACTAGGTGAGCAACCTATATGATGCAACAACAACAAGCACAAAAGCAAGCAAGGGATATAACACAAATAAGCTTGCACAAGTAAAGGCATGAGATAACCAAGAGTGGAGCCGGTGAAGACGAGGATGTGTTACCGAAGTTCCTTCCCTTTGAGGGGAAGTACGTCTCCATTGGAGCAGTATGGAGGCACAATGCTCCCCAAGAAGCCACTAGGGCCACCGTATTCTCCTCACGCCCTCACACAATGCGAGATGCCGTGATTCCACTATTGGTGCCCTTGGAGGCGGCGACCGAACCTTTACAAACAAGGTTGGGGCAATCTCCACAACTTAATTGGAGGCTCCCAACGACACCACAAAGCTTCACCACAATGGACTATGGCTCCGCGGTGACCTCAACCGTCTAGGGTGCTCAAACACCCAAGAGTAACAAGATCCGCAAGGGATTAGTGGGGGGGATCAAATTTCTCTTGGTGGAAGTGTAGATCGGGGCCTTCTCAACCAATCCCGAGCAAATCAACAAGTTTCATTGGATAGAGAGAGATTTCGGGCGAAAATGGAGCTTGGAGCAACAATGGAGCTTAGGGTTGGAAGAGGTGGTCAACTAGAGGAAGAAGACACCCCTTATATAGTGGAGAACCAAATCCAACCGTTATCCACTTAACCAGCCCGCGACCTGCGGTACTACCGCCCCAGGCAAGCGGTACTACCGCAAGGCCTCACGGTACTACCGCGACTGACCGCGGTACTACCGCTGCTACGGTAGGAGCTAGGACAGGCCTGAAGCACAAAGGCTGAGGGCGGTACTGCTGCTTGCGCGGTACTACCGCTCCCCCTTGCGGTACTACCGCAAGGCAGGTTTGGACTAGCCTGGGAAGGGCGCGGATGAATAAAAATACATCCATGCCAACTTCCGCTGAAAAACAATCGATGCAAAAATCCGACACGGTACTACCACATATGGCATGTGGTACTACCGCGCAGGGAGCGGATGTAAAAAATTACATCCGCCCCTACTTCTGCTCATGCGGCTGTGCCAGACCAGGACTCATGGTACTACCGCGCACATGGGGCGGTACTACCGCGTAGGGCGCGGACGTAAAAAATTACGTCCGCCCCTACAGCCGCACGGGCAGCTGAGTCTGGTCTGAGGCCACGGTAGTACAGCTCCGTAGGAGCGGTACTACCGCGGGCGCCTACGGTACTACCGCTCCTTAGAGCAGTACTACCGCATGCCCCAGAACAGCAACACTTAGGAATCCTTCCTTTTGCATAGAAATGAGGAAAACGGAGGATGCTCCAAAGTGCACGGGGAAAGGTGGCGCAGAGGAAGAAAACGTGTACGTGATGATTCCACCCGAACCTTTCCGAAGCGGACCCCCTCTTAATAGTACGGCTTTCCTATGACTCAAATCCATCGAAAAGAAACGTAAAAAAACGTCTTCTTCAATAGTCTTCGAGGGGCACCAAACTGTCTTGTGCCTAGCGATGAGACGTCTGAGAAACTCAAGGCACACGATTAGTCCGCAAAAGCATTGTCATCAATCACCAAAACACCTTAGGGATAAATATGCCCTTACAGATGGGTTGCGCTACTCAATGCGACTCCTGTCCATTTGCATTTATTAAGCGTGTCCTCGTAGATGAGGTTCAGTCCGCTGTCGTCGTCCATTAGCACTTTAGTAAGCCGAAAACCATCCACAATTGGGTTGAGGACCAGAGCGGCTGGTGCTCGGACTGAGCGGGATCTTGGTTTGTTATCGGCATTGAAAGTAATTGCCGTATAGTTCCAAGGGTTTATAGCTGCTACATGGAAGACCTCGGCAAGGTCGCGAAGCGCCCGTTTGCACCGATTATTTGATGAGAAGGTCTCGAAGACTGCGAGTACTTCGGGATCGTGTTCTAAAAAGTACTTTTCTAGTGTAGTATTGGTGAGGATACCCTCGCCGCTCTTGGCCACCTGCCGGAGTATCCAACATGCCCGTAGGCCGTGCGTTGGTTCGGTATTCGGCGTCATGTGTATTTGACAGGGCATGTCGAGCCATTCTTCGAAGACAGTTTTGTGTCCCGTAAAGGGCTTGAATTTCTTGTCCACGGGATGATGATTAGGTGCCCTGCAAGGGTGCGCCCTTTTTGCCCGTCCGGGAGATGGCTTAAAGGCCTGCAGTTCCCAGCGGGCTGTCTGAGTTTTCCAGGCGCTTTGCATTGCGCAATACTTCTGTACTATGTGTGCCAAATCTACGAAGTGCAAGACATGACGGCGATCGAGGGCATTAAGGATTCCCTCATCCGTACAGTTGTTGCAAAATACTGAAATTGCGTCATCGTCGTAGCAATCTTTTACCTTGTTTTTAACATGGAGGAATCTAGCCCAAAAATGATGGACTGTCTCCCAAGGCTGCTGCCGCACATACATTAGGTCGCATATGTCCAGAGGGCTGGAGTTGCTTGGAGAATATTGCTTGTGGTGGGTGGGCGGGCTCGAATTCGCACCCTGACCCGCCGTGGAATCCGGAGTTTGAAGAATTTCCGAGGTTACCGGCCCAGGCTCCGGAGTGTTCAGGGAATTCTCAGACTTAACGTCCGATCTTGTGTTCAGAGGACAGGGAGTGTCCTCTCGAGGGCAGGTATCCGGTTCTTCGGGTTCGGAAATCCAAACATAGTTGGTTCTCAACGTAGGAGAGGAGTTTTTGTCAGCCTGTTCTTCCACAACCGCTACCTGATGGGTGATCGGCGGACATTTAATTTCTCTCTGATCGGGTTTAATCCCGATCCGACCATAGTCAGTTGAGACTCCTAGGGCGGCGATGCGATCTAGCAGCTCGTTCGAAGATGATAGATCTGCCGGATCCATCTTGTCGGAATATTCGGGGCTGATATGAAGGGGATTTTCGGCGACTTGGGGGTTGCCTTTGGCTTAATGGCCGGACGGGCACCCACAGTGAAGTCGCCGAGCCGGAGGGTTTGCCCTGGAACTAGGGCTCCTTCGGAAGTGATACTGTCATTGATGACAAGGCGAGCCATCGGTCCTTCAGTTGACGCCACAGAGGAACTGTCAATGAAAGCACCAATGTCGGTGTCAAAACCGGCAGATCTCGGGTAGGGGGTCCCGAACTGTGTGTCTAAGGATCAAAGGTAACAGGAGACAGGGGACATGGTGTTTACCCAGGTTCGGGCCCTCTTAACGGAGGTAATACCCTACGTCCTGCTTGATTGACTTTGATGAGTATAGGGGTTACAAGAGTTGATCTATCACGAGATCGTAATGGCTAAACCCTAATTGTCTAGCATGTATGATTATGATCGCCTCTGCGTACTAAACCCTTCGGTTTATATAGGCACCAGAGGGGGCTAGGGTTGTACAGAGTCGGTTTACAGAGAAAGGAATATTCATATCCGCATGCCAAGCTTGCCTTCCATGCAAAGGAGAGTCCCATCCGGACACGGGGGGAAGTCTTCTATCTTGTATCTTCGCGGCCCATTAGTCCGGCCCATGTTGCATAGCCCGGACGCCCGAGGACCCCGTAATCCAGGACTCCCTCAGTTACAACAAAGGATGACCTTCCTAATTCAAACCTGGACATAGTCGTGCACCACCGCGCCGGTTTAACCATTTTGCACAACCAGGAGAGCACAAAATCCAGCGATGCATTCGCACCCAAGGAAACCAGCCACCACGCCCAACTTCGACGAGCCCCAGCCATCAACTGCGTCGTCCCCAAGGGTAACCGCTGCCACTAGGAGCTCCACCGCGTCGAGCTGGTCACCGCCATCTACTCAATTATCTTCAGAGACCACTATAGCATAGAGTTCGTCTATTCCCGAGCCACACTTCTGCAGGAATGGCTACTAGTGGCGTGCACCAAAAGCCCAGTAGTGCCGGGCAAGGCTCTCAGGGCCACCCCCACCACTAACATGGCATTCCAGTGGTAAAGACCTAGCAGTGGCAGATATTACCTAGTGCCCGCCACTAGTAATGACCACTGATGGCACACACTATCAATGGCGGGCGTCAATATTTACCCTTCACTGGTATAATTCTATAAAATAAAAAACAAATGTGCCAGCCGGTGGCGCAGTAGCGGTGGTCCACCCCACGCACGCTGGATCCACCGCCGCACACACGTCTGTTGGTTTCACCGCCACGAGCCGACTAGATCCGTCATTGCGAGCGTTGCGCCCGCTAGATCCACCACCCCGCCGGATCCCCCGTCGTGCCCGCTGGATCCACCATGCTTGTTCAACAGAGAGAGAGAGAGAGAGAGAGAGAGAGAGAGAGAGAGAGAGAGAGAGAGAGAGAGAGAGAGAGAGAGAGAGAGAGAGAGAGAGAGGGGGGGGAGAAGGGAAAGGATAACGGGGAGATAGGAGAAGGGATTGACGGTGACGATCTGTGCGTGCATGTTGGGTGTGGATGGTTGGATGATAGCCACCTCATCAATCTGTGGGATATTGGATTGGCCAATTAGAACGCAAGCGGTACCAGTGGTGGGCCCTAGATTATGCCCGCCGCTGCTATGTTTTTTTCTATTTTTTGCTATTATTGTGTAACACAATATATTACTTGCTCTGAGACTTTTCCACAATTGCCCCATAGTGCATAACAGAATCTAGTCGTTAGTGATCCTTATTGGGTCGTGGCTCCGAGTCCTCGAGGTGGTGTATCTACTCGTCTACCTCGTGAGTTCGCTAGTTGCTTCTTCTTGGCTTTGTGATGCGGTTCAATGACGTTGGCAGCATACAGATGTCTGCAATGTGGTCTCGGTTGAGTAGGTCTTTTGACGGCGTTGACTGCTTACCTGTTCAGGCTCTAGGTGTCGTTTTCTTGAGGTGGTTGGTGTCGAGTAGTTCTGGTGGCTCCTGTTGCCAACCTTCCCTCTCATTTTGATCTTCTTTTCTTCTTATGTCATGTGCTCTGGCTCAGCTTGATGTGTGTATGTGAGGAGGTGGGGCTGATAACACCGGCCATTGCTCCACCCCTGCATTCTGCAACTTATCTTGCCAAATTACATTTGTTGGTAATAAATGTTCAGGTGGGAAGTTTCTGCCCCCCCCCCCCCCCACACACACACACACACCTAAGATGTTTAAAAAAAGTATATATGTGTGATTCTTGCTTATGGTCTGGCGTGTATTCATCATTGATAACAATGTCATCGCATGGAAAATGTTTCCACCACGTGAAATTGACATTAGGAGCAAAACAATAAGACATGGAAGAGTAAAATACCATAGAAGTGGCTATGCCACATGTTGTGTGGTTGCCCCTTGTATTGATATGTTGCAACGCATTGCGCTATCAGTGCCATGGTTTTCTTCTAACTAACATCGTCGTCTAGAAACTCTATGGAGTTCCAAATCCAAACCTTAGTTTTCAGTCTACATGACTTGTGATTTTTTAGTTCAAGTTAACAGACACGGCTTTCAAGCTATGAGTGCCATGTGGATGTGGCAAAAAAAATTGGCTCCATGGATATTCTCTTTAACAAAATGATAAACATCTGATCCGGCCACTACGGGAAGGGGGGGGGGGGGGGGGTTGCCTCGCTCAGCAACGCCGAAGGGCCATTTCATGCAAGGAAGTGGCGGCTCTGAGGTTGGCGGTTGTGGTAGTTGTGGAGCCAGCCGACGCAAGGAAGAAGAGAGGGTCCAGATGTTCACATGAACGAAAAGCAATCGTTTTCGTATTGCCATAATCATTTCCCAAATATACCATATGTTTTTTCCTCATAAATGCGCAGCACTGGCACATTTTCGTATTCGATCGAGCAACGGGCAGCTGGCACATTTGAACGGAGACGGGGGAGGGGGTCGCCAACAATAGAAGGAAAGAAACCCGCAGCGTGACAACAAAAAGGGAAAGGAGTTACTTCTCCGCGAGGTCGATCCCAAGCTTACCCGGAGGAAATCGCCCTCGCTCCCGCCCAGCGGCCTCGCCCAGCGGCCAACGCGATCGGCAAACCATAATTTGCGAACTGTTGAAGGACTATCTGTCCATGAAACTATCTGTCCATGAAACTTCGACGCCACGCGATTTCTCAAATCTTTCCGTTGGGTTCTCAACTTTTGATCCTGGATCTTGCGGTCTTGCCTGCCTGCATGGTGTGCGTGTAGCCAGCCGGTCAGTGGATCGTTTTGCCGATGATCTGTGTGAGGCTCGACCAGATGCTTCGTCCGCGTCCTCTACCGGCCACCGGTGTTTTCTACCTTGCTCACGTGCTCCCAACGCCGTGCTTTTTCCGTCCGGATCTTTGCTTTAGATGAATGATATAGATAGCCGAGACCAGGCAGGGGAGGCTGGAATCACGTCTTGGTCTCTCTATCCATGAGTTTTGGTCGAGGATCTCGCGTACGTTCTCGCCTCCATGGTGGGCGTAGATGGGATTCGTCCACGTCCTGCTGAGGTTCTTCAAAGCCCGGTTTTACATGTGGTTCTCTACCTCCTTTACGTGCATGTGCCATACTTTTGTCGTAGCCTTGGATGGATCATGATCGCCAACTGACTGGCCAGTGCTAGGATCGTGTTTATATCGTGTTTTTTTTTCTTTTGGCTTGGTCTTGCTTTGCTGGCCGCCTACTCATAGGTTCCGATCACTCTCTGTACTTGCATCTATAAATGGTGGCATCGCTGTTTGTGTTTGTGTATTTTGTTTGGTTTGAATCCGGGTGACCGTGCTTCTGCGGCTTGATTTATAAATGGTGGCATCGCTGTTTGTGTTTGTGTATTTTGAAACCAGATGAACTTGCTTATATGTCCAATTCATGGTTACATCTTGTTGTATTTGCATAGATCCATGTTTCCGCATCTAGACTTTTGATTAGGATGCTTCTCTGAAGGTCTATTTCATGGTTTTGTTGCGCAAGAGTTTCGACCTTGGTGGTGGATATGTGGTCTGCCCTTGGTGGATATGTAGATTGCACCGCCGAGGTAATTAACGCTCTCACTCCGTTTTTGAACTCGTAGCCGATGGTTGATGGGTACTTCTTGCAGATCGGTAGATCTGGCTCTGTTATGTGGAGTTGTGTGCTCAATTGCCCATAGGTTGCATCGGCGCCTCTCCCCATTTTTGTCCATCTGCTCTTGGTTGCTCTATTTCTTCTGATCGCTTTGTGTACTTGGCATTTCATCACCCCTTCAGGTTTGAATCCGGCTTATTGTGATTCTATTTTCGATTTACACATGATGACGTCTCGTCACCTATTTGGTTTGAGTCTGGGTGAAGCTTCTACGCTCGATTTATGGTGACATCGCTAGCTGTATTTGCGTAGTTTGAATTTGGGTGGACGTGCTTCTATTTGATTTACGGTGGCATCTGGTTAAGTTTGAATAGATCTGTGTTTTCACATCTGAACTTCTAATTAGGATGTTTCTCTAATAGTCTAATCTATTTATGTTGTGCAGGAGTCTTGGTTTCTGTGGTGGTGAATCGTGATCTGGCATTGGTGGAGATCTGTAGATTCAACTGGCCAGGTAAGTTTATTGCCCCCCTCCCCGCCCCATCATTTTTGCGTTCACCCTGTCTAGCTCTGCCATATATGTCCTTGTTTGAAAATATGTTAACGAATTGTTGATTTGAGGTGTAACCGCCATACTCTTGATTTTGTAATTTGATTGCTATATTTATCTAAACTTCTAATTGACACATCTACTTGATTCTAAACTTTACAGGGGAATTATGTCGAACTCTCCATATTCTGCGGGTACTGCAGGTATATGTGCTTACCTTGCTATTTTGGTTCCCAAACTTTACATAAACTTATTCCTGGAAATGCTATAGTTTCCGCAACATTTCACTTCTCCATATTAGCAAATTACACGGTCATAATATTATTATTTTATAAGTTTGATGTGCGGTGTAGTATATGAAAACTATGGATTGGGACATCATTGTCATTTATTGGTACATTTGCCATCTCATGCATTTAACTAATCATTCAACAATATATTTTACAAGGCCACTGTGTGTAGTAAGCGAGCATAATCATACTGGGTCGATCAAAGAATGAGTAGTTAAACCGCCATTTTAATATTTTTATGCATGGGATTCATCTGATGCATACATACTTGCACTGCATTCAGTTCTTTCAGTGTGTCCAACATTTTTGTTGAAAAATGTGTCTAACATTTCTAACAAAAATGTGTCCAACATTTTTTTCGCTTTCAGGAACAAAGAGGCGCCAAGCAAAGCCTAAAAGCGACAATGAGGATATAATTGAGGAGAGCAATGTTACCACCAACATTGGTCACAATGCCATTGGCTGCAAAAGAACAAAGAGAGAAGTTGCCCGTTCAAATTTCAATGAGAAGTCATTTGACTTATTTGAAGAAGATTCACTTGTCACAACCAAGGAAATCAGAACTGAGGAGGAAGCAGAGGCAGTTAGGTTGACAAGAACAGGACCTGAAGATGGGAAATGCTGCAGAAAACTCATCGATTTCATCCTGCATGGTAAAGATGATAATCTGCAACCATTTGAAATGTCTCAGAGTGATGGTGTCTCCATGACAGCTCTTATCATGCCATTTGATGCTCATATCGAAAAGGACAGGAAAAAGGGAATACGATGTGTCAAATTTGGGCGTATCAAGGGATGGGCAATTTCCGGCTATAAGGAAGGCGCCGTGGTAATTTCGCTCTCAACAGAACTAGCTGACTATATATGTGTGAAGGCCACAAGAAGCTACAGGTCTCATTTTGACCTTTTCAGCCAGAAAGCTCATGTTTGTGTTGAAGTTTATAGGGAGCTAGCTAGATCGGTTGGCAGAAACCCTTTGCTGAGCCTAGAAGAGCTGCTTGCCGGTGTTGTCCGTTCCATTAATTTGAGCAGTTGCTTCAATGGAAGAGTGAGAAAGGACTTTGTGATATCCATCGGTGAGTTCGTACATAACCAGCTCACTGCACTGGATCATGCAGCAAACAACGATGATGAGATGTTGTTGACGCTGCCTGCTCTTGTGGCACTAAGAAATGAGTGTAAATCTAACGTGGGATTCGGCAAGCTGGCAGCTTTGGCCTCACATGAAACTTTGATGATCAAGGATGGGCGGTGCAAGGAGGTGCAGGTGACCGAGAACGAGGATGAAGAAGAGAAACTAGCAAGGTTGTTGCAAGAAGTGGAAGAGTGGGAAATGAAGAAGCCGAGAGCCAAGAGTGGAAGTTCACAGAAAATTAAAAATGCCTACATCAAGATCAGTGAAGCTAAGATTGCCAATGACTACCCACTGCCAGCATACTATACACCATGCGATACAGAAAAGGATGAGTACATGTTTGACAGTGAAGATGGCATGCTGCCAGTAAGAATACTCAACAATTGGGCTCTATATAATTCAGATTTCAAATTCATGTCTTTGGAGCTCATCCCTATGGAACCAGGTGCTAAAAATGATACTGTTATCTTTGGGTCTGGTTGTATGAGAGACGATGATGGTACTTTCTGTTCAGCAGCTGAGCCAGCAGAGTTATCTTCTTCCTCGAGTAAATCTGACCAGGAAGATCAAGGGATTCCGGTTTATCTAAGTCCAATCAAGGAATGGCTTCTAGAATCTGGTGGCTCGATGATCTGCATATCTATTCGAACCGACATAGCTTGGTAAGTACTCCTGCAGCTCTAATCCATTATGTATACTATATGAACACATGTTACAATTGCTTGCGTTGCATTTCCGATCTTATCATGTTTTGAAATTTGCATTTTATTTATGCATGAAACCTTGCGATTCCTTGATATTAAACCTCCCTCTAACTTACATATGAATTTCAATTACGTCAGCTACAAGTTACTCCAGCCAACGAAGCAGTATGCGCCATGGTGTGCCACTGTCCTTAAAACAGCAAGATTGACTGTTAGTATCATCGCCATTTTAAAAGAACAAACTCGCGCTTCAAAACTTTCTTTCGCTGATGTTACCAAGAGAGTAGCAGAATTTGAGAGTGGGCATCATGCATTCATTTCAACAGATGCAACACTTGTTGAAAGATATGTTGTGGTTCATGGACAGATAGTCCTTCAACAGTTCGCAAATTATACAGATGAGTCCATTCGACGGTGCGCCTTTGTCACAGGCCTTATCAAGAAGATGAAAGAAAGAGGGCAGACGAAGCTAGCAACGAAGAAGAAATCTCAAGTGGCGAGAGGAGAGAATCTGAACCCAAGTGCAAAAATGGCCCGAATATCAAAACAAAATCTTATGCGTGCGACAACCACAAAGTTGGTCAGCAGGATATGGGATGATTACTATGCAACCCATTTCCCAGAGGATTCAAAGGAGGGGGGTGAGAATGATGAGCAAAAGGTATTTGAGGAGGAACAAGAAGAAGATGAAGAAGATGATGTTGAGGGGGAGGTTGAAGTTGGCGAGGAACATGTTTCGAGGACCTCGCCATCAACAAAGTCTAGAAATACATCATCAGATGCTTGTGAAGAAATAGAATGGAAAGGTCAAACAGTTGGGAAAACACCATCTGGAGAAGCTCTGTACAGAAGTGTGAGATTTGGAGATCTCAGTGTTGCTGTTGGTGGGGCACTCACATTGGAAGGTCATTCAGGAGAAGCCACCATGTGTTTTGTTGAGTACATGTATGAGACACATGATGGCACACAGATGATCCATGGTAGAGTTATGCAAAATGGTTCAGACACTGTCCTCGGCAATAGAGTCCAAAGTAGGTGACATGAGAGAATCATTGACTGTCAATGTCCAGCAGATTCCCTGGGGCCACAAGTGCAGAAAAGAGCAGTTGGAAGCTATTAGGGTGGATAGGGCCAGGGCAGAGGAGAGGAAGAAGAAGGGTTTGCCATTGGAGTACATCTGCAAAAGCATGTACTGTCCTGAGAAAGGTGCCTTTTTCTCCCTCCCTTGTGAGAAAATGGGCGCCGGAACCGGCACTTGCAGTTCTTGTGAGGAGCGACAAGCGGTCCGTGATGAGTTCAAAATACTGTCAGAGACCAGCTTTGTCCTCAAGAATGTCAAATACAATGTTCACGACTTCCTGTATATCAGGCCTCAGTTTTTCTCTCCCGTCGAGGGTCGTGGGACCTACAGGGCTAGAAGAAATGTGGGCCTGAAGCCCTATGTGGTATGTCGTTTGCAGAGTGTCAATGCTGCTGCTGGATCTCATAAAGCTAATCTGAAATCAACAAAAGTCAGTGTAAGAAGGCTATACAGGCCCAATGATATTTCATCAGATAAAGCTTACTCTTCAGATATCAGAGAGGTTTGGCACTCTGCCTTATGTTTACCACATTTTTCTTATGTGCATCATTACCATCATATTGTGCCTGTGATTCCACCTAACTTTATGTTTTTTACACTTGGACTTTAATCTAGTTTTCTTTGTTGTTTGATCCAGGTGTACTACAGTGAAGATATAGTTAGTGTGCCTGTTGGGATGATAGAGGGAAAATGTGAGGTTACAGCAAAGGATGACCTTCCAAATTCAAATCCTCCAGTAGTAGTTGAGCACGCCTTTTACTGTGAACATTTATATGATCCTGGAACTGGAGCTCTCAAGCAGGTCAGAATGATATTGCCAAATTTAATTTTGTGTTCATGTCATCTTGTTGACAAACTTCTTCATATAGTTGATTGAGTTTGCCTTGTCTATGAACCAGCTACCGACCAATGTTAAGCTCGCCCTGGCAAGGAAGGCTCCTGCTTCGAGAAAGAATAAAGGGAAGCAGATTTGTGACGATGAGCAAGCCGGTTCGGATAAACACAAGGATGAAACACCAGAGAACTGTCTTGCAACCCTTGATATTTTTGCTGGCTGTGGAGGTTTGTCTGAAGGGTTGCAGCTATCTGGTAATGTGTTTCCCATTAGCATATGTTCTTCATAAGATGCGTGTGCATTTTCGCAGACAGGGCACCTTGGCCACCACATACCTTCTGATCATTCAACTGTACAGGCGCTTCACGTACAAAATGGGCGATCGAATATGAAGAACCTGCTGGGCAAGCATTTCTTCAAAATCATCCTGAAGCAGCAGTGTTTGTGGAGAACTGCAATGTGATTCTGAAGTATGCAAAACCCACTTCCCCCTTTGGATGTACTAAACCCATTACTTATTTCTGACTATTCTCATCTTCAGAGCGATAATGGATAAGTGTGGCGATGTTGATGACTGTGTCTCCACTCCCGAGGCTTCTGCGGGAGCAGCAAAACTTTCAGATGAGAAGGTTAAGAATCTCCCTGTGCCCGGTGAAGTAGAATTCATCAATGGTGGCCCTCCATGCCAGGTCAGATGCCTCACCTATACACCAGGAGAATGCTCAGCGTTTTGTCAATCCTCTGCGTTGTTGCTTGACACTCTCTGTGCATCTTTTCTCAGGGGTTCTCCTGGATGAACAGATTCAAGCAGAGCCCATGGAGCAAGGTTCAGTGCGAGATGATTCCGGCATTCTTGTCCTTCGCAGAGTATTTCCGGCCTAGGTTCTTCCTTTTGGAAAACGTCAGGAACTTTGTTTCGTTTAACAAGGGCCGGACCTTCAGACTGACACTAGCATCACTCCTGGAGATGGGGTACCAGGTGCTTGACGCTTGCTCTTCTCTGTTTGTGCTATGGCCTTCCTTGACTTCCATATGTTCTGAACTTGTCTGCATGTTCCTAGGTTCGATTCGGCATTCTAGAGGCAGGTGCTTATGGCGTCGCGCAGCCCAGGAAAAGGGCGTTCATCTGGGCCGCCGCGCATGGGGAGACTCTTCCTGACTGGCCTGAACCAATGCATGTCTTCGCTAGCCCTGAGCTGAAAATAAACCTGTCAGGAGGTAAATACTATGCTGCTGCCAGGAGCACAGCTGGAGGAGCTCCTTTCCGCTCTATAACAGTCAGGGATACAATCGGCGATCTACCACCGGTGGAGAATGGCGCCAGCAACCCAACAATAAAGGTGCGTACAATCTGAATATCTTGTGGCAGTCAACGCTCTTGATCAGTACAAGCTGAATTTTCTTTCTCCCTTGTGTGCTGTAGTACGGAGGCGAGCCCATCTCCTGGTTCCAGAAGAAGATTCGAGGCGATACGCTTTCGCTGAGTGACCACATATCCAAAAAGATGAACGAGCTGAATCTCATAAGGTGCAAGCACATCCCAAAACGCCCTGGCTGTGACTGCATGACCTGCCAGATGAGAAGGTAGCATTCACATTTTCTGCTGCTTTCTACATTCTTGGTAAGCAACCATGTCATGTACTAGCAGCTAATTTTCATCATGTGAATACTACAGGTGAAGCTATCCAGAGGGAGGAAAACGGTGGATTTGATCCCTAGGTGCTTGCCCAACACAGCCAAGACGAACAATCAGTGGAAAGGCCTGTGTGGGAGGCTGGACTGGGAGGGCAACTTCCCCACATCAGTGACAGATCCCCAGCCAATGGGCAGGGTCGGCATGTGCTTCCACCCTGATCAGGACAGGATCATCACTGTTCGTGAATGTGCGCGATCCCAGGTAAGCAAGTACTCTTGCAGATATCCCTATCAACACTCTCTCGAAATTGCTACTGCATAGTGGGTAGTATATACAGTAATGCATCCACTTGTGCCTCGGCAACTACACTTGGCTGAAATGAAGCATAGCTGACAGTAGATTTTGTTCCCACCAATGCTACTAGAGTAGATTGAGCTATTTTATCAGAATCAGATCATAGTTCTGTGCACGTGCAAGAGCAATTGCCTTGTTTGCCGTCTGGCTTAACCTCCAGGGCAGGCACAGGCAAATCAGAATCCAATGCACGTTGCCATGAATCGGATCTTCTGTTATCTTTTTGATTGAAGACTCTGATCTGATCCCACAACATGACATGAATGCAGGGCTTCCCTGATGGCTACCGTTTCGCTGGCAACATCCGGAGCAAGCACAGGCAGATCGGGAATGCGGTACCACCTCCCCTTGCATACGCGCTAGGGAGGAAGCTCAAGCAAGCCATCGATGCCAAGCCGCTTAAGTTAACTGATGAAGACATGGTCCAAGTGGGACTTAATTTATCGCTGGGCCCTATATAAATTCTGGGAACAGTTGACTCTGAAGTTATTACAGGCTGGTCACATGAATCTTTATGTGCATCTGTTGTAAGGAGGATTAAAATCATCAGGATGTTGGTGGAGGGAACATGCTCTTAGTAGTGGGGGCATAATCTTTAGTAAACAGAGGGAACATACTCTTGGAATTGGGGGCATAATCTTAGTAAACAGCAACTGTAAAACAATACCAAGAGGGTTATATGATTGAATAAATGAATGCAGTTTTCTGTTCTTTACAAGTAAGAATTACCACCATCAAAACCTATTGTTGTTTCCCAAAGTTGTGAAGAAATGAAAATACAGTAGCATTCTACCTTTTTACTAGTCACATGATACCAACTCTTGAGCTCACTTTGTCACTTGATCTCTTTCATGTATCCACTTCCTTAAGAATCTCCTGTGCTGACCTATTACTCTGTTAGTGTATATTCATACATAAGAATTTATAAGTGAGGATTACCATCGTCAAAATCAACTGCTGTTCTCCAAAGTTGTGAAGAAAAGAAAATATATTAGCAATATGAAGCCAACTCTGCACCTTACCTGTCAGCTGATCTCTTTCATGTATCAGCTTTTCCAAGAATCAATCTTCTGTGTTGGCCCTGTTACTCTGTTAGTTAATTCAATGGTACATAAGAACATAGGAAGATACACTGAATTTCACAAGCTTTATTTCCACAACTAGTCAGTAGGAGGGATGATTTACACCTTGGAGCAACATCTTACAAAACTTCCCTTGAAAAACAGATTCAGATCATCACAATCAGCTTAAGAATTTCACTTGAACACCAAGTGGACTGGCTACAAACAAATCAAAACTCCCCGCAAAAGGGAAAGCAAACAAGATCCTATACACGGCATACAGACTACGAAGACTGCAATCCCAGAGCATTACATCCGCCAAGAACAGAGGATGAGAAGAGGAGCCACACTCAGGAAGAAACGCCTTGGATCGAATCGAATTCCTCGTCTCATTTTGGGAGCGTGCTGTAGCCGTAGGTGCTCCCCATGAATGACGAGACGGCGGCGTCGGCGTCGAAGGCGTCCCTCTCGTCCAGGTAGACGTTCATGCGGAAGGCGGCGTGCACGCCGATGAGGGCGGAGGCGAGGACGAGGGAGACGAGCAGGTTGAGGCCGGCGCGGGTGAGCGCGACGGCGAGCACGGTGGCGGCGGAGAGGACGGCGAGCACGACGCGGTCGTCGACGTCGCGGCCGAGGCAGACGAGCGGCCCCGCGTCCCCGCCGCGGCCGAAGTAGAGGGCGAGCCAGGCGACGAAGAGGGCGAGGAAGGCGAGCATGGAGCGCGGGCGGTAGACGAGGCCGAGGAAGACGAGGACGAGCGCCGCGAGCGCGTAGTTGGCGCGGAAGTAGGCGAGGTTGCGGCGCGCCCGGGCGCGCGCCTCGCCGCAGGTCTCCGGGCGGGAGAAGGCCGTGTGGTCCAGCACCTCCCGCCAGGCGCGCGGCCGGCCCACGGCCGCGGCGGCCGCGGCGCTGGCCCCCGCGCGCGAGAAGAAGGCCACCCCCGCCTCCGCCGCGGTCGCCGCCGGCGGGGAGGCGGGGGAGGAGGAGGAGGAGGGCGCCGCCTCGAAGTCGCCGTTCGCGTCGGGCCGCGGCGGCGGGGGCGGGGCCGGGACGGCGCCGTAGCGCGACCAGGAGGCCGTGGAGGAGGACATGGCGGAGGGAGGAACCCTAGGTGGAGGGGAGGTGGGGATCGGGGGATCGTGCCGTGATTGATTGCTGTTGCTGGGCGTGGGCGTGGGCTGGCTTTGATCGGTCGACGGGTCGAGCGATCGGGTTTTGTCGAGTGGATCTGGCTGGCTGGGGCTGGCTGGCTTGGACGGGGGAGAGAGAGGAGCAGGGGAAGAAAGGGAAAAGTTTGCTTTTGGCCAATTCGCGGGCTAATTTATTAATGGTGTATTGGAGCGACTAGTTGGGACGTCGGCAGATCCGATCGAGCGGCTGATAATGGCCCCTCCTTCGACACACAAACAAACGTCCATGTACTGTCCATGTCACGATTAATATGCAACGAACCGAGTGTCCAGATCAGACTTGACCCGCCGTTAATTTCCGGCGTATTAGCGTGGAACGTGTACAGTGTTACTATTCACAACGTTCTGGCCGAGCATTCATGTCTAAGAATTTTCCAAAGCTCATTATAGTCCGCTCCGTTCGCAAAGAAAAAAAAAATCCGCTCCATTCGAGAAAAAAATAAAAAAAATCCGCTCTTTTAGCACAAAAAAATTTTTGTCCGCTCACTCATACACAAACGCAAAACATTCAAAGTTTACAATATCCTGGATGCAACCATGAAAGAAAAGGCCTATAAAAAGACACTGAAAGAAAAGGAGAGACGACGCATGTCCACAAACATTTGCAAGAAAACTCCAATGCAACTGATTTCTACAACCGTCATCCTCACCACTTGTCGTCTTTAGAGGCCATGAGAGCAACTCCAACGCGCAGACTCATTTCGTCCGCGCGTGTCCGTTTGGATCGTCGCGGACAGAAAAGGCGGCCCAACGCGCCGACCCAAACAAACGTGCATCCGCTTTTCGTTCGCCTGCCGACCCATTCCTGGTCCAAATTTGAGCCTCATTTGCGTCGGCACGGACATGAAGCGGACGCGCGCGACGTTCACCAACTCCTCCCTCTTCCACCTCCGTCGACAGCAAATCCGCGCCCAGCCCACCCCATCGCCGTCGTCACCCAGTTCATGTGCCCCCTGCCAGCAGTCCGTGCCCACACACCTCCCACGTCGCCGCCACCACCGCCTCGTCACCGGGCAACTGCAACTCCCCCCCCCCACCACGACGTCGCCGCGAGCGTGAAGCCCCCCCCCCTCCCCCCACCCGTGCCCACGGCCAGCTCCTTCGTCTGACACCGCACGCTCATGGGACGCCGCCAGACCAGCTACCTGGTCCAGGGGAGGCACGCGTTTCTTCGCCAGCCAGCTTCTTCGATGAGGCCCACAAGATGTTCGACGGTTTGCCCCCAAGGTACAAATGGACTCCGCCGACGAGTTCTTTTTCCACAATTTCCTCTGTGACTCCGATGATGAGGAGATGGTGGCTGCCATGTTGGTCGTCCATGACCTCCTTAATAGGCAGCGGTCGTTGTTCCGGGGCTCAATCCCGGGGCACACTCCGGCGTTGAATCGCAACCGAGAGAGCGGCCATTTTCTTCTTTGGAAGGACTACTTGAGACACCCAATCCGCTCTCCAAACATCACCAATTCCGAGGCCGTTTCCGCATGGCTAGGCATGCTTTCTATCGTATTCGGGAGGGGTTGTCGGATACGATAAGTATTTCGAGTGCAAGGAGGATGCCCTTGAAAAGATTGGCTTCTCCTCTTATCAGAAATGCACCGCAGCTATTCGGATGCTTGCATACAGAGTTCCCGGTGATCTCATTGATGAGTGCGTCTATATGAGCGAGTCCACGTGCCTAGAGTCCATATACAGGTTCTGCAAGGCTGTGATTGAAGTGTTTGGCCCTGAGTACTTGGGAGAGCCAAATGTTGCAGATACAGCCCGCTTGTTGGCGATGAATGCCAGCAGGTGCTTCCCAGGGATGCTTGGTAGCATAGACTGTATGCACAGGCAGTGGAAGAACCGCCCTTCTGCTTGGTAGGGGCAATATAGGGGCCATGTCAAGGCTTGCACTGTCATACTTGAGGCCGTGGCCTCAGAAGATCTCTGGATCTGGCACTCTTCTTCGGCATGGCCGGATCGCACAATGATATCAACATGCTTCAACGCTCTCCGGTGTTTGCAAGACTTGCCGAAGGCAACTGCCCGCCGGTGAATGTTAACATCAACGGCTACAACTACAACGAACGATACTACCTAGCTGACGGTATCTATCCTGAGTGGCATACTATTGTGAAGATAATCTCCAACCCTATAGGAGAGAAGAAGATGAGATTTGCACAAGAGCAAGAGAGTGCTAGGAAGGATGTGGAGCGTGCCTTCGGTGTTCTCCAATCTCGGTGGGGCATCGTACGGTATCCTGCTAGAACTTGGAGCACCAAAAAGTTGTGGGAGGTGATGAATGCTTGTGTGATCATGCACAATATGATCATAGAGGATGAGCTCTTGGAACGTATCTATGATCAAGGGTTTCAGTTTCAGGGTGACAATGTTGTGCCTGAGCATGGAGGAGCGGCAACGTTTGCACAGTTCACCCAATTTCATCATCAAATGCGTGATTGGGAAACTCACATTTAACTATAAGATGATTTGGTTGAGCATATGTGGGCTCATGCTGGCAACCAATAGATGTATCTTTTTTCAAAATGTATTTGAGATAATCTATTTTTTATTCGGCTTGTAAACTATGATATATTTATTTGGTTTGTGGAACTATGCTATATTTGTTTGCTTCTGAAACTATGCAAAATGTGTGTATAATGGTTGCAAAACGACGGCAAGCCGGGCACGCGGGCAAATATGGGTCAGTGATGTCTACTACACAACTTGTTCTCATAGACTCGTGTTTGGCCTCCAAGCGCAGAGTTTTGTAGGGCAGTAGCAAATTTGCCTCAAGTGGATGACCTAAGGTTTATCAATCCGTGGGAGGCGTGGGATGGACATGGTCTCTCTCAAACAACCCTGCAACCAAATAACAATGAGTCTCTTGTGTCCCCAATACACCAAATACAATGGTAAATTGTATATGTGCACTAGTTTGATGAAGAGATGGTGATACAAGTGTAGAACGATAGTAGATATTATTTTTGTAATAGGAACAATAAAAACAGTAAGGTAGCAAGTAACAAAAGTGAGCACAAATGGTATTGCAATGATTCTAAACAAGGCCTAGGGTTCATACTTTCGCTAGTGCAATCTCTCAACAATGCTAATATAATTGGATCATATAACAATCCCTCAATGTGCAATAAAGAATCACTCCAAAGTTCTTATCTAGCGGAGAATATAAGAAGAAATTGTTTGTAGGGTACGAAACCACCTTAAAGTTATCTTTCCCGATCGACCTATTGAGCTATTCCTATATATGGTGTCACAAATAACCCTAGAGTTCGAACTAAAATAACACCATATGATACGCATTAACCAACCCTAATGTCACCTAGATACTCCAATGTCACCACAAGTATCCATGAGTTAATTATACGATACACATCAAACAATTTCAGATTCATAATACTCAATCCAACACAAAGAACCTCAAAGAGTGCCCCAAGATTTCTATCGAAGAAAGTAGGATGAAAACTTGCATCAACCCCTATGCATAGATTACCCCAATGTCACCTCGGAAATCCGCGAGTTGAGTGCCAAGACATACATCAAGTGCTCTCAAATCCACAAAAATATTCAATCTGATAATAACGAAATCTCGAAGGGAAAACTCAATTCATCACAACAAGATAGAGAGTGAGAAACACCATATGATCCAACTATATTAACAAAGCTCGTGATACATCAAGATCGTGCCAAATCAAGAACACGAACAAGAGAGAGAGAGATCAAACACATAGCTACTAGTACAAACCCTCAGCCCCGAGGGTGGACTACTCCCTCCTCATCATGGTGGTTGCCGGGATGATGAAGATGGCCTTCGGTGATGATTTCCCCCTCCGGCAGGGTGCCGGAACAGGGTCTAGATTGGTTTTTCGTGGCTACAGAGGCTTGCGGCGGCGGAACTTCTCATCTAGGGTTATTTCTGGGGGTTTCTGTATTTATAGGAATTTTTGGCGTCGGTCTAACGCTGAGATGGGCCTCGAGGGGCCCACTACCCACCAGGGCACGCCAGAGGAGGGGTGGAGCGCCCTGGTGCCTAGTGAGCAGCAGACCCCCCCCCCAAGTGGTTCTTTGCTCCAATATTCTTCATTTGTTCCATCAAAAATCTCCAAAAAGTTTTGTTCAATTCCGAGAACTTTTATTTCTGCACAAAAAAAACACCATGGTAGTTCTACTGAAAACAGCGTCAGTCCGGGTTAGTTCCATTCAAATCATACCAAAACCATATAAAATTGTTATAAACATGGCATGAATACTTCATAAATTATAGATATGTTGGAGACGTATCAGTCAGCGCGTTGGGCGCACTGCCGACTCAAACCAAAATAGGGCGGACACCGAGCGGGCGGCCAACCCAAATGGACAAAAAGTGGACAAAGCGCGCGTCCGTTTGGGTCGGCGCATTAGAGTTGCTCTCAGGACTTTGTGAGCCGAAGAAAAGCCTACGGTCGGCAAGGCCATTGTCGATGTGGCGCATCGACCGAAGTCATCCCCGTGCTCCTCGAAACCCGGACCCACTGCATGTCATCGATGTCATCGAGGAGAATGCCAGAACCGCCGCCCACGAGCCTCCTACCATGTTCTTGGACCTTTGTCTTCCCCCAAACAAACATGACACTATGCGAGATGGGATCCGCCATAGACACATAAAACACCACCAGACCCATCGCGTTGAGGAACGATGGAATAAGGTTCCCACCGAGTGTGTCATCAAGATGGGGCTGAGATATGGGACATTTCATCTCAAACGCCAGCGTCACTGCCAGCCAAGTGCCACCATGGAACACACCAAACCTAACCCTAACTACAGCCGAGGCAGAGAGTCGAGGTTCCCCCACCCATCCTTTGCCAGAGCATCGATCGGAGGGGAGGAGCCCACGGCCTTGTCGGCGGAGCGCGGGAGGAGTTATTCTCCTCCATGATCACCTCTTTCCTTGGACAAGATGGAGCGAAGCGATTACGAGATAATACAGTATTTTCACTGCAAGACAACATTGTGAAAGCCTTCATCCAGCCAAAAGTGACAGTGTAACGAAGAGTTAGTGCTTCTACACATTTTTGTATGTGATGACATCAAAGGACTAGCGGCAACCCAACACACAATGTCCATATGGTCCACGGTCCCGCACCACCGCGCTAGTTGCTAAGCTCGATGAAGATGTGAAGATTGCTGCATCCACATTCATGAAAGCCAAAACCAATCGGCAGTAGAGATCATTTTCTCAACTTATGTTGGAACTACATAACTTTAGAAACAATAGCCTTTCGATCCCCCTGGAAGCAGAATGTGCGACCCATGTGAGATCTGAACCAATATTCAAAATTTAGTTTAAAGGATCGTATTGAACTTACTCAAAAAAATAAAGATCGAGTTGCAATGTCATGTTGTTATGAAATTTTAGGGGTGAAATATAGGACAAGCTTCACACCACGGGGATATCTATGAGGCTAGAATCAACAAAAAAATTAATTACATTCAGACCACAAGAAAAATGATATATAAATAGTATAGTTGATGTTTCTTCACCTATGCTTGTGAAAGTTGCTAATGGTAACATTATTTCTTATGTTCATCCTAATACTGTCCATGGTTGCATTATTAGCTTACAGTATGCTGATGATACATTGCTCTTTCTTGATCCCAACCTGGATAACGGTAGAAATATTAAATGGTTAGTTTCCTGTTTTCACAACTTATCTGGTATGAGGATCAATTTTAACAAATGTGATTTGCTTACTATCAATGTGAAGGATGAGGTCACTAGGGTGTTGGCCCAAAATTTTTGTTGTAAAAGAAGTCATTTCCCCTTAAAATACATAGGAGTATTTTGCTAAACTTCACAGAGAAGGCCTCTAATCTATTATTGATAAAATTATTAAAAGGATATGTGGTTGGAGGGGTAAACTTCTTAGTTATGAGGCTAGGTTTGTTTTACTTCATACTTGCATTGCTAGCATTCCCATGTACCTTGTGTCTATAATCAAATTTCTTAAATGGGTAATTAAGGCTATTACTTCCCACATGGCTCACTTACTCTCGGGAAATATGGGTGATGTACATAAATAACATTTGGCAAATTGGGGGCTTATGTGCTAGAAAAAAAATCTTTTGACGGGCTAGGTATTTCAAACTTAAGGGAATTTAATATGTCCTTGGTGGCCTCTTGGTCTAAAAGATACTTTTGCGGGTGGTGACAAAAGTTGGTTATTCCTTGTGGATTATAAATAGCATACTAATAAAACCTAAAAAAATTGTTCTAGAATGAACAATGCATCTCCTTTTTAGAAAGGTGTAACTTGGGCCATGAGCCCATGACTAGTGTTAGACCCTTTTAGAAGTGGGTTCTGGGTAATGGTAAACATATCTACTTTTGGCATGATGTCTCAGCAGAAGATATCTCTTTGAAAACTCAATTTTTGGATGTATTTGAACTTTGTCGACATCAAAACTATACTATTGCTCGGGTGTGGGATGGTCAGGTTCTTAAACTGGCCTTTAGAAGATGTGTGGATCCTATCTTTTTGGATAAATGAAACGATCTTTTGAATGTCCTTCATTGCTTTAACCCTACTGATTCAGCTAATAAGCCTGTTTGGACTCTTGAAGCTTCCGGGGTTTATTCCACTAAATCCTTTTATAGCAAAATTGGCCATTTCTGGGAAATCGCTATTCCACATAGATAGTTATTTTTTGTTTGGTTGGCAGTTTAATAAAGTCTTGACAAGAGATAGCTTGAACAAAAGACAACATGTAGATGATCTAACATTTCCTCTATTGCAATGAGGTGGAATCTGTTGATCACTTATTGTTTGGTTGAATTGTTGCGAAAAAACTTGTGGGGGTTGTCGTTGAAACATTCAAGTTTACTTTCCCTGAAAATACAACTGATTTATCTGCCTTGTGGTGTAGAAATAATAAGAAATTTGTTATTGACATGTCTTGTATTTGTTCTATTTGGAGCTTAGGGCATCGCCAATGCTGGCCCGCAAATGGACACCTTAAATGCCCATTTCTATGCCCGGACGAGGTCCGCGGACATGATGCCGGAGAGAGCCATCCAACGCTATTCACAAATTAATATGTATTTGTCCAATTGGGAGGAGAGAGAAGAGGGGGCCATGCATGCGGATGCTTTTCATGGGATATTCTGGTGTGGTGTCCGGTTGGGAAGAAAGAGAGGACAGAGGAGCATGCATGTGAAGCGAGAAGAAAAGAGAGGAGGGCCACATGGAGGCTTTTTGTTCGTCAAGTGTATATCCAAACTCTGACAAGACTCCATGTCTGGACTGCTATGTGGACATATACATGTCCCTATTGGATGGCAAAATGGACCGTACATAATGTATAGTGAAGGTTTGAGAGTGTGCTTTGGAGATGCCCTTATAAATACTGCGCAGTGATTTCTATTTTCAGGGGGGCAATATGGAAGGCTACCCGGATTCTTCTGGGAAGGGCAAAACTTTGCTTTATCAGTGAAAGATTCTATGCTCGGATACTCAGTCAGTCTTACTAAAGGAATGCTTGCTAATATTGGGTCGACGAAGACAAGAGCTTCTTAGGACACTTGGAGATGTAGGGAGAGGCGGGCAAAAGGATTGAACAGCAAAGCTTCTTTCTGAGAGCGCGTTCCAGCTGAAATGTAATTTTTCGATAAGGGGCGTTTTATTACTTAAAAGGTTTCAGTAATACACCGGGTCTCTGCATAACTAAGATGCACATAACAAAACCAAGTCCAAACTCATAAAGAAAAGTGACAAAATATAAGTAATCATAAGACTGTATGACGCCTAAACCGTAGGGGGGGGGGGGCAATCCTAAGATCATGCTGCCATCCATGTCGGGTAAAAGTATCTTTCCTCGTGTTCTCCAAGCGTGTACACACCTTCATAAGCAGGTCTCGATTCTCCACACGTTGTAGAGACGACCATAAACGAATTGTACTGATATATCTATAGATAACATGCATAAGACAAGTGCTTTTATCGTTAAAAACCTTATCATTTCTACATAGCCAAAGCGACCAAATAAAAGCGAGCGCTCCCACCCTAAGAAGAATTCTAAACCTATGATCAATCCCGTGTAAGCAGTTGCCAAATATATTAGCAATATTGCATGGAGGATACAAGCCAAAAGCTACTTGGATGACTGGTCATATAGAACGAGCTAATTTGCATTGGAAAAACAAGTGTTTAATTGTTTCATCATGTTTAAAAACAACACATTGCGTACTTTCATGCAAATTCCTCTTAATAAGATTATCTTTGGTAAGAATGACTCTTCGACGAAGATACCACGCAAAGATTTTATTCTTAAGTGGTATCTTCATCTTCCAAATCTTCTTATTGTTATCAACTGGCATTTCTGACTGGATTAGAGCTCTATACATAGAGTCCACCGTGAATATACCACTCACGTGTAGGTTCCAATGAAATGCGTCGGCTCCTTGTGACAATTGTACCATGAAAAGTCTCTATAACAAAGTGTTCCACGATTCAAGTCTGGGACCAATTAAATCTCTTCTGAATGTCACATTTGGCAGAAAGGATTTTATAACCGTGGCGATAGTCACCCTTGTGACGCACAATATTGTATAAAGCTGGATAATGTTCTCGAAGTGTAGCATTGCCTAGCCACTTTTCCTCCCACAATCTAATTTCCGAACCGTCTTTTATAGTGAAGGATCCATAAGGGAAGAAGTATTTCTTTGTAGTCGTTAGACCCCCTAAAAGTGGGAGTCCCCAGGCTTTCAGTGTACTTGGGGCACTGCATTTGGGCCCACATATTTTCACCTTAGAAGGGTTTGCCATACACCATTTTCCGTCAGCAGCTTAAACAGCCATTTACCAAGGAGGGCGGTATTTTTAACCTCGTGGTCATGAATACCCATCCCTCCATGGTCTCTGGACGGCAAACCACATTCCGTTTAGCCAGTCGATATTTCTTTTTCTCACTATCTCCTTGCCAAAAGATTTTTGATCGAAAATAATTCAATCTATGTAAACCTCCTTTAGGCGGCTGAAATGTAATAGTTAGCTCTTCGTGGAATCCTGCTTGGTTTCCTTCTCACTGTCATGAGATTTCTTGCTCCCTCCATCAGCCTGATGTGGCATGGTGTGAACGTTAAACCTTCCTGGCTCACCATTTACGTTTAGTTGCAACTAGAAGCATACACGCGCCTTGCCGTGTCGTTCTACTTTTTTACCATTTATTTGTTTGTTACTGATGTGTTAGCAGCACTGCCAAAAACATATCCAAAGTAGTGGTTGTGCCACGTGTGTCCCGGACATGCATGGTTAAAACATAGTACTGGATGGACACGATAATATTCATCTGCAAAACTAATTCAAAAGTATAATATGTGTAACTGAGGCTTCTAATTGTAGTATACATCTACAACAATCATACGGCTCTAAGATTTGACCAACCGGTATTTCATAACTTACCTTGGTCAGATACAAATAATACAAAAAACCAACAATAATGGTCTGCAATAACAGTAAAAGGGTAGTGGGGGTGAGAAATACTTGGAAGTTGCAACACTGCACCAAAGTATATGGCTTCTGGTTTTTCAATATTGATCATTTAGATGCGTAGTTAGAATCAAAATAGAAAGAACATATTTGAATAAAAGCAATGCTTTGCACTGACTAACGATAGGAAAGGGAATGAAGCATGTTTATAGCGGCCTCTAAAAGGAAGAGACGGAAATGGGAGGATCAAGAGATAATAGTACAAGTGATTGATCTCAGCTTTCGTTTGAATGCAACATTATTGATGCATTAATAAGGCATGATCAGCTGTGTACATAAGCGACCCGGTGATAATTAACCAAATTATCTTCACAGAATAACCTAGTTATCATATTGTTTTATTGTTTTAGTGCCAATTAAGTTCAGTTAGAGACTGTGCTTCTTAGGCGTGGAACCATATGCTAATTAATACTCCCTCCGTTTTAAAATACAGTACATACTTTGTTTTGAAAAGTCAAGCATATCAATGTTTGACCAAGTTTAAAAAAATCAACATCCACATGTACTTTTATAGTTTATTTATTTAGTACTTCAGATACTGATAGTTTATTCTAGAAACTTGGTCAAACATGGACATCTTTTGATTTTTGAAAAAACTAATATGCACTGCATTGTGGAATAGAGGCAACATAAAGCATGCCATGTATAAACTACCTGAGGTTGTTAATCCACAAGCACGTACATGGTACTCAAGTAGTGCAGGATGAGGCTTTCAGATTGAGACCTTACACTGTGAGATAATCTGCTACTTGTTTAGCCCCGAAGCGAGCGAGATTGAATCTGAATCAGGCTACCAAAGAAAGGATGACAGAGGAAGAGGAAGGACGTATCGGGAGTTGTACCGCAGACCTTGTGGACCATGGTGTGTCGATGAAGGCGACCAAGTTCCGAAGATGACAATCGTCCATGTACAACGGTGTTGCTAGCCATGGCGGCCTACCTTGTCGCCTGCTCCTCTAGGCCCCGAGCGTCGTCGTCGTTGGACGTTAATTACCGCACAAAAAAGGAGAAAGATGAGGCGATAGGCGGGGTGTGCGGCGTGGTGGTGGACATGCAAAGCCCGTGCAGCCTTGTGGTGCAGAGGAGGCGGTGTGGGCCGAGCGCCCGCGCAACTGTGTGGCACGGAGGATGCGGTGATGGACCGGCGGCGCCCGTGCAACCATATGACAGGGAGGAGCAGGTGATGGGTCAGGTGCCTGTGCAACCGTGTGGTGCGGAGGAGACGGTGATGAACTGGCAGCGCCCGTGCAACCATATGACACGGAGGAGCAGGTGATGGGCCGGGTGCCTGTGTAACCGTGTGGTGCGGAGGAGATGGTGATGGCTCGGGCGTGCCGAAATGAGGGAAGGGGGAAATATGGAGACATGGGTGGGCCATGAGGCGTGGTGATGACTTACGGCGCCCATGAGGCCATGTGACGCAGAGGAGGCGGTGATGGGCCAAGCTGGCGGTAACCATGCGCTATGCGATGATACATCACTTTGATAGCGCGTGGATATAGTTGGCCGCGTCATTAATTTTCCTCGTACCAGTCTACCAGATGTGCATGAGCGACATGGTTTTAAGCCTCTGATCCAAAATAAATGTCATGGTTTTAGTTCAAGGATTAAGCGACACGTAACCCATCAAGTGTTGGACACACGTAGTTCGATGGTTGACCCAAACAGTAAACAATACCTACTGTTGGATGATTAAGAGGACATTGGTATCTCATGCTCACCAGAGTTCAAGTCTCAGACTTGACATTGGTGCTCGCATTCTTTTGGCGATATGCGTTCAGTGGAAGAAGACATTCCCATCGACTACGAAGGCATCTATGGCGGCTTCGTCAATCTCAAGATGATGTGTCGGCTTAATATCTCGGAGGAGCTCATATGGGTAGGGTGTGCGTGCATGCATTCATAGGATAAGTGTATGTTTATGTACGGTTTCGATTGTACTGTATTAAAAAAGTTACTCACCTAGTAAGAAAATGTGGTTCTCCTAAAAAACTGAGTGATTCTTCTAAAAAAATAAGTGAGTTGGTCACTTAACCCTCCCAGCCCCGGAGCGCTCACAGCCCTTGAATTCAAGGGAGCTTAGATATTGTAGTGATGGGGCGGGGAACATCAAGTCACAATTTATATGCTTGTCTTTTTTATGTGCACGAATACAATTTTGAAATTACACGTTGGTGCCGACAGTCGTTTATACTTCCTCCATTTTAAAGTTGAGACACTTATTCTCGAAAGAGGGAGTATAAAACTTTATTAGAATAACTCCAACAGGGCGACCTATTTCGTCCGCTGGCGTCCGCTGGCGTCTGTTTGGGTCGGTACAGACACAAAAGTCGGCCCAACGCGCTGACCAAACGAATGTGCGTCCGCTTTTCGTCCGCGGCGACCCATTCCCGACCCATTTTGAGCCTGATTTGCGTCGGCGCGGACAAGAGACAGACGCGCGCGCTCGCCTTCTCCTCCCCCGGGCCCGTTGGTCAGTGGCACATTGGCCTCTCCATATCCAACAGCAAACCCTCGCCCGCCTCCTTCGTCGCCGCTGTCGCCGCCCATTTTTTCCGGTGACTCTGCCAGCTGCCGGCGCCGCAACATCCGCTCAGCAACGCCGCCAGCTCCCACGTCGCCCGCCACCGTCGTCTTGCCGCCGAGGAACCGACAGCTTCCCACTCCCGCTCCCCCCCCCCCCCCCCGACACAGCCGCGACCAAGAAGTCGCCTCGCCACCCCGGCGAGATCCTCACCGGCACGCTCGTTGGACGCCGGCACGCTCGTCGGACGCCGGCAGGGCAGCTAGCTGGTCCGTGCGCGCCGCGACTCCCTTTGCCGGCCGTCTCCTTCGTCGACGCCCGCAAGCTGTTCAACAGTTTGCCAAGGTACAAAATGGACTCCGCCGACGAGTTCTTTTTCACAATTTCCTTTGCGACTCCGACGATTCGTAGTCTGATGACGAGGAGGAGATATTGGCTGCCGTGTTGGTCCATCACCACCTCAATAGCCAGCGGCCGTTGTTCCGTGGCTCCATTCCGGGCCACCTTCCGGCGTTGAATCGCAACCGAGAGAGCGGGCATCTCCTTCTTTGTAAGGACTACTTTGATACAACAAATCCGTTGTTCAAACATCAGAAATTCCGTCACCGTTTCCATATGAGTAGGCATCTTTTCAACCGTATTAGAGAAGGGATGGTCAGCTACGATGACTATTTCGAGTGCAAAGAGGATGCCGTTGGAAAGATTGGTTTCTCCTCTTATCAGAAATGCACTGCCGCCATCCGAATGCTTGCATACGGAGTGCCCGGTGATCTCATTGACGAGTACGTTCGTATGAGCGAGTCTACATGCCTAGAGTCCCTGTATAAGTTCTGCAAGGTTGTTATTGTTGTGTTTGGCCCTAAGTACTTGAGAGAGCCAACTTCTGAAGATACATCCCGTTTGTTGGCGATGAATGACAGCAGGGGCTTCCCAGGGATGCCTGGCAACATAAACTGCATGCACTGGGAGTGGAAGAACTGCCCTTCTGCTTGGCAAGGGCAGTACAAGGGCCATGTCAGGGCTTGCACTGTCAACTAGAGGCAGTGGCATCTCAAGATCTCTGGATCTGGCACTCTTTCTTTGGCATGGCCGGATCGCACAATGGTATCAACGTGCTTCAGTGCTCACCGGTGTTTGCTAGGCTTGCCGAAGGCAACAGCCCATCGGTGAACTTTACTATCAACGGCCACAACTACGACAAAGGATACTACCTGGGTGATGGTATCTATCCTCAATGGACCACTATTGTAAAGACAATCCCCAACCCTGTCGGAGAGAAGAGGAAAAGATTTGCCCAAGAGCATGAGAGTGCTAGGAAGGACGTCGAGCGTGCCTTTGGTGTTTTGCAATCTCGATGGGGCATCGTTCGGTATCCTGCTAATACCTGGAGCACGCAGAAACTATGGGAGGTGATGACTGCTTGTGTGATCATGCACAATATGATCGTAGAAAATGAGCGCCTGGAACGTCTGTACGATCAAGGGTTTCAGTTTCAGGGTGAGAATGTTGTGCCTGAGCATGGAGGAGCGACAACGTTTGAACAGTTCACTCAATTTTATTATGACATGCGTGATTGAGAAACTCACGTGCAACTGCAAAATAATTTGGTTGAGTATATGTGGGCTCATGTTGGCAACCAATAGATGCATCTTCTTTATTCGGCTTGCAAAACTATGTGAGACATTTTTACTTTTATTTGGCTTGTAAAACTATGATATTTTATTCGGTTAAAACTATGTTATTTGACTACATGATTGAATGCAAAAGTTATGTGTGAAACAATGCAAAAATAAGCTATTTATTGAAATAGGGCGGCCAGCCGTCACGCCGACACATATGGGTCGGGGCGTTGGGTGCACTGTCGACCCAAATCTAAAACAGGACGGATGCCGGGCAGCCGACCCAACGTCGGCTCGTTAGAGTTGCTCTTACGAACTATATAAATAAACTAAAGAGACGCCGTACTTGAAGCGTGGAGCGCTCGTCCGTCGAAGTGCAGTTTCAACGCCCGTGTCTCAACTCACCTCACTGACCGTGTGCATCCCGTGTTCCCAAGTCACTGGAGCAGTATTTTATCTATCAGAGGCTCCGTCTCTCCCTGCCGACGAGACCCCGTCGTAGTAACACGGGCGCCAGTACGTCGGGTGGTGGCGCCACACGCGCGACGGCGACGCGACGTGGTGTCGGGTGCTCCCGGACACGGAGAAGCCGCCAGCCATCGATCGGGACGGGCGGGCCGACGCCCAACCCCCAACAGGGTCTTCTGCTCTCTGACAGCGCAAACAAACAACGAACGAACATCCGTGGCCCGCGCCTAAACCGTCCTCGAGCTCCTCGTCCGTGCCCGCCCGCCTCGGCAGATCGGATTTGAGAGCGACTTGCATGCAGATCCACGGCGGCAGAGGAAGACATGCCACGTGCCGGCCCGGTTCCACAGCGTGGAAAGGGCAGGAAGCACGAGAGAGGGTGATGGGAAGCCTGAGTGCCTGCGGTCTGCGAAAATCATTAGACTGACAGCTGTTAGGGCGATCCATTCGTTTAGAATTAAATTGTTTATATTTGTTCGAGCTAATCTACCACACTGTTTTTCCTTACAATTTTGGGAATACATCCGAGTACCCTGGCTGTGGATCCACCATTTCTTTTCTAGTTTCTTTTTTCTTTTCTTGAGGCGAGTGGATCCACCATTTCTGTGGCCGACAGGAAATGGCGCTGCTGCGTTTTCTTCGTTTTTCTCATTTCCTGGCACATCCAGATGGCGCACGTCTTTTCTTCGTTTTTCTCATTTCCTTTTTTGGTTAGTTTAATTTGTAATTTGAAAAAAATCGTTAATATAAAAACCAAAAACATCAATTCTAAAAAAATGTTCCCAAGTATTTAAAAATGTTCACGAATTCGGAAAAAAAATCAAAAAAATCATGAAATTCAAAAACAATTCATGCAAGTATTCATAAATAAAAAAAATTGAAATTAAAAATGGTCATGAATTCAAATAAAAATCACGAATGAAAAGCTTTCGAATTCTAAAAATTCTCACACAAATACAAAAACATGTTCAAGAATTCAAAAAAGTATTACGAAATTTAAAAATGTTAATGAAATTTAAAAAATCATGAATTATAAAACGTTTGCAAATTCAAACAATTTTAATGCTAATTCAGAAAATGTTCACACGAATACAAAAATATTCTTGAACAATTTCTGAAATATTTCGGAAAATAGAAAACAATTTTAGACATCCCGAATAATATTTGAAAAATCTAAACTGTATTTGAAAAGTTATGAACATAATGAATATCCAAACATTTTTTTAAAAAAGTAAACATATTTTAGAAACGTGGACATTTTTAAAAATAAACAACAATTCTCAAAATCTTGAAATTTGTGATTAAAAAACTAACATATTAAAAATCAAAGAGAAAGTAAAAAACAACATCAGAAAAGAAATGAGACCAGAAAGGAAGCTTCCGGAACGTTCCAAAGAACGGCCGCTTCGAGCGCTCCATAGTCAGATTGAATGGGTTGGCGATCGGAGCCTTAGCACTCGCAGCGGGGCGATGCATGTCCGTTGTGAAAAGGGAAGAAGGCTCGATCCGCTCAGCGCATGAGGCAGGCCCTACAAGTATTTACGGGCCAGGCCAACTTGCAGTTTTGTACTGTTTTTTTTCATGTACTTTTATTGGTTCTCACCAAAAAGAAAGTGTTCTAAGAAAAGGTTGTGGTTTTGTGGGGTACCTATGCCTACTCTTTTTTCGTAACATGTCCTCACTTCGCTTAATGCCTTTTTTTTAGAAATCATATTCCTACGAACTAGTTTTGCGAAAACTTTACGTACTGTGTGAGGCGGGATTACTACCTGGAGCAAAGCGCGTGAACAACCGTCCCTAGACTAAACTAACACGTAAGAATTTTGTAAAATCATTACGTAAGAATAGCTTCGCTCATGCCTTTTTCCCTTCGCAGAACAACAAACTTAATAACTTAGTGATTGCCTCTTTATTTCTTGTAGTAGCAAGTAACTGCGGTGTCCACATGCCGTCGATGCCATCGATGGAGGATGCGGTATCGTAGGCAGATAAGGTGGTTCTGCTCTTGTGATCTATGGTTGTATGCAAACTCCCGGTTGATAGGCAATATAAGGGGTCGCCAAATCACATGAAACCGTCGTCGGTGCTTACCGCAACGGTGGGCGCCAACACGAGTTGCAATGACCTCCCACTGCTCATCGGTGTCATAAGCACGCCGCTTCCACCTGTGCATGCTTGTACCACTGAGCCACTCTCGCACCTAAACATCAACATTAAGCACGGCATGCTTAAAAGTCACTTGTCCAACTATAGGACAAGTGAGTTGGTAGTGGTTGATTCACCTCTTAGGTTATCAGGAATTATCACACTTATCATCTATTTTATGGTGTAAATGTTGTTTTCACTTATGTATACTTTTTTTTAAAGAATCACGATCTAAAGGTTTAAGTGGCCCAAACATTTGAAGCCTGAGTGCCTGCGGTCTGCGAAAATCATTAGACTGACAGCCGTTACAGACTGGGCGATCCATTCGTTTAGTTAAATTGTTTATTTGTTCGAGCTAATCTACCACACTGTTTTTCCTTGCAGTTTTGAGAATACATCCGAGTACCCTGGCTGTGGATCTGTTCGAAATATGAGCAAATTACTACGAGATTTAATCCGAATAAACAAAAGATAAATCATGATTGCAATAGCTGAGATTAAACTAATCATACGAACTAGCATAGTAGATGAACAGATCACATCTAGGGCACATACTTTCTGTGGATCCACCATTTCTTTTCTAGTTTCTTTTTTCTTTTCTTGAGGCGAGTGGATCCACCATTTCTGTGGCCGACAGGAAATGGCGCTGCTGCGTATAGCTCGCCTCTCTCACGCTAGACGGGCCTGGCACATCCAGATGGCGCACGTCTTTTCTTCGTTTTTCTCATTTCCTTTTTTGGGTTAGTTTAATTTGTAATTTGAAAAAAAATCGTTAATATAAAAACCAAAAACATCAATTCTAAAGAAATGTTCCCAAGTACTTGAAAATGTTCACGAATTCGAAAAAAAAATTCAAAAAAATCATGAAATTCAAAAACAATTCATGCAAGTATTCATAAATTTAAAAAATATGAAATTAAAAATGGTCATGAATTCAAATAAAAATCACGAATGAAAAAGCTTTGTAATTCTAAAAATTCTCACACAAATACAAAAACATGTTCAAAATTAAAAAAAGTATTACGAAATTCAAAAATGTTAATGAAATTTAAAATCATGAATTCTAAAATGCTTGCAAATTCAAACAATTTTCATGCTAATTCAGAAAATGTTCACACGAATGCAAAAATATTCTTGAACAATTTCTGAAATATTTCGGAAAATAGCAAACAATTTTAGACACCCCGAATAATATTTGAAAAATCTAAACAGTTTTTGAAAAGTTATGAACATAATGAATCTCCAAACATTTTTTGAAAAAAAATTAAACATATTTTAGAAACGTGGACATTTTTAAAAATAAACAAACAATTCTCGAAATTTTGAAACACTTTTTGAAATTTGTGATTAAAAAACTAACATATTAAAAATCAAATAGAAAGTAAAAAACAACATCAGAAATGAAATGAAACCAGAAAAGAAATGAGCCTTCTTCCCTTTTCACTTATTTAGCTCAATGTGTGTAGTCCGTATTGGAATACCTAAAAAGGCTTATATTTAGCGGAGGGAGTAGTCTTCAACAAATTGCATGTATTGCATCTCTTTTAAAAAATGTTGTCTTTAAAAAATGGTGTCATAATACTTGATAATCCACTGAAATCCTCAAAGAACATAACACCTTCATAAACTGGATAAATTCGTCTCTTTATGTACATTGATCACATGCACAAGCAAGCCTAGTGTACATGTACCTTTAAGCAGGTACACAATCTGATACAAGAAAAGTAAATCATACACACATTTTTTTGAACCGGATTAACCCCTTCTCCATTGCTCACATATCGCCCGAAAATCAACCACACATTACACTCAAGTTGTTACTACATCATATAGAGTATATAGCAAACAAATTAGATATCTAAGCAACTTCATCTGCACGTCGTCAACGATTTCTCGATCACTTGAACTGTAGGTTACTAAGTAAATCGACCACCCATTACACCCAAGTTGTATAGCAAATAAATTGGATGCCTAATTGAGTTCATCTTCACGTACGTACGCCGTACGTCGTCAACGTTTCTCGGTCACTTGAACTGCAGGTTACTGGAGAAGGTCTGGCCGAACCTCCAGCTGGGCGGCACCACATCGGAGAAGACGAGCGTCTGGCCGTCGGTGATGGTGACCCTGAAGGAGAGCCCCTGGCCGTTGAGGTAGGCGAGGGAGTGCCAGTTGGCGCCCCAGTTGTGCGCCATGGCCATCCAGTCGCCGGACTTGGAGCCCCTGACGTCCATGGCCCTGATGGAGCCGGCGGCCGCCACGTTGGTCGGCAGCACCAGCTCGAAGTAGTCGTGGCCGCTGATGGTGAACCGCACTCCGCCCTTCTTCACGCACGGCACCCTGCCAAAAGCGACGAGCTAGCTAGGTTAGCATACACGCATGATCATGAACGTTCTTGGTCAACCTGATCGATGGCGGACCTTTGGTAGATGATGGGGATGATGCCGCCGCGGTAGACGCCGATCTTCTCCCAGGCGGGCTGCGCCATGTCGAAGTGGGGGCGCGGCGGGTTGCACCAGCCGCCCTTGTCGCTGGGGAGGTCCCAGTTGGGCGGGCAGAAGTTGGTGGCGGTGACGGTGACGGACACGCCGGGCTTGCACCACGTCTTGTCCGTCTTGCGGTCGCACACCACCTTGTAGCACTGCCCGCACGCGCCGCCGTCGCTGAAGAGCGCCGTGCTCAGCGCCGTCGTCCGCGTGCCGTACCCCTGCGCGTACAGGTTCCCGTACCCGCACGCACCGCCTGCGTATACGCCTCACGCATGGATGTAAAATCAGATCACAAACTGCCATTGGTTAGAGCGTCGTTGAGCAGCGGGATACGTACCCATGGTGCCGGAGGCGTCGCTGCCGCCGTAGAAGGTGGCATGCGCCCTCACCCACCCGCTCGGCTCCAGAGCGTCTGCGGCGATGGCCAGCGCGCAGCCGAGCGCGAGCATGATCGCCGTGCGCACGTAGGCTCCGGCCATGGCCTACCACCAGTCGGTTTCCTCTGAACAACCGTACGTAGTTTCTTGTGTACTTGTGGCTATGGAGACGATGTCGCTCGAATGATGTCGTTCTGATGGATGAACGCTAGCTGAACTAGACGATGCTACAACACATATGGTATATATACACACACACACAGAGACGCTAGCGTACGTGAGGCGGCTGCACTGGCAAATAACAAAGGCAGGCCACGCCGGCCATATCGATCACAATGTAGTGAAGGTAGCCATGCAGATGCAGTGCACATGCATGCGCATGACTTGCGCGTGTGGCACATCTTGAAGATGCTTTCGTACGCGCATGCATGACATGGCACACACCTATTCCAGTACCCACCCAATGTCCGTACATCTCCATCTTGCTTCAGAGACATGCATGCATGATCCCCAGCGAAAACCTAAAAGTGACCAATCTTTCTGAAACCAATTCGCTGCAAACATATCAACCCGGGCCTCCGGGTCGACATGCAGAAATATTCTAACAAACTGATCTTTGATCTTTCCCTGCATGTATGTGTCCAGTTCTGCCCTCGGTTTTGTTATTATCACCCAGAAGGGATGAGATGAGGTGCAAAAAAGGTTGTGTAGACGTACGTCGGAAGCAATTAAAGCTTCTTTCTGCGTGCATGTATGTGTCCAGTTCTGCCCTCTGTTTTGTATAGATGTGACAGACAGTTTCGTCCTCAGTTTGTTTGTTACCACTTATCACCCAGAAGGGAGGAGATGATGTTCAAAAAAGGTTGTGTAGACGTCCGTCGGAAGCGATGAAAGCTTCTTTCGTCTACAAGACGTGTTGGGCTGGTGGCGCGCGTACGTTTCCATGTGTTGATTGGCAAAGAGTTAAAGGAGGTTTGACACTCTCAGCTCCGCTAGCCAGCCGGACGGTGCGAGAAGAAGACGGGATGAGGCGCACGTAGCCATGTTAGTGTGCTTGCTTGCTTTTGCTTCTGCACTCTCAAGCAGCGTTATACTATATGAATAGTAGTATGATCGATCCGGTGGTTGCAGCTTGGGGAATCTTTTTTGCCTTGCCTTGCCCTGGCTACATATATGGATTTGGTAGTTCGATCGGCACAGCCGTAAGCAACGCAGTGGAAGATATGGATTTTAGTAGTAGCACTAGCACTCTAGCAGGTTGCCGCGTGCTTGGCTTGCGTGCGCTGGGAAGGAAAAGGGCTTGATCCAGAGAATTGACCAAGCGTCACGTCGTGCCCAAGGTCAGCTCCAGCAAGTCGTGTCGCAGTTCTTTTTCCTGCCACATCATTTTTTGGCTAGCTCTTTTTTGCAAGTTTTTCTTATTTTGAACTCACTAGTACAAAAAGGGCATATTGTCCTGGTTTTTGAACCGGGACTAAAGGATCGTTACTAATGCCCTAACCCTTTAGTCCCGGTTTTTACACGAACCGGGACAGATGAGCCTCCACGTGGCCGGTGCGGCGAGCCCAGGTAGGAGGGACTTTGGTCCCGGTTGGTGGCACTAACCGGGACCAATAGACATCCACGCGTCAGCATTTCAGGGGCTGGGGTTTTTGTTTTTTTTTGAAAGGGGGGGGGGGGTTTGGGGGTTTGGGGGTTAATTTAGGTGTTTCATATATTGTGTTAGCTAGCTAATTAATAGAGAGAAGTGTCCTCTCTTATCTCCATGCTTGGTCGACGCTACGTACTATATACGTATGGAGAGGACTAGACACGCTAGCTAGTAATCAAATGAAGGAAACAGAAGATCGTCATGAACATGTACATACAGAGAGAAGTGATATCGACCACCTCTCCTTCTCCGAGAGATTGGTCGAACAACAAGTTCTCGTATATCTATCCGACACTACCGGCTACATATATACAATAATTATCTCTTACAATATAATCTCCTAATTAAATTGTAAGAACACAGGGTCCACATAGTATTCTCCGTTTTCAGCGATCACGTGGTCAAGGAAGAATGCCGCCAATTCCTCTTGAATTGCTCGCATACGATCTGGTGCTAGGAGTTCATCCCGCTTCCGAAACATCTAATTTGAAGAAGGGGGTCAATACATATATATATATATGAATAAATGAAACTCAACACAAATGATGGTAATAAAATAAAATTGTGAATATTATTGCTTACGCACTTCATATTGTTCGTCAGAGTAGCCCCGCTCACAGGTCGTGTAGCGGATGGACTCGCAAACGTAGTATCCACAGTAATTATTCCCGGGTTCCTGCCACAACCACTTTACAAGAAATAGAGGTCAATCAAACTGATAAGCAAGCATGCTAAATGGTATTGATGAAACTAGCGCTTGAATCACTAGGAGATGCGCGGAACATGCTACTATAGTACTTACTTTCGGGTGTTTAAATTGCAGCTTCTTCGGCAGTCCCGGAGCTTTTTTGGTGAATTTTCTCCAAACCCTGCCAGACAAAGAAAACAATTACTTGATATCAGGAAATGAACAAAGTTGCTGATATGGTGGATAATGATCGATTTAACTTACTTCTCGAGCATTTGAGTCATGTCCGCATAGTCCTGGGGATCTTTTCGTCTCGAGTCTAAGACGGTTACTACTCCCTGCTCAAGCTTAATCTCTAGGAGAATATAGTGGAAGCTGCGCACGCATGCATAAGTCATCAATTACATTACTATAACCTGGACTAATAAGGGAAACCGAATATGCACAAGACAGTAACACTCACTTGAAGTTGTAAGGAAAGAGTATTATATCTTTGTTTTCATTTATTACCAACGATCGTAGCAAGTTGGCCTCGGTATTTTCGGCATGATATTTAACCTCAGTTGCATCTATGAGATTTGTGTTAATGAACCCAATATCACCGATTTGTCTTTTCTTCAATTCGGCGATCTTCAATCTGCATAATATAGTGAGGATAATTATAAATACATGCAATGAAAGAGCTGACCTATATAGAGAGACTTAATGACAGAAGTAGTACTACTTACAGACAGTAGCAAGTGACCGTTGATTTATCGAGGGCCTTTTGATTGAAAAACTGGAAGAACTCCTCAAATGGAACATTCAACAGTTCAATTCCAACGAGGTCATGCTCCGGTTTAACTCTTAGCGTCAAAGTATCCCTCCCCCAGACTCTCTGCAGGTTTTCATGTACCAATCATGTAATCTTCGCATCATCGTTGTTAGAGATCTTTCATCTTTGACGAGAGGCTTCCCGTAATGGTATTTGTGTTCGTCCACCTCCAAGATATCATAATGTACATCGTCGGGCAGGTAATCTCCAAGATTGCTATAACCGGCACCATCCTCGGATCATTAGCGACGATGTCGCTAGACACCTTGAGCGGGGGGCACGATTGGTTCGCTTGTTCACCGAGCTGGGCAATTTTTTTCCCAGCTCGTCGTTCTTTTAACCTTTGATCACTGACAGTACTTCCCGACCGCTCCGCTTCGGCAAATGTCTTTGCAATAATGCGCTCATAGTTGCCTTTCGGCGGAGACTTTGGTGGTTTTGTCAGGGCAGCCAGAGTGCGCTTCGCTTTCACCGGATCTACCTTCTCCTCCGGAGGTGGATGTTTATTTGCTTTCACCCCTTCAAAGAAGTTCGTCACTTCGGCTCGCACGATCTTCCTGGTTTCCTCCTCGGTCCTCTCGTATGGTAACTTCTCTGGAGTCTTCAGAGAAGGACCGAATCTGTATTGCCTCCCGCCTCTGGCTGTACTGCTAGACGCCGGCAGAGCAGACGGAGCGGCTGCGGCTGTCTTCTTTCCTTGCTTACGAGGCGGAGGAGAAGGACTACGACGCGCCGGAGCAGCCGGAGCGGCGGCGGGTCTCTTCCGCCCTTGCTGACGAGGCGGAGAAGGAGGAGGCTGGCTGCTCTGGCGCGCCGGCGCAGGCGGAGAAGGAGGCGGAGTGCCGCCACGCGCCGGAGAAGGAGGCTGAGTGCCCTGATCACTCGCCGGAAGGAGGAGGCGGAGTGCCGCCACGCGCCGGAGAAGGAGGCTGAGTGCCCTGATCACTCGCCGGAGGAGGAGGCGGAGTGCCCTTACTCGCCGGAGGCGTCCAGTTCGGAAGGTTGATGAGCTCCTTCCGCCATAGGCATGGAGTCTTCAGAGCAGAACCCAGCCGAGTCTCCCCTTCACCGGTAGGGTGGTCAAGCCGGAGGTCCTCAAATCCCTCCGTTATTTCATCCACCATCACCCTAGCATATCCTTCTGGAATCGGCCGGCAGTGGTAGGTTGCGCCGGGTTCAGGAGGTAAAACAGAGCCAACAGCCGCCTTGACTTTGAAGTTCTGCCATTGCGTCATAAGGTGGCAATGTTGAGACTCCGTGATAGCATCCACGGGGTAGCTAGCAGGAGCCGTCAAGACATGCTCCGGCTGAAGCAGCTCGGTGGAAGCCACGCTGCTTCTCCGCTGAGATGGCGGGTAGCTCGGGGTAGTTTCGGCATGTCGATTGGCGTCTCGTTCCTCTAGCGCTTGAACCCTTTCGTGCAGCTTCTGAATTTGGGTCTGCTCCACTTTTTTCCTCCTCTCCTGGCTTTTGTAACCGCCTGCGTCCGGAAAACCAGCCTTCCACGGAACGGAGCCTGGCGTGCCTCGTGTCCGTCCAGGGTGCTCAGGATTCCCGAGGGCCATTGTGAGCTCGTCGTTCTCTCTGTCTGGAACGAACGTCCCTTGCTGCGCTGCATCAATATAGTGCTGAAGCCTCTTGACCGGTATTCTCAAAAGCTCGTCCGTCCAAACGCACCTCCCTGATACAGGGTCCAATTTTCCGCCAGCCCCGAAGAACCAAGTCCGGCAACGGTCTGGCCAGTTCATTGTCTCTGGTTCGATCCCTTTATCAAGCAGATCATTCTCAGCCTTGGCCCACTTAGGCCGGGCTTTGAGGTAGCCACCTGACCCCGTGCGATGGTGAAGCTTCTTCTTCGCAGCATTCTTCTTGGTTGTCGCTGACATCTTCTTACTCTTCTTCGATGTCTTGTGGGCCACGAATGCGGGCCAGTGATCTCTGATCTTCTCATACCGGCCGATGAATTCTGGTGTCTCTTCTTTGTCGACAAACGTTTTCAGCTCATTCTTCCACCTCCTGAATAGGTCTGCCATCTTCTTAAGAGCATGAGACTTGATTAATTGCTCTTTAACTGGCTTCTCCGGATCCTCCTCTGGCGGTAGGGTGAAATTTGCCTTCAGCTCAGTCCAAAGATCATCTTTCTGCATATCATTGACATAAGACACCTCAGGGTCTTCCTTCTTAGGCTTATACCATTGGTGGATGCTGATCGGGATCTTGTCCCTAACAAGAACCCCGCACTGAGCAGCAAATGCTTCCTTTGTCCGGATGGGTTCAATCGGTTGGCCGTCGCGCGCGATTGCTGTGATCTCAAACCTTTCATCCGAGCGCAACTTTCTCTTCGGGCCTCGTCTCTTTACCGAAGTTGTGCTCGATCCGGAGGGCTAGAAAAAAGAAGAAAGACGAGAGTTAATTAATATGTGTACATACCAAAACAATGAATGCATCAATTAGCTAGTCAGCACAGGCTTAACTAATATATTTACCTGGCCGGACTCTGTTCGGTCACCGGAGCCGTCACCACGGGCTCCTTCTTGCACCAGCATTGGGTCACCGGAGCCATCATAATCATGTCTTTCCTCCTCCACTCTTCGATCACCGTAGCCTGCTTCTTCACCCTGTTCTTCCAGACCATCATTGTCGTTAAGATACGACAAGATATCACCTCCGGCTAAGATTATGTCCCCCAACACCTCTTCTGCTTCCTCGTCTCGTCCGTGCTCCATTGTTTCTGCAAATATTACAACATGGCAATTATTACACAAACATGACAGCAAGTGGATATATTAGTGCAAACGTAGACCTAGCTTATTCCGGGTTTGGGGTGGCCTCGGCAACGCTTCAAGGGTAGGGGCGCGGCGGGAGGGGGTAGGAGACCGACATCGTTTTTTTCTAGGGTTTGGGTGTCCTCGAGAGTTTTGGTCGAGCGAGAGGGCCGGGGGGGTGCTCCCGTGGTATAAGTTATCACAGTCGAAGTTATCCGGGAGGGGGTTATATCGACAACGACGACATACATACATGGGAAAATAATGTTATCGGGGAGGGGGTAGGTCGACCCCCCCCCCTCGTGTTGAAGTTATCGGGACACGGGGTATATCGACAACGACATATCCGATAAAAAATAAGAAGACGAAGAAGAAACAAAAAGAGGAGAAGAAGATATTAATAGAGGAGAAGATTGAGAAAAAAAGAAGAAATAAAAAGAGGAGAAGAAGAAAGGAATAGAGGAGAAGATCGAAGAAAAAAAGAAGAAAAAAAGAGGAGAAGAAGAAAAAATAGAAATATCTATTTTTTTTCTTCTTCTCCTCTTCTTTTTCTTCTTTTTTCCTCTTCTTTTTTATTTCCCCTCTTCTTCCTCTCCTCTTCTTCTCCTTTCTTCCTCTTCTTATTTTCGTTCTTCCTCTCCTTCTTTTTCTTCTTCTTCTTCCTTTCCTAGCTAGATATATAAAACTTTTCTAAAAATGTAACTTTTGCATATATAAAACTTTTCCATGGACCATCATTTCTCATATATATATATCCATCTATAGCCACATACATATATAAATGGAAAAAAATGCTACGAACAAAAATACATATATACTTGGTAAATATTCTATGAACATCGTTTCTCATATATATATCAATGCATACATCCATGGATCATCATTGCTCATATATCCATAGTCATATATAAAAACTTTCTGTATATGAACAAAAAACTTTCTATGAACAAAAAACTTTCTATGAACAAAAAAACATTTTTGACATATTTAGCACATTCTAAATTTTCCTAACTCTTTTACAACCACAAAAATTAACATCATTACCTCTTTTACAACCACAAAAATCTAACCATCATTTTTGACATTTTTGACATATTTAGCACATTCTAAATTTTCCTAACTTTGATGTATTTTTTACAAACTTTTCTAAAAATCTAACTATTGCATATATGTATTTTTAAAACATCATTACAATTGAAAAAATACATACATACAAAAAACATGTAAAAAATACATACATACATACATATATGAACATACATAAAAAATACACATATCTAAAAAAATACATCGGGGCAGGAGCGGCGGGCGGCGACGACATCGGGCGAGGGCGCGGCGACGACGAGGGCGCGGGGCAGGGGCGGCGCGCGTCGGGGCAGGGACGGCGCGCGGCGACGACGTCGGGCGAGGGCGCGGCGACGGCGACGACGGGCGCGGGCGACGGTGACGGCGGGAGCGGCGGGCGGCGTCGGGGCAGCCTGGCGGCGTCGATGTCGTCGAGGGGTCGTCAGGGGCAACTGCGAGATGAAGATGAAAATTTTCACAAGTGTTGGTTATATACCCAGAGCTTTGGTCCCGGTTCGTGGCACCAACCGGGACCAATGCCCCCCTTTAGTCCCGGTTGGTGCCACCAACCGGGACCAAAGGTCTCTTTTCAGCAGCCCAAAGGGCGGGAAGCGGCGGCCTTTGGTCCCGGTTGGTGGCACCAACCGGGACTAAAGGGGGGGCATTGGTTCCGGTTGGTGCCACGAACCGGGACCAAAGGTGTGCATTGGTCCCGGTTCGTGGCACCAACCGGGACCAATGTCCTGCGCCTGCCAAAGCCGCGGTGCGGTGGGATGTTTAGTCCCACCTCGCTAGCCGAGGAGCGGCAGGACCTGTTTATAAGCCCTGCCCCGCCATCTCCATTGAACTCCTCTGAACTGCAGGCCTCTGGGCCTAATCTTGCACTGCTATGCCTGTGGGCCTGCTGGGCCTTCTGCGGGCCTGAATCCTGGCCCATGGATGGGTTTCTAGTCGTATTCAGGCCGTGGTGGCCCAGTAGGTGGCATTTTTTTTATTTTTTCCCAGTTTTTTGTTTTCTTTTTTGCTTTATTTATTTTATTTTGTTTCTACTTACAACAAAATACTTATTTATTTTATTTTATTTTGTTTCTAATTACTTATTTATTTTACTTTATGATAATTCTTTTTGCTATTAAAGTTTCTATCAAAAAAAGTTCTTTATGAAAATTCTTTTTGCTTTTAATGATTTTGAACAGAAAATACTTCGATAATTTTAGTTGCATCAATTTTATATGATTTTAGTTTCAATAATACTAGAGGTTTCTTATAATGTTTTGAACAGAAAATACTTTGTTAATTTTAGTTTCATAAATTTTATTAAAGTTTATTTTATTTTGTTTCTACTTATATATTTTAATAAAGTTTATATTATTTTGTTTCTAATTACTTATTTATTTTATTTGTTATTTTTCATGCACCATTTTTCATGCATTTACTAATTATTTTGAGCTATAAGACCCTAAAATTGAAAAGCATTTCAAATGAACTCTGAAAAGGTTGAAAGTTGGCATGGTATCATCATTTCATCCACATAGCATGTGCAAGAAAGTTGAGAGGGTTACGGCAAAAACTAGATGCACTTCGTGTACAAAACGGACAATGGTATCATACTCGTCTGTTACAAAGTTGGCATGGTATCATCATAATAGTTGCGGGAGAAAGTCTTCACTTTTTCTTCGCTTGTGTCATTTGCTTATTGCGCCGTAACCATGGATAATCTTCATCGTTTATCAGGATGCTTGGGTCAGCCTTGACTTTGAAGGGAGGAATTTCATGAAACTTTTCATAATCTTCAGACATGTCTGTCTTGCCCTCCACTCCCACAATGTCCCTTTTTCCTGAAAGAACTATGTGGCGCTTTGGCTCATCGTATGATGTATTCGCTTCCTTATCTTTTCTTTTTCTCGGTCTGGTAGACATGTCCTTCACATAGATAACCTGTGCCACATCATTGGCTAGGACGAACGGTTCGTCAGTGTACCCAAGATTGTTCAGATCCACTGTTGTCATTCCGTACTGTGGGTCTACCTGTACCCCGCCTCCTGACAGATTGACCCATTTGCACTTAAACAAAGGGACCTTAAAATCATGTCCGTAGTCAAGTTCCCATATGTCCATTATGTAACCATAATATGTGTCCTTTCCCCTCTCGGTTGCTGCATCAAAGCGGACACCGCTGTTTTGGTTGGTGCTCTTTTGATCTTGGGCGATCGTGTAAAATGTATTCCCATTTATCTCGTATCCTTTGTAAGTCAATACAGTCGAAGATGGTCCCCTGGACAACGAGTACAACTCATCACAAACAGTGGTGTCACCTCTGAGACGTGTTTCCAACCAACTGCTGAAAGTCCTGATGTGTTCACATGTAATCCAGTCGTCACACTGCTCCGGGTGTTTGGAGCGCAGACTGTTCTTGTGTTCATCGACATACGGGGTCACCAAGGTAGAGTTCTGTAGAACTGTGTAGTGTGCTTGAGACCAAGAATGCCCGTCCCTGCATATTATTGAGTCCGCTCCTAGCGTGCCTTTTCCAGTCAGTCTCCCCTCATACCGCGATTTAGGGAGACCTATCTTCTTAAGGCCAGGAATGAAGTCAACACAAAACCCAATGACATCCTCTGTTTGATGGCCCATGGAGATGCTTCCTTCTGGCCTAGCGCGGTTACGGACATATTTCTTTAGGACTCCCATGAACCTCTCAAAGGGGAACATATTGTGTAGAAATACGGGCCCCAGAATGACAATCTCGTCGACTAGATGAACTAGGACGTGCGTCATGATATTGAAGAAGGATGGTGGGAACACCAGCTCGAAACTGACAAGACATTGCGCCACATCACTCCTTAGCCTTGGTATGATTTCTGGATCGATCACCTTCTGAGAGATTGCATTGAGGAATGCACATAGCTTCACAATGGCTAATCGGACGTTTTCCGGTAGAAGCCCCCTCAATGCAACCGGAAGCAGTTGCGTCATAATCACGTGGCAGTCATGAGACTTTAGGTTCTGGAACTTTTTCTCTGGCATATTTATTATTCCCTTTATATTCGACGAGAAGCCAGTCGGGACCTTCATACTGAGCAGGCATTCAAAGAAGATTTCTTTCTCTTCTTTCGTAAGAGCGTAGCTGGCAGGACCTTCATACTGCTTCGGAGGCATGCCGTCTTTTTCGTGCAAACGTTGCAGGTCCTCCCGTGCCTCAGGTGTATCTTTTGTCTTCCCATACACGCCCAAGAAGCCTAGCAGGTTCACGCAAAGGTTCTTCGTCACGTGCATCACGTCGATTGAAGAGCGGACCTCTAGGTCTTTCCAGTAGGGTAGGTCCCAAAATATAGATTTCTTCTTCCACATGGGTGCGTGTCCCTCAGCGTCATTCGGAACAGCTAGTCCGCCGGGACCCTTTCCAAAGATTACGTGTAAATCATTGACCATAGCAAGTACGTGATCACCGGTACGCATGGCGGGCTTCTTCCGGTGATCTGCCTCGCCTTTGAAATGCTTGCCTTTCTTTCGACATTGATGGTTGGTCGGAAGAAATCGACGATGGCCCAGGTACACATTCTTCCTGCATTTGTCCAGGTATATACTTTCAGTGTCATCTAAACAGTGCGTGCATGCGTGGTATCCCTTGTTTGTCTGTCCTGAAAGGTTACTGAGAGCGGGCCAATCGTTGATGGTTACAAACAGCAACGCGTGCAGGTTAAATTCCTCCTGTTTGTGCTCATCCCACGTACGTACACCGTTTCCATTCCACAGCTGTAAAAGTTCTTCAACTAATGGCCTTAGGTACACATCAATGTCGTTGCCGGGTTGCTTAGGGCCTTGGATGAGAACTGGCATCATAATGAACTTCCGCTTCATGCACATCCAAGGAGGAAGGTTATACATACATAGAGTCACGGGCCAGGTGCTGTGATTGCTGCTCTGCTCCCCGAAAGGATTAATGCCATCCGCGCTTAAACCAAACCATACGTTCCTTGGGTCAGCTGCAAACTCAGCCCAGTACTTTCTCTCGATTTTTCTCCACTGCGACCCGTCAGCGGGTGCTCTCAACTTCCCGTCTTTCTTACGGTCCTCACTGTGCCATCGCATCAACTTGGCATGCTCTTCGTTTCTGAACAGACGTTTCAACCGTGGTATTATAGGAGCATACCACATCACCTTCGCAGGAACCCTCTTCCTGGGGGGCTCGCCGTCAACATCACCAGGGTCATCTCGTCTGATCTTATACCGCAATGCACCGCATACCGGGCATGCGTTCAGATCCTTGTACGCACCGCGGTAGAGGATGCAGTCATTAGGGCATGCATGTATCTTCTGCACCTCCAATCCTAGAGGGCATACGACCTTCTTTGCTGCGTATGTACTGTCGGGCAATTCGTTATCCTTTGGAAGCTTCTTCTTCAATATTTTCAATAGCTTCTCAAATCCTTTGTCAGGCACAGCATTCTCTGCCTTCCACTGCAGCAATTCCAGTACGGTACCGAGCTTTGTGTTGCCATCTTCGCAATTGGGGTACAACCCTTTTTTGTGATCCTCTAACATGCGATCGAACTTCAGCTTCTCCTTTTGACTTTCGCATTGCGTCCTTGCATCGACAATGACCCGGCGGAGATCATCATCATCGGGCACTGGTTCCTCTTGATCTTCAGCAGCTTCCCCCGTTGCAGCATCATTGGGCACATCGTCTGGTTCCTCTTGATCTTCAGCAGCTTCCCCCGTTGCAGCATCACCGTATTCAGGGGGCACATAGTTGTCATCGTCCTCTTCTTCTTCGCCGTCTTCCATCATAACCCCTATTTCTCCGTGCCTCGTCCAAACATTATAGTGTGGCATGAAACCCTTGTAAAGCAGGTGGGTGTGAAGGATTTTCCGGTCAGAGTAAGACTTCGTATTCCCACATGTAGGGCATGGACAACACATAAAACCATTCTGCTTGTTTGCCTCAGCCACTTCGAGAAAATCATGCACGCCCTTAATGTACTCGGAGGTGTGTCTGTCACCGTACATCCATTGCCGGTTCATCTGCGTGCATTATATATAATTAAGTGTGTCAAAAACCATTACAGAACATCATGAATAGATAATTAAGTGACCAAATTAATAGAAGTTCATCATCACATTAAAACCAAAGTACATACATAGTTCTCATCTAACAACATATAGCTCTCCAGAGCATCTAATTAATTAAACCATACATTGAAACTATGTAAAACATTTCAATGCGAAAACAAATGCGATCATAATCGCAACCAAGGTAACAATTGATCCAACGGCATAATGATACCAAGCCTCGGTATGAATGGCATATTTTCTAATCTTTCTAATCTTCAAGCGCATTGCATCCATCTTGATCTTGTGATCATCGACGACATCCGCAACATGCAACTCCAATATCATCTTCTCCTCCTCAATTTTTTTATTTTTTCCTTCAAGTAATTGTTTTCTTCTTCAACTAAATTTAACCTCTCGACAATAGGGTCGGTTGGAATTTCCGGTTCAACCACCTCCTAGATAAATAAAATCTATGTCACGTTGGTCGGCATAATTGTCATAAACAATAAATGAACCAAATAGTTATAAAAGATAATATATACCACATCCGAATCATAGACAGGACGAGGGCCGACGGGGGCGGATACCAAAACCATCGCACTATATAATAAGAAGGAATAATAAAAGTAACAAAATTAGACAAGTATCTATCTGAAGTAAGAATTTTTTTCTTTCAGAAAGAAGATAAGAACAAGAGGCTCACCACGGTGGTGCTGGCGACGAGATCGGCGCGGGCGATCGACGGCGGTGAAGACGGGGACGGGACGTGACGGACCGCTAAACCTAGACAAATCTCGGGGAAAATGGAGCTCGGAGGTCGAGTTTCGAGAGGAGAAAGATTAACTAGTGTGGCTCAGACATTTCATCGAACACCTCATGTGCATAGGAGGTGAGCTAGAGCACCCAAATGCCCTCCCCTCGACGGCCAGAAAAAATAGAGCACTGTGGAGTGCTCTGCTGCGGCGATGGGGTATATATAGGCAGCTCATTTGTCCCGGTTCGTGGATAGAACCGGTACTAAATCCGGGCCTTCTGTCCCGGTTCATGCCAAGAACCGGGACCAATGGTTGTGGGCCAGGAGCGAGGCCCATTAGTCCCGGTTCGTGCCTCGAACCGGGACAAATGGTTCCATACGAACCGGGACCAATGCCCACGAGGCCCCGGCCGGCCCCCTGGGCTCACGAACCGGGACGAATGCCCCCATGGGTCCCGGTTCGTGACTGAACCGGGACTAATGGGCTTGCCATGCCCGAACGAAAGCCCTGTTTTCTACTAGTTCTACTAGTAGTACCGAGTTATAAGTGTGGGTTCAACTGTTTATCCTGCATGCATGTATTGATGTATATATGGAAGTCTGAAATCATAGTTCAGTGATACGTACTGTACTAGCTAGGGATTCACAGTTTGAGACGGAACCGCGTTTCGTCCTATCATTAGTAGTAGGCCGGTGATAGGCGCCGGCGCACCGGCCGAAAATTTCGGCCGGTCCCATCCTGTGCGTCCGCTCCGCTGATTGCCAACCGTCAGATTAGGAGCGTTTGGTCCCCCACTCTCGCATTCGAACGCGCACGAGAGAAAAAAAAAGAAAAAGGAGAGGATGCGGCCCAGATCGCCGAAATCCATTGCATCGCTGCCCCCACCCGCGCAGCTGCCGGAATCCCGCCTCTCCGGCAGCCCCTCCATGGCCGTTGCACCTAGCTCGTCCCACCCCACCACGGCCACCGCCATCATCGTGACTCGCAGCTCCCCGCTTCTCTCCGCTGCTTGAAAGTAGCAGTCGTCATGCGCCCTCCTCATCTCGTCGTTGTTCCAAGTCTTGCCAGATGCAGCTCTAAACAAAAGTCAGCCCATCAAATCACCCAGTCATCATAGCAGCCAAAAATACAGTTGAAGCAAAATCATAGAATGGTTCCAGCAAAAAATAACTCCGGTTCCAGCAAAACAACCCAAGCGCTGGAAATTCAGGGAAATTGTTTGAAGCAAAATTTTACCACGGTTCCAGCAAGAAATAACTCCGGTTCCAGCAAAACAACCAAAGCGCTGGAAATTTGGGGAAATTGTTTGAAGCAAAATTTTACCACGGTTCTAGCAAAAACAAACTCTGATTCCAGCAAAACCAAAACTGAGCATGTAGGAATCTCGCGTAAAAACATGTTTGAAGCAAAAATTTACTTGGTTCCAGCAAAAAATACCTCTAGTTCCAGCAAATAATCACATCTCAACATCCAACCTTGCAGCTCCCCCAAACGCCGGTTGCAGCTCTGACGTGCACGATTGCAACTCCGCTGTCAAGGGGTGCAGCTGATTGGAGTCCTCCTCGCCGTTGTATGCAGCTCCTGAGCTCCACGGGTTGCAGTCGCCGCCGCCCGGCGTCGTTGGATGCAGCTCGACCAGATAGACGATTGCAGCTCCGCCAAACGCCGATTGCAGCCCGTGTGGCCCCTGATTTGTTGCTAGGTGTGGCACCTTGAGCTGGAAGTAAAGCATGGCAGCTCGGCCATGGCCATGGAGTTGGATGCTTTCAGGTGAGATGCATTTTTGGGAGGAGGAAGAAAGCACTGGAAGCGGACGGGATAAAGGAAAGAGGATAAAAAAGTGAAGCGGTGCAGCAGGGCTCGACAAGTCAAGGACGTGTGGCCTGCGTGGCCCCGCCTGCTCGCGTTGCTAGCGAGGCGACCGGCCCAAGTTTCGGCCGGCGCCCCGGCTCTAAACATTTACCTTAGTAGTATCCAGTGGTCATTTTTCTCCTATTGATAGCGCCGAAGACACTTGATGCCAAGATTATTTTTTGACTACCAGTTTTGTAGTAAGTTTGTAATACATGGACCATTCACTTGTAACTATTTCATTCATGTGTTTCCGCAAACAAAAATCATTCACATGGAGCTTTGTCTCCTTTTTTTGCAAGAAAAACTTTCGATCTAGTATTCATCAACTGTTACCCGAGCTTGATGTTGCAAAAGCTTGAACGTTCGATGGTATTATTATCATGTAAACATTGTTTACGTGGATTCTTTTATGTCTGTGCCAAACTTTTTTGAGACGATTTATGCATATGTTTGGTTGCCTGCACAACCCTATCATGTTGTTCCCCCCTTGGACATGATGTGCTGAGACATACTGAGCCCACACCTTATTTGATAGCATGTGCCTGTTGAGACATAATGTGTTAAGACTTTTTTTTGGAAAGGAGGAAGACCCCGGCCTCTGCATCTGGACGATGCATGCTGTCACTTTATTAATTGTTCACGCAAGACATTACAAAGTAATACAACAGCAAGGCTAAAGCCACCGTCTAGGCAACAACTGTCGCTATTCCTATCCAATTGATGAAGGGATGCTGATAGTCTGGGCCTAATACCAAACAGACCTCGCCGCCAAACCTAACATCTAAGACCTGAGGTACCATCCAGGACACCTGCCGGGTATGGGGCACCCACCAGTCCGGTGCACTCCTCAGCCAGGACGCCTGCCGGGTATGAGGCCGCCGCAGCCACCTGCCACCAGTCCATCTTCAGAGCTGTACTGTTTACCTACATTGCACGGTCTAGCTGTCATCGACGCCACCACGACGTCAGACCGCGACACCCTCCTGCGCGAGTCCATCTCCGCGCATCGGACGCCGAGTCACCACAGCGCCATGCCGCCGAGATCCGCCACCATCAATGAGTGAGATGACGCACCGCTCCACCAAAGAATCTGTCCACTGGTCCCTCGAACCCGTGTACACCTCCAAGAATGACGCCCCCAAGAGGGAAATGACACAAGAGCACCGCCGTCATCTGATCTAGAGATCTAGGGTTTCCCCCGGAGGTAGCAGATGGTGGCCTTGAACTTCTCCGTGGTGATGCTTTCTAGAAAGGAACGCTGCAAATAGCGCCGCAACCGCCGGCTTTGACCTCTAGCCAAAAGCAGGTTTTCACCCGGATCCGTTTGAAGGTCCTCCATCAAGCATCTTGTGCACGGGCCGCAGCCATCTCTGACGGGGAGTGAATAAAGAATCCAAACCGCCGCCGCCTGATCGGCCACGGCACCATCACGATGCCAAGGCGGCGTCGCCAGGCCCATCACGCCCTCCTGTAGCCGACCTCCAGATCTGCCGGCCCGCCAAACCCCATCTGGGCACGGCAAGGGCCGCGATCTGGGCCGCTGCCACAGGTGCTCCTCAGCCATGGAGAGGGCGCCTGCGCAGTCGCCGTCGACGCACTCGCCGTCGATCACCTGCTGCGCCTTGCCGCCAGTGAACCGCCGACCCATGAGTCGCTGCCGCCGCCAGGAGGACACCACCACCGCGCGAGGGGGAAAGGCCCTGCCGCCGGCGTCACTGGCCAGGCTGCGCCGGCGTGGCCTCAGGCGTCGGCAGGAGGGAGGAGATGAACGCGAACGCCTAGGGCCGGCGGCGGGGAATCGCCCCCCCCCCCCCCCCGTGTCGCCTAGGGTTGGCGACGCGGGGGTGGGTTTCCAGTGTGGTCCTTTTCACGTCAATGTGTTAAGACTTTGTTTGGTAGGATGTATCTGAGGTAGCTGCCGGCGAGGCGCTGCATTCAATTCGACTGATGACTCAAGATAAGTCGAGACGTACTTGAGATAGATAATTTGTGTATTTTGCTATTTCGAATACGTAAAATCCAGCGCCGAATAGTCATCAAAGGAAAAGTAGGCTGTACCCTCATCAAGAAAAGAGTTGCTCCGAGCCCGACGAGCCGCCTCGAGTGCGCAAGGCGCATATAGAACCAATTTTCTATAGTTCATTGCGTACCCGGGGTGACCTTATAGCTGCTGTTCCCTCCGGTCCATTCCCAGGCTGGGTTAGGGGAAGATCCAAGCGATTGCCTTCGCGGGTCCAAACCTATTGAATCTGGTACGCCCGAAGCATGAAACTAGATAGGTAGCCCTACCTAGGACTAGAAAAGTGTGGTATTTTTTCTTCCAGTAAATCTTCCACTCATTCCTTTCATTATGGAATATCATTTGAAGTGTATTTTCCTCTCAAAAAAGTCTTCGCCCTCACTTCACTGAACTTATTGAAAATGCCTAGGACAGAGTTCATTCACTTGCCCAGCAACCCAGCTAAATAGTTGATCCAAATTTCTATGCCTGATTGACTCAATCATCAGGAAGAGGAAGACTTGATAAAAGATGAAACGAAAGGATTGATTACCTTTTTAGATGTGGTTAGCTCTTCTTGAGGTGGTGAGGATACCACAATAGTTACAAACACGTGATAAAGAAAATTGTGTGCACAATTCAATGGAGTTTTTTTATGCTAATACAACATTCGACGAACATTTCAACTATATATAAATATGAAGAAGAAAAATAGTTCAGGCTTAAGAGATTTCGGCACATCATTTCAGCTTCATTCAGGAATCATTTCAGCAATAAAAACTAATAAATTCAGCAATACATCAACAAATCAGAGTGAACCAATACATCACTAGACCCATATTACATAGCCTCATTCCAAATTCAAATTATAATAGAAATTACACTATGGCATTTCACACTCAAATCAACATCATACCAAGGAGGAGGGAGGAGTCAGGCGGCAGGAGGTACCTTCTCTATAGGAGGCGGTGGAGATGACAAGTTGGATCAGGGGCGACCAGAGAGGCGAAATCTGGGCCGACGACAACCAGGGGTGGCGATGGAGAGCTTGGACGGGGCGGCGGTGATTGCAGATTTGGTTGGAGAAGCGACCAGGGGCGATGGCAAGTTCGTCAATGACGGTTAGGACTGCTGGGATCTAGGCTTGGTTGTGGTAGCGACGGTGCTGGGATTTAGGCGGTTGCGCTTTTGATCGCCATGGTTGAGCGTGAGAGAATGGCGACTTGGTCACAGGGGAAATGTTTTAGGGTGGTAGGGGTGTCGAGGGGTAGCCCTTACACATGGTGGGTTGGGAAGGGAACATGTGAGTCATGGCAGATTTTTCTTGGGGTCCGACAAAACATGGATGAACCTCCACCCACGGGTTCACAAGTGAGTATGATTGAGGGCCTTTGTGGCATGAGTTGAGCATAGCTAAGGGGAACCATAAACTGTACCAAACAACCAAATTGGGTTGGGTAGAGAATATCTAGGCCCAAACACATATTGTATGCCAACTTTGTCACCTGCCTGCCTAGGCCTAGGAGGTGCGCGAAGTCATTTCGAATGTAATGGTAAATCCTATCTCACGCCTGTTCAAATAGAAGGGCAAACTACCATGCCTAAAGTCCCTTTTAAGCATGGCCTAAAGTCTGTTAGGTTAGGCCCAAGTAGCGTAGCGAGTAGTCTGGTTCTACCAGTTTTATTCCAATATCCATTTTGTGTACATTTTACTTATGATTTCCTTTTATTTCTTCTTTTACCTCTTTTGTTTATTTATTTTTATTATTTTCGTTTTCTTTCTTTGTATTTTTTCTTTCATTTCCCTTTTCCTTTTTTCCTTTTCCATTATTCATGTATTCTCATATTTATTTTGTTCTTTTGCCTTTGTTTCTACTTTTTCATTAGTACCAACAACATGTCTTGTGCATACATGACTTTTTTTTAAACAGCATACATTCTTTCAATACACGTTGAACATATAATTAGTACATGGTGAACATTAAGTAAATGCACGGTAAAGATTTTTAAAACATGATGAAAAAATTATTTAATAAATGGTGAGAGTTTCTTTATAAAGTGTTCATGCATTTTCACATAAGTGGCACATATTTTTTTTAAATGGTCTTGTAATTTTCTAAGATTTTATATCATTTCAAAAAAATCATATAACTAAATGATTTTAATTTTAGAAAAAAGCCCTTTTTATTTAATAAAAAAACTTAAAAACCGAAACAAACCGAGAAAACCAACAAAAATCTCTGAAAACAAACTAGGCATTTCCTATTCCGTGTGTGAGTGCTAGATAGTGACAACGCGCGTAACCTCCCAGGCGTCGTGCGACCTTAGCCAGCCCATTTGCACCTTTCACTTTGTTTTCGTCCCACTGGTTTTGAGAAGGTTCTAGGCCAAATTTCTCGCTTTTTGTTTCTATCTTGTTGGGTTTACCTTATTTGTTTTCTATATAGTTTCTCATTTTAAAATTTCTGAACATTTTATGAAATCCGGAACAACTTTAGGAAAAAAGATACTTTTCTAAAATTCGAAAGATTTTTAAAATATGGCAATATTTTTTCAAATTCAGGATATTCACGAAAAAATTCTTTAATTCGCAAACATTTATTTTAATACACAAAAATTCTTTGGAATCCGAGAACTTTTTTGAAATCACGAACAATTTTGAATCTCAGAAAGACTTTCTTTAAAAGTCATGAACTTTTTTATGAAATTCGGAACATTTGTTAAATTCATGAATATTTTCTAAATTCACCTTCATCTTTAATTCTTGAATATTTTCTAAAAGATGAGAATATTGTATGCATAACATTGTTTTTGACTTGGGAGCACTTTTAAATTTGGTAACATCTTTTAAAATTTTCCAAAAAAAATTGTGATATTTTAAAGTTCACAAACACTTTAAAAACAACTGAACATTTCCAACATGTTTAGAATAAATTTGAATAGGAAACTGACCTGAGTAGAAAAAACTGACTAAAGATACAAGTAAAATAAAGCAGAGTACTTGTGTACGCTAGCCTCATATCCCTTTATTGGGCTGGCCCGGTAGAGCTGGCACGGAGAAGGCGCGTTTTGTCTTCCCAGATGAAAATCTCATTTTCTAGGATGCCTTCTGTTTTTTGCGAATATTTCTAGGATGTCTGAACACGCGGGGACTATAAATCTCGAGAGCTCCTATTGGATGCTTACTGCGTCCAACAGCGCGCCGACGCATAGGCAGACCGAGATTGGGTTGGCCAGACCGAGATTGGGTTGGCCCACTCGAAGGCACGAAGCTAACTATGTTTACTCCGCGAAGAAAAAGCGACGCACGGTTTGGAGGATTCGAACTCGTGATTTAAAGCTCGTCCACAAGTGACGGTAGCCAGTAGAGCGAATGACTGCTAGTGAATAAATTTAGCGCAATATCTTTACCTAAAATCTTAAAAGTGCACGTGCACTTTTTGGTTGAAACGAGCGGCTGAACGCTCGCCGCTCGATCAAACCCGATCACGCGGCCGCAGCAACCAGGCATTACCTGGTCGGCAGCCCGATGCACGTGCGAACCGATCGATGTCTCAGTCCCGAACCTCCCGACTGGAACCCCATCCCCAACCTCCGAACGCAGCGCACCTCCCGCCGCCTAGCCCGCCTCACCCGCTTCCAACAGCGCGCCTACCGCCGCCGCCGCCCCCACCCTCCAGCGCGTTAGCCGCCGCCGTCCACACAGCCGGATACGACCTCCCGCTGCCATCCTCTTCCCGGCCGGCGACCCCACGCATCCGAGGTCCTCTGCACAGCGCCACCCTGGTCCCTGGCGCGTCACTGCCCAAGCCCGTCCGCTGGTCGTCGCCCAAGGTTTCTGCTCGCTACCTCCTGAGGTCGAGCAGGTGATGCAGCCAGCGGTACTCCTAGATCTACGGATAACTCCGTAGCTTTACCGGGTCAGGCTGCACCTTGCGCTGCATCGTCTCCTTCCAAATCTTCTCGGCATGCCTCGAGTCTCTGTGCTTGCCACGCATGACCAGGAGGGAGTTGTACACCCACACATCGAGCTTGCACCCCCTCTGCTTCATCACATGTGATACTTCTAGCTTTATAGCCCTAATTCATTGCTAGCTTCTGGTAAGATACGAGTAGAATAGCATAGCAGCGCACAAGTTCTAGGCAGTTGATATAAAGCAACAGTCTATGATTTAGGCCACAAATTCTGCACAACCATATCTACGTAGACGGTCGAGGCAGCAGTCAAAGTTGCACAATGACTGCTAGGAAGTTGGCCGGGGCAGATGTTGAAGTTGCACACACACGGCGTCATAGTCGCCCAAGCACGACCAAAGAGTTGCACACTTCGGTCACCATACTTGCTCACGCACGATGCTAGACAGTTGCAGACGCGCAACGGGGTAGTTGCTAAAGACGACTGTGGAGTTGCACACCTCTAGTCGGTATAGTTGCTCACGCATGGATTGCGGGGTTGAACACTCTCGTTATATAGTAGCTCACACACGACTACAGAACTTGCACAGGCTTCTCATTCTCTTCTAGCAGCTGGATGGCAGGATGGGGGTCAGCTTTTGCAAACTCGCGCACCAGATCTTGCGGCTAGAACTAAACAGAGTTGGAATCAACACAAATCATCAGGTATAGGAGCTATGAAGTCGCTTCCTCAAAACATGGTGTGAGTAACAGACCTGAGTTGGATTGTTAACTTGAATGTCATGATTTCCTTCTTGCGGACAGTGGCGCATGCAGGATTTTTTTTAGGAATATGAATATCTAATTCTCTACTTGGTTGAATGAACAGCGACAATATGTTATCTAATTCTCTTAGTTGTTGAGCAAACATGAACGATCATTCAACAATAATAATAGGGGGAATATAGGGATTCTTACCATCGAGGAACCACTCAAACTTCTTGTTAGTGTCTATCTTCCTGGTGATTTTTGATGTCGTGATGGTAGTTGTAGTTGCACATATAATTGTTCTCAGTTGGATACGACTACTGAGACATTGCACACACGGTGATACTAAATTGGCTACATAACGTGCGCTTGCATTGAATGTTCGGTACCTCAAAATTTGTTCGGTACCCATAACTTTCAAACGTAACGTCGAAATTAAGATCTATTTTCACCGTTGAAACTTTCAAGACGTGCTCTTCGAAACTAGATACTGTATGGATATGTTTCGTTAATTTTTTTGTGCAATGTAGTCTCCGTTTTGTGCAATTGTCTAGGAGTCAATGTGCAACTACGCGACAGTGGATGTGCAAGTTTTTGCCTACCTGTAGATTTTAGTTTTCACTGATGGGCGCCTCCACCCTCAACTACCTCCTTCTAGTGAGATGTGCAAATTCATGTGTTTGTGCACGCCAACTACCTAGTAGTTGATGTGCAACTTTTCCCCTCCCCGTAGTTGTGTTTCATTGTTTGCTGCATCAGCCAACTGTCTAGTAGTGGAAGTGCAACTTCAGATACTATCATGGGCAACTATTTTACGAGTGATGTGCAACTTTTCCTCATACCCGTGGATGTGTAATTTCCCTATTAGCACCCGGTCCAAACCACCCCTCTAGTACAATGTGCAACTTTAGCGCCCTGTTTATATGCAACTTTTCACTACCCTCATGAATATATGACTTTTCACTACCCCTCGTGAATGTAGAATTTTCACGATCCAACTATCCCGATCTGTGAGATATGCAACTTCATATGTTGCTCCGGCCAACTGCCTAGCAGACTTTGTGCAACTCCGTTTGTTGCCCCCGCCAACTGAAACTGCATATCCACAAGTAGGGAGGGGAAGGAGTGGCACATCGAGTAATAGGCAGTTGGCTCTAACAACGGACTAATTTGCACATATCACTGGTAGGGGAGATGGGTAGGGACAATGGTTGCACATCGACTACTAGATAATTGGTCGGGGCAGTAGACTAGTTGCACATCAAGTTGTCATGGTTGCTAGGTTGCAACCTCATATGAAGTTAGATGATGCAGCTTGAAAATTTTGTTTGAAATATATGGAAATATGAAGTTAGATCATACAGCTCCAAAAACTAGGTTGCAACCTCATCTGAAGTTAGATCATATGAAGTAACGTGTGGCCGTTGGCTCGTTAGACATTCAGAGTGGCCAGTTGTTAGGGCATTATTTGCCCTAGTTTGTTTTGGTGATTGATGACAATACTTTTGCGGACTAATCGTGTGCCTTAAGCTTTTCATGTTATCTAATATAAGGGCACTTTGCGATTGTTTCCCCTCGAGGACTTCATGTTAGACAAATTATTTTCCCTCCTTTCTTTTCGGTGGAATTCAGTCGTAGGGATAACCGTACTATCAAGAGGGGATCCGTTTCGGAAGAGTATGGATGGAATCATCGTTCACACTTTCCTTGCACCCTCACCTTCTTCCTGCTTCTTTGGGGGTATCCGCGCGGTGCAAAACAAGGGGTGATGTGTGCTAAGCGGTAGTACCGCGGCCAGGGCGGTAGGACCACCTATTGGCGGTAGTACCGCTTGCTAGTGCCGCTGGTACTACCGCCCCTGTGGTCTTGATTTTTCGTGTCGGGTTCCGTAAAAGACCACGCAGGGGAGCGGTAGTAGGGATGGCAGTAGGGTGCGGTAGTACCGCTCCTGCTGCCGCTCTGCTCGCTGCTCTCCTCTGTTTTCCAGCGGCTGTAGGGAGCGGCAGTACCGCTTATTGGCGGTAGTACCGCCCAGGTGGTGGTAGTACCGCCCTTGTGCGTGTACTTCTTCTTCCTTAGCCCTGGTTGCCCTGTGCCTGCTTGTGGCAGCGGTAGTACCGCCTAGATGCGGGCCGCGGGATGCATAACGGTTGGATGTGTTCCCCCACTATTTAAAGGGGTCTTCTTCTCCAAGAAGACTAACCTCTTCCCCCAAAACTCCATTGTTGCTCCACAAGCTCATTTCAGCCCGATCTCTCTCCCTAGCCAATCAAACTTGTGGATTTTCTAGGGATTGGTTGAGAAGGCCCAGATCTACACTTCCACCAAGAGAAATTTGATTCCCCCCACTCATCCCTTGCGGATCTTGTTACTCTTGGGTGTTTGAGCACCCTAGACGGTTGAGGTCACCTCGGAGCCATATTCCATTGTGGTGAAGCTCCGTGGTTTCGTTGGGAGCCTCAAATTCGGTTGTGGAGAGAGCCCCAACCTTGTTTGTAAAGGTCCGGTCGCCGCCTCCAAGGGCACCAATAGTGGAATCATGGCATCTCGCATCGTGTGAGGGCGTGAGGAGAATATGGTGGCCCTAGTGGCTTCTTGGGGAGCATTGTGCCTCCACACCGCTCCAACGGAGACGTACTTCCCCTCAAAAGGAAGGAACTTCGGTAACACATCCTCGTCTTCACCGGCTCCACTCTTGGTTATTTCGTGCCTTTACTTGTGCAAGCTTATTTGTGTTGTATCCCTTGCTTGCGTGTGTGCTTGTTGTTGTTGCATCATATAGGTTGCTCACCTAGTTGCATTTCTAGACAACCTACTTTGATGCAAAGTTTAATTTGGTAAAGAAAAGCTAAAAATTGTTAGTTGCCTATTCATCCCCCCTCTAGTCAACTATACCGATCCTTTCAATTGGTATCAGAGCCTCGTCTCTTTATTAAGGACTTTGGCGTCCGAAGAGTATGGTTGACACCGTAGACGGTGGTGAGGAGCACTCCGGTGTGAATCCAATCTCGTCTACGGCCGATGGGGGAACAGCGGTCTCTCGTGAGGAATTCAATGTGGCTTTGGACACATTGAAAACTTCCATGACGACCGAGGTTGAAAGCATGTTTAACAAATTCATTGAAGGGCTTAAACTATCCACCTCACCGATGAAAGTGGGTGATCCCACTAACAAGGTGACGGGTGCTAACTTCGACAAGGGGGAAGCTACTAGTGAAAAGGCTCCTTCTTCTAGTGGTAAAAATGGCACCGGCATCTTTGCCCATGTGGAACCTCCGCTTGTTTACGGTGGACCGATTCCTTCCACTCATTTGAATCATGCCGGTCCTCCCCCTAAGATTGTGAAAAATGAGGACTTTAATTCTTGGGTTTATCGCTTTAAGTGTCATTTAAATCATGTTAATACTAATCTTTGGAGAATCATTGAAGAAGGTTTCTATCCGCATGACCGAAGCAACTTCACCCCTAGAGAAGCCGCGGATAATCAATTCAATGAGAATGCTCTTTTCATCATCCAAGATGCAATTCCTCCCAAAGATCTTGCTCACCTCCGGCCCTTCACCGTGGCCAAGGATGCATGGCGCCATGTTGTTTCCCTCTACCGGGGAAGCGCAAGCATTCAACGCTCCAACTATGAAGTGGTGCAAGATGAAGCCGATGAGTTTGCAACGAAAGAAGATGAAGAACCTCGTGAGCTCTATGGGAGATTAACCACTCTCGCGGTCTCACTCCGAGATCATGGGAGCAAGGATACGGATGACAATTGGATCAAGCGCAAATTCCTCAATGCCATGATGCCTTACCACAAGGCCATGTCCTCCGTCATTCATCAAAGGCTGGACTTCCACACCTTGTCCTCAAGTGAAGTGTTGGATGAGTTTGTGGCTATGAGCATCTTGGACAAGACCGCCGACAATGCGGTGTTACGTGCACAAAGATGCAAAGAAGCCCAACCTTGCATTGGAGGCCAAGGTTAGTGTGGAAGAAGAGGACGAAGAGGATGAAGAGGAGAGCAACCCCGAAGATACAAAGTATGACTATCATGAACACATGGCTCTTGCTTCAAGGCAATTTTGGAGCAGGAAGAACTCAAGGCCCAACTTCAACAAGACCAACTCAAGTGGCGCAAAGGTCAAGCAATGAGTGAGGACTTGCTATAATTGTGGCAATGTGAGCCACTTTGTTGCGGAATGTCCTTATGAGAAGAGGGAAGACAATGGTGGCAAGCTCATCCGAAAAGACAAGGCCAAGTCTTTCCCCAACAAGAGCAACTTCACCAAGAAGACTCCACCCAAGGGGTTGGTGGCCCAAGAAGAGTACCATGAGGATGATGATGATGAAGATGGTGAGTCGGTTTCCATGGCATCGTTGCCATTGCGACAACTCCACGAGTGTCTCTATTTGACTCACACAATGAGAACATCACCGCCAAGTGCCTCATGGCTAAAGCCACCAACAAGGTAACCCCCAACATCAAAACTACCATCATTAATAATCCCTCCTTGACGGATTGCATTGATGAACATGAGGTGCCTAATGAGGAGGTTAATGAATTTGAGTCCTTTATGAGTAAGCTCAAGGGTAAATCCAAGAAGCACTTCGTTGCTCTCTTGGAACAACTTGGTGAAGCCAGTGACATGATCAAGGCTCACGAAGAAACCATCTCTAAGATGGAGGGGCATAGCCGCGACTATGCCGATGAGATATCAGATCTCTCTAATGCCCTTGAGGAAGAGCGTGGTCATCGTTTGGCTCTTGAGGAGTCATACAACGTTGATCATGCTAAATTAAAGAAAGATCTTGATTATGCTCTTGTTGTATCTCGTGTGCTAAATTCTGAGAAGGCCAAACTTGGGGTTGATCTTGCTAGACTCAAGGAGGAGTTTGATGTACTTGACAAGGCTCACAAGGCCTTGAAGGGTATTCATGCTAGTCTCAAGGAATCTCATGATCAACTTCAAGTGAAGCTAACCAAGGAGAAAGCCACCTTTCCTCATATGGTTTTAATTGATAATGCAAATGCTACTAACCCTTGTTGTGAGCATGTGCATCTTGTTGAGGAGAATGCCAAGTTGAAGGAGCAACTTGAGAAAGGCCTTGTGTCGTGCATATAAGGAGAGAAGAACCTCAACGACCTTTTGAGCAATCAAAAGGAAGTTGTGGCCAAGGAAGGGATTGGGTTCGCACCCGTGTCCAAGAACAAGAAGAAGAATGACAAGACCAAACGATCTCCTCCTCTCAAGCAAACCTTTGTGAAGGAGGGAGAGGGTACTTCTAAGGAGAAGAAGAACAATGTGAAGGGGTGGTGTCAAGAAGGGCAATGCCACCCCTTCCAACAAAGCCGGCGACTTTAACCCTTCGTATGTGTTGTGCCGTGCTAGTGATGGGCATGTTTATGCCAAATTTGTTGGTTCTCCTTATGACTACATTGAATGGTCTATTTGGGTTCCTAAGACCCTTGTCACTAACATCAAAGGACCCATTACAAAATGGGTACCTAAAACCAAGCATTGATCTCTTGTAGGTGTTTGCTTCCGGTGGGGGATCATGGTTGCTCGATATTGGAGCTACAAATCATATGACCGGAAGCAAGGACTTGGTGGTGGATGTTCACAAGATTCCATCTATGCCCACCAATGTCGAGTGGGGTGATGCCTTGTCCTCTAAGGTATTGGGACTTGGCAAAGTTGTCATTTCTCATGATCTCACGATCGAGAAGGTCAAGCTTGTTGAGTCCCTTGCATACAGTTTACTTTCCGTTCGTCAACTTGCACTCATGGGCTTTGCCACTTTCTTTGATATTGATACCGTGGCCCTCTTGTGGAGCAAGACTCTTAAAGTAGCCTTTGTTGGGCATGTCAAGAACGGTCTATATGTGATTAACTTTCGGAGCGACCCACTAAGACCGCGACATGCCTAATGGCTAAAGTTGACGTGGGATGGCTTTGGCATCGCCATTTAGCCCATGTCAATATGAGATCTTTGCAAAGCCTTCTCAAGGGGGACCATGTCCGTGGACTAACAAATGTTAGTTTTGCTAAAGATCGTGCTTGCAGTGCTTGTATCGAAGGAAAGCTACATGAAAAGGCTCACCCACCCACGACTATCATTTATTCGAAGAGGCCTTTGGAGCTCCTTCACTTGGATCTCTTTGGGACTCCATCCTTTGATAGCCTTGGGGGTAGAAAGTATTGCTTGCTGATTGTGGATGATTATTCATGATACACTTGAGTATATTTCTTCAAGAGGAAGAGCAAGACCCACCAAACCGTCATTGACTTTGCAAATGAAGCCCAACGTCAACACAATGCAAAGATCTTGACAATAAGAAGTGACAACGGCACCGAGTTCAAGAACTACACCTTGGATGAGTTTCTTAGTGATGAGGGGATCAAGCATCAATATTCCGCACCATACACCCCTCAACAAAATGGTGTTGCGGAGAGGAAGAACTGGACGTTGATGGACGCAGCAAGGACCATGATGGCGGAGTTCAAGTCTCCATACAACTTTTGGGCCGAAGCCATCAACACCGCTTGTCATGCATCCAATCGGCTCTACCTCTGCAAGGGCTTGAACAAGACTCCATATGAGATACTCCACGGTAACAAGCCCAACCTCAAGTACTTTCGGGTGTTCGGGTAAGTGTTTCATTCTCAAGAAAGGTGTTCGGTTGTCTAAATTTGAGGCTAGAGCTTATGAGGGCATATTTGTTGGTTATGCTACAAACTCTCATGCTTACTTAACTGATGATTCATCAACTGATGAATCGGATCTCGGCACGGAGTGTCCTCAATAAGTCCATGGGACTTATTGAGGAGACGTGTAACGTGGAGTTTGATGAGAATAACGGCTCCCAAGTGGAGCAAAGTGGCACTTGTGATGTAGGTGATGAAATTCCTCCTCAAGCCATAAGAAGAATGGGAGTTGGTTTCATCCTACCCATTGAGGAACCCCTTGTGGTCGAAGGAGAAGGACAATGCTCCACTCAAGTGGAGCCATCACCAACCCAAGGCCCACACGCTTCCGAAGAACAAAGTGACGGCCCTTAACCTCATGAACAAGACCAAGGGCAAGATCAATCTCAAGACGGTGTTGAATCACCAAGTGATGCCCAAGGTCAAGTTCTCTCCTCCGAGCAAGTTCAAGATCAAGAGCTCCCTCAAGATCAAGAACAAGCTCAAGACGGCGCTCAAGATGATCAAGTGACCGCTCCTCGACTCACCCCCGAGGAGGAATTGGAGCGTCGTGCCGCCAAGATTGCATCCAAGCTCTCCACCAAGGGTCATCTCATGAAGAATGTGCTTGGAAGCATTCAAAAGGGGGTAAGCACTCGTAGATAATTGGCAAACTATTGTGAACATCACGCGTTTGTCTCTTGTGTTGAACCCCAAAAGGTCTATGAGGCGCTCGAAGATCCGGATTGGCTCAATGCCATGCATGAAGAACTCAACAACTTCGAGTACAACAAGGTGTGGAGATTGGTGCCAAGGCCAATGGGGAACCACAATGTCATTGGAACCAAGTGGATATTCAAGAACAAGCAAGATGCTCATGGGACAATAGTTCGCAACAAGGCAAGATTAGTAGCACAAGGCTACTCCCAAGTCGAGGGTATCGACTACGGTGAAAACTTTGCTCCCGTTGCTCGCCTTGAATCCATTCGTTTGTTGATTGCTTATGCTTCTCATCATAACTTTAAGTTACAACAAATGGATGTGAAGAGTGCTTTTCTTAATGGTCCTATTAATGAGTTGGTGTATGTCAAGCAACCCCCCGGGTTCGAGGATCCCTACTTCCCTGATCACGTGTATCAACTCGATAAGGCACTCTATGGCCTTAAACAAGCCCCACGTGCATGGTATGACCACCTTACCGAGTTGTTGCAAGATCGTGGATTTGAAGTTGGGAAAATCGGCCCCACTCTTTTTACTAAGAAGGTCAAAGGGGAGTTGTTTGTGTGCCAACTATATGTTGATGATATTATCTTTGGTTCCCCTAACAAAGCTTTCAATGAGGAATTTGCCGCTCTCATGACCTCTAAGTTCAAGATGTCTTCGATGGGAGAGTTGAAGTTCTTCCTTGGATTCGAAGTCAAACAAAGAAGAGATGGAACCTTCATCAACCAAGCCAAATACACTCAAGACATGCTAAAGAGATTCAAGCTAAGTGATGTCAAGCCGGTTTCCACTCCAATGCCCACCAAGTGCCAACTTGACATTGATCCCAATGGTAAAGCGGTGGATCAAAAGGTATATCGCTCCATGATTGGCTCCTTGCTTTACCTTTGTGCATCTAGACCGGATATCATGTTGAGTGTGGGAATTTGTGCATGGTTTCAAGCTGTGACGCCCTGATAATTATGCTACAGTAAACCTACGCTAATGATGCCACGTCACCTCTGTTACTATTGCTAACCTCGCGTTAGATCAAAACGTTTCAAAATCAAATTTGAATTAAGGTTAAACGATAAGATTTTTCAAACATTGAAACTAAAATGTTCGAGATGTGGCAAGTAATCCATACTAAATATTGGTGAAGAAACCGCACTTATGTAAAGTATTTAAATGCACCATAGTAATTAAAACGGCGGCAAAACTGTTATTTAATAAATACTTTTAAATAATAAATAATTAGGAAACTATTTTATTTAGGTGCCAAAGTTATTGTGGCAGAGGTATATTTAGTAATGCAAATTTGGGTGTTGAATATGTATTTTACAAACAAAAATAAATAGTGAGATAAAATAAAAACAGTAAAATAATAATAAACAAAAATAGAACAAAAAAATAAAAAGAGAAAAGAGAAAAGGCCTGCCCCCATTGGGCCTCGGCCCAGCCACATGCCAGGCCGGCCCATCCCCACTCCCTTAACCCCCTGGTGCCGAAACCCTAGCCACCGACACCCCCCACTCCCCCACTCGCGCCCCCACTCTCCCTCTCCCCCGATCCAATCGGGATCGGGCTTGAACGCCGCCGTGGCCATGCAGCACCTCGCAGCCATGACCAACCTCGACCCCACGTCGACTTAGCACGTCCAGAAGAACCTCAGCTGCTCGCTGCTTCGTCTACAAGGACCAGATCGAGCCCATCCCGTCGCATCGCTGGATCAGCGTCATCATCATCCTCGGGCACTGCAGCGCTCGTCTACGATTCGCCTCGCTGGAGCCTCCCCGAGCCCACCTTGTTCATCTACAGGCTAAAGTGAGCTCCTCCTCCATCCCCCAGCTTGCCCCCTTCGAATTCGTTGCCATACACCGCTGTTCCACCATGCGCCCGGAGCTCTGCTCCCGCTTGCGCTCGCGCGCCCCAGGACTCCGCTCCGTACGTACGCCAGCACCGCGCTCACCGCCCCGCGGCCTCTCCTCCTCTCCCCGCACTCGTCGCCCGCTCCGGCCGCTCGTCCACGCGCGAGTACGCGCCGTGCTCGTCTGCACCATGCCGCGGCCCTGCCTAGCTATCGCTGCTGCTCTTCCTCCTGCTGCGCTGCTGCTTGCTCCGCCTGCTTGCTCTGTGCGCCGTGCTCGGCCGCGCCCCGCTCCGCTCCGCCCTGCATGGCAACCATGCCCCGCTCGCGTCGCGCACCCCGCACCACCCGCGCTCACGGCTGCGCCTCACGCGCCCGTTCGCATCGCCCCCCGCCACTGCTGCTTTAGCTGCCGCCGTCGCCAGTGGCTCATCGCACCCGCCTTCGCCCAACCGCGCCGCTTGCTGCTCCCGGCGAGCCACCCCGCACCCTCCTTCGCCTGGCCGCGCCGGCTTTGCCCGACCACGCCACCCTCACCTGCCGTCCATACCGTCCCACCATGCCTCCGCCCCGCCGCCTGAGGCCGCCGCCACCTCTTCCCCTGCGCTCGCCCGCGCCGCCCTGCCGTTGCCTCGCCGACGCCACCGCCCCTGTTCCGCTGCAGACCCTGGCCGCCATGCCCACGGCCGCCTCCGGCGCCTGGCGCCCAGCCATGCCCGTGCGGCTTCCGCCTGGGTCGGGTGCCCACGAGCCCCTGCGCCCGTAGCCGCCCAGCGCCCGTTTAGCCCCTTTGGGCCATTGACAACAGGGCCCCACCCAGTGGAACATTTAAAAAAAATAAAAATAAAAATAAATAAATAAATAAATAATAATTAATTAATTAATTAACTTAATTAATCTAGTTTATTTAAACTTAATTAATCCTGCTTAATTAAACCCTAATTAACATGTAGTCTATGACAAGTGGGTCCCACTGGACCCACATGTTAGGTTTGACTCCAGTCAACCACACTATTGACTGCTGATGTCACACCTACGTCATGTTGACATCATCACATACTATTCTAGATAATGTTAGTTTAAATTAATTAAATAAATTCTAGAAAATGATTTAAAACTTTAAAAATTAATATAAAATAATCCGTAACTCGGATGAAAATACTTTATACATGAAAGTTGCTCAGAACGACGAGACGAATCCGGATACTCAGCCCGTTCGCCCGCCACACATCCCTAGCATAGCAAACACGCAACTTCCCCCCTCCGGTTCATCTGTCCGAAAACGCGAAACACCGGGAATACTTTCCCGGATGTTTTCCCCCTTCGCCGGTACCACCTCCTACCGCGTTAGGGCACACCTAGCACCACGCATTGTCATGTCTTCCATCGTCATGCTTATGTTTGCATTATATTTATTGTTTCTTCCCCCTCTTCTCTTGTTAGACACCGAGACCGACGCCGCTGCTACCCAGTACGACTACAGTGTTGACGACCCCTTCTTGCCAGAGCAACCAGGCAAGCCCCCCCCCCCTTGATCACCAGATATCGCCTATTCTTCTCTATACTGCTTGCATTAGAGTAGTGTAGCATGTTACTGCTTTCCGTTTATCCTATCCTGATGCATAGCCTGTCCTTGCTACTACTGTTGTTACCTTTACCTGCAATCCTAAATGCTTAGTATAGGATGCTAGTATTCCATCAGTGGCCCTACATTCTTGTCCGTCTGCCTTGCTATACTACTGGGCCGTGATCACTCGGGAGGTGATCATGGGTATATACTTATATACATAATATATGATACATGTGGTGACTAAAGTCGGGTCGGCTCATGGAGCACCCGCGAGTGATTCACGGATTGGGGGCTGAAAGGACCTTTGTCCCAACGGCCCTCTATGTGGATCTTTGTGGCAGAGCGACAGGGCAGGTTGAGACTACCTAGGTGAGAGGTGGGCCTGGCCCTGGTCGGCGTCCGCGGTTACTTAAAATAACACGCTTAACGAGATCTTGGTATTTGATCTGAGTCTGGCCACTGGCCTATACGCACTAACCAACTACGTGGGAACAGTTATGGGCACTCGGCGTCGTGGTATCAGCCGAAGCCTTCGTGACGTCAGCGACTGAGCGGCGCACGCCGGATTGGACTGGAACGCCTGCTAGGCTAGGTCTGCTTCCGGCCGCCCTCGCAACGTGCAGGTGTGCAATGGGCGATGGGCCCAGACCCCTGCGCCATAGGATTTAGACCGGCGTGCTGACCTCTCTGTTGTGCCTACGTAGGGCTGCGACGTGTTGATCTTCCGAGGCCGGGCATGACCCAGGAAAGTGTGTCCGGCCAAATGGGATCGAGCGTGTTGGGTTATGTGGTGCACCCCTGCAGGGAAGTTTATCTATTCGAATAGCCGTGATCTTCGGTAACAGGACGACTTGGAGTTGTACCTTGACCTTATGACAACTAGAACCGGATACTTAATAAAACACACCCTTCCAAGTGCCAGATACAACCCGGTGGTCGCTCTCTAACAGGGCGACGAGGAGAGGATCGCCGGGTAGGAGTATGCTATACGATGCTACTTGGTGAACTTACCATCTACTCTCTTCTACATGCTGCAAGATGGAGGCTGCCAGAAGCGTAGTCTTCGACAGGACTAGCTATCCCCATCTTATTCTGGCATTCTGCAGTTTAGTCCACTGATATTGCCCCTTTACACAAATACTCATGCATATGTAGTGTAGATCCTTGCTTGCGAGTACTTTGGATGAGTACTCACGGTTGCTTTTCTCCCTCTTTCCCCCTTTCCTTTCTACCTGGTTGTCGCAACTAGATGCTAGAGCCCAGGAGCCAGACGCCATCGTCGACGACGACTCCTACTACACCGGAGGTGCCTACTACTACGTGCAGGCCGCTGACGATGACCAGGAGTAGTTTAGGAGGATCCTAGGCAGGAGGCATGCGCCTCTTTTGATCTGTATCCCAGTTTGTGCTAGCCTTCTTAAGGCAAACTTGTTACTTATGTCTATACTCGGATATTGTTGCTTCCACTGACTCGTCTATGATCGAGCACTTGTATTCGAGCCCTCGAGGCCCCTGGCTTGTATTATGATGCTTGTATGACTTATTTATGTTTTTAGAGTTGTGTTGTGATATCTTCCCGTGAGTCCCTGATCTTGATCGTACATGTTTGCATGCATGATTAGTGTACGATTGAATCGGGGGCGTCACACAAGCTGCACCTAAGGAAAGCCACTTTGTGGCGGTCAAGCGAATCTTTTGATATTTGACTCATACCCCAAACTTTGGCTTATGGTACCCAAGAGGAGCAAACTTCAAGCTTGTAGGTTACTCGGACTCGGATTGGGCGGGAGACGAAGTGGATAGGAAGTCCACTTCCGGAGGGTGCCAATTCCTTGGTTGCTCTTTGGTAAGTTGGTCTTCTAAGAAGCAAAGTTGTGTGTCTCGTCCACCGAAGCGGAGTATGTGGCGGCCGGTAGTTGTTGTGCACGACTTCTATGGATGAGGCAAACTTTAAAGGATTACAGTGTCATTTGTGACAAAGTGCCTCTTTGGTGTGACAATGAAAGTGCCATCAAGATTTCTCTCAACCCGGTTCAACATCAAGACGAAGCATATTGAGATTCGGTATCACTTCATCCGGGATCACATTAGGCGAGGGGAGATCGAGCTCAACTATGTCAACACTCATGATAACCTTGCAGATATTTTCACGATGCCTTTGGATGAAGCAAGATTTCGCGAGTTAAGGCATGAGCTAAATATCATTGATTCAAGCAATGTGGCTTGAACCCTTGCACACCCCACCATACTCAAATTGTTGTCTTATTTAGATGTAGGCATGGACATAGGGGGAGTGGTGTTCTCTCAATGAACTCTTCCTCCCCCCATTATGCATAAATTGATCAAGTCTTTCACATTAGCCATTTTGATGGTACTTGTGCTTCAAAAATGAGCGTTGGTCATGGGCCAAAGGTTAAAATCTTCGCGGCGCCATACCATATAGCTCAAACATAGGTGGTCTCGACCACCGCCCTCTCTTCTAGAGAGTTTGTCTGTGTGTTGTTTCCTCTTGCTTGTGCTTCTTTCTTTCGAGTGGTTGTGCTTTGGTGGTGTAGTGTTTGGGTTTGTCTTGGTCTGTCTCGTTTTCCGTGTGTGCGTTTTGGTTTTTCATTTGTGTGCATAAGCCTTTTTTGTTCCCTTGATCCTGCTTTGGGGTGTCTGAGCGGTACTACCGCGGCAGCAGTGCGGTACTACCGCTTTTAAGCGGTACTACCGCCCCTGCCGACACGGTACTACCGTGGAGCGGTACTGCGGGGCATGTCGTGCTCCTGATCTGTGCCAGAGTGGTACTACCGTGCCTTGCACGGTACTACCGCTTAGGGCTAGGGGCGTGGGGTTCGTATCGGGCAGGGGGAGTTTCCACTTCCCCATACCCGTTCAGTTTGCCCCATCCCCTCGTCCTCTCCTCTCTTAGGCGACTCCCCAAGCACAGAAGGTCGCCGCCGGGCCGCCGGATCCAGGCCGTCTCCCTCGGTTCCAACCGGTGGGATCGTTCCCCACCTTCTCCTCTTGCCATGGATGCCGGTATTGCCCCCGTCTCCTCTCCCTTGGTTCTCTTTCTTGAATCTAGGTTTTGGGCTATATTTGTTGCATTCATCGATTCTTTTGTTGAATCGAGGCTTAGGAAGGACTTGGGAGACTGCTAGACTAGGTAGATGGTTGATTAGGCATAGAAATATGGGCATTTGCATCTCCGGTAGTACCGGATCTTGCCGCGGTAGGTGTCAGCCCGCTAACATCTGCTCCAGCGGTACTACCGCTGAACCCTAACGGTACTACCGCTCTGAGATGCCAATACCCATGTTTCTCTTCCTAATTTTCCATCTTTGGTGTTTTATTTCCTTGGCTTGTGCACTCTTGCTCTTGTGGTTCTTGTGTGTGTGTGTTTCAGGTGGTAGTAGCTCCGGGCATCAGGCTCGCCGCAAGAATCCAGAACGTGCAACAGGTTCCAAGCATTATCGCTCTTCAGGTGAACCAGTGGCTGCTGCTACTGTTGCTGAGGGTGGCACAACTCAGCCACCAAAACGCAAGGCCAAGGTTCCAACGTCGAAGACCTCCTCTTTGCGCAAGCCTGCCAATCAGATGTCTGGAATGGAGTTCTGCCAAGAGGAAGCTCAATCCCTACCATGCGGACCAGGAGCCTGCACTTCTCAGCCGTCCATTCTGGAACAGGTTTCAGCAGTCCATCTATCACGATGTCTTGAAGCAAAAGAAGAACTTGTTTGTGAAGGTCAAGTCTGTTGTCTCTCGCACATGGAGGACCTGCAATATTTTGGGCATGCTCTGCAGAGGTGTGAGGAGTTGGATATCAAGAGGATCATTTCCTTCAACAAGGACTTTGATGCCGAGCTTGTGGCCCAGTTCTTTGCCACCGTACACTTTGGGCATGATCCGGCCCGCACTCTGACTTGGATGACCAATGGCCGTCTTCTGTCCGCCCCATGGAAGGACTTCATGGTCAGCTTGCCGTACGATGATGAGGGTGCCCAGACCCCACTTGGGTTTCGCCCTCATAAGGAGATTGCTGCTACTCATAAGGAGAAGCTTTGGCCCTATTCTACCAGGAAGGTGTCAGAGACTGGGAAGGTTACATATGAGCTCTGACCCTTCCTTGACATCATGCATCGTATCTTCCGGAACAGTCTGTTTCCTCGGGTCGGCAATTTGCATCAGGTGCACTCTTACCTAGTTGACTTGCTCCTATTCTTTCAAGAAGAGCAGGACTCTCCCCTGGTGCTGGATGTGTCACATGTGATGTGGTCTGAACTTTACTCTGCTGTCATGGAGCGCAAGTGCATCATTTATGGACCCTATCTTATGCAGCTCATCGAGGACACCTAGGCAGCCAAGTTTCCAGATGAGGAGCTAGTCACAGACAATATGGTTTCTCATGATACTATCGAGCTACGTCAGAAGGAGAAGTGGAGTTCGTCCACTCCGGCCCCTCCAGTGCAGGAGACTGTCTTATCTGATGCAGATGATGAGGATGATGATGGGCAGGAGTATGTACCCCCATCAGAGGAGCCCTCTTGGGTGAAGAAACTCAAGGCGAAGATGAAGCGTTTGTTCTGCCTTCAGACCAAGGGCCAGTACAAGGCTCACAAGGAGGCAAAGATGGCTCATCGTCGTGACAAGGCCATTATGAGACAGGTTGGGCTTGAGGCTACTGATGGCTCTGAGGAGCGGATCACTGATGAGGAATCTTGAATTAGAGTGCACTGCCCGTGGTCTGACACTGAGGAGGACACCGGAGTTCGCGCTTCTCCCCGTGCTGTAGAGGACTCTGAGGAGGAGGAGCATGACTGGTGATGCCATGGAGATCTACTACCATCGTGTTTCGTGTTGCCCCTTTCCCTTTGGTGTCTTGCTGCCAAAGGGGGAGAGTTAGGGATTTGCATTGGGATGTGTTTTTGCGTGTTCGTTGTGTTCGTTCGCTTTCTGGTTTTGAACTCTGTTCGGCTGTGAGTGAGACCATATGGTGTAAGACATATGTGAACTACCCTATCCTATCTACTTAAGTCTTAGTACTCTATTATCCAGTGAGTTGCATCACTTCCTGCTCATACTTATCCTTGCTTAGCTGTACTTGTTATTTCTCTTATTTGTAAGGATGTTGCCTGTCTATAAAATATAGGGGGAGCTTGCTCCTAGAGGTGTGCACATAGCCTTTCATGCTATATTCTCCGTGGTGCACACATCCAGGGGGAGCCCATCTATATTTTGTAGGAAGTTGGGTTGCTTAGTTTCCAATTACTATTTTGTGCAAATCACGTGTTGTCATCAATCCACCAAAAATGGGAAGATTGTTAGGGCATTATTTGCCCTAGTTTGTTTTGGTGATTGATGACAATACTTTTGCGGACTAATCGTGTGCTTTAAGCTTTTCAGGTTATCTAATATAAGGGCACTTTGCGATTGTTTCCCCTCGAGGACTTCACGTTAGACGGATTATTTTCCCTCCTTTCTTTTCGGTGGAATTGAGTCGTCGGGATAACCGTACTATCAAGAGGGGATCCGTTTCAGAAGAGTATGGGTGGAATCATCGTTCACACTTTCCTTGCACCCTCACCTTCTTCCTGCTTCTTTGGGGGTATCCGCGCGGTGCAAAACAAGGGGTGATGTGTTCTAAGCGGTAGTACCGTGGCCAGGGCGGTAGTACCGCCTATTGGCGGTAGTACCGCTTGCTAGTGCCGCTGGTACTACCGCCCCTGCTGTGGTCTCGATTTTTCGTGTCGGGTTTCGTAAAAGACCACGCAGGGGAGCGGTAGTAGGGACGGTAGTAGGGTGCGGTAGTACCTCTTATTAGCGGTAGTACCGCTCCTACATCCGCTCCTGCTGCTGCTCTGCTCGCTGCCCTCCTCTATTTTCCAGCGGCTGTAGGGAGCGGCAGTACCGCTTATTGGCGGTAGTACCGCCCAGGTGGCGGTAGTACCGCCCTTGTGCGTGTACTTCTTCTTCCTTAGCCCTAGTTGCCCTGTGCCTGCTTGTGGCAGCGGTAGTACCGCCTAGATGCGGGCCGCGGGATGCATAACGGTTGGATGTGTTCCCCCACTATTTAAAGGGGTCTTCTTCTCCAAGAAGACTCACCTCTTCCCCCAAAACTCCATTGTTGCTCCACAAGCTCATTTCTGCCCGATCTCTCTCCCTAGCCAATCAAACTTGTTGATTTTCTAGGGATTGGTTGAGAAGGCCCAGATCTACACTTCCACCAAGAGAAATTTGATTCCCCCCACTCATCCCTTGCGGATCTTGTTATTCTTGGGTGTTTGAGCACCCTAGACGGTTGAGGTCACCTCGGAGCCATATTCCATTGTGGTGAAGCTCCGTGGTTTCGTTGGGAGCCTCCAATTCGGTTGTGGAGAGAGCCCCAACCTTGTTTGTAAAGGTCCGATCGCCGCCTCCAAGGGCACCAATAGTGGAATCACGGCATCTCGCATCGTGTGAGGGCGTGAGGAGAATACGGTGGCCCTAGTGGCTTCTTGGGGAGCATTGTGCCTCCACACCGCTCCAACGGAGACGTACTTCCCCTCAAAAGGAAGGAACTTCGGTAACACATCCTCGTCTTCACCGGCTCCACTCTTGGTTATTTCGTGCCTTTACTTGTGCAAGCTTATTTGTGTCGTATCCCCTGCTTGCATGTGTGCTTGTTGTTGTTGCATCATATAGGTTGCTCGCCTAGTTGCATTTCTAGAAAACCTACTTTGATGCAAAGTTTAATTTGGTAAAGAAAAGCTAAAAATTGTTAGTTGCCTATTCACCCCCCCCCTCTAGTCAACTATATCGATCCTTTCACCAGTCATATATGGAAATATTTTGTCTCCTCTGATCCATATTAGGAAAAATATCATGTCAACGAGAAAAAAGGGACAAAGGTACCATGTTAACATGTGTGAACACATTTAATTTGGATTTTAGAATTTTTAAAATGCCATAACTTTTGAACCGAACATCAAAATTAAGATCCGTTTTCACCGTTGGAATCCTCGTGGCGCGCTCTTCGAAACTAGATCCCGCATGGGTATGTGTTTTGATGGAATTTTTCTTGTGCAATTTACTCCCCGTTTTGTGCAACTTCGTAGCAGTCGATGTGCAACTATCTCAGAGTCGTCGTGCAACTTTTCCCCTACTCATGGACATGCAGTTTTCACTTATTTGAATAGGTGTGAACACATTTACTTGGGGATCTATTTTCCTAAAAAATGTCTTAACTTTTTAACCAAACATCTTAATTAAGATCTTCTTTCATTGTTGGAATCATCATGACATGCTCATCGAAATTAGATCCCACATGGGTATGTTTCGACGACCTTCTTTATGTGCAATTTATTGCCTGTTTTGTGCAACTACCGAAAAGTCAGTGTGCAACTTTTCCTGATACACATGGAACCGCATGTTTCATTGTTGAAGCTTTCACCCCAGACTATCCACTACCGGTGATATGTGCAACTTCGTGTGCTGCACTTGCCAACTGTCTAGTAGTCGGTGTGCAATCTTTCTCTCTGCCCGCAGATGTGCAGTTTTCACAGTTTGCTGCCTTGGCCAACTGCCTAGCAGTGGATGTGCAATTTCGTCTGTTGCCCCGCCCAACTATGCCAGCGAGAGCGTGCAACTCCTTGATTGTGCATGTGTGACAATGACACCGCGCTTGGCAACTCCCGCAACCTTGATTGTGCGACATGCCACCGCACATGTGCAACTCCCGCAGTCGTGCGTGAACAACTAACCGATGAGTGTGTGCAATCCCGCTCTATGCGTAAGAAACTATGCCGACCAGGGTGTGCAACTCTGCGGCGTGTGTGCGATTATACTAACGAGGGTGTGCAACTCTGTGGTCGTGCATGTGCAATTGTGCGGGCGAGAGTGTACAACTCCGCGACCGTGCGTGTGTGACTATCCAAAAAATAATGTGCAAATCCACTACCTTGTGTGTGCGACTATGCCGACGAGAGTGTGCAACTCCATGGCCGTGTGTTAGCTACTACGCCGACGAGAGTGTGCAGCTATGTGGTCGTGCGTGTGCAACTCCCATGGTTATGCATGAGCTACTGTGGTGATGAGAGTGTGTACCGTGGTCGCGCGTGTGTGACTATGCTGACGAGAGTGTCCAACTCCGTGACCGCGCGTGTGCGACTATGCCGACAAGTCTAACTTTGTGGCCATACGTGTGCGACTATGCGGACGAGTGTGCTACTCCACTGCCATGCGTGAGCGACTATTCTGACAAGAGTGTGCAGCTCCGCGGCCACGCGTGTGCGACTGCGCCAACAAGAGTGTATCGCTCCGTGATCCTGTGTGTGCGACTATGGTGATGTGCGTGTGCAACTCCCGTAGTCATGCTTGAGCTATTATGCTGATGAGAGTGTGACCACCCCAACAACCCTTGCCATTGAGATTTGCAATTTCATCTACTGCCCCCAGCCAACTGCCTACCCAATGGTGTGCAACTTCGTCTGCTGCCCGGCCAACTGCCTACCAGCCATTGTGCAACTTCATCTGCTGCCCGGCCAACTGCCTACCAGTCGTTGTGCAACTTTGTCTGCTGTCCTGGCCAACTGCTTAGTAGTCCATGTGCAACTTCCCCCTATTTCGTGGATGTGCAGATTACACCATTTTTAACTACCCCTTATCGTGTGAGATATACAACTTCATCAGCTGCCAAGGCCCAACAGTCGCAGTTGATATCCGGCTTTCTTCCCTACCTGTGGACACTCCCGCCCCAACTACCCCTACCAGTAGGATGTGCAACTTCGGCAGCTACACCAGCCAACTGCCTGACAGTCCATGAGCGACTTTAAAAGCATGATTTTGCAACTTCTTCTGCTTAATCATGAAATGTCTTTGCCCCTATTAGAGAGAACAACTTTGATGCAAACTAAATCAATTTGTTGCTAAAAAAGCTAATATCATTCAAATACAAAAGAGTGATACATGAACAATATTTAAGGTGCCAAACATTCAATGCCAGCATGACATATCATCTAGCCAACTTAGTATCGCTGTGTGTGAAACTTTCCAATGATCATATCCAACTGAGCCGCCTTCAATCTCTCATTCTTCACGGGGAGGTTCGATTCCCCATCTCAATCGTTGATCAGAGCTCGAACAACCGAAGATTACGACACCTGTGGTCAAGCATGACGAGAATGGAGCATGGGCGGCGCCATACGGGGTGGCGGCAAGATGGTTGCGGTCGAGGCAGACAACGGCCCTGGCAGGGAGCGAAATGCGTACTACTCTTCCTTCCTAGTGCCACTGCCGGCAAGCTGGCCATGGCTGAGGCAGACGGGCATGCGGGCTCGTGGTGGCGGCTACTTCCATCAATATGCCCGCGATAGAGGCGGACGAGCGCGGGTGGAGGTGCGCTTGGGAGCAGCCGAGGTGGAGCGACATGCTCGTGATGGACGCGGTCGAGGAGGGCGGGCGAGCTCATTGGAGCCTCGAGTTCCATCGCGACGGGATCTACGGGGAAAACGATAGGAAAAGGAAAAGAGGAAAAAGGGGTGATTGGTGGGGTTCAAATGATTATAAGGGTCTATTTTGGGTATATTTTCTGAAAACACTCCGTTTTGTTACTCTGCAAGTTTCTTATCTAACTGAGAATTACTATGTGTGCAATTAGAACTACTGCAGATTCCAACAAAAGAGTGAATAGGAAAAATAGATTAACTTAATAAAAACATCATCTATCAAACTTAGAATCATCGTGTCGTGCAACTTCCCAATTATTATATCCAACTAAAAACTACTATATGTGCAACTACAACTACTACGGGTGCCAACAAAAAAATGACTAGAAAAATAGATTAAGTTAAGAAAAAAATATCATCTAGCAAACTTAGTATCGCCATGTTGTGCAACTTTCCTGTGAGCATATCCAACTGAGAAATACTATGTGTGCAACTGCAACTACTACAGATGCCAACATAAAAAGTGACTAGAAAAAATAGATTAACTTAAGAATAAACATCATCTAGCAAACTTAGTGTCGCCGTGTTGTGCAACTTTTCGATGATCATATCCAACTGAGAACTACTATGTGTGCAACTACAACAACTGCGGATGCCAACAAAAAAAGTGACTAGAAATCAAAAAATAGATTAACTTAAGAATAAATATCATCCAGCAAACTTAGTGTCGCCGTGTTGTGCAACTTTTCAATGATCATATCCAACTAAGAACTATTATGTGTGCAACTACAACGGCTGCGGATGCCAACAAAAAAATGACTAGAAATAATAGATTAACTTAAAAAAACATCATCTAGCAAACTTAGTACCACCGTGTTGTGCAACTTCCTAAGGGTTAAATCCAACTTGAACTACTACCATAGCCAACTATGTTCTAACCAAAGTAATTTCCTTGATTGTTTTCTATCAATCTTATGAATGAGCTTAAGCTGCAGGTGTGTGAGGGTTGTTTCTCCCCGAGGTTTACCAAAGAAGCTCCTAGTTGCTTTGGTTAGGGACACTATCGCTTCATGCATAGGCCTCTGTATCATGGGATTCCAGAATCAAGCCTGGCTATCGCAGACCACATTCCTCACTGCCATTTCTTCAAACACCAACACAGCAGTCTCTTCAGGTACATGATGACTCGTCATCGACGAGCAGCTTGACTGCTCGCTCAGCTCGAGCACGGGAGGGCAGCTTGAGTACGAAGGCACGGTACGTCTGCACGGGCAGCGGCCAGAAGTCGTCCCCGACGAGCATGTGGAGGAAGAACTCAGCGGGGGCAAAAGGGTCGGCGGCGTCGGTCGCTGGAGGAGGGTGCCAGTGAGCCGGCGCAACGGCTTGCACACAGTCGGCACAAACTCCCTAAGGCAGGCGTACAACAGCTCGAGATACAGACAGAGCTCCGATTTTTGCCCCGGCTTGCGTGTGCCGCCGACAGTGGGCGCGAGGGTGGAGACCCAGGACTGGATGCGGGGCGTGATTTGTGGATCGGGGCGTACGCGGAGGCGGTGGGATCGGAGAAGGAGACAGGAGAAGAGGAAGTGCTCGAACACGGAGAGGTGGAGCTCGGAGCCGACGGGCAGCGAGGAGCGGGGATGCGAACAGGCTGTAGCCGGGGGCGTCGGCGAGCACGATGAAGCGGATGAGGGCTCGGCGGTCAGCGACAGCGAGGAGCTGGCCGCTAAACGCCAGACGGTTCGCGGTTGTGGCACCTGGCGCAAGAGCCTTCCGATCAGGAAGATATTTCAGGTAAAAAAAACTATTTTAGGCCGGCCGCTCGGGCAGGCCAGCGAGCAGCCGGCCGCTGCGTAGACTCGTCCATATCTTTAAGAATTCACCAGAGGGGGATATCCAAATGCATCCTAATTGTTTACTGAACTGTATATAGTTTTTTGAATTATTTGCACAAACTGTCGAAAACACAGAGAAGTTTTTGAAACAACTGGAAAAAAATTGAAATTTAGGTACAATTGTTTTTTGAATAAAAGGAAAAATGAAAACGCGAATGTTGAATTTTTTTTAACAATGTTTTTGAAAAATACTAACATTTTATTTGAAAGTAAACATTTTTTGCAATTCTGCGAAGATTTTTTGCATTTGCGACAACATTTTAAATATGAAAATTTCGAATTTTAGAACAATTTTTGAAATTACTGAACATTTTATAATTTTTTTATTTTTTCAAAATAAAAACGTTTTCTCAATTGTTGAACAAAGTTCGAAATTATAAACTTGGTTGAAATTAAAAAACATTTTTTGAAAAGAAGCGAACAATTTTTTAGATAAATAATTTCAATTTTTTAACCATTTTCTAAATTTTTGATCAAAATTTTAAAACAGGAATGCTTTTTGAAATTGTGAATAAATTTTGGTATGTTAGAATATTTTCTAAATTTTTAAACATTATTTGAAAAAAACTAAAAGGAAATACGAGAAAAGAATAGGAGAAACAAAAAAAGCAAAAAAACCAGAATACACAGAAAAAAAGCCCGGTTCAGGGAACCTACTAGAAAGTTGCTAAAACCGGTTGGGCTCAATGTAAAGCTGGAGTTGGGCCAGCCCATCTCTCATCGCTAGCATCCTTGACGTGTGCGAATCCTCGATAATTCGCCGTAGCGAAGGGCGAACAGGGAAATCACTAATTGAGGAATACTTCTTTCAAAGATCACTCCCACCTTCTAGGTTGCGACAAGTGACGTGTTGCATGTGCATCACTTGTCGCAAATATATATTTTTCAGAACCGTGCCTCTTGCAGAAGAAATTTTTTTTTTCATTTCCTAGAGGCACGGCCGTGCCTCTCACGGAAGCAAAACCGTGCCACTTGAGGAAGTAAAATCAGAAAAAAAAAAGAGAAAACAAATGTTTTTCCTATTTTCGAGGGGCACGCCTGTGCATCTCACGGAAGCAAAACCCTGCCTCCCGCGGAAGAAAAAATAAAGACAAATCGTGTTTTTTTCCGTTCCCGAGAGGCACGGCCGTGCCTCTCACGGATGAAAAAAATCAAATGCATTCTTTTCATTTCCAAGAGACACGGCCATGGCTCTCGCGGAAGCAAAACCGTGCCTTTTGCGGAAGCAAAATCATGCCTCTCATGGAAGCAAAAAAACACGTTTTTTCGTGCAATTTTTTTTTTGAAAATGTTTTTTTTGGTCGAAAAGTTAGAAATGACCGGTGAAAAAGCAAAAGGTCAAAATATCCGGAAAAATCATCTAAAAAGCCGAAAATGCGTGTGGAAATATTATAAAAAAACGAAATCCGAAGGGAGCACCTAGAGCGCGACATGTGGCGGTTGGGAGGCTCCGAAGAAGCGCCGGCCAACTAGGTTTTTTTTAGACAAAACGACAACTAGTTGCTCTCGGCGAATAGGATTTTCCATAAAAATAATAACCAAATGGCCAGCCCAATATGGGTTCGCTTTGTGAGTGATAGGAGGCTTCTATGACTGGTTCCCACATAAGCTTCTGTGTGGGTTTATTTGATTTTTTTGGTCAGTTTATCTTTTGGTTTTTGGTTTTCTGGGTCTCCTTATCGGTTGTATTCACGTTTTATTATTATTATTTTCCATTTTCCTTTTTATTTTTCTTTCTTTTTTGCAGTACATGTCTAAATTTTTCAGGACATGTTCTACGTTTTTTGTATACATTTGGAACATTTGTTTGATACATGTTGAAACATTTTTTCAAATACATGATGAACATTTTTTTAAATAATCTTTTGAATATTTTTTAATACATGCTAATTTTTTTCAAATACATGTTTTTAATGATATGAAGCATTTAGTTCAAACTACACGAACATATTTTACATTGTATAATATATTTTTAATGACACTTAACAATTTTTGAAAACATCTATATCTATCTATATCTATACCAACTAATAAAGCAAGGTGCGTTTCTCTGATTTTTTCATCCGTTCACCGACGAAAAGATATTTTTTATCCGAGGTGGTACTAAATTTTTGAGCAAAAGAAAAACGGATTGTCCAGGATTTCGTACCTGGGCCGTGCGCTGAGGCCCAGCCAAGCCAGACCGTTATTTTCCAGCTCATACAGCTCGTAGAATCCTATTTGCTGCATGGTGCGTAAAATAACCAAAGCCTCGCACAGGACGCCCGGTACTGGGCCGGCCCAGTTTCGTTTTATCCTGTGTTTTTTTTCTGCTCATTTCTCCTTTTCTTTCCTATTTCTTTTTACTTTTTTCCCATTCCAAGTTTAATTTCATTTTTCCTTTTTTAGTAAATTTGACATTTTCAAAATATCTCAAAATTCATTTTTTCAAATTTTCGGTAAATTTTCCAAATTCTAAAAATATTTCTATTTTCCAAAATGTTAAGTACTTTTTTTTTTTTCTTACTTTTTTTATTGTCCAGGATTTCGTACCTGGGCCGTGCGCTGCGGCCCAGCCAAGCCAGACCGTTATTTTCCAGCTCATACAGCTCGCAGAACCCTATTTGCTGCACGGAGCGTCAAATACCCAAAGCTTCGCACAGGACGCCCTGTACTGGGCGGGCCCAGTTTCGTTTTATCCTGTGTTTTTTTTCTGCTCATTTCTCTTTTTCTTTCCTATTTCTTTTTACTTTTTCCCCATTCGAAGTTTAATTTCATTTTTCCTTTTTTAGTAAATTTGGAATTTTCAAAATATCTCAAATTCACTTTTTTTTAGTTTTTGGTAAATGTTCCAAATTCTAAAAATATTTCTATTTTCAAAAATGTTAAGGAGTGTATTTTTTTCTTAATTGTTTCGAATAAACAAATGTTCCCAATTTTCAAAAAATGTTTGTTTCCACAATTATTCATTATTTCCATTTGAGAAAATGTTTTTTCTTACTTTTTTGCATTTGAAAAAATGTTCCAAATTTGAAAATGTTGTTATTTTACTGAAATTTTTATGAAACTAAAATAATTTTATTAATTAAAAAACATTTCCAAATTTGTTCTGAATGTTCAAACATTTTAAAAAATTGTTCGCTAATTCAGAAAATGTTTAAGTTATTATAAAAGGTTCATGTTTTCAGAAAATGTTTGTGAATTTCAAAAAATATTCCAATTTAAAGTTTTGTTCACAGTTTTCTGAAATATTCAGAATTTTCAAAAAGCTATTGGGAATTTGAAAAATTGTTCTTGTTTCGGAGAATATACGCAAATTCATTCTTATTTTTTATGATAAGTTCGAAAAATTTCAAAAAATGTTTCAAAACTGACACTCCATTAAATTTTAAAATATTCACGCTGGCCATTGGTTATTAGGACGTTTTTCTTCGACTAGCTAGCAGCACATCGTCGGGTCTTTCATTTATGTGCTGTAATTAGTAATGCATCCAGTTATACCGTGATAGGAGACGCCAGCAAACCCCATCACTATGAAGATCTCGTACGCCAAACATGACCCACGAGAAATCGCAGCTCCTATCTCCGTCGGCCACCGCTGCGGAGACTGTTTTCGGAGGACTCATCATTTCTCTCCCGTTGGTTCTCCTAATAAATATCTCTCCCGTTGCAACGCACAGGCAAGTGTGCTAGTAAATTCTAATAAAATGTCACATACATTTTTTAAATGGTACTAAAAGATTTACTTGAATTACGCGGCCATTTTTCTACATTGTACAAAGATTGTTTTTTTTAAAATTTCACAAACATATTTTTTAAATATGTTAAAAAAATTAAATGCCATGAAAATTTTCTAAAGTTTGTGTTAACCTTTTTTAAATGCTCAGAGAACTTTTTTTAAACTTAAATATAATAATTTTGTCTTTCAATAAGCAAGAATAAAAAGGAACTAACACTCCTCCCACGCTGGGCCGGCCCATTGAGGAAGCAGTAGAGGCAAGTGTATTCTTTCTTCTCGCACGAAGCTCGAGAAAATTGAGAAGAAATCGTGTGACGCCAAACTAGGTCGGCGGCCCTTGACTACGCCCAGCGCGTCACAACAACTATACGAGGCTAATCATCATAGGAGGCCTCAATATTTAGGCCCAACATACTATGAATTAACCGTTCAGATATAGAAAGTCGGTCATGTGGACATCTAATAATATACTTAGAACAAATAAAATAAAAGGGACGACGCTACACGTCGGTCAACTGAAAACTAGAAATAATCTGTCTAATATTAATGTGGAATATCCTGCCTAATACAGTATTAACATGAATTGCACATACACAATTATTAGTTATTTCAAGTGTACCAGAGCATTTTACTCATTCTAAAGAACACTGCTGAGTCATTGATGTCATTTGACAATAACTGCTTACATGCTAGTTTAGATCGATAAAGAAGATAACTGTAAATGTGGGTCATGGCGGGGTGACAATGAGCTCCAGGTCCCCGCCACTATAATTTCTAAGCTACTGCTCGAGACACACTTCATATTAGAATGTAAGTTCCACCTAAGACTGCAATGAAGAGGACATCGACACCTCTGATGATCATCAGGGAGATCCCAAGGTTCGACCATATGCTGAGGTTCATCGAAGACGCCATAGGAACAAGGGGAAGATGGTTCAGATCATACAGAAAAGTTGGTGGTAAAGGTATGTAGGGAGGGCCCTCGCCCCCCTCCCCCTCCAGGGCCTCACTCTATCTAACTTAACCTACATTGGTAATAAATTATCTCACTGTACTGAATAACAAAAGCACAGGTTAAATGAGTGGTGTAGAAGTGGGGTCAAAACCGAAAAGTGCATTTGGCCACCGGGCTCATGGTAGATCCTTTTTTTTCTTCTAAAACCTTGTTTACACATATCACAACATTCTTAAAAAAAGTGTGCATATATGTATACACATATATTACGTATGTACAAAGTTTCATAATAATATATTTTCATATGTGGTCTACACAAAAAGCAAATACATATATCAAAGCAGGCTTATTTTTTGTTGTTGTTTTCGGTCCTGAACTTTGTTTGTTTTGTGCAACCCACAATTTACCAAATTATTATCTAATGAAATTTTATGGAAATGTATTGAACATGTATACATTTTCACAGTCAGGCAAAGAGAGAGAGAGAAAGAGGACGAGGAGGGGGGGGTCAGTCGTATCTATCTAGTAGGTAGGGCGCGTCGGTACATGCGTCGGAGAGGTCATACGCTGACACGTATTAAAAAAAACGTGGCAACAACTACAAATCTCTATCCAAAAAAATTTGAAAGAAAATCGAGCCTTATTCATTAGAAATGACCATTGCATCGTTTATGAGTATTGGTACAATATCACTATTTGGTTCCTCGAACCATTCAGAAACGAAATAAAATCTAGCTAATTTGGCAAGTTCATGAGCGACTTTATTTGATTCTCTATTACAGTGCTCAAATATAGAAATGGGAAAATCATGAGCTAAATGGAAACAATCATAAAAAATTTACCGCTGCTGCTCCCGACGATCATCCTCCTTCCTTCATGGTGCCGATCTCCTCCATATTATCTAGTTAATAATAATGTGGTTGCATGATGTCCTTTGTGCCATCGATAGGCCGGGTTTTAGGGCCAAAGGTTCAGCCATCGGTTCATCCGCGCACCAGTCAATCTTACCATTTCCCCAAGCGATGAACCTACCTTTATCGTCTCTTAAGACCGCCCCATCATACCCCTAAGTAAGTCATGGTCAAAGAAGCATCAAAGTTAAGTTTCACAAACCCCCTCGGGGGAAAAGGCCATCCCCATCTCTTCATGGAAACCTTCGGCGAGGAGGCAGTAACAAAATTGGACGCAAGAGCACGTATCCCCATGGAAATTTGTTGTGTGTTTTGAGTTGTCTCGTTATGAACCAATTTACACCTTTCCCACCACAAGTACCAGGCTGATATGGCAATCATTTCACAAACATTTTGATTGCCCATAATACATAACTCCTAATTTAGCATTGAAAATAAATATTCCAAAACTGCCTCACCCGCATAATCTACTTCAACAGTATCATCCATCCCTAGCCTTCTCCACACTTCTTTTGCCTTGTTGCACAGAAGTAGCAAATGCTTTGTGCCTTCTGGTCCAAAGGAGCAGACAAGGCAATTAGGTGAAACTTTCACATGTCTATTGGCTAGTTTAACACGACACAGAAGAGTGCCATGAAGCGTACGCCAAATAAATATTTTAACCTTTGAGGGGTAAGAGGTTTCCAAACCCTACCCTAAGTAGGATTAACCGTGGTACGTCTCATCCCATTGGTATGCCGCAACTTGTTTCCGTATTGGTGATCCTATTTCACAAAATAAGCAGACCAAACCGAAAAGGTACCATTTTTGTGAAATTCTTGAAGGAAATATGCCTTAGAGGCAATAATAAAGTTGTTATTTTATATTATATTTCCTTATTCATGATAAAGTTTTATTATTCATTGATCGGAAACTTAAATACATGTGTGAATACATAAACAAATATCGTGTCCCTAGTAAGCCTCTACTAGACTAGTTCGTTGATCAAAGATGGTTAAGGTTTCCTAACCATAGACATGTGTTGTCATTTGATAATGGGATCACTTAATTAGGAGAATGATGTGATGGACAAGACCCATCCGTTAGCTTAGCATAATGATCGTTCAGTTTTACTACTATTGGTTTCTTCATGTCAAATACATATTCCTTCGACTATGAGATTATGCAACTCCCAGATACCGGAGGAATACCTTATCTGCTATCAAACGTCACAACATAACTAGATGATCATAAAGATGCTCTACAGGTATCTCTGAAGGTGTTTATTGAGTTGTCATAGATCGAGATTAGGATTTGTCACTCCGGGTATTGGAGAGGTATCTCTGGGCCCTCTCGGTAATACACATCATAAGCTTGCAAGCAAACGACTAAGGATTTAGTCACGAGGTGATGTATTACGGAACGAGTAAAGAGACATGCCGGTAACGAGATTGAACTAGGTATGAAGATACCGACGATCGAATCTCGGGCAAGTAACATACCGATGGATAAAGGGAATTACGTATGTTGTCATAACGGTTCGACCGATAAAGATCTTCGTAGAATATGTAGGAGCCAATATGGGCATCCAGGTTTCGCTATTGGTTATTGACCGGAGAGGTGTCTCGGTCATGTGTACATAGTTCTCAAACCCGTAGGGTCCACACGCTTAACGTTCGTTGACGATATAGTGTTATGTGAGTTATGTGATTTGGTGACCGAATGTTGTTTGGAGTCCCGGATGAGATCACGGACATGACGAGGAGTCTCGAAATGGTCAAGAGGTAAATATTGATATATAGGACGATGGTATTTGGACACCGGAAGTGTTTCGGGATGTACCGGGAAGGAATCGGGTCACCGGAAGGGGTTCCGGGCACCCCCGGCAAGATATTGGCCTTATGGGCCAAAGGCGGACAGACCAGCCCACAAGGGGGCTGGTGCACCTCCGCCCTTGTTTGGCCATCCCTAGGGAAGGAAAAAGGGGAGGGCTAGCCCCTACTGCCTTTCCCTCTCATGGGAGAAAGGAAAGGGGGGCGCCACCCTCCCCTGCCTTTCCCCGCACTCCAAGTAAGGAAAGGAGGGCGCTGCTTGGGAGGGACCCCAAGTAGGATTCCTCCTACTTGGGCGCCTCCTTTGGCTGCTCCTCCCTCCCTCCCACCAATATATATGTGGGAGGGGGCGCCTACCAAACAACAGACAATTGCCTAGTCGTGTGCGGCGCCCCCCTCCACCGTTTACACCCTCGGTCATATTTTCGTAGTGCTTAGACGAAGCCCTGCGGAGATAACCTCACCATCACCGTCACCACGCCGTCGTGCTAACGGAACTCATCTACTACCTCGACGTCTTGCTGGATCAAGAAGGCGAGGGACATCACCGAGCTGAACGTGTGCAGAACGCGGAGGTGTCGTGCGTTCGGTCCTTAATCGGTTGAAGCACGAAGAAGTTCGACTACATCAACCGCGTTGTGAAACGCTTCTGCTTACGGTCTATGAGGGTACGTATACACACTCTCCCCTCGTTGCTATGCATCTCCATGGATAGATCATTGCGTGTGCGTAGAATTTTGTTTTGTTTTCCATGCAACGTTTCCCAACAGTGGCATCATGAGCCAGGTCTATGCGTAGATGATATGCATGAGTAGAACACAAAGAGTTGTGGGTGGTGATAGTCATACTGCTTACCACCAACATCTTATTTTGATTCGGCGGTATTGTGGGATGAAGCGGCCCGCACCAACCTTACATGTCCACGCACATGAGACCGGTTTCACCGACTGACATGCAACTAGTTTTGCATAAAGGTGGCTAGCGGGTATCTGTTTCTCCTACTTTAGTGGAATCGAATTTGACTGCGGCCGGTCCTTGAAGAAGTTTAAAACAGCAAACTTGATGAATCACCGTTGTGGTTTTTGCCGTAGGTAAGAACGGTTCTTGCTAGAAGCCCGTAGTAGCCACATAAAACTTGCAACAACAAAGTAGAGGACGTCTAACTTGTTTTTGCAGGGCATGTTGTGATGTGATATGGTCAAGACATGATGTGATATATGCTATTGTATGAGATGATCATGTTTTGTAAGTTACCGGCAACCGGCAGGAGCCTTATGGTTGTCTCTTTATTGTATGAAATGCAACCGCCATGTAATTGCTTTACTTTGTCGCTATGAGTTAGCAATAGTTGTAGAAGCAATAGTTGGCAAGAAGACCATGACACAACGATGGAGATCAAGGTGTCGATCCGGTGACAATGGAGATCATGACGATGCTTTGGAGATGGAGATCAAAAGCACAAGATGATGATGGCCATATCATGTCACATATTTTGATTGCATGTGATGTTTATCTTATATGCATCTTATTTTGTATAGAACGACGGTAGCATTATAAGATGATCCCTTCACTTAATTTCAAGATAAAAGTGTTCTCCCTGAGTATGCACTATTGCTACAGTTCGTCGTTTCGAGACACCACGTGATGATTGATACGTCTTCGTCGTATCCGCTTTTCCAAACTCTTTTGCACTTGTTTTGGACTCTAACTTGCATGATTTGAATGGAACTAACCCGGACCGACGCTGTTTTCAGCAAAATTGCCATGGTGTTATTTTGTGCAGAATAAAAAGTTCTCGGAATGACCTGAAACTTCATGGAGATAAATTTTGGAATTAATAAAAAATATTGGCGAAAGAATCAAGTGAAGGGGGCCCACACCCTAGCCACAAGGGTGGGGGGCGCGCCACCCGACCTTGTGGGCCCCCTGGACCTCCACCGACCTCAACTCCAACTCCATATATTCTCTTTTGGGTAGAAAAAAATCAGAGAGAAGGATTCATCGCGTCTTATGATACGGAGCCGCCGCCAAGCCCTGTTCTTCCTCGGGAGGGCAGATCTGGAGTCCATTCGGTGCTCCGGAGAGGGAATCCGTTGCCATCGTGATCATCCACCATCCTCCATCACCAATTTCATGATGCTCACCGCCGTGCGTGAGTAATTCCATCATAGGCTTGCTGGACCGTGATGGGTTGGATCAGATTTACCATGTAATCAAGTTAGTTTTGTTAGGGTTTGATCCCTAGTATCCACTATGTTCTAAGATTGATGTTGCTATGACTTTGCTATGCTTAATGTTTGTCACTAGGGCCCGAGTGCCATGATTTCAGATCTGAACCTATTATGTTTTCATGAATATATTTGTGTTCTTGATCCTATCTTGCAAGTCAATGGTCGCCTACTACGTGTTGTGATTCGGTAACCCTGGAGTGACAATAGTCGGGACCACTCCCGGTGATGACCGTAGTTTGAGGAGTTCATGTATTCACTAAGTGCTAATGCTTTGGTCCGGTACTCTATTAAAAGGAGGCCTTAATATCCCTTAGTTTCCAATAGGACCCCCCTGCCACGGGAGGGTAGGACAAAAGATGTCATGCAAGTTCTTTTCCATAAGCGCGTATGACTATATTCGGAATACATGCCTACATTATATTGATGAACTGGAGCTATTATGTGTCACCTTATGTTATAACCGTTGCATGATGAATGCTATCCGATATAATTATCCATCATTGATCCATTGCCTACAAGCTCGTTTCATATTGATCTTTGCTAAGTTTACCGTTGATATTGTTACAATTCCTATAATCACTACAAAAAAGACACATCCGTGACATTTTAGGCCGAACGAATGTTTTTTCTATCATACTTATGACACTTCTATGACGATAATTGTGACAAAACCCGGTATCATCATAGATGTGGTGGGGTCCTACTTCTATGACAAAAAATCATGACAGAAAATGGGCTTTTCGTCCTGGGCGGGGCGGAGACGCAGCTGCATGACATTCTTTGGGCCGTCCATGACGGAAAATACCGTGGTAGAAGCGAGGGCGAGGAAAATATTGGGGAGTTCTCGGTTACGGTGGGTGGTCGGGGCCGAGCGATGCGCATTTCTCTCGTATGTACGCGCGTGTGTGCGAGGCGTTGGGCTCTAACTGACCCGAGCGAGGCGTTAGGCTCTAACTGAACCCGAGCGATTGCACTGCAGGCTACGCGTTACTGAACCCGAGCGATCGATCGATCCCTTGATGTTAACTGAACCCGAGTGATTCCTTCGCTACTGCTACTAACTGAAGCCGATCGAACACTGCTGCCTCCTTCCCTTGATGAACAGTGAGCGTTGTTGAGGGGGTTTGGATGAACAGTTCCCGGTGGGGGGTTGGATGAACAGGACCCTGTTGGGGAACGTAGTAATTTCAAAAAATTTCCTACGCACACGCAAGATCATGGTGATGCATAGCAACGAGAGGGGAGAGTGTTGTCCATGTATCCTCGTAGACCGAAAGCGGAAGCGTTAGCACAACGCGGTTGATGTAGTCGTACGTCTTCACGATCCGATCGATCAAGTACCGAACGCACGGCACCTCCGAGTTCAGCACACGTTCAGCTCGATGACGTCCCTCGAACTCCGATCCAGCCGAGTGTTGAGGGAGAGTTTCATTAGCACGATGGCGTGGTGACGATGATGATGTTCTACCGACGCAGGGCTTCGCCTAAGCACCGCTACGATATTATCGAGGTGGACTATGGTGGAGGGGGGCACCGCACACGGCTAAAAGATCAATGATCAACTATTGTGTCTATGGGGTGCCCCCCTGCCCCCATATATAATGGAGCAAGGGGGGAGAGGCGGCCAGCCAGGAGGGGGCGCGCCAGGAGGAGTCCTACTCCCGTTGGGAGTAGGACTCCCTCCCTTCCTTGTTGGATTAGGAGAAGGGGGAAAGAGGAGAGAGAGAGGAATGAAAAGGGGGGGGGGGCGCCGCCCCCCCTCCTTGTCCAATTCGGACTAGAGGGGGAGGGGGCGCACGGCCTGCCCTAGCCGCCTCTCCTATTCTCCACTAAGGCCCATGTAGGCCCATTAAACCCCCGGGGGGTTCCGGTAACCTCCCGGTACTCCGGTATATATCCGATAACCCCCGGAACCATTCCGGTGTCCGAATATAGTCGTCCAATATATCAATCTTCATGTCTCGACCATTTCGAGACTCCTCGTCATGTCCGTGATCACATCCGGGACTCCAAAAAATCTTCGGTACATCAAAACTTATAAACTCATAATATAACCGTCATTGAAACTTTAAGCGTGCGGACCCTACGGGTTCGAGAACTATGTAGACATGACGGAGACATGTCTCCGGTCAATAACCAATAGCGGAACCTGGATGCTCATATTGGTTCCCACATGTTCTACGAAGATCTTTATCGGTCAGACCGCATAACAACATACGTTGTTCCCTTTGTCATCGGTATGTTACTTGCCCGAGATTCGATCGTCGGTATCTCAATACCTAGTTCAATCTCGTTACCGGCAAGTCTCTTTACACGTTCTGTAATACATCATCCCGCAACTAACTCATTACTTGCAATGCTTGCAAGGCTTAAGTGATGTGCATTACCGAGTGGGCCCAGAGATACCTCTCCGACAATCGGAGTGACAAATCCTAATCTCGAAATACGCCAACCCAACAAGTACCTTTGGAGACACCTGTAGAGCACCTTTATAATCACCTAGTTACGTTGTGACGTTTGGTAGCACACAAAGTGTTCCTCCGGTAAACGGGAGTTGCATAATCTCATAGTCATAGGAACATGTATAAGTCATGAAGAAAGCAATAGCAGAATACTAAACGATCGTGTGCTAAGCTAACGGAATGGGTCAAGTCAATCACATCATTCTCCTAATGATGTGATCCCGTTAATCAAATGACAACTCATGTCTATGGCTAGGAAACATAACCATCTTTGATCAACGAGCTAGTCAAGTAGAGGCATACTAGTGACACTCTGTTTGTCTATGTATTCACACAAGTATTATGTTTCCGGTTAATACAATTCTAGCATGAATAATAAACATTTATCATGATATAAGGAAATAAATAATAACTTTATTATTGCCTCTAGGGCATATTTCCTTCAGTCTCCCACTTGCACTAGAGTCAATAATCTAGATTACATAGTAATGATTCTAACACCCATGGAGCCTTGGTGCTGATCATGTTTTGCTCGTGGAAGAGGCTTAGTCAACGGGTCTGCAACATTCAGATCCGTATGTATCTTGCAAATTTCTATGTCTCCCACCTGGACTAGATCCCGGATGGAATTGAAGCGTCTCTTGATGTGCTTGGTTCTCTTGTGAAATCTGGATTCCTTCGCCAAGGCAATAGCACCAGTATTATCACAAAAGATTTTCATTGGACCCGATGCACTAGGTATGACACCTAGATCGGATATGAACTCCTTCATCCAGACTCCTTCATTTGCTGCTTCCGAAGCAGCTATGTACTCCGCTTCACACGTAGATCCCGCCACAACGCTTTGTTTAGAACTGCACCAACTGACAGCTCCACCGTTCAATGTAAACACGTATCCGGTTTGCGATTTAGAATCGTCCGGATCAGTGTCAAAGCTTGCATCGACGTAACCATTTACGACTAGCTCTTTGTCACCTCCATATACGAGAAACATATCCTTAGTCCTTTTCAGGTATTTCAGGATGTTCTTGACCGCTGTCTGGTACCTCCCTGCTAAACTTATAGCAAGGCACACATCAGGTCTGGTACACAGCATTGCATACATGATAGAGCCTATGGCTGAAGCATAGGGAACATCTTTCATCTTCTCTCTATCTTCTGCAGTGGTCGGGCATTGAGTCTTACTCAACTTCACACCTTCTAACATAGGCAAGAACCCTTTCTTTGCTTGATCCATTTTGAACTTCTTCAAAACTTTGTCAAGGTATGTGCTTTGTGAAAGTCCAATTAAGCGTCTTGATCTATCTCTATAGATCTTGATGCCCAATATATAAGCAGCTTCACCGAGGTCCTTCATTGAAAAACTCTTATTCAAGTATCCCTTTATGCTATCTAGAAATTCTATATCATTTCCAATCAGTAATATGTCATCCACATATAATATTAGAAATGCTACAGAGCTCCCACTCACTTTCTTGTAAATACAGGCTTCTCCAAAAGTCTGTATAAAACCAAATGCTTTGATTACACTATCAAAGCGTTTATTCCAACTCCGAGAGGCTTGCACCAGTCCATAAATGGATCGCTGGAGCTTGCACACTTTGTTAGCTCCTTTTGGATCGACAAAACCTTCCGGTTGCATCATATACAACTCTTCTTCCAGAAATCTATTCAGGAATGCAGTTTTGACATCCATTTGCCAAATTTCATAATCATAAAATGCGGCAATTGCTAACATGATTCGGACAGACTTAAGCATCGCTACAGGTGAGAAAGTCTCATCGTAGTCAATCCCTTGAACTTGTTGAAAACCTTTCGCAACAAGTCGAGCTTTATAGACAGTAACATTACCGTCAGCGTCAGTCTTCTTCTTGAAGATCCATTTATTCTCAATGGCTTGCCGATCATCGGGCAAGTCAACCAAAGTCCACACTTTGTTCTCATACATGGATCCCATCTCAGATTTCATGGCCTCAAGCCATTTTGCGGAATCTGGGCTCACCATCGCTTCTTCATAGTTCGTAGGTTCATCATGGTCTAGTAACATAACTTCTAGAACAGGATTACCGTACCACTCTGGTGCGGATCTTACTCTGGTTGACCTACGAGGTTCAGTAACAACTTGATCTGAAGTTTCATGATCATCATCATTAACTTCCTCACTAATTGGTGTAGGTGTCACAGAAACCGGTTTCTGTGATGAACTACTTTCCAATAAGGGAGCAGGTACAGTTACCTCATCAAGTTCTACTTTCCTCCCACTCACTTCTTTCGAGAGAAACTCCTTCTCTAGAAAGATTCCAAATTTAGCAACAAAAGTCTTGCCTTCGGATCTGTGATAGAAGGTGTACCCAACAGTCTCTTTTGGGTATCCTATGAAGACACATTTTTCCGATTTGGGTTCGAGCTTATCAGGTTGAAGCTTTTTCACATAAGCATCGCAGCCCCAAACTTTAAGAAACGACAACTTTGGTTTCTTGCCAAACCACAGTTCATAAGGCGTCGTCTCAACGGATTTCGATGGTGTCCTATTTAACGTGAATGCAGCCGTCTCTAAAGCATAACCCCAAAACGATAGCGGTAAATCAGTAAGAGACATCATAGATCGCACCATATCTAGTAAAGTACGATTACGACGTTCGGACACACCATTACGCTGTGGTGTTCCGGGTGGCGTGAGTTGCGAAACTATTCCGCATTGTTTCAAATGAAGACCAAACTCGTAACTCAAATATTCTCCTCCACGATCAGATCGTAGAAACTTTATTTTCTTGTTACGATGATTTTCAACTTCACTCTGAAATTCTTTGAACTTTTCAAATGTTTCAGACTTATGTTTCATTAAGTAGATATACCCATATCTGCTTAAATCATCTGTGAAGGTGAGAAAATAACGATACCCGCCGCGAGCCTCAACATTCATCGGACCACATACATCTGTATGTATGATTTCCAACAAATCTGTTGCTCGCTCCATAGTTCCGGAGAACGGCGTTTTAGTCATCTTGCCCATGAGGCACGGTTCGCAAGTACCAAGTGATTCATAATCAAGTGGTTCCAAAAGTCCATCAGTATGGAGTTTCTTCATGCGCTTTACACCGATATGACCTAAACGGCAGTGCCACAAATAAGTTGCACTATCATTATCAACTCTGCATCTTTTGGCTTCAATATTATGAATATGTGTATCACTACTATCGAGATTCAACAAAAATAGACCACTCTTCAAGGGTGCATGACCATAAAAGATATTACTCATATAAATAGAACAACCATTATTCTCTGATTTAAATGAATAACCGTCTCGCATCAAACAAGATCCAGATATAATGTTCATGCTCAACGCTGGCACCAAATAACAATTATTTAGGTCTAAAACTAATCCCGAAGGTAGATGTAGAGGTAGCGTGCCGACCGCGATCACATCGACTTTGGAACCATTTCCCACGCGCATCGTCACCTCGTCCTTAGCCAATCTTCGCTTAATCCGTAGTCCCTGTTTCGAGTTGCAAATATTAGCAACAGAACCAGTATCAAATACCCAGGTGCTACTGCGAGCATTAGTAAGGTACACATCAATAACATGTATATCACATATACCTTTGTTCACCTTGCCATCCTTCTTATCCGCCAAATACTTGGGGCAGTTCCGCTTCCAGTGACCAGTCTGTTTGCAGTAGAAGCACTCAGTCTCAGGCTTAGGTCCAGACTTGGGTTTCTTCTCCTGAGCAGCAACTTGTTTGCTGTTCTTCTTGAAGTTCCCCTTCTTCTTCCCTTTGCCCTTTTTCTTGAAACTGGTGGTCTTGTTGACCATCAACACTTGATGCTCCTTCTTGATTTCTACCTCCGCAGCCTTTAGCATTGCGAAGAGCTCGGGAATCGTCTTATCCATCCCTTGCATGTTATAGTTCATCACGAAGCTCTTGTAGCTTGGTGGCAGTGATTGAAGAATTCTGTCAATGACGCTATCATCCGGAAGATTAACTCCCAGTTGAATCAAGTGATTGTTATACCCAGACATTTTGAGTATATGCTCACTGACAGAACTATTCTCCTCCATCTTACAGCTGTAGAACTTATTGGAGACTTCATATCTCTCAATCCGGGCATTTGCTTGAAATATTAACTTCAACTCCTGGAACATCTCATATGCTCCATGACGTTCAAAACGTCGTTGAAGTCCCGGTTCTAAGCCGTAAAGCATGGCACACTGAACTATCGAGTAGTCATCAGCTTTGCTCTGCCAGACGTTCATAACATCTGGTGTTGCTCCTGCAGCAGGTCTGGCACCTAGCGGTGCTTCCAGGACGTAATTCTTCTGTGCAGCAATGAGGATAATCCTCAAGTTACGGACCCAGTCCGTGTAATTGCTACCATCATCTTTCAACTTTGCTTTCTCAAGGAACGCATTAAAATTCAACGGAACAACAGCACGGGCCATCTATCTACAATCAACATAGACAAGCAAAATACTATCAGGTACTAAGTTCATGATAAATTTAAGTTCAATTAATCATATTACTTAAGAACTCCCACTTAGATAGACATCCCTCTAATCCTCTAAGTGATCACGTGATCCAAATCAACTAAACCATGTCCGATCATCACGTGAGATGGAGTAGTTTCAATGGTGAACATCACTATGTTGATCATATCTACTATATGATTCACGCTCGACCTTTCGGTCTCCGTGTTCCGAGGCCATATCTGTTATATGCTAGGCTCGTCAAGTTTAACCTGAGTATTCCGCGTGTGCAACTGTTTTGCACCCGTTGTATTTGAACGTAGAGCCTATCACACCCGATCATCACGTGGTGTCTCAGCACGAAGAACTTTCGCAACGGTGCATACTCAGGGAGAACACTTATACCTTGATAATTTAGTGAGAGATCATCTTATAATGCTACCGTCAATCAAAGCAAGATAAGATGCATAAAAGATAAACATCACATGCAATCAATATAAGTGATATGATATGGCCATCATCATCTTGTGCTTGTGATCTCCATCTCCGAAGCACCGTCATGATCACCATCGTCACCGGCGCGACACCTTGATCTCCATCGTAGCATCGTTGTCGTCTCGCCAATCTTATGCTTCTACGACTATCGCTACCGCTTAGTGATAAAGTAAAGCATTACAGGGCGATTGCATTGCATACAATAAAGCGACAACCATATGGCTCCTGCCAGTTGCCGATAACTCGGTTACAAAACATGATCATCTCATACAATAAAATTTAGCATCATGCCTTGACCATATCACATCACAACATGCCCTGCAAAAACAAGTTAGACGTCCTCTACTTTGTTGTTGCAAGTTTTACGTGGCTGCTACGGGCTGAGCAAGAACCGTTCTTACCTACGCATCAAAACCACAACGATAGTTTGTCAAGTTGGTGCTGTTTTAACCTTCGCAAGGACCGGGCGTAGCCACACTCGGTTCAACTAAAGTTGGAGAAACTGACACCCGCCAGCCACCTGTGTGCAAAGCACGTCGGTAGAACCAGTCTCGCGTAAGCGTACGCGTAATGTCGGTCCGGGCCGCTTCATCCAACAATACCGCCGAACCAAAGTATGACATGCTGGTAAGCAGTATGACTTATATCGCCCACAACTCACTTGTGTTCTACTCGTGCATATGACATCTACGCATAAAACCTGGCTCGGATGCCACTGTTGGGGAACGTAGTAATTTCAAAAAAATTCCTACGCACACGCAAGATCATGGTGATGCATAGCAACGAGAGGGGAGAGTGTGTCCACGTACCCTCGTAGACCGAAAGCGGAAGCGTTAGCACAACGCGGTTGATGTAGTCGTACGTCTTCACGATCCGACCGATCAAGTACCGAACGCACGGCACCTCCGAGTTCAGCACACGTTCAGCTCGATGACGTCCCTCGAACTCTGATCCAGCCGAGTGTTGAGGGAGAGTTTCGTCAGCACGACGGCGTGGTGACGATGATGATGTTCTACCGACGCAGGGCTTCGCCTAAGCACCGCTACGATATTATCGAGGTGGACTATGGTGGAGGGGGGCACCGCACACGGCTAAAAGATCAATGATCAATTGTTGTGTCTATGGGGTGCCCCCTGCCCCCGTATATAAAGGAGCAAGGGCGAGAGGCGGCCGGCCAGGAGGGGGCGTGCCAGGAGGAGTCCTACTCCCACCGGGAGTAGAACTCCCTCCCTTCCTTGTTGGATTAGGAGAAGGGGGAAAGAGGAGAGAGAGAGAGGAAGGAAAAGGGGGGGGGGCGCCGCCCCCCCTCCTTGTCCAATTCGGACTAGAGGGGGAGGGGCGCGCGGCCTGCCCTAGCCACCTCTCCTCTTCTCCACTAAGGCCCATGTAGGCCCATTAAACACCCGGGGGGTTCCGGTAACCTCCGGGTACTCCGGTATATATCCGATGACCCCCGGAACCATTCCGGTGTCCCAATATAGTCGTCCAATATATCAATCTTCATGTCTTGACCATTTCGAGACTCCTCGTCATGTCCGTGATCACATCCGGGACTCCAAACTATCTTTGGTACATCAAAACTTATAAACTCATAATATAACCGTCATCGAAACTTTAAGCGTGCGGACCCTACGGGTTCGAGAACTATGTAGACATGACCGAGACATGTCTCCAGTCAATAACCAATAGCGGAACCTGGATGCTCATATTGGCTCCCACATATTCTACGAAGATCTTTATCGGTCAAACCGCATAACAACATACGTTGTTCCCTTTGTCATCGGTATGTTACTTGCCCGAGATTCGATCGTCGGTATCTCAATACCTAGTTCAATCTCGTTACCGGCAAGTCTCTTTACTCGTTCCGTAATACATCATCCTGCAACTAACTCATTAGTTGCAATGCTTGCAAGGCTTAAGTGATGTGCATTACCGAGTGGGCCCAGAGATACCTCTCCGACAATCGGAGTGACAAATCCTAATCTCGAAATACGCCAACCCAACAAGTACCTTTGGAGACACCTGTAGAGCACCTTTATAATCACCCAGTTACGTTGTGACGTTTGGTAGCACACAAAGTGTTCCTCCGGTAAACGGGAGTTGCATAATCTCATAGTCATAGGAACATGTATAAGTCATGAAGAAAGCAATAGCAGAATACTAAACGATCGTGTGCTAAGCTAACGGAATGGGTCAAGTCAATCACATCATTCTCCTAATGATGTGATCCCATTAATCAAATGACAACTCATGTCTATGGCTAGGAAACATAACCATCTTTGATCAACGAGCTAGTCAAGTAGAGGCATACTAGTGACACTCTGTTTGTCTATGTATTCACACAAGTATTATGTTTCCCGTTAATACAATTCTAGCATGAATAATAAACATTTATCATGATATAAGGAAATAAATAATAACTTTATTATTGCCTCTAGGGCATATTTCCTTCAGACCCCGTGGTAGCAGAGGCCGTTGTCGTTGGATGAACAGTACCCCGATCGATCGAGCTGGTGGATGAACAGGACCCCGTGGAGGGTTGGATGAACAGGACCCCGTGGAGGGCTGGTTGAATAGTAGCCGGTGGAGGGCTGGTTGAACAGTAGCCGTTGGAGGGCTGGAAGAACAGTAGCCCGTGGAGGGGTGGTTGAACAGGACCCCGTGGAGAGGGCTGGCTGAACAGTAGCCGGTGGAGGAGCGGTGGAGGCTGGATGAACAGGAGCCCGTGGATGAACAGTCGCAGGTGGAGGCTGGAGGAGGTCGACGGTGTATGAACAGGAGCCCGTGGAGGCAGTCGATAGTGGATGAACAGTAGCCCGTGGAGGCAGTTGACGGTGGAGATGAACAGTGTCCCGTGGAGTCCCATTTTGCGGTACGCCACACCCCTCCCGATGAACAGGACCCCCGTTTCGACCGTAGCGCTCCAACACAAGTCTATTTCCTTCGTTTTGCGGTACGCCACACCCTTCCCGATCAACAGGACCCTGTTTCGACCGTAGGAGGTCCGTTTCCTCCGTTTTGCGGTACGCCAGATCCCTCCCGATGAACAGGATCCCGTTTTGACCGTGGCCGGTCGAACACAAGGCCGTTTCCTCCGTTCTGCGGTACGCCAGGCCTCGTTTCCATCGGCTGTTCCATCCAAGCCGGTTGGCTCCCGATGAACACGACGACGCATTCCGTTCTGACCCAGCCGGTTGCCTCCCCATGAACACGACGACGGTGCGGCTTCTCCGTTCCGACCCAGACATGTACACGAGCCCTGGCCATACGTAAGCGTGAGTAGGTGTTCGAGACCCCGCCCGTATGTATGTATGTGGCCGTATTTTCTTTCTTGCACCCTGGCCGCTGTACATACGTGTACATGCTACGTGCGCGCCTTTACTACGACACGAGTGCGCCTCTACTACGACACGTGCGTGCCTCTACATCGACCAGTATGTACGTACATGTTCGCGATCAGAATGACAACACTACGTATGCTTTGACCATGTGGGTCCCGACTGTCAGGCACTTCCTTCCGTGCGAAGATGTAGCTGGTGGGTCCCAGCAGTCAGGGGGAAACGTTTTTTTCGCGAAATACGGTGGCCCGTCCGGTGGGTCCCTGCTGTCAGGTGGAGGAATCATTATTTTCCGTGTAATAAGGAGGCACTTCCTTGCTGCGGCCGTGGACCTAGCTGTCAGCCTCTCCACGTACAGTACACTTCCGATGGAAGTCGGTTGTTGACCACATTGACCACGCCATGACGAGAGCACCAAGGCGGTGGACGACGGCGAGGCCTAGGAAGGGGACGACACGGAGCCGGGGAAGACGCGGCAGTGGATGCCCACGCGGAGGGGAGTACGTGGGTTGACTGCTTCGGCTGCGGTGTGAGGCTGCCGTCGCCGGAGAATAACAGGAGGCGTGGGTGGGTATAGAGGGATGGCATGGCCAGCGGTGGCAGCACAGTCGGACACGGGAGGCAGGAGCAGGCGGCACGCCTGACGCTTGTTTGGGCGGCTGGAGCAAGAAGACCAGAGGTTGAAGAAGCACTTCGGCCGTTGGATAGACATCGTACGGTCACTGGAGCTAGAATCGTTCATATTGACTAAGTTGACAAAGCCCTCCGTCCCCGTCAACTTAGTAGGCCCACAAATCAGCCTCCCACTATGTTGGGTCCCAGCTAGCAGGGGGAGTATTCTTTTTTTGTGCTTAATAAGGAGGCACTTCCTTGCGTGCAAAGATATAGCTGGTGGGTCTGACCTGTCAGCGGGGGGAACATTTTTTTCGCGAAATACAGAGGCCCTTCCGGTGGGTCCCAGATGTCAGGTGGAGGAATCATTATTTTGCGTGTAATAAGGAGGCATTTCCTTGTGTGCGGCCGTGGACCCAGCTGTCAGCCTCTCCACGTACAGTCCACGTCCGATGGATGTCGTTCGTTGACCACGTTTACCACGCCACGCCGAGAGCACCAGGGCGGTGGACGACGGCGAGGCCTAGGAAGGGGACGACGCGGAGGCGGGGAAGGTGCGGCAGTGGATGCCCATGCGGAGAGGAGTACGAGGGTTCACTGGTTCGGCTGCGGTGTGAGGCTGTCGTCGCCGCAGAATAACAAGGGGTGTGGGTGAGTAGAGGGATGAACTGGCCAGCGGTGGGATTAGTAGGGGGCGGTGAGGCCTCTGCAGCAGCACAGCCGGCCACGGGAGGCAGGAGCAGGCGGCACGACCGGTGCTGCTTTGGGCAGCTGGAGCAAGAAGACCAGAGGTTGAAGAAGCACGACGACCGTTGGATGGACATCGTACGGTCACTGCAGCTAGAATCATTTATAATGACTAAGTTGACAAAGCCCTTGGTACGCGTCAACTTAGTAGGCCCACAGGTCAGCCTCCGAAACGGTGCGCCCCAGATGTCAGGGGGAGGAATCATTTTTTTTGGGCGGCTGAAGCTAGAATATCCGAGATTGAAGAAGAAGCACGACATCTCTGCTGCTAGAACCGTGTGTTGACTATAAGTTGACAAAGCCTTGCATACGCGTCAACTTACTTTTTTTAGGGGACGCGTCAACTTAGTAGGCCCACAAGTGTGTGGCGGAGAACTTATAGCCCATTTGCGATTTGTAAGAATGTACAACCCATTTTTAAATTCTAATGGAATTTACTACAGCCCATTTACAGTTTGTTAAAAGTACATCCCATTTTCTAGCAAGGACAACGATTAATAATTTCAACCAACCGTTCAAACAGAATTAAAAACAAATTCCCACATTTTGATGGGTTCCGAAATATTTTTATCCCGAAATTTCTAGTGAGATTAAATAAAATTTCAATATAAATTTGTATTACGTAAAAATCCAACGAAACATTGCGCACGCAACAATTAATGAAATTAAAATTTTCAAAATCCAAAAATAATATTTTATAATTAATTACGTGTTTGGTGCATTTTTTTATAGTTACTGCCCAGTTTTTATAATTACATCCATTTAATATTTATTAAAGCCCATTTTCCTATTAAGCCTAATGCATCCCTCCTAGGAAAGATTTGCAACCCAGCGGGGCGGAGAATAACAAGTTGACCTTGCCTGGGTATTCCTCAAAAAAAGTATAGCTGGGCTAGCCATTTTCAGCTTGAAAAAAATTAATATCTGGGCTGAATATCTGGCCTGGGCTAGACGGGCCACAGACCGCCCAGTTAATACCCTGCTCTCCTCTGAATAACAACGAAAACATCTCAAGAAAAACTTTGCAGTGCTCACACCTCAAAAACACAAATATTGCTCGAGCTGCTTGGTCCCAGCTGTCGGCCGCTCCTTGTGCAATTCTCTCGTTTATTGACTACATAGGTTGACAATGGTGTGGGACCGTGATGTCAGGAAACCAAGAGGAAGCAAAAAATATATAGTTGTACATAATAAGGAGGCACTTGCGTATGTACGGCTATGGCCCTAGTGGGTCCCTACTGTCATCCAGTCAAAATAAAGTCATCTCCTGAATCCTCATGTTCGTTGACCATGTTGACAACGCTCGGCGCCACGGCGAGTGCAACAACTCAAAGGACGACGGAGATGGCCTTGCGGGCCCTACGGATGGTCTGATACAGCGTCCGCTGCTCATTCAGGAAGCCGGGATCATCGGACACCTATGAGCACCTTCGAGAGACTGAGACGGGATGAAACGGTAAGGCCGTGCTTGGGAGCTCTGGTTTATTTCACACATTTATTAAGATACAAGTGTAATTTACTCGTCATCGGAAGCAACGCGTAAAATACAGGCGTAATGAAACCAAGGGCCCGAGGACTGTAAGTAAAACCGGCGGGTTACGCGTGTAATTTGAGAGACCAGTGTATATTTTACTAGTCGAAATCGACCAACCAAGCGCTTCGCCCGAGACCATCTGCTTTTATTTACAAGCGTCAGTTTTACAAGCGGTTTTGGTTGGAAAACGACGATCCAATCACTGCCCCGTGTTAACTTACCATAACAACAACTCAATTCCTATCGAATTCCTATAGTGGAATTCCTATAGGATAGAACATACACAGGGTGTACGCATTATATATGAATGAAACATATTCATTAACCTAAGCATGCCCTCAATTTTCTTTAATGAGTTGATATTATATTAATTAAATATCCTTTTTGTTTTACGAGATTTTTGCTAAAGTTTCATTTACGCCTAATTAACATCGAGTAGACCCTGTTATTGTGTGAATTCTTAATTCAAGAGTTATAGAAGATCATATGGTTTCACCTCTAACCTACCCCAGTTGTCGTATAGGCTATGAATGAAACATAAGACAATGAACTTCTTAAGCACAGAAACAACAGAAGAGGATGATCTTCTTAATATGCAAATCACGGGCATTAGATCAACATGCAAAACAATATGAAGCATTATTCTCAGGAGGCACGGTGAACAGCTCGTGATGCCACATGCCACAACATTCCAAGCTCAACTTTGCAATCAAACTCACAAGGCTTGGCATTACATAGAAAACATTCAGAACAAACTCTTAAAATATCTTACATAAGTCAACATTCATGTGACTATGCATCTCAGCAGAGTAAATATTTACTTCTGAACTGAAGACAGGAATAGGAAAAAACAATCGACGTTGCTCACAGCAAAGGGCGTCCCACTCAAAAATATCAAATGCATGTCTTCTGGCTAACATCAATGAGCAAAAATTGACAAGGCTTTCCAATTCCAATATATTAAACTAATGTCTTCTTGCTAACATCAATGATTAAACTTTGACAAGCTTTTCCCATTCAAAATATGTAATGCCTATGATTGTGGAACGGGCAGGGTTTGTCATCAGTTTGTCATCTGATAGTCCGGTGGCTCAAGGTGACGATGAATGATTAGAGAACCATTCGATGTATTATGCATGATGAAGTATTATGGAGGACACGAACCATCTGAACATTTTGTGCAGTTCCACTAAAATCAAGCTGAGCATCCTATGGATTTTGTATTTATATGCTGCCAGAAAACAAAGACACATCAGCACACACATGAATATTGGCCCCAGTGTCAACCCACCAGTCGGTGGACTAACAAACTGAAAGTACGATAAACAGATTACCATACCCAGATGCACCATCATTGTTGCTTAGAGTGACATTGACAGACTTGGAGTCCTGTCCTGGCTTCTTGGTACTTGTTTGGGCACTTGTTTGCCCAGTGTTCCTCCGAACCACAAGTAAAGCAGCCATCTCTCTTTTTGTCTTTCTTCTTACCCTTCTTAATGGCCGACGCTGGCAGCTCCATTCAAACATATAGTCTGGTGGCTCAAGGTGATGACGAATGATTAGAGAACCATTCAATGTATTGTGCATGATGAAGTATTATGGAGGACACAAACCATCTGAACATTTTGTGCAGTTCCACTAAAATCAAGCTGAGCATCCCTCTGGATTTCGTATTTATATGCTGCAAGAAAACAAAGACACATCAGCACACACATGAATATTGGCCCCAGTGTCAACCCACCAATCGGTGGACTAACAAACTGAAAGTACGGTAAACAGATTACCATACCCAGATGCCCCATCATTGTTGCTTAGAATGACATTGACAGATTTGGAGTCTTGTCCTGGCTTCTTGTACTTGTTTGGGCACTTTTTGCCCAGTGCACTCCACGTGTTGTAGATTTTCCTATGCTCTCTGCAGACTAGTCATGTCACCCGCGTCTACTAATACTCTGTAAAGCTTCTCGATCATTCCTTGTGTAATGTAGCGCAAATAGTGACTGCTTCTTTCTGCAAAGTGGTAAGACCAACTGGACCCACTAATGCAGCAGTTTGCCTTAGACACATTGGCTCCTTTTGTGCAGTTCAACTAAAATCAAAGTCGGAATAAAACCGAGCTTTAATTTTGATATCCCTGTAAGCAACAATAGGTATAAGGGAAACAATTACTGTGAAATAACGGTTGATGACTTGTACTCCCAGAAGAAAAACATCTACTGATCTACCTTATCGTAATGGGAAACAAAGCAGGAGAGTAGCAATTCTCAATCAGTGTGATTCATTCATATTAACAGAGACATTATCTTAACAATGCCGTGTTTCAACATGTATAAAGAACGACAAAGCAGAAAAGTACCATTCCTAAAACAATGCGACTGATTCATTTTAACAGAGACATTATCTTAACAATACCTTGGTTAAACATGTAGAAAGAACTACAAAGAAGGATATACCATTTGTAAAACACTGTAACTGATATATAATAACAGAGACATTATCTGAACAATACATTTCTTAAACATGTACTCTGGCCGATCCCTAACAGAAATGGTACTCCCACCGATCCCTAAGTGTTGCAGTTTTGAACTAAGATTCAGTAGTTAATTCTGAGGAAAGTCGGTACTGACCTTTCAAGACCAAGATTTGAAACAACTCATGAGGAAGACCTGAGAGAGATCTCAACACATATATGGAAATCCGATCTCATTTTGTGCAGTTCCACCAAAATTAAGCGAAGCAAAATGTCACAATAGCAACAAGTTGAATAGATATCCCTGTTTTAACAGAGGCAAAAAAGGAAGCAAATACTGGCCAATAAAGAAGGATGAAACATGCGGCAAAAATGGTAATCCCGCCAATCCCTAACAAGTGTTGCAGTTTTGAACTAAGATTCAGTAGTTAATTCTTAGAGTGGCATTGCTTAATTTTACCAGCGGCATTAGATTAAGAAAAGGCATAAACAGTTCCAGGGGAGAGTGGGTGCAACAACAACATGTGCTTCCATCTACTTATAAAGGGGGTGATGCAGAGTTTGTTGTAAGAAAGCAACAAGCATCATGTCTGGGTTGGTCCCATTTTTGTTCAATACTTAATGGGAAAAGACAGCAATATAGTAGCCTCAATTCAACATTTATTTAAAATAGTACCAATACAAGTAGCACAATGTCTCAAAGCACACTGCACAATCATGTGGATGAAGGCCTGTACTGACCTTTCATGAGACGACAAAGATAAAATACGAATCTGCCAACACGAATAGGAAATCCAATCTCGTTTTGTGCAGTTGCACTGAAATCAAGCAAAGTCGCCGGTGTGACATTTAAGTTCGCTATAGCAACAAGTTGAATAGATATCCCTGTTTTAATAGAGGCTAAAAAGGAAACAATTACTGGCCAATAAAGGAGGATGAAACATGCGGCCACAAAAAGAAGCATCTACCTTATCTTGATGGAAAACAAAGTATAGGACAGTAGCATTTCTAAAACGGTTGCATTGATTCATATTAACAGAGAAATTCTCTTAAAATAGTTCAGTAGTTAATTCTGAGAGTGGCATTGCTTAATTTTACCAGCGGCATTAGATGAAGAAAATGCATAAACAGTTCCAGGGGAGAGTGGGCGCAATAACACCATGTGCTTCCATCTACTTATAAAGGGGGTGATGTAGAGTTTGTTGTAAGCATCATGTCTGGGTTGGTCCCATTTTTGTTCACTACTTAATGGGAAAAGACAGCAATATAGTAGCTTCAATTCAACATTTATTTAAAACAGTACCAATACAAGTAGCACAACATCTCAAAGCACACTGCACAATCATGTGGATGAAGGCATGTACTAACCTTTCATGAGACGATAAAGATAAAATATGAATCTGCCAACACGAATAGGAAATCCAATCTCGTTTTGTGCAGTTGCACTGAAATCAAGCAAAGTCGCCGGTGTGACATTTAAGTTCGCTATAGCAACAAGTTGAATAGATATCGCTGTTTTAACAGAGGCAAAAAAGGAAACAATTACTGGCCAATAAAGGAGGATGAAACATGCGGCCACAAAAAGAAGCATCTACCTTATCTTGATGGAAAACAAAGTATAGGACAATAGCATTTCTAAAACGGTTGCATTGATTCATATTAACAGAGAAATTCTCTTAAAACAGTTCAGTAGTTAATTCTGAGAGTGGCATTGCTTAATTTTACCATCGGCATTAGATTAAGAAAAAGCATAAACAGTTCCAGGGGAGAGTGGGCGCAACAACACCATGTGCTTCCATCTACTTATAAAGGGGGTGATGCAGAGTTTGTTGTAACAAAGCAACAAGCATCATGTCTGGGTTGGTACCATTTTTGTTCACTACTTAATGGGAAAAGAGAGCAATACAATAGCTTCAATTCAACATTTATTTAAAACAGTACCAATACAAGTAGCACAACATCTCAAAACACACTGCATGATCATGTGGATGAAGTCAAGTACCAACATGTCATGACGCACACAAGATCATGTACGAATCTGCCAACACGAATAGGAAATCCAATCTCGTTTTGTGCAGTTGCACTGAAATGAAGCAAAGTCGCTGGTGTGACGTTTAAGTTTGCTATAGTAACAAGTTGAATAGATATCCCTATTTTAACAGAGGCAAAAAAGGAAACAATTACTGGCCAGTAAAGGAGGATGAAACAAACGGCGACAAAAAGAAGCATCTAACTTATCTTGATGGAAAACAAAGTAGGACAATAGCATTTCTAAAACGATTGCATTGATTCATATTAACAGAGACATTCTCTTAAAACAACATTCGTTAAGAATGTAATTTACTTTTAACAGTGGCATTGCTTCAATTTTCCAGCAGCATTCTTAGATTAACAATAGTAAAATAGTTGTATGGGACATGGGACATGCCAGCACCATGTGCGTCCACACGTATAAATGGGTGATGCAGAGTATGTAGCCAAGCAGCATATCTGCGTTGGTCCCATATTTGTTCTCTTTGAACCTTTTTCCTATCTGAGGGCAGCAAATCTAGTCCTGCACAAACTACCCGACCCCCCAGTTTCTTTCCCTTTTCAACAAAGAGATCGGTTCCTTACAGATGTGTGTACTGGGTTACCCCCTTTTTCCCTTTTTGACCAACAAAGCGGCTTGATAGCCAGTCTATACTACTTTCCCTCCCTCCTTTCCTCATTGAACCACGTCCTAGATTCATGCTCCACCCCACCGCACCCTTCTTTCCTCTTTGAACCAAGACCTAGATTTGACTACAGAATCAAAAAAGATCCGCGTGCAGCTAGAGCAATGACGGTTTCAAAGAAACTTATACCTTAGGGTCGTCGGGATGTGGCAAGGCGTGCGGCGGGAGGCCGGATCTGCCCACACTACGTACGGCGGCGAGGAAGAAGGGGTCGGTGGCCCTCCCGCACAGGCGCTGGGTGAACGAGAACAGCGCAACCGGCAGTGGATTGCCTCCCTCGCCGAAGGCGATAGAGTGAACGCTGCACCTCCTCCCCTTCCCGGTGCGACGGGATCCGGATGCCTCCTTCACCAGGTGTGAGGGGGGAGAGAGAGACAGAGGCCACAACACAGTCTTGTTTAGATTTGGTGAAGAGGGTGAGAGATTGTGAATATAGCAAACCCTAGCAAAGGAACGCTGAGCCTCCAACGTGTATATATATATATATGTAGTGCGGCGAGAGTGTGGAGAGTGCAAACCCTAGCGTACCAGCGCTGAGGCTCCAGCTTATATAGTGTACTACATATATACTGTATTACGGACTGAGCTCCGGTGCCTTAACTGCACCTGCCTTTGGCTGGTTGATAGGTGGGCCAGCCACATTTTGGGCCCACCTGTCATACACCCAAAGGCAGGTGCACTAAATCAATGAAGTTGCGTCCATATAGTACTCGTGTATACTACTAATATATAGCGGAGTGGTTTTCTTATTCTCTCCATAACAATCGTTTTAAATTGTGTAAGTACGAAACGAAACTCTTTATTTAACGTACCAGTGAAGAAAACTACTACTACTTCCGATGAACTAACGATCCCACGTCCTGGTCGCACTTCCTATCCTTCATGTGCGGTACACTACCCTCCCTTAAGTGAACAACCACACATGCGCCAAATTATCGGAAACGTGTGAGAGTGTGTACAAATAAAGAATTTTAATTTCAATTATCGGAAAGGTTTGAGAGTATGTACAATTTGCCCTCTCTCAATAATTATGGTTTGTTGTGTTCGGCCTAAAGTTGGTCAAACTTTACAAAGTTTGACTTCAGTCAAATCTAATATGCAGAGTAAATAAAAATGGAGGGCTACTACGTCCATCCGGGTTTTTAGTCCACACCATTTTTAATCAAAGTTAATAGCTGGACAAATAAAATTACAGGGGAGCTGAAGACAAAGTTGTGAGAAGGCTTAGAAATCAATACAAAACTTATGCTCTTAGTACCAACGTTGATCCTTCTTTGAGGAAACATTTGGTTCATAGCCAATTGTGTGATAAAATTGCACCAACGTGAAAGACGACTGCGTCTCCAACGCAACCAAGCAAAGAGCACTGATGGAAGACAACTTGTTTTTCGTCAAAAATCGATCAGCTTCACCAGCCGACGCAACCATGAGGCGCAACCATGAGCATCGACATTGTGGTGATGCATCATCCATTTGGCATCAAGTTTGGGTGAGGCACCTATGAAGTTCGACAAATCCTCACTGTGGTCTGTTTCTTCTCATAAATCAAGCTCGAGTAAGGAAGAACCATGTGGCAGAGGACAGTGAGGCGGAACAACAATGGCCATCCAATTGTCGGTGGAAACAACACCTATGGGATCACTGGGATCCCTTCTACGGTTGGCGGGCGCGGGGTTGTGAGAAGAGCAGGTCTAACAGGAAGCACACGGATCGTTTACCCAGGTTCGGGACGCGAGGATGCATAATACCCTAGTCCTACTTTGGTGGATGTATTGAGTGTTCTTGTGTTCTTGAGCTAGCTACGGGGTGTAACTTGCCCGAAAGAGCCGAATCCCTCTCCTGGTCGCCTCGGGCCTCCTTTTATAAGCAAAAGGGGTCGCCACAGTGGCACACAGGAGGTGGAAAGGTCTACAGTGTTGCGAGCTTATCGCCCGTATTACAGGACAAGACGCATTTAATGCATCGCTAGGTGTCCCTTAGCTTTATCGGGAACGGGAACGGGGCCCGTCCTGTCCATTGCCGCCTCGCCTTGCTTCGACACGCGCCCAGGCCAGCGATGCATGTGGCGCCATGTAGGCAGGCAGGCAGCTGAGGTGGCGCGGTGGTAGGGTCTTCACGAAGATCTGCATGCCACCACGCAGGTGCTTGATGAATTGGCTTCGAAGCCGCATGTTGCCATGCAGGTGCCTGCCCAGCTGGTTGGGCTGGCAGCTGCATGCGAACGGCGGCGGAGTCTTGGTCGACGCGGGCCTAGCTGCGGCCCCGCTGATGTCCTCGGCAAGGGCCTTGCCGGGGGCCCAGCAAGGGTCTTGCTGTGGCGTTGCAGTCGTCCCCGGCAAGGCGCTTGCCAGGGGTCTTGTGTATTCCCTCGGCTGGGATCCCGCCGAGGGTCGCCGTCTTCTGGCCCTCATCTGATCTCATATGTTTATGATCTTGACGAAGATCTGCATGCCACCACATAGGTGCCTTTCGAGCCCTGGTTCCAACATAGTTGGTTGGGTCGGAACCCGTGGGCTCAAGGGTGGCTCGCTCTGTTGGTGTTGGGAAAGTTGCTCCGGCAAGGCTCTTGCCAGGGCCGCGGAGGCCACCCCGGCAAGGGCCTTGCCCGGGGGGTCCACCTCGCCCTCTTGCTCTTTGGTGTTTCTGGTCTTGGCGTTGCCTTGACCGTCTTGTGCCTTTGGCTTCTCTCCGGCTTCCCTCCTTTGCCCTGCTAAGTGTGGCCGTGGCGCGCGGCTCCGACTACCCGTGCACAAGTAAAGGGGTACAAAGGAGTGCCCCTACTTTTGTACACCGACAGGAGCCCCCGGGCCTGGGCCACACATAAGCGCGACACATTGTTGGGCCAGGCCCAAAACGGTGCGCGGGCAGGTGGGGCGGATTTTTACCGCAGTGACTGTTTCGTCCGCTGCGCTTCCCCACGACCCGCGTTGAACGCCTGACGTGGAGGGGCGTGCATGACGTGGGGGTCATGCGTGGGGTGGTTCCCGCACGCATGCGTCACATCGCAGTTAATGGGAAAAGAGGCGGCCCGCGCCTTCCCCGTAAAAAGGAATAACTGCGGGCGTGCTGCTCATTTACCCCATGCATCTTCTTCAATCTCGGAACCACCGCCCCCTTCTCCTTCCTTCCCAAGTTTTCGCCTTTGCTCGCTGCCGCTGTGCCTTCGCCGTCTTCTATCCCTTGCCCCCCGCAGCCGCCATGGCACCCAAGACCAGCAGAGGCAAGGGAGTGGCCAAGGACGCCGGGACGAGCGAGCCGCCGGAGAGCAAGTTGGCGGCGCGGCGGACGCAGCTCGCCTACTTCCCCTGGACGGTCGACGTGTTCAAGCTCCGGGACTGTTTCAAGCCCCTATGGGGGTGCAAGACGGGGGGGAGATGACGGGGCATCCAGCCACGCGCGTCATCCCCGCCAATTGCGCCGAGGCCGCCCCGAATTGGTACCCGTCCGAGATTGGGCCCCGCCGCCGGAGGAGGAGGTGCAGGAATTCTTTGACGGCTTGGCGGAGATATACGTCCGCAACGAGCCGCTGCTCATCTAGGACACCACTCAGGCAGAGCTGGACTATATCGCCGCCAGGGCGGTGGAGGCGAAGCTTGCCAGGCAGGCCGACAGTGCTGGCGGTGTAGAGGACAAGGCTACGGTGGCCGCGGAGGAGAAGGAGCTTTCCCAGTGGGCGGAGGCCGCTGGGGAGGCCAGCAGCACCGGCACCGGGGCCCCTCTTGTTGAAGATGTGGTCGACGAGTCGTCAGAGGAGGAGGCCAAGGCTGTCGACCCTTCGGCCACGGGGAGGGGGCGAGTCCTGCGGCGGGCCACCTCTGGCGAGCCGGTTCGGCCCGGCAGGGTCGTGCAGCCTCGGCAAGCTAAGGAGGCGCCCGCGCGCCAGACAAGGGCCGCGGCCGCGAAGAAATCGGTGAAGGCCGCGGTGGCGAAGGAGAAAGCATCTGCCTCCTCTTCATCCAAGCGCGTCCAGACTCTACCTTCCTCCCCTCCCCCGGCAGACGTTGATGTGGACGTCGATGCGGAGGTCACCTTTGACTTCGGGTCCCTCAGCCCAAGGAGGAAGACGAAAGCAGCAGAGGAGGAGGTGGAGGACGAGTAAGTATCTTGTCCCTTTCTGTCATCTCCGTCTCCTCGGATCATGCCACTTATCTTGATTCGTCTTTATCTTTGCAGGGATGCAGAGACACTGGCCCAGAGGGTGAAGAGGGCCAGGGCTTCGGCGAGCGGCCAGCCCCCGGCAGGGATTTCTGGTACACCGCTGGTGGTGTTGAGCAGCCCGAATAGCAGCCCCTGGCACAGCCCCCAGTGTAAGTTCACCGCTCACCCCTCGTCGACGTGTGTTGGGGGAACGATCTCTTGGTGCTGACCTTGCCATGGTTGCAGGAGGAGGACATCAGCAAGAGGAGCCACAGAGGGCTACTCCCAACACGCCGCCCCCATCAACCACGCCGCCCCGAGGGGCGTCCCCGGCAAGGGCGCCAAGCACCAAGCCCATGCACACGGAGGAGGAGGAGAACCCCAGCGCTGGTGGCTTCGCCTCGGCGCCAAATGTTGGCGGGGAGGGGACCTCTGCTTCCCAGCCCGGCACGGGTAAGTTGCTCGCCTTCCGTCCCTGTTCTTTTTCCGTTCTTTCTTAATCTTGGTCTTGGCTTCACCTCATCCCCCTCCTTGGTATCCAGATCCCCCCATCGGCAGACCAGGAGGACATAGACACCATCATCAAGGATGTCGCCAAGGCCGCCAAGGCGGAGGCCGAGAAGATCGCCACCGAGGAGGCTGCCAAGGGTGCTGCTGAGGACGCCGCCAAGGGGCCTACCGGGGAGGCCGGCAAGGCCGCTGCCGAGGAGGAGGTGGTTGATGACCAGCCTTCCTCCTCCGCTGCCTCTGGCTCCGGCAGGTATCTGAGGGTGACCGATGACCTTTTCGTCCACCTCCCAGGGTCGTCGAGCTCTAGGGCGCCTGTCGAGGGAGAGGTGTTCAACGAGTAGGTGCTTGCCACCGCCGGGCTCGAGGTTGTTGACGAGCCAAGCACCGGTGGCGACTGTTCTCAGGAGGAGCGACTTCTCCAGACCATGGGCGCCAATTGCCGGAAGCTCCAGGCGCTCCACCGCGCCCGCCTGGACAAAGCCAAGTCCAGGATGGCAACGGTGGACAAGGCAGAGGCGGACCTCAAGGTGCGCGTCGCCGAGACGCAGACTTGGTTCCGCCAGGCTTGTGAGGAGCTGAAGGTCGCCCAAGGTGAGCTGGCCAAGCGCGACGTGGAGCTCACCATGAAGCGGGTCGACATCGAGAAGGCCCAGGAGACGGCGGAGAGCTTGGCCGCCGCAACCGAGGCCGCTCGGACCCAGCACCAGGCCGCGCAGAACTCCCAGGAGGAGGACCTTGCCGCGCATGAGGAGAAGCTTGCCGCAACGCTCCGCGGCAAGGATGAGGAGGTGGAGAAGCTCGTCGTGCAGCGGACCCAAGAGCTGGAGCAGAGGCACAGGGAGGCACTCGATGCCAGGCTCTGGTTCACGCCGACAAGGTGAAGGAGCTGGAGGTGGAGCGGGACGGGCTGAAGGAGCAGACCCTGAAGCTGGCCAAGGAGAAGAACACGCTCAACGGTGCCCCGGTGGAGGCGCAGGGCGCAGTCCTTGGCAAGGCTGAGCAGCTCTCCAAGGCCAACAACTCCATCAAGGACCTGAAGCTGAAGCTGGAGAGCCTTGAGGAGACGCTTTCGGAGGTCAGGGCCCGGGAGGATACCCTGACCAAGAATCTGGAGGAGGAGAAGCTGCTGCAGAAGAACGAGGCCGCCAACCACAAGGATTTTGTGGAGGGCGAGAACCGCTGGATCCGCTGCCTTGTGGACATCGCCGGCAGGATCATCACACAGCTGGCTACCATGGGGATGCCAAATGTGAGGTATGCCCCAGAGCGCAGCAGGAGTCCCAACACCAAGCTGACCCTGTTCTTTGAGGGCGTCCTCGGGGCCCTGGAGCAGCTTCACTCCAACCGGGAGGCCTCCCTGGCTGATGAGTCCCGGAGGCTTTGTCGGGGTGCCATGACCAAGGTCCTCGCCAAGGTGGCGCACTGGAATCCTGACCTCGACTTCGAAGCTGCGCTGGAGAGCTTGCCGGAGGATGCGGACATCGCGGCGCTCAAGGAGCATATCAAGCCCATCATCAGACGCATCGACGGAATCCAGAGGGTGGAGGGCCAGCGCCGGGATTAGGCGCCCCGTTTCTCATTGCCACTGCAGGTTCATGACCAAGACAATTTCTATCTTTAGTTAGAACCGCGGCAACAATTTATGTAATATAACTCTGCAGTACTTTTGATACAATGCATGTTATTTTCCTGTTCGATTTTCCTTTGTATGTCCACCCTACGTTAACTAGGTAGGCTTGCCGACGCGTAAACCCAGGGCGGCATCTTGAGGACGGATCCCCAATGGCCTGCCGGGTGTGCTTGCTGCCGGGCGAACCACCTTACCGCCCTTAACGCGGCCGCTCGAACTGTCGAGCTTGACTCGAGTCAGAATCGAGAGCGTTGCCAATTGCGGAAGGCTACCCTGCCATCCTTGACGCGGCCACTTGAGCTGTTGAGCGGACTCGAAACAGAACAAGGGCGTTGCCAATCGCGAGAGGGCCCCTTTGTGTGCGGGTTTTCCATACAAAGAACGAGATCTCCGAGGGGAATAACCTTATATAAAAAGGAAATATTTAAAGTTCGGCATGACTTAGCTTTCCTGTCGCCGCACTGGCGCCCTTCGCGCTTGCAGGCAGCGCCATTCTCTTGGCCGTCTTCTTCCTTAGAAACCATGGCCACCAGGAACTGCTAAGCTGGTTGCTAAACCAGATTCTCACAACTGCGCCCCCTACCTGGCGCGCCAAAGATGTCGGTGGAAACGACACCTATGGGATCACTGGGATCCCTTCTACGGTTGGCGGGCGCGGGGTTGTGAGAAGAGCAGGTCTAACAGGAAGCACACGGATCGTTTACCCAGGTTCGGGCCGCGAGGATGCGTAATACCCTAGTCCTGCTTTGGTGGATGTATTGAGTGTTCTTGTGTTCTTGAGCTAGCTACGAGGTGTAACTTGCCCAAAAGAGCCGAATCCCTCTCCTGGTCGCCTCGGGCCTCCTTTTATAGGCAAAAGGGGTCGCCACAGTGGCACACAGGAGGTGGAAAGGTCTACAGTGATGCGAGCTTATTGCCCGTATTACAGGACAAGACGCATTTAATGCATCGCTTAGGTGTCCCTTAGCTTTATCGGGGACGGGAACGGGGCCCGCCCGTCCGTCGCCGCCTCGCCTTGCTTCGACACGTGCCCAGGCCAGCGATGCCTGTGGCGCCATGTAGGCAGGCAGGTAGCTGAGGTGGCGCGATGGTAGGGTCTTCACGAAGATCTGCATGTCACCACGCAGGTGCTTGCTGAATTGGTTTGGAAGCCGCATGTTGCCACGCAGGTTCCTGCCCAGCTAGTTGGGCTGGCAGCTGCATGCGAACGGCGGCGGAGTCTTGGTTGACGCGGGCCTGGCTGCGGCCCCGCTGATGTCCTCGGCAAGGGGCTTGCCGGGGGGCCCGGCAAGGGTCTTGCTGTGGCGTTGCAGTCGTCCCCGGCAAGGCGCTTGTCGGGGGTCTTGTGGATTCCCTCGGATGGGATCCCGCCGAGGGTCGCCATCTTCTGGCCCTCATCTGATCTCATATGTTTATGATCTTGACGAAGATCTTCATGCCACCACGGAGGTGCCTTCCGAGCCCTGGTTCCAACGTAGTTGGTTGGGTCGGAACCCGTGGGCTCAAGGGTGGCTCGCTCTGTTGGTGTTGGGCAAGTTGCCCCGGCAAGGCTCTTGCTGGGGCCGTGGAGGCCACCCCAGCAAGGGCCTTGCCGGGGGGTCCACCTCACCCTCTTGCTCTTTGGTGTTTCTGGTCTTGGCGTTGCCTTGACCGTCTTGTGCCTTTGGCTTCTCTTCGGCTTCCCTCCTTTGCCCTGCTAAGTGTGGTCATGGCGCGCGGCTCCGACTGCCCGTGCACAAGTAAAGGGGTATAAAGGAGTTCCCCTACTTTTGTACACCGACACCAATTTTGTGCAGTTCCACTAAAATTGAGGAAGACATGCCCGGGTATGGAGATACGCATCGCTGTTTGCAAAAATATAAAAAAGGGATATAGTGTTGTTACTTTGTTTTGGCAGTGGTACAAGATTAACAACGACATCTGAATTGTCAATAAGAATTAATGAAAAGTACACCAACAAACAGAAGCATCATGATTATCTTGATGGGAACTAAACCAGGATACCCGAGAAAAAAAACATTTCTTCATTTAACCAGTGATAGTATTAGATTAGCAGCAGCAACAGGAGCATATGGACAATGACCACACAACCACCATGTACTTTTTGTCGAAACAACATGTATACCTCCACCGAGGCATAAATCAGGACAACTTTTCGAGTGGCATTTCCTCTATAATAGTAGGTGATGTTGGACCAGCTGACGAATCCTAGCTACTATACATGGGGAGCTGGGGAGTAGTCGCATAGAAGAAAACCCGCATGCAGCGACCTGGGGAGCTGGACCAGTACAAGAAGTTATACCTCAGGTGGGCGAGATGTCACTCAGGCGGGCGGGCGGGATCTGCCCACACGACGGCAGCGAACAAGGGCGTGGAGGACCTTCGTCCGCGCCAGCGCCGGCTCCGAGAGGACAGTGCGCATCGGCTTCCTCCATCGCCGAAGGCGACAACGTCAACGCTGCACCTCCTCACCTCCCGCAGCGGACGGGATTCGGCTGGATCTGTGACCACCGGTGAGGAGAGAGATAGAGTGGACACTGTCATCTTGTTTTGATATGGAGAGGGTGAGAGAGCAAGACGCGAGAAACCCTATCAAACAAGAGGCTACATATACAATGGAGTAAAAAAATCTCTCCATAGCAGTGGTTTTAAATAGAATACGCGTGTCCCCGGAAAAAAGAAACGAAAACTGACCAAGAAAGAAAACTCGACCAAAAACACGCCCCCGCTTCCAGGTCGCGAGAGTCGTCACGCACACACACATAGACATAGACATGCATATCCGTGTTTACGTAAAATTCCATCTCCATCTCCATCTCCAATCATATTTGTCCAACTGGCACATTATTTACGTTGTTAATTATATATGCAGCAATATTAACGTACAACATCTCTTGTTTGCGGGCGTCCAGACCGCTACCACGCCCGCTCTTGACCAACCCGAACCCTCTTCATCACCCGCGCGTGCTTCCCACCCGCAACGGTCAGTACCGCATTCATGCTCGGCCAGAGCGGATGCGACCTCTCACTGGCGCCGGCATTGAAGCGGCGCGCCGGCCGAGAGAGCGTCGCCCGCGCCGCTTCCCGGTGCACGCGACTACTCCGCGTTCAAAGGTCGCAATAGCCGGCCACAACATGCATGTGAAAAGTTCTTGGGAGTCCGTGCTACAGCTAGCTGTCCTCCCTCAACTCGTCAACCTCTACCAGTAGTGCTAGTACTCCATGGCACGGTCCATCGACAAGCAGGCGGGAAAGTTATCGTATACTCGGTTTGCGGTGAGTGTCATGCCGAGCGACCATGTGGGGTGGAGCCGTGGAGGAGGGTGAGACACGAACGCGACAGACGTGATTTAAACGTTGGTTTTGCTCGATGGCGTGATCCAACAAAACGAAACGTTGGTTTCTCTCCATTTCCATTTTTTCTCCGGAAAAACAGAAACTTTCCACTCCATTTTCATTCCTACTCCAAGGTTACCCCGTTACAACATTCCATCAAATACAAAGGAAAACTAACAAGCATGCTGATGCATCTCAATGATTCACAGATCATAACCAATTTTTACTTCACAACTAAAGACAAAAGTTGTGAGAGCATGTACAAAAGAAAAACTACTGATGGGGTCACTACGACTTAAACCCTAAACCTTAAACAGGATTTAATTTCCTGGCTAGGTAGAACCTGCCGAAGGAAAGACGGCTGGCACCCTCGGATCATACGATGCTTTTGTGCAGTTCCACTAAAATCGAGCTGAGCATCCCTGATGGCAAAGATATTGAAGAAGTGTGATTAGAATAATAGTACTGGCACTAGTTCATGAGACATAAACTCATCACAAATAGAAGCCGGTAGAAGTAGAGAAAGATCAACATGGATGTGGAGCTACATGGGGAGCTGCGGCAGTGGAGCAAGCCGGCTCCAAAAGGAAGATGTACTACTACCTGGGACGTCGGGCTGTAGCTAGAAGGGCGGTTGGGACACACCGACTGTGGGTTTTATCCCTTGCCGATGTCGATCGCGTCTACGCAGAACATTGTTCCCTTCCCCCAGCGGCGGGATCAGGCCGGATATGTGACCAGCGGTGTGGCCATCGTCGTTCTATGCTTGTGAAGAGAGCAACCCAAGCAAGCAGGCTTGTAGCTTAGGCTCCGTCTAGTGTATATATAGTGGTTTTCTTTTTCTCTCCATATCAACCATTTTATATTGTGTACATGTCATTGAAGAGTGAAATGATGGTTGCTTCTTCCGACTAACTTACTGTGTGATTTGACTGCTCCTTAGTGGCCCCTACACGCACTCCCCCTACGTGTATGACCGTTCCTGAGTCTCACTTGTACTTATCTCTATTTTCTTGCATGACACGTAGACAGGATGCGCATAGAAGAATTTTACTGCACGTTGTTACGTGGTACTGTACTACTAGTACCTACTCCCTCCTTCCGGTTCACTACTGGTACTCCCTCTGTCCTGGCTTATTGGTCCCCTTTGTACTCAATTCATGGGCTCGTTTTCCTCAAGAAATTGTCTTTACCAACGTATTAATATCGGGAATGCATGCGTGAACAACGAATGATTAAACCTTGCATGCAACGTTTTGACAAAGCATTGACTTATGAACATGTGAATGCGAGGGACTACAACCTCGTGCATGCATGCAACAGTCACACGTACACATGGACGCAAAAACGCGTGTGACGCCCTAATGCATGCATGTCTGAGCACACGATGGAACACACACGGTCACGCTCAAGTGCTCAACCTACGCGTGCATGCACACACATACTCAGCCAGGGTGAGCTAGTGACCGTATAAACACCGGAAAATATATATATTGAGCGCAATGAGCGTATTATGAAGTCCACTGACCGTATTTTTACAAATATACAGTGACAGACAGTGTATTTATCTCATTTGAAATTAAGCCATATTAACCGGAAAGGAGGCAGTATGGACTAGCATTACTTTGCTGTGTCCCGTCAACTTGCCGAACGAGGAGAAGCTTGCAGGATGGGAGAAGCTTGCGCGCGGTGGCTCGCAGGACAAGGAGAAACTTTTGACTAATGCAAGCTCTCCCTCGCTCAGGCGGTGGACGTGCAACAGTTAATTCGGTGTCAGATTGCTAGAAGCATACACTATACTAGTACTATTATTGTTCGACTTCCCGAAGAGGCGAACAGCCAAGCGCAAAGTTTACTAGTACTAGTACTACTACTACAGAGGTATGTACTATACTACTAGGAACCGGATGGAGGAGCGTCTGCACTCTTATTATATTTTAAAAATGTGATAAAGCAATCTTCAACACATTTGGTTCTCTTCGAGGGTACTCGCATGTGATAATGGAAGTTGATTGCATGGAACACTCGCCACAATTCTTGCTTAATTCTGGCTCATATCCTGTTACAAATAGGAGCGCTCGGTAATATTTCCTCTTTTTTTGTTATTGATACGTCTCCAACGTATCTATAATTTTTGATTCCTCCATGCTATATTATCTTCTGTTTTGGACATTATTGGGCTTTATTATTCACTTCTATATTATTTTTGGGACTAACCTATTAACCGGAGGCCCAGCCCAGAATTGCTGTTTTTTTGCATATTTCAGAGTTTCGCAGAAAAAGAATATCAAACGGAGTCCAAACGGAATGAAACCTTCGGGAACGTGATTTTCGGAACGAACATGAACCAGAGGACTTGGACCCTACGTCAAGAAATCAAGCAGGAAGCCACGAGGTAGGGGGCGCGCCTACCCCCCCTGGGCGGGCCCTCCACCCTCATGGGACCCCTGTTGCTCCACCGACGTACTCCTTCCTCCTATATATACCTGCGTACCCCCAAACGATCAGATATGGAGCCAAAAACCTAATTCCACCGCCACAACCTTCTGTACCCACGAGATCCCATCTTGGGGCCTGTTCCGGAGCTCCGCCGGAGGGGGCATCGATCACGGAGGGCTTCTACATCAACACCATAGCCTCTCCGATGAAGTGTGAGTACTTTACCTCAGACCTTCGGGTCCATAGTTATTAGCTAGATGGCTTTCTCTCTCTTTTTGGATCTCAATACAATGTTCTCCCCCTCTCTTGTGGAGATCTATTCGATGTAATCTTCTTTTGTGATGTGTTTGTTGAGACCGATGAATTGTGGGTTTATGATCAAGTTTATCTATGAACAATATTTGAATCTTCTGAATTCTTTTATGTATGATTGGTTATCTTTGCAAGTCTCTTCGAATTATCAGTTTGGTTTGGCCTACTAGATTGATCTTTCTTGCAATGGGAGAAGAGCTTATCTTTGGGTTCAATCTTGCGGTGTCCTTTCCCAGTGACAGTAGGGGCTGCAAGGCACGTATTGTATTGTTGCCATCGAGGATAACAAGATGGGTTTTTTATCATATTGCATGAATTTATCCCTCTACATCATGTCATCTTGCTTAAAGCGTTACTCTGTTCTTATGAACTTAATACTCTAGATGCATGCTGGATAGCGGTCGATGTGTGGAGTAATAGTTGTAGATGTAGGCAGGAGTTGGTCTACTTGTCTCGGACGTGATGCCTATATACATGATCATACCTAGATATTCTCATAACTATGCTCAATTCTGTCAATTGTTCAACAGTAATTTGTTCACCCACCGTAAAATACTTATGCTCATGAGAGAAGCCACTAGTGAAACCTATGGTCCCCGGGTCTATTTTCCATCATATTAATCTTCCAACACTTAGTTATTTCCATTGCTTTTATTTTACTTTGCATCTTTATCACAAAAATACCAAAAATATTATTTTATCATATCTATCAGATCTCACTCTCATAAGTGACCGTGTAGGGATTGACAACCCCTTATCGCGTTGGTTGCGAGGATTTATTTGTTTGTGTAGGTGCGAGGGACTTGCGTGTAGCCTCCTACTAGATTGATACCTTGGTTCTCAAAAATTGAGGGAAATACTTACGCTACTTCGCTGCATCACCCTTTCCTCTTCAAGGGAAAACCAACGCAGTGCTCAAGAGGTAGCAAGAAGGATTTCTGGCGCCGTTACCGGGGAGGTCTATGCAAAAGTCAACATACCAAGTACCCATCACAAACCCTTATCTCCCGCATTACATTATTTGCCATTTGCCTCTCGTTTTCCTCTCCCCCACTTCACCCTTGCCATTTTATTCGCCCTCTCTTTTTTGTTCGCCTCTTTTTCGCTTGCTTCTTGTTTGCTCGTGTGTTGGATTGCTTGCTTGTCACGATGGCTCAAGATAATACCAAATTATGTGACTTTACCAATACCAGCAATAATGATTTCCTTAGCACTCCGATTGCTCCTCTTACCGATACTGAATCATGTGAAATCAATGCTGCTTTGTTGAATCTTGTTATGAAAGATCAATTCGCCGGCCTTCCTAGTGAAGATGCCGCTACTCATCTAAATAGCTTCGTTGATTTGTGTGATATGCAAAAGAAGAAAGATGTTGACAATGATATTGTTAAATTGAAGCTATTTCCATTTTCACTTAGAGATTGTGCTAAAGCTTGGTTTTCGTCTTTGCCTAAAAATAGTATTGATTCTTGGAATAAGTGCAAATATGCTTTTATCTCTAAGTATTTTCCTCCCGCTAAGATTATCTCTCTTAGAAATGATATTATGAATTTTAAGAAACTTAATCATGAACATGTTGCACAAGCTTGGGAGAGGATGAAATTAATGATACGTAATTGCCCTACACATGGTTTGAATTTGTGGATGATTATACAAAAAAATTATGCCGGATTGAATTTTACTTCTAGAAATCTTTTAGATTCGGCCGCGGGAGGCACTTTTATGGAAATCACTTTAGGAGAAGCTACTAAACTCCTAGATAATATTATGGTTAATTATTCTCAATGGCACACTGAAAGATCTACTAATAAAAAAGTGCATGCGATAGAAGAAATTAATGTTTTGAGTGGAAAGATGGATGAACTTATGAAACTATTCGCTAGTAAAAGTGTTTCTTCTGATCCTAATGATATGCCCTTGTCTACTTTGATTGAGAATAATAATGAATCTATGGATGTGAATTTTGTTGGTAGGAATAATTTTGGTAACAACGCGTATAGAGGGAACTTTAATCCTAGGCCTTATCCTAGTAATTCCTCTAATAATTATGGTAATTCCTGCAACAATTCCTATGGAAATTTTAATAAGATGCCCTCTGAATTTGAGACTAGTGTTAAGGAATTTATGAATTCGCAAAAGAATTTCAATGCCTTGCTTGAAGAAAAATTGCTTAAAGTTGATGAATTGGCTAGGAACGTTGATAGAATTTCTCTTGATGTTGATTCTTTGAAACTGAGATCTATTCCTCATAAGCATGATATCAATGAGTCTCTCAAAGCCATGAGAATTTCCATTGATAAGTGCAAAGAAAGAACCGCTAGGATGTGTGCTAAGAAAGATTGCTTTATAAAACCGTGTTCTTCTAATTTTTATGAAAACAAAGATGAAGATCTAAAAGTTATTGATGTGTCCCCTATTAAATCTTTGTTTTGCAATATTAATCTTGATAATGATGGGACTGAATATGATCCACCTTTACCTAGAAGGCGTTCCAAAAATTCGGAGTTTTCAGATCTTGATGCTAAAATTGATAAAAGTGGGATTGAAGAGATCAAAACATTAGATATTAATAAACCCACTATTTTGGATTTCAAGGAATTTAATTATGATAATTGCTCTTTGATAGATTGTATTTCCTTGTTGCAATCCGTGCTAAATTCTCCTCATGCTTATAGTCAAAATAAAGCTTTTACCAAACATATCGTTGATGCTTTGATGCAATCTTATGAAGAAAAACTTGAGTTGGAAGTCTCTATTCCTACAAAACTTTATGATGAGTGGGAACCTACTATTAAAATTAAGATTAAAGATCATGAATGTTATGCTTTGTGTGATTTGGGTGCTAGTGTTTCCACGATTCCAAAAACCTTGTGTGATTTGTTAGGTTTCCGTGATTTTGATGATTGCTCTTTAAACTTGCACCTTGCGGATTCCACTATTAAGAAACCTATGGGAAGAATTAATGATGTTCTTATTGTTGCAAATAGGAACTATGTGCCCGTAGATTTTATCGTTCTTGACATTGATTGCAATCCTTCATGTCCTATTATTCTTGGTAGACCTTTCCTTAGAACGATTGGTGCAATCATTGGTATGAAGGAAGGGAATATTAGATTCCAATTTCCATTAAAGAAAGGCATGGAACACTTCCCTGGGAAGAAAATAAAATTACCATATGAATCTATTATGAGAGCCACTTATGGATTGCCTACCAAAGATGGCAATACCTAGATCTATCCTTGCTTTTATGCCTAGCTAGGGGCGTTAAACGATAGCGCTTGTTGGGAGACAACCCAATTTTATTTTTAGTTTTTTGCTTTTGCTCCTGTTTAGGAATAAATCTTTGTTCTAGCCTCTAGTTAGATGTGTTTTTATGTTTTAATTAGTGTTTGTGCCAAGTTAAACCTATAGGATCTTCTTGGATGATAGTTATTTGATCTTGCAGAAAATTCCAGAAACTTTCTGTTCATGAATAATTGTTAAAAATCACCAGAACGTGATAAAATATTGATTCCAATTGCTGCTGATCAATAAACAAATTTTCTAGGTCTTCCTATTTTGGCTGATTTTTTGGAGTTCCATAAGTTTGCGTTAGTTACAGATTACTACAGACTGTTCTGTTTTTGACAGATTCTGTTTTTCGTGTGTTGTTTGCTTATTTTGATGAATCTATGGCTAGTAAAAGAGTTTATAAACCATAGAGAAGTTGGAATACAGTAGGTTTAACACCAATATAAATAAAGAATGAGTTCATTACAGTACCTTGAAGTGGTCTTTTGTTTTCTTTCGCTAACGGAGCTCACGAGATTTTCTGCTGAGTTTTGTGTTGTGAAGTTTTCAAGTTTTGGGTGAAAGATTTGATGGATTATGGAACAAGGAGTGGCAAGAGCCTAAGCTTGGGGATGCCCATGGCACCCCCAAGATAATCTAAGGACACCAAAAAGCCAAAGCTTGGGGATGCCCCGGAAGGCATCCCCTCTTTCGTCTACTTCCATCGGTAACTTTACTTGGAGCTATATTTTTATTCACCACATGATATGTGTTTTGCTTGGAGCGTCTTGTATGATTTGATTCTTTGCTTTTTAATTTACCACAATCATCCTTGCTGTACACACCTTTTGAGAGAGACACACATGATTCGGAAATTATTAGAATACTCTATGTGCTTCACTTATATCTTTTGAGTTATATAGTTTTTGCTCTGGTACTTCACTTATATCTTTTAGAGAACGGTGGTGGATTTGTTTTATAGAAACTATTGATCTCTCATGCTTCACTTACATTATTTTGAGAGTCTTAAATATCATGGTAATTTGCTTAAAAAATCCTAATATGCTAGGTATTCAAGATAGTAAAAACTTTCTTATGAGTGTGTTGAATACTAAGAGAAGTTTGATGCTTGATGATTGTTTTGAGATATGGAGGTAGTGATATCAAAGTTGTGCTAGTTGAGTAGTTGTGAATTTGAGAAATACTTGTGTTGAATTTTGCAAGTCCCGTAGCATGCACGTATGGTAAACGTTATGTAACAAATTTGAAACATGAGGTGTTCTTTGATTGTCCTCCTTATGAGTGGCGGTCGGGGACGAGCGATGGTCTTTTCCTACCAATCTATCCCCCTAGGAGCATGCGCGTAGTGCTTGGTTTTTGATGACTTGTAGATTTTTGCAATAAGTATGTGAGTTCTTTATGACTAATGTTGAGTCCATGGATTATACGCACCCTCACCTTTCCATCATTGCTAGCCTCTTCGGTACCGTGCATTGCCCTTTCTCACAATGAGAGTTGGTGCAAACTTCGCCGGTGCATCCAAACCCCGTGATATGATACGCTCTTTCACACATAAACCTCCTTATATCTTCCTCAAAACAGCCACCATACCTACCTATTATGGCATTTCCATAGCCATTCCGAGATATATTGCCATGCAACTTTCCACCATTCCGTTTATCATGACACATTCATCATTGTCATATTGCTTTGCATGATCATGTAGTTGACATAGTATTTGTGGCAAAGCCACCATTCATAATTCTTTCATACATGTCACTCTTGGTTCATTGCATATCCCGGTACACCGCCGGAGGCATTCATATAGAGTCATACTTTGTTCTAGTATCGAGTTGTAATCATTGAGTTGTAAATAAATAGAAGTGTGATGATCATCATTTTCTAGAGCATTGTCCCAAGTGAGGAATAAAAAAAGAGAAAGGCCATAAAAAAGAGAAGGCCCAAAAAAATGAGAGAAAAAGAGAGAAGGGACAATGTTACTATCCTTTTACCACACTTGTGCTTCAAAGTAGCACCATAATCTTCATGATAGAGAGTCTCTTGTTTTGTCACTTTCATATACTAGTGGGAATTTTTCATTATAGAACTTGGCTTGTATATTCCAACAATGGGCCTCCTCAAGTGCCCTAGGTCTTCGTGAGCAAGCAAGTTGGATGCACACCCACTTAGTTTCTTTTGTTGAGCTTTCATATATTTATAGCTCTAGTGCATCCGTTGCATGGCAATCCCTACTCCTTGCATTAACATCAATCGATGGGCATCTCCATAGCTCATTGATTAGCCTCGTTGATGTGAGACTTTCTCCTTTTTTGTCTTCTCCACATAACCCCCATCATCATATTCTATTCCACCCATAGTGCTATATCCATGGCTCACGCTCATGTATTGCGTGAAGGTTGAAAAAGTTTGAGATTACTAAAGTATGAAACAATTGCTTGGCTTGTCATCGGGGTTGTGCATGATGAGAGCATTCTTGTGTGACGAAAATGGAGCATGACTAAACTATATGATTTTGTAGGGATGAACTTTCTTTGGCCATGTTATTTTGAGAGGACATAATTGCTTAGTTAGTATGCTTGAAGTATTATTATTTTTATGTCAATATGAACTTTTATCTTGAATCTTTCGGATCTGAATATTCATACCACAATTAAGAAGAATTACATTGAAATTATGCCAAGTAACATTCCGCATCAAAAATTCTGTTTTTATCATTTACCTACTCGAGGACGAGCAGGAATTAAGCTTGGGGATGCTTGATACGTCTCCAACGTATCTATAATTTTTGATTGCTCCATGCTATATTATCTTCTGTTTTGGACATTATTGGGCTTTATTATTCACTTTTATATTATTTTTGGGACTAACCTATTAACCGGAGGCCCAGCCCAGAATTGCTGTTTTTGCCTATTTCAGAGTTTCGCAGAAAAAGAATATCAAACGGAGTCCAAACGGAATGAAACCTTCGGGAACGTGATTTTCGGAACGAACATGGTCCAGAGGACTTGGACCCTACGTCAAGAAATCAAGCAGGAAGCCACGAGGTAGGGGGCGTGCCTACCCCCCTGGGCGCGCCCTCCACCCTCGTGGGCCCCCTGTTGCTCCATCGACGTACTCCTTCCTCCTATATATACCAACGTACCCCCAAACGATCAGATACGGAGCCAAAAACCTAATTCCACCGCCGCAACCTTCTGTACCCACGAGATCCCATCTTGGGGCCTGTTCCGGAGCTCCGCCGGAGGGGGCATCGATCACGGAGGGCTTCTACATCAACAGCATAGCCTCTCCGATGAAGTGTGAGTAGTTTACCTCAGACCTTCGGGTCCATAGTTATTAGCTAGCTGGCTTTCTCTCTCTTTTTGGATCTCAATACAATGTTCTCCCCCTCTCTTGTGGAGATCTATTCGATGTAATCTTCTTTTGCGGTGTGTTTGTTGAGACCGATGAATTGTGGGTTTATGATCAAGTTTATCTATGAACAATATTTGAATCTTCTGAATTCTTTTATGTATGATTGGTTATCTTTGCAAGTCTCTTCGAATTATCAGTTTGGTTTGGCCTACTAGATTGATCTTTCTTGCAATGGGAGAAGTGCTTAGCTTTGGGTTCAATCTTGCGGTGTCCTTTCCCAGTGACAGTAGGGGCAGCAAGGCACGTATTGTATTGTTGCCATCGAGGATAACAAGATGGGGTTTTTATCATATTGCATGAATTTATCCCTCTACATCATGTCATCTTGCTTAAAGCGTTACTCTGTTCTTATGAACTTAATACTCTAGATGCATGCTGGATAGCGGTCGATGTGTGGAGTAATAGTAGTAGATGCAGGCAGGAGTCGGTCTACTTGTCTCGGACGTGATGCCTATATACATGATCATACCTAGATATTCTCATAACTATGCTCAATTCTGTCAATTGCTCAACAGTAATTTGTTCACCCACCGTAAAATACTTATGCTCATGAGAGAAGCCACTAGTGAAACCTATGGTCCCCGGGTCTATTTTCCATCATATTAATCTTCCAACACTTAGTTATTTCCGTTGCTTTTATTTTACTTTGCATCTTTATCAGAAAAATACCAAAAATATCATCTTATCATATCTATCAGATCTCACTCTCGTAAGTGACCGTGTAGGGATTGACAACCCCTTATCGCGTTGGTTGCGAGGATTTATTTGTTTGTGTAGGTGCGAGGGACTTGCATGTAGCCTCCTATTGGATTGATACCTTGGTTCTCAAAAACTGAGGGAAATACTTACGCTACTTTGCTGCATCACCCTTTCCTCTTCAAGGGAAAACCAACGCAGTGCTCAAGAGGTAGTAGTTATTCAGCATGTAAACGGTCAAACCTTGCGGCGCATCTTTGTGCGAACCGTGCTTGCTGCACTTTGAATGTGGCCGAGAGCTGGCTTGATGAAACACCTCGCTTCCTTCTTCTTTTTTTGTGGGGTACCTCGCTTTCTAGTGACCAGTCTCTTGGCTGATCGTCCTAAGAATGCTTATATATGAATAAAGCTTTCTCATTTACCCGCAAAATAGATTAAGCCATATTAACCGGAAAGGAGGGAGTATGGACTAGCACTACTTTTTGGTGTGTCCCGTCAACTCGCAGAACGAGGAGAAGCTTGCAGGACAAGATGAAGCTCGCATACGCCTTTTGACTAATGCAACCTACCCTCGCCCAGGCAGTGGACATGCATCAGTTCATTCGGTGTCAGATTGCCAGAGGCATACACTGTAGTACCCAACATGCGGAGTACCATCATTGTTGGACTTCACGAAGAGGCGAAGAGCCAAGCGCAAGGTTTAGTAGTACAAGTAGTACTAGTACTAGAACCGCATGCTGGAGCGTCTGTACTCTTATTTTATTTTAATCTCTAATAAAGTACACATTTATTCAGGAGAAGGGCAGAAAACGGCAGCCCAATAGTATAGTATTAAAAAAACATCGAACATGTAATGATGATATCGATCAACCATGCTCGCATATATCTTGGCCGCCATGCGAGCCCGTCTGTGTGTTCTCGCTCCTCGTCTCTCTCAAGGAATGGCAAGTAGGCCATTTTACCATCAATTGAGATCGGTTTGCTCACACTCCAGTCCCACATGTCAGTGATATGCCAAGAGGAGGTGCGTTGACCGACTGGCCATATATGTACTTGGTTTTGCACCTTCATCCTACTCCTCCCTCCGTCACAGTTTACAGGGCGCACTTCATTCTGATGCATTTCTCTCAATGCACTTCCACCACCAGAGAGACTTTAGATGCGTTTAGTTTAATGCTCAATTAATTAGGGCGTGATAACCGCAATCAGGTCCACAATTTTCTCTCGATGTACTACGGAGTGGAGTAAGTGCATGCATGTGTGTACCCGGGGTGGAAGCACTGCATGCATGTGTGTACGCATTATTTCCTCTAGTAATAGACGTTGTGCTATAACTACCAATGCTATTTTTTAGGCTGATCGCTAGTCGCCTTGGTCCCAGAGATTTTTTAATTTTTTTTGAAGCGCGCTCTATAAACAGTGACGGATGGAGTAGTATGAGCGGATTCAAAGAAGAGCGTATTGATGGTTGCTTCTTCCGAGCAACTTACAGTGGGAAAGGTGGGGCTTATGATTTGACTGCTCATTACTCACCATTAATGCGGTGCAACAACCGAGCCGAGTCTCCCATGCGGTTGTGCACTACTCCCTCGGTTCTTAAATATACTCCGGAGTATTTGTCTTTCTAGAGATTTCAACGAGTGACTACATAAACAAAATGAGTGAATCTACACTCTAAAATATGCCCATTTGAAATTTGTAAAAAGACAAATATTTAGGAACGGAGGAGTATAATTTTGTGCATGGCACATGGACCCGGATGCTGAAGAGGCTTCTGGCAATGCTATCAAGCTTCCAGCATTTTGTTTACATAATTGACGTATTATACAAATAATTTTCCAGCGAAATTAAATTGTACAATGCTCTGAGCTTTCAGCTTTTGTTTCGTGTGTCTTGCCATCGATGCACTTTCGGAAACAATAAAAAACTAACTTCCTTGCTAATGCATCTCAATGATTAGCAGATCAGAGCTAATATTTACATCACAACTGAAGACAAAGTTGTGAGAAGGTTTTAAATTAAAATTGATCCATGCTTTCATTGGTAGCAACTGTCGGCGTCCTGGGAATGGGGGTCCCCAGACTTGCCTGCCTGCGGCCCAGTACGGCCCGTCTTAACAGCCAACACTCAAGACCCTCGCGAGGGGCCAAGCCTCGCGAGGCGGACGGCGCAAGGCCTCCTTGGGGGTAGCCTCACCAGGCTGGCTCGCGAGGGGCGGAGAGATCAAGGCAAGGGGCACCTCGCGAGGTTCCTATGACGCAAGCCATGACGACTGGGGCCAGGCGAGCGCCAGCGCGCACAGTGTCCTTGTTTCCTCTTTGGTGCTAAAGAGGCGAGCGCAGGCGAGGAGTCCCGAGGCATCAGGCAAAGGTTTCCATATCGGTGCAACGAGACCAAGACCAGCAGGACGGAGGTCACCGTGGAGCCCGAGACGGTGTCACCGCCAGAGCCTTTGGCAGGCGAAGACCACCTTTAGTGAGGATAACTTGTACTAGTTGTCTCCCTTCGAATTTGGCCGTTGTGGGATCCCTTCCCACCTAAACATTTGGGAAGAGGACCAGGGCCTCTATAAATAGGACTAGCCACCACCATAGGGAGGGGGAGGATCATTCAGATCACTCTTGACCACCCGAGCTCACCAAGCACAAGAGCACCTCTCCTCGGGAGGATGTTCTTCCCTTGTAAATGTTCATCCTCAGCCTGAGAGGCAATCCACCACACCACACTGGAGTAGGGTATTACACCACAATGGTGGCCTGAACCAGTATAAACCTTGTGTCTCTTGTTGTGTGGGTTTGACGTGCTAAGCTTTGAGATCACGGTGAGGGCGTGAGCTAGGGGGAGGAGAGATCTCCATGCGCACCCCAGTGTTCGAACCTCAAGGGTTTTGCCGGAACCTGAAATCCAACATTTGGCGTGCCAGGTAGGGGTGCGCAGTAGCCTTCCTTCCGTCAATCCACGCTCTGCCACCACCGCGCCTCGCCCCCATGCATGGCCGACGCTGCTCTTCCGGTTGCGATGACAGACGCCCATGGCGGAGCCGGCGGGCTCCGAGCCTTAGCCCCCGCCTTGCGGCGGGTGCAGTGGCCACCCAAGTTCAAGCCAGAGATGTCGCCGCGTTACGACGGCGCGGCGGACCCGTCGGCCTTCCTGCTGGCGTATGAAGAGGCCATCCAGGAGGCTGGGGGCGACGACAAGGTCATGGCCAATTGGCTTCCCATGGCCCTCACTGGTGCACCACGCGCCTGGCTGCTCAATCTCCCGGGATCCACGGTGGCATCTTGTGGGGAGCTACGTAGCCTCTTTGCTGCGCGCTTCGCGGCACCAGCGCCCCTCGCCGTCACGGCCATCCTCGGCGGCTCGCAAGCGCCGCCCTCGGACCGTCACACCAAGCCGTTTTTTCGCCAAATTGGCACCGCTTCCGTGCGGCAGGGGGCTCCCCCGGGTTGGGCGGCGCCCAAGGCCGACCTAACCTTCGAATCGGGGGATCACCCTGGCACTACCGTCGGCTCGGGCATGCTCCCAATGCTTTGCACACCAACCATCTAAAGCGTAGCCGTCACCAAGACGCTCATCGACGGCGGCGCCAGCCTCAATGTGCTCTCTGTGGAAGCTTTTAGCCTTCTTCACATACCGCTCGAGCGGCTCCGCCCCAGCAAGCCCTTCTCCGGGGTTGGTGGCGGCTCCACCAGCCCCCTGGGGCAGATCCGTCTACCCGTGACCTTCGGCACCCGCGACAACTACCGCACTGAGCTGATCGACATCGACATCGCCCGCATTGGCCTTCCGTACAACGCCATCCTCGAGTACCCGACTCTGGCTCAGTTTATGGCGGTGACCCATCCGGCCTACAACCTCATGAAGATGCCCGGGAGCAAGGGCGTCCTCACCGTAGTTGGAGATACCAAGGAGGCTCTGGTGGCGCTCAAGCTTGCCCTCAAGACCGTCGCGACGGTGCGACCGGCCGATGAGGCCACCTATGGAGTTAAGGAGGCCGCGCCGGCCAAGAAGAAGCAGTTGTTCACTCAAGATCGGGCAGAAACCAAGCAGGTGTCGGTCGAGGAAGATGGGTCCTCTGGAGCCACCTTCACCATAGGTGCCAACCTCGACCCGGTTCAAGAGGAGGCATTGGTGAAGTTCTTGCGTGCAAACAAGGAAGTGTTCGCCTAGGAGCCCAAACAGCTGGTAGGGGTCCCAAGAGGGGTGATCAAGCATCACTTAAGGGTGTGCCCCAATGTGCGCCCTGTGAAGCAGAAGGCGCGGCGACAGTCCACGGAGAAGCAGTCCTTCATCGTCCAGGAAACCCGCAAGCTGGAGGCAGCAGGTGTCATTCGCGAGGTTCGGTACCCGGAGTGGTTGGCGAACCCCATCGTTGTGCCAAATAAAGGTGGGAAGGAGCGCATGTGTGTCGACTTCACCAACCTCAACAAGGCCTGTCCCCAAGATCCGTTCCCGCTTCCACACATCGACCAGATTGTCGACTCCACCGCCGAGGGCGACCTGCTGTGCTTCCTGGATGCGTTTTCAGGCTATCACCAGATCAAGATGGCAGTAGAGGATGTGGAGAAGACGGCCTTCCTGACCCCGTGCGGGGTATAGTGCTACACTTGCATGTGTTCGGGTTGCGCAACGCGGGCATGACCTTCCAACGGCTGATGCACATCGCCCCGGGTCAGCAGCTCGGGAGGAACGCTGAAGCCTACGTCAACGACATTGTGGTGAAGTCTCGGGAGGCAAGAACTTTGATTCAGGACCTGGAGGAGACCTTCGCGAGCCTGCGCCAGGTGGACTTGCGGCTCAACCCGGAGAAATGCGTGTTTGGTGTCCCTTCCGGCAAGCTGCTGGGTTTCCTCGTGTCCCACAGGGGGATCGGGGCCAACCTAGAGAAGGTCAAGGCGATCGACGACATGAGCCCACCGCAAACCCTCAAGGAGATGCAGAAGCTTGCCGGCTGCGTGACTTCGCTGGGGCGCTTCATCTCCAAGCTAGGAGAGCGCGCTCTACCATTCTTCAAGCTGATGAAGAAGAAGGGCCCATTTGAGTGGACCCCGGAGGCCGACCAAGTGTTCCAAGACCTCAAGAGATACCTGACCAGCCCTCCGGTGATGGTGGCGCCCCGCCCTCTCGAGCCCCTGGTGCTCTACCTCGCCGCCACTCCTTACTCTGCAAGCGCAGCTCTGGTGGCGGTTCGAGAAGAGCGCCAGGCCAAGGATGCGTCACGCCGAGCCACGCCCCCATCAGGGGCGATACAAGACCCGGAGGGCACCGCAAGGGTTGCAGCAGTGCCAACAGATGACCAGGCTCAGTAAGACGGCGCCCTTGGGCCTGCGGAGGCCCCAATGAGCGACCAGGCTTCGGGGGGCCCATCACCTCAGGAGGCGCCACAACCTCCGACAGATGTAGGCCTCGTCGGCGCGCCCGCCCTCGTCGAGCACCCAGTGTATTTCGTCGGCACGGTACTGCGGGATGCAATGGCACGGTACCCCATGCCTCAGAAGCTTTTGCTCGCGCTCTTGGTGGCCTCACGAAAACTGTGGCACTACTTCCAAGGTCACCCAATCAATGTCATCTCGGCCTACCCGCTGGAGAGGGTACTCAGGAGCCCCAGTGCTGTGGGAAGAGTCGTCGAATGGAACATCGAGTTGCAAGAATTCCAGTTGGAGTTCAGCACAACCAGGGTCATCAAGGGAGCCGCGCTCACCGACTTCGTAGCAGAATGGACTGACGCCCTGGGGTTTGAAGTAGGCGAGTACCGATCCCTCTCGCATGGAAGTGAAGCACCAGACGGCTGGGTTATGTATTTCGATGGCGTGTTCGCACGCCAGGGCGCGGGGGCTGGAGCAGTGCTCATCTCGCCTACTCAGGACAAGCTCTACTACGCCGTGCGGCTCTGCTTCCAGCATGGCGAGAAGGTCTCCAACAACATCGCGGAGTACGAAGGCCTCATAGCTGGCCTCAAGGCTGCGGTAGCCCTGGGGTGAAGCACCTCACCATCAGGGGCAACTCGCAGCTTCTCGTCAACTTCTCCAACAAGGTATACGAGCCAAGGGATGAGCACATGGAGGCATACCTCGCGGAGCTACGCAAAATGGAAAAGCAGTTCTTGGGCTAAAATTGTAGCACGTGCCCCGTGGCACCAACAGGGAGGCTGACGACATCGCCAAGAGAGCATCCAAGCGACTACCCCAAGAGCCTGGCGTCTTCGAGGAGCGGCTCTTCAAGCCGTCGGCAGCACCTCCACTTTCGAGGCCGATGCCGCCTCGGGAGGAGCTTCCCCAACCACCTGCCTTGGGAGCCCCGGCCTGCGGCCCAACCTCAGAAGCACGCCTACTCCTGGTGCTCGAGCCTCAGGAGGGGTGCTGGACCAAGGAATTCAAGGAATACCTGACACAAGGGACGCTCCCGGAGAAGGAGGAGGACGCGGAGCGTGTGGCCCGACAGGCTACGGCGTACTGCATCCAGGACGGTGAGTTATATAGGAAGCAGCCGAATGATGTTTCCATGTATTGTATCTCCAGGGAACAGGGGAAAGAGTTGCTAGGCTACATACACGGCGGAGACTGCGGGCACCACTCATCGTCACGAACCCTCGTCGGCAAGGCATTCCGCAGCGGGTTCTACTGGCCTACGGCGCTCAACGATGCAACCGAGCTGGTGAAGTCCTGCGAGGCCTGCCAATTCCATGCCAAGAAGATCCATCAGCCGGCCCAGGGCCTCCAGACCATTCTGCTCTCGTGGCCATTTGCAGTCTGGGGGCTGGATATCTTAGGCCCGTTCCCCCAAGCGCCTGGGGGCTGCCGCTACCTCTACATCGCCATCGACAAGTTCACCAAGTGGGCGGAGGTAGAAGATGTCCGCACCATCCCAGCCGGATCCGTGGTCAAGTTCATCAAGGGTCTCGTGAGTCGGTTCGGGGTCCCCAATCGCATCATCACCGACAACGGCTCACGGTTCACTAGCAATCTCTTCAAGACATATTGTGCTAACCTTGGAACACAGATCTGCTACGCTTCGGTGGCACACCCCAGGAGCAATGGTTAAGCCGAACGCGCCAACGCGGGGGTCCTGAGAGGCCTCAAGACCAGGACCTTCAAGAAGAAGCTCGAGGCCTGCGGCAGGGGCTGGCACGACGAGCTCCAGTCAGTGCTGTGGTCCATCCGCACCACCGGCACCAAGCCAACGGGCGAGACCCTATTCTTCCTTGTCTACGGAGCAGAAGCGGTTCTCCCTCACGAGGTCAAGCATCGCTCCGCCCGGGTCCTAGCGTTTGATGAGACACAGCAGGACACCATGTGGAGGATGACCTTGTGCTGGGGGAGGAACGCCGCCGTGAAGCCACGCTCCGAGCGGCAAGATACTAGCAGGCGCTGCAGCGGTATCACTGCCGCAGCATCCGTTCCAGGCGCTGCGCCTGGAACATCCAGCACCTCCGGAAGTTCTATCCATGAAGCAAGGCTCGACGCTCCGCTCGTGACACTCTCACGTAATAATGAGTGGGGCTGTACACACCCCGGAGTCTCAGGAGTGCCGCCCTCGGGCCTCGGGGGCTCCCTCCCATGTCCTAGTGGCAGCACTTAGCTCCGCGCTGGTGAGAAGACAAGAAGACTAGACTAGGTGCCAGACGCGGCTTTTCATTTGCTTTCCGCAGTTGGCTTGCCCCCTCTTTAATGAAAATTGCTTTCTGGTGTTCCTTGCCGGCTTGGTTCCATTGCCTTTTGCCTCCTTTTCTGCCCTCGATTCCTCGTTTTGACCCGTACTCTCCCTCGCATGCCTCGCGAGGGGGCTGGACAGGTGCCCTCGTGAGTGTTTTTCCTGTTCTTCGCAAGGCACCCTCGCTCGAGCTCGCAAGCTGGTGCACCTCTTTCAATCCGTGCCCCTCGGGTACCGCGATGCGAAGCGCTGGGTCATGGCCTGCTGCGCCTGCGACCAAGGCTCGGAAGAATAAGAGTTTCCTAACGAATTTTTGCAGTTCCTAGATGCCTTCCAAGCCAAGGAGGCCTCGCCAGATACTGGGAAATGCGCGCCTCACGAGGCGGAGACTACTTCGAGCGCATCAAGCTAAGTTATTCCTACGCGCCTACATGAAACGTTGATGCTGCAACATGACACAGGAACGATAAACATAGCATAGCAACTTGGAAATCATAGTTGTTGCACGCCCCAGTGGGGCCCCATACATGTCTCTCTCTTAATGCAGGAAGAAAAGGAAGAATGAAACAAAAGTGGCACGAGCTCCCGCGGCAGTTCGCGAGGATGGGCCCATGGCGCTCTCCTGAGCTCAGCCAGACCCCTCCTCGCACTTCACTGGGGCGCGGCAACGAGACGACCCGCCGCCACCCTCGAAGCGGGCGTGGCGGCTGGTCGTAGCCGCTGCTGCTGGAGCTGTCGCCGGAAGAAGAGTCGCCGTAGCTGGACGAGCCATGGCCGGTGCCGAGGGCAAGCCCGCCTTCACCCTCGTCGCGGCCGTCGCCGAGACTGAGCACCTCACCGCCGTTGTTGTCCTCAGGGCAGCACCCGACGCGGCGGCCATCTTCCCCGAATACCCTCACATAGAGGGTCGCGTTGCCATCGTACTTGAAGTGAAGGGAGCACCGCCGGCCCAGGCCGCACACGCGGGCAAACGTCTGCCAGCCGCGAGCCAGGGCTGCGTTGCCTGCGACGGAGACCTCGACCGTGACCCATGAAGCCTTGCCGCAGCAGCCGTCCGCCTGCAGCCAGGACCGCTTGGACCCGTGGCTGGCAGCTCGCCGGCAAAGAAGCGCGGGAGCTGAAGCCAGGTACCGGTCGGGTTCTCTAACCACACGACAAACTCCGGCAGCACCTCCACCGAGTGGAAGTGGGGCCTGGGAGGCCGCGGAACCATGGCGCGCCTCCCTTCATCGACGGGGCTACCACAACCTGGGCGACTCCCACCACGCGAAGAGGCGCCGTTGCGGCCGCGAGGGGCCACGACGGGGGTCGCAGCGTGCTTGCGGGGACGGCCGCGCCCCCTCTTGGTCGCCGATGAGCCAGGCCCCTCCTGGCGGGCCTTCCCCTTCTCTGCGGCCGAGAACCTCTTCGCAGGCACCATGGGTGTCGCTGCCAGCAATGAAGCAAGGGAAAAGAAGTGAGCCGAGCAGGAAGAGATGAGCGATGGGGGCTCCCCCCCTCCTCATTTATAGCGGGAGAAGGCCAACCGGCGATCCCCACGATCACAGGTAATGATGATTTTTTCTGCATGCAGCAGGGACTCGTCAAGTCAGGCAGTTGCCGAGGCAGCATGGGGAAGCGGAGACGCCACGTCCAATCATTCGACACGCGTCAAGCGGGGCTGCAGGCTGTTGGGGCCTGCGGCGCTCCGCACTTGCCCCTTGGCTTCGCCTCGAAGCCAAGTCTGAGCGCGCGTTGGGCCCGGGGGCTACTGTCGGCGTCCTGGGAACGGGGGTCCCCAGACTTGCATGCCTGCGGCCCAGGGCGTGGCTCCACCAGCGGCCCTGTACGGCCCATCTTCACCAGCCAACACTCAAGACCCTCGCGAGGAGCCAAGCCTCACGAGGCGGACGGCACAAGGCCTCCTCGAGGGCAGCCTCGCCAGGCTGGCTCGCGAGGGGCAGAGATATCAAGGCAAGGGGCACCTTGCGAGGTTCTTGTGACGCAAGCCATGACGACCGGGGCCAGGCGGGCGCCAGCACGCACAGTGTCCTCGTTTCCTCTTTGGTGCTAAAGAGGCGAGCGCAGGCGAGGAGTCCCGAGGCATCAGGCAAAGGTTTCCATATCGGTGCAACGAGACCAGCAGGACAACAGGACGGAGGTCACCGTGGAGCCCGAGATGGCGTCACCGCCAGAGCCTTTGGCAGGCGAAGACCACCTTTAGTCGGGATAACTTGTACTAGTTTTCTCCCTTCGAATTTGGCCATTGTGGGATCCCTTCCCGCCTAAACATTTGGGAAGAGGACCAGGACCTCTATAAATAGGACTAGTCACCACCATAGGGAGGGGGAGGATCATTCAGATCACCCTTGACTACCCGAGCTCACCAAGCACGAGAACACCTCTCCTCAGGAGGCTGTTCTTCCCTTGTAACTGTTCATCCTCAGCCCGAGAGGCAATCCACCACACCACACTGGAGTAGGGTATTACACCACAATGGTGGCCCGAACCAGTATAAACCTTGTGTCTCTTGTTCTGTGGGTTCGACGCGCTAAGCTTTGAGATCACGGTGAGGGTGTGAGCTAGGGGGGGAGAGATCTTTATGCGCACCCCAGTGTTCAAACCTCAAGGGTTTTGCCGGAACGCGAAATCCGACAGCAACGTCCCCCAGCTCTGTCTAAATCAACAAGGCATGTTGGGAAAAAAAGTAGCTGTCTGGAGCATGCAACATTCCGATCATTTTGTGCAGTTCCACTAAAATAGAGTTGAGCGTCCCTGTTCCAAAGATATTAAGTGTGATTATGATAATAGAGGACTATTGATGAAACAATAAACACACAAATAGAAGTCGATCACCTTTGCAGTCTATCTTAAGACTAACTAGTTGGAGAAGATTAAGCAAATAGTTGGAAAAGATTAGCCTCGGAGTTGGATGAGGAGGATAGAGCAAAACCAATATCCCTTTGTTCAGTCGCACTGAAATGTAGAGATGTTGCCTGTGTGACATTTTAGTACAACTGCACAAAACACTCTTAAGAAAAAAGTGATTTGTGCAGTTCACCAAAACGTCGCAATAGCAACGAGGTGAAATGGATAGCCCTGTTTGCAAAAAAGAGGTAGAAAGGAAACAATTACTGGCCAATAACAATTGATGACACATACGACGACAAAAAAGAAGCATATTCCTTGTCCTAAGGGAAGATAAAAACACGGTTGTGTTTGTCTAAAACGGTGTGAGGACGAGATTGCAATATGGAAAGTACGCCGGACGAGCTACGTTTTGGGCAAAGAACTATGGAAGATCCGTTGTGTTTGTCTAAAACGGTGTGAGGACGAGATTGCAATATGGAAAGTACGCCGGACGAGCTACGTTTTGGGCAAAGAACTATGGAAGATCCACATGCAAGATTTTCCACATGCAGCGATGTGGGAAGGCAGGCAGTGGAGCAAGGTCGGAGGGGATACCTGGGGGTCATCGGGATCTAACTAGGTGAGCGGCGGTGGGCGGGGTCTGCCCATACTGCGGCAGCGAGCAGGTGGCGTAGGCCCTACCGCGCCGGAGCTTGGTTAGAGAGAACGGCGGGTACCGCAGATCAGGACGTGCTGCCTCGGCGCCGTCGAACGGAGAAACGATGCACATCCTCCCTTTCCGCCGGCGGACGGGATGCAGCCGGATCAGTGACCAACAGTGGGAGAGAGAGAGGCCACCGCCGCCTTGTGTGAGATACTCTGAAGAGAGATAAGCCCAGGCAGGCAGGCTCCATTGTATATAGTGGAGCGGACTAACTTTTTCTCCATAAAAATCGTTTTATATTCTGTGTATGTGCCATTGAGCGATATAACTTTATTTTAAAAAAATGCGCCAACGCATCAAGTCAAACTTTGTTTCGTGCACGCGTGGTACACGGCCTCCGTAGGTAAACAACCGCTACACGCTTTCAAATTAGCACGTGGGCTGCCATTTTCGTATAGAAATGAGCTCCACCGTGTACCCACGTGGGTGTGGCTGGGCACGAAGCGTGAGTACGTGCACCTATTCTCTTCGTGTACGTGCACCACCTACGTGGGGTTGTGTGAGAGAGATACAAACCTAGAGAGATATAGTGTGTGGGTTCGTGAGTGTTTTTGGGGGGGGGGGTCAATCAAAAATGTAACATATGCAATGTGTGTGAAATAGAGTCCTGGATATATCATATATATAGAGGGGGCGATCCACGAGAAGAGAGTGGAGGTATCATCGGCTTGAGGTATCCATAGAATCGAAGAGAGGGATGATGTGTGTGTGTGTGTGCACGTGCGCAATCGATAAAGAGTGCCATCGAATTTGTGTGTGCCCGCATCAAAGATATAGAGTGGCTGGCCTACTGGAACGTGAGAGGGGACAGGTGCAGTTTGTCTCTGTGGCATGGATACCTACCTACAGCGCTTGACTATCGGTGTGTGGTGGGGGAGGCCTAATTAATTATAGAGGTACAATGGCTGGTATATGTGTGGAGGAGGAGAGAGGCCTACCTTATGTATTAAGGGAGATCGATCGGCATCCATGCATATGTGTAGGAGAGGAATAAGGTTGGGAGAGAGACAGAGCTCGAGTGTTGGAGGGGGTGGTAGTGGAGTCGCTTCTAACAAATGGTGGGACTCCGGGAGAGGCTTGCTAGACAAACGGAGGGCACGCCTGCAATATCAATAAGAGAGGGGATGGCTGCCATGTCTGTGCATGTGCGTGCGAGAGACGGGTCAGGAGGCATGCACGAATGATGAGGGGGACGATATGGCTGTGGTAAGCAGACGTAACTACACAGGAAGATCAATCGTCCTTTGTCAGAGAAAGGAGAGACATAACTTGTGAGGTACATCGATCGATGGGTGGGGGGAAAATAGTTAAAGTCGACCTAGGTATATGTAGGGAGATCGATCGGTATACATGCATGTATGTGTTAGAAGCAAATAAGGCCCGGGGAGAAGGATAGAGAGAGAGGGATGCATCTAGGAGGTGGTGCGAGAGGCATACTATATCAAGGGGGAAGGACTGTGTGAGTACGAGATCGATGAAAAGAGTGGTGGGAGTGAGGCATGGACGATGAGAAGAGAAGAGGGGAAGCTTGTGTTTGTGGTAGGCACACCTGGCTAGAGAGGCATATCGATCGATGTGTGCCGTAAAGAAGGAGCTGGGGGGCAACACACACCGTGGGTGAACGACCTAAAGTGAAAAGACGAATTTGCGCGATGAAGCTAGAGAATGCTGAGGGGGAGTGAGAGGGATGCGGGTGTGTGCATGCACGAGAGAAAGTTAGCGCTAGCTACAAAGATAAGAGGATTGTGTGGGTGTAAAAGACGAATAGAGACAATAATTCATTATAAAAAGCGAATTTAGATATTTGAAGAATTTATCATAGTGTTTTAAACCGACGCATGCGTGAATATATATAACGGTGATACACATGGTGTGGTTATGAACATGTTATACTACATATAATATATTTTATCTCTACTCTTATAAAAAACAGAGTTGTTGATGATGGTGTGCCTGCCATCCTGTAATATAGGCCGTCCAATTTATATCTGACGGATAGGAAGGAAACTATGGCAATTTTAAAAAAAGATGCCCACACCCCTCTCCATATTTGCAAATAAGCCATCCCCTTGATCATGTTGATGTTCCGTGGAACGCATGTGCATCTTGCTAGTACTACATATAATATATAGAACATTGATTATAATTTGTGCTAATGTGTGGCTTTTGTAGCTCAGGGCTAAATACTTGTCATAATGTAGGGGGCGGGGCACTATACCTTGTGTGATAAACATGGTGTACGTATGGAACATGGTTTAGATTATGAATATATAGTTAGTACATCAAATGTACTATTATTTGGAATCAACATCAAGTGTATTCAAAAAATTGAATTCGAGTTCATATAGTACACATATTTCATATATATCTCTATAGTAATCATGTGGTGTGTTGTTAATGTAATACACGAATGATGGTTGAAGTTGGCAACAATCATGATTGTAGATTCTTATTGAAATAGAGAAACGGATTCAAATTCAGTTCAAATTGCAGCGGTAGTATAAACATTTGGAATGCACTAAAATGTTTGTATGAGTAGGTTACATGCATTATACAGCCAGCGAAAAAATTTAATTGACATAACATGGATTCATAGTAAAACGGGACAAGACTCTCTCTTTGTGTGGTGTGAATAGTTTTTTTTTGTTGAGGGAAGTGTGAATTGATTTGGTACGTCCAAGTACAATATTACACGTTAGGCTTGTCCCTAAAATTCAACCCGCACCTTGTTATATCCCGAAAATTCAGATATCGTGCTCCCAAAACTGGCGCCTTCACAACCCGCGCCTTGCTATCCCGAAATTACAACACGCACGAAACTCCCTCCAGCTGCCAAATCCCGACACGCGGAATCCCCCTTCTAACCCTGACCAAAAGGGCCGCTAGTTCAAATCGGTGGGGGTACTTTTGTAACACACCCTACATTTTGGACAAGCACGTCCCTAAGTCATGGTTCCCCTCCTCCCATCGCCTCCTTTTCGGCATTCGAAATTCCAGGCCGCCATAACCTCTCCGCTCCAGCCGCGAAACCCCACCCTCCTCCGTCCGCCACCTCACCACTGCCCAACCGGAGCCTCTTCCCCTACGACGTCGTCCACCGCAACAGCTCGACGTCCCTCATCCACCTCCCCGGATGAGGATCCATCGTCCATCCCGTCGTCCCGCCGGTTCAGCCGCCCCGTCCTCCACCTCCAAGGAGCTGCTCCGACGATCGCCTCATCTATGGCGGCTGCTCCATCCCCACAGCGCCGCCTTAACCTGCTCCACCAAAACCGCAGCATCCTCACCGACTCCTCGGACGAAGCCGAGGCCTACTCGGCGCCACCAAAGAGGTTGTACACTCATCACATCGCACCTTCTCCTTAACTCGACCTCCCAGCGCCGACGGTGCTCCATCCCGCACCCCCATGGAGCGGCTACCTCGAAGCCGGCGCCATGGGCGACATCTCCACGACGGCTCTCCCCCAGTGCGAGGCCGCTTCGGCGGTGGCGTCCATACCAGTCGGATCTGCTGCTCCGGCTCTCGCTCGCTAGCTCGCGCTGCTGCTGCTTCTCCGGCTCTCGCTCACGCTGCTGCTGCTGCTCTCCCCTCGCTCGTGCTGCTGCTCTGCTCCGATTTAGCTACGCTTGAGTCGACTGAATCGACTTCTGGGTCAGTCGATTTTCAGGGGGTGGGGGCTCGCCGGAGTTAAGGAAGAACCACCCGCAGCGCAGAGGGGGCTCGCCGGAGAGGTACCCCACTATCTCTCTTAGGGTCCAGGGTGGGGGCAGTGGTCGCCGGTGGTGGGGGCGGTGGCATGGGGATCGCCGGAGAAAAAGCTCGGCGCGGGGAGGGGAGGGGGGCTAGAGGGCTGGCCGAGGCGGCGGCGGACCGGCGGTGGGGAGTTGTTTCGGGGCGGCGAGGCGGCACGGGGCCCGGTGGTTCGGCTGGTGGTGGCTGGCGGATCAGGGGGGTGCAGGTTGAAGATGAACTATAGGCCCTCACTAAACTACATGTCAAGTGCCTCTCTGCTACCATTGCATTCATTTTCGACAATAACATTCAGATTCCACGGTAAATTTCAGTTTCATCAGTTAAGTTCAGAGTCAACAGTTTTTGCCTCGTCTGTTGTAGTCAGGTGGTTTTTGGTGATGTAAATTTTACATCTATTTTACATCATCTATTGGAGATGCTATTAGAATCCCACTTGAGATTAACGATGTATGTCTTGTGTTGCTTCAGCCTTGACGTCTTACGGCTCACCAGAGCTACTCCAACGACAGAACGATCCATCACAACAGAGCAGTGCCCTGGACGCCGTTTACAGATTCCTCAGATCTTCCTCCACACCTCCGACAGCCACCTCTGTCTCAACTTCTTCAGCGACCAACCCAATGATGTTGAGGTCGACACGGCTACAGCAAAGAGGTTGTACACTTGTCGCATCACTTATTACTCTACATTCATGTCGATCCATTAGGGCTATTGTGGTTCAACAAAAAACATAGCAATAGGAAATTTTCCTATGGCACTCTACTATTCAATTATTCATGCATTTTGTTGAAAGGAATGGAGCAAAACATCCACCTGGACCTACTTTTCAAAATCCTATGCATGAAAACAAGACCAAGTGCATTAGTGGCAGAATAACATTCTAACTGTACACGCTTTCATATGGTTTCACTTTATTGATGTTCAAACTTGAGTTCTAAATTAGTTGTGGGGCACATATCGAGGCAGCAATGAATAGTATCTCTGTCTAATATCTGGTTCACCTAGGGTATGCATATGTTGTTCATCTTGGGTGGGAAACAAATAGTAAAGCAATCATCATCTGTCTTTTTATTAAATTAAAGCAATCATCAGCCTGCTATCATTATTTTTGGATCCATCCACTGGTTGTTACCATCACTCTAGATTTATGCATGCTCTCCCTACATAATCTCACCATATTTTTTTCGTATGCATGTCAGATATTGTACACAGTCATGCTGAACATGTAGAGAAAAAGAGAAGAGTTTTGCGCGGCAATACAATGTCATGCAGACATCGCTCCATGGTGGGTTCAATGGCAAACCCTCCCCCCCCTCTCCAGATTGTAATCCAGAGGAAGATATTTGTTCTGAGGTGGATTCAGACGCAGCTGACCACTCCTATTTACCCCCCAAGGTGTTTGCTCTACCTTGGCATGATGATGTTAGTCATATCATGCATATGTTGCCTTGCAGTGCCTACTTTTGACATCATATATGTCATCTGCTTAGTTTAGACATGTTCTGTAATGCCACCTGTTTAGTTTCTATATCATATATGGGAATTATGCAGTCTCATGCTTTTAGCCAGCCATAATATATGTGAAATGTGCAATGCCATCCTGTTTAACCAGGCATCATATATTTGAATGATATCTTGCCCATCCTTTTCTTCATTACATTTCCATTTGTCGACAATGTTTGTACATTAAACTACTCTTCCCGTGAATCAGCCATTTGGGTGGGAGATGGAAAAATCTGGAGTGAAAACAAGGCCTTCAGAGCAGACAGTGCTACCTGTCGAAGCAGATCTCTTGTTGGGTCCCGATAGCTCCTCAGAGATGGATTCAGAGACAGATGACCAGTCCTATTCCCCCACCGAGGTGTATGCTCTAACTTGGCACGGTTATACTGCTCATATCATGCATATGGTGTCTTGCATTGCATAGTTTAGACATCATATACACAATATTCAACACCATGTTCTTAGTTCAGACATCATATCGAATGCCCTCTGTTTAGCATATAAATCACATATGTGAATTAAATCATGCAATCCTGATTACTTAGATAACATGTGTGAATTATGTCATGCGATCCTGTTTAGTTATTCATCATATCTTTGAATTATGTTATGCTATGCTATCCACTTTAGATAGACATCATATATGTGAAATTATGTCATGCTATCCGTTTTAGTTAAATAATATACATGTCAACTATTTCATGCCCTCTTTTTTCCACACTATCTATTGCATCTGTCTCTCATACAATGTTTGTACATTCAACTATGTTTCCTGTCTATCAGCCATTTGAATTAGAGCGGGTGATGGCAGTATCTAGCGGAGTAAAAACACAGTCTTCAAATAAAACAGTGCTACGTCTTGGTGGAGATAGCACGCCGGTTGTACATGCAAGAGAACCAGCCCTACCACACATAACCCAGACTCTCACAGATTGTACCCCTACTGCGATGGTCAGAGAACCAGCTTCACCCAATCTAACCCCAACCCCAGCAGATAGTAACCCAGTTCCTGTTGACACAGCACCATCTCCACCACAGAGCTCCCAAACAAGAGCAGTTAGTAAGGCAGCTCCAGTGCCCAAAGGGCCCGTACTACCACGGCGAACCCCAACTCCACCAGTTAGTACGCCTATTCCTGTGGAGGAAGCACAACCAGCCAGTCATAGTTTAGCATCTATCACATTTGATGTTGTTAAATCCTATGTGCGTATCTTCCCATCTTGGAAATATTATACTGAAGATGAAGGAAAATGCCAGTTGCAGGTGTTTGTCCAGGAGTTATGTGTAAGTAATTTTATTCATGACAATTACTTTGCTTTGTCCCATACATTCTACCTCCATGATGGTTATAATACAGCAATTTTTCCCATTTTTTCTATAGAGAAGGACCGCTTTGGAAACTCAGGATGAGGTAACCCGTGCTAATACCTCTGCTATCTTCAAGAATGCTTGGTGGCAGTATCGGAATTACCTGAAGAAAACGTACTTCACTGGCAAAGAAACTCATCAAATTCCCTTACGTTCTCCTGAGACACATTTACTAGACGATGACTGGGAACGCCTTGTTCTGTACTGGTCCCGAACCAAGAATGTGGTAAGGTCTATGAGCTCATTTTTTCTAAGTACTATATTCTTGTGTCTTATTGTACTCTGTTCATGTAGAACAAGTGCTTAAACCTGAAGAACAACTATTCTAATTTAAGATTCCATTGCTATCGTGCATACTGCTTTGCTCTTGTATCACTGTATTTACTCATACAAACTTATTTTTAAATTGAAGGATCCAATCGAAACTCCAATCGCACAGCAGGTATGTTCACGCATGTTTCTTTAACAGGTTTGCTTTTATCAATAGCTCTGTTGATTTCAATTTCAATTGTGTATACAGTTGACTTCTCATATCATGCACATTACTAGCATCACAATAGAGCCAATAGTGTTGTTGTACATGTAGACCCTCCGTACCCATCTGAAATCTTGTTGTGCCGTGTAGTTTCCCACGCTTTGTATTCTTTCACTGCTGCTTTGTCTTGAACTGATATGATTTGAACCGTGTCTCTATTTTGATTTGGCAAGACAATGCAGTGACCATAGGACATAGATATATGTTTGTTTGATGCTTTTATTATGTACTAGTACTTGGCAATAGAAGACTTAGTAGTTTAATCCTGTCCACCTTACTAATGAACTGGTTCACCGAAATGAGTTTCATATACTAGTACATGCTAAACCTGTTATGTGTCTGCTTGTTTCTTCTTTTAGAATGCTGACAGAATATTGGGGAAGAGTGCCTTATTAAGCAATGGTAAAGGAAGTAATGCAGATAAGGTTCAGGATAGTGAGATATCCTTGTTGGTCTCCAACAAAGCTGATAAAACAACTAAGGAATACTATCTTGAAGACAGTGAGACAACCCCAAAGTCCTGTCTTGGTTTAGTGTTCGAGTTACTGGCCACTACCGCTTGCACAAGCTATTCAAACTCACTGTCTGAATCAGTTCGGTTTCTTGAGTCTCAACTACAAGCTTAAAGACATCGATCAGCTGTGCTGCGACAAGAAGCGGAAGGACTGCGGAAGTCCCTGGAGCATTCAGATGCATACTTTCTGGTGCAACAGCAAGCGTTGGAGGATTTTAGCGCCAAACAGGACAAAGCTAATAAGCTTGCTAAACTTATTGCTAGCATGGTGGATACCCAGGATAACGTTTCTTGAGCTCTTCTGAAGTTGTTTCAGTTATGCTCTTGTTTTGCTGCCGCGTTTATTTGCACTGGTGGCCAATTTTGACGGCCAATGTATGTAATATGCTGCTTTGCTCCCTATATTTGCACTGGTGGCGAACTTTTATGCCCAGTGGATGTAATATGTGTAATAGCTGTAATAGGCTAGTGTTAGTTGCTTGCTTATTTATTTCCTTATTGTCTTGTTTAGTTGTTTGCTTGTAGTCACTGCAGTTCTTTTTTTGCGTTTTTCTAGTGGCCACAATAACCTATTTTTGGTAACTAGGCCACAATAATCATGGCAACACACGGATTGTTGTAACCATAGGCCTCCTGCGGGCCGTAGGATCCATGGGCCTTCTACGGGCCGTAGGACCCATGGACTTTCTACGGGCCTTATGATCCATGGGCCTTCTACGGGCCGTAGGGTCCATTGTGAAGGAAATATGCCCTATAGGCAATAATAAAGTTATTATTTATTTCCTTATATCATGATAAATGTTTATTATTCATGCTAGAATTTTATTAACCGGAAACATAATACTTGTGTGAATACATAGACAAACAGAGTGTCACTAGTATGCCTCTACTTGACTAGCTCGTTGATCAAAGATGGTTATGTTTCCTAGCCATAGACATGAGTTGTCATTTGATTAATGGGATCACATCATTAGGAGAATGATGTGATTGACTTGACCCATTCCGTTACCTTAGCACACGATCATTTAGTATTCTGCTATTGCTTTCTTCATGACTTATACATGTTCCTATGACTATGAGATTATGCAACTCCCGTTTACCGGAGGAACACTTTGTGTGCTACCAAATGTCACAACGTAACTGGGTGATTATAAAGGTGCTCTACAGGTGTCTCCAAAGGTACTTGTTGGGTTGGCGTATTTCGAGATTAGGATTTGTCACTCTGATTGTCGGAGGGGTATCTCTGGGCCCACTCAGTAATGCACATCACTTAAGCCTTGCAAGCATTGCAACTAATGAGTTAGTTGCGGGATGATGTATTACGGAACGAGTAAAGAGACTTGCCGGTAACGAGATTGAACTAGGTATTGAGATACCGACGATCGAATCTCGGGCAAGTAACATACCGATGACAAAGGGAACAACGTATGTTGTTATGCGGTTTGACCGATAAAGATCTTCGTAGAATATGTGGGAGCCAATATGAGCATCCAGGTTCTGCTATTGGTTATTGACCGGAGACATGTCTCGGTCATGTCTACATAGTTCTCTAACCCGTAGGGTCCGCACGCTTAAAGTTTCGATGACAATTATATTATGAGTTTATATGTTTTGATATACCGAAGGTAGTTCGGAGTCCCGGATGTGATCACGGACATGACGAGGAGTCTCGAAATGGTCGAGACATGAAGATTGATATATTGGACGACTATATTCGGACACCGGAATGGTTCCGGGGGTTATCGGATATATACCGGAGTACCGGGAGGTTACCGGAACCCCCCCGGGGGTTTAATGGGCCTACATGGGCCTTAGTGGAGAAGAGGAGAGGCGGCTAGGGCAGGCCGCGCGCCCCCTCCCCCTCTAGTCCGAATTGGACAAGGAGGGGGAGGCGGCGCCCCCTTTCCTTCCTCTCTCTCTCCTCTTTCCCCCTTCTCCTAATCCAACAAGGAAGGGAATCCTACTCCTGGTGGGAGTAGGACTCCTCCTGGCGCGCCCCCTCCTGGCTGGCCGCCTCTCCCCCCCTTGCTCCTTTATATACGGGGGCAGGGGCACCCCATAGACACAACAATTGATCATTGATCTTTTAGCCGTGTGCGGTGCCCCCCTCCACCATAGTCCACCTCGATAATATTGTAGCGGTGCTTAGGCGAAGCCCTGCGTCGGTAGAACATCATCATCGTCACCACGCCGTCGTGCTGATGAAACTCTCACTCAACACTCGGCTGGATCGGAGTTCGAGGGACGTCATCGGGCTAAACGTGTGCTGAACTCGGAGGTGTCGTGCGTTCGGTACTTGATCGGTCGGATCGTGAAGACGTACGACTACATCAACCGCGTTGTGCTAACGCTTCCGCTTTCGGTCTACGAGGGTACGTGGACAACACTCTCCCCTCTCGTTGCTATGCATCACCATGATCTTGCGTGTGCGTAGGAAATTTTTTGAAATTACTACGTTCCCCAACACATTGGTCTTCTACGGGTCGTAGGATCCATGGGCCTTCTATGGGGTGTATAATCATTTCGCCAAACATGGGCCGTACTATTCGTGGACCATAACGGGCCGTTAATAGGCCGTATTTGATAACGCTATGAAAACAGCCCAACGGGTTAACGGGCCACAAACAGGCCCAATGTAGACACGGGCTGAATTTGGCCCACAGACGGAACAGGCCAGTAACGGATCGAACTAACCGAATTCTAGAAATGAGCCCAAGAATAAATGGGCCCTTAGAAGGCCGAAAGTTAACACGGGCTGGAAACGGCTGATGGAATAATGGGTCGTTAATGGGTATAAAGTGATACACTGTTCATTATGGGCCAGTTTCATCTCGGGCCTTTATTGGGCCCAGAGTGACGAAGGGCCTCATATGGGTCGAAAGACATCATGGGCCATACATGGGCCGGAAGTAACAATGGGCTGGAATCATATTGGACGGCCCAGATGAAGCTACTGGGCTTAATTTCGATAGGCCATAACGGGCCGGGAGTTAGCGGGCCGTGAATGGGCGATATACGAACAGGCCGTTAACAGGCTTTCCCTGGGCCGGCCCGTTACCTTTTGACCAAGTCAAACGGGCCGGCCTTTTCAGCGGAATGGGCCTCTGTCGGGTCGTGCCATGTGTCGACGTATCATAGGCGCCTCCTGTCCAATGAGTGGATGACATCTGTCCCAATGGTGAGCCAACACGTGTTTCCTCTGGCCAATGAGAATTTTACACGTGGAAAATCCCCATTGGTCCGGGCTGTTAATGGGTTAACGGATCCAAAACCGGCCCCGATAGCTTAACGGCGACCTGTTATGGTGGATGCCATGTGTCGGTCACCCTTGACGAAAACACTTCTATGACGCGCGATTTATCGTCATGGGAGTGGACACTTCCGTGATGATAATTTTGGTAATGTCATGGAACACTTCTACGACAGCACAGGTATGACTATCTTGATTCTGTCATAAAATTGTCATGGATGTACATGCATGACAGAAAACGCGACCTACTATGACAAACATGTATCATCACGGAAGTGTCTTTTTTTTGTAGTGAAAACTACTACTGTTACTTTTACCACCGTTACCGTTACTTCCATACACTTTGCTACTAAACACTTTGCTGCGGATATTAAGTCTTTCAGGTGTGGTTGAATTGACAACTCAGCTGCTAATAGTTGATAATATTCTTTGGCTCCCCTTGTGTCGAAGCAATAAATTTGGGTTGAATACTCTACCCTCGAAAACTGTTGCGATCCCCTATACTTGTGGGTTATCAATGATCGGGTGTGATAGACTCTACGTTCACATACAACGGGCGTAAGACAGTTTTGCACATGCAGAATACTTGGGTCAAACTTGACGAGCCTAGCATGTACATACATGGTCTCGGAACACTGGAGACCGAAAGGTTGAACGTGAGTCATATAGTAGATATGATCAACTAGAGATGTTCACCATTGATGACTACCCCATCTCACATGATGATCAGGCATGGGTTAGTTGATTTGGATCACGTGTCACTTAGATAACCCGAGGGATGTTTATTTAAGTGGGAGTTCATTAGTAATTTGATTAATTGAACTTAATTTATCATGAACTTAGTCTTATGGCTTTGCATATCTATGTTGTAGAACAATAGCTCGCAATTTAGCTTTCCTATATTTTTGATATATTCCTAAAGAAAACTAAGTTGAAAGATGATAGTAGCAATGATGCGGACTAGGTCCGTGATCTGAGGATTATCCTCATTGTTGCGCAGAAGAATTATGTCCTTGATGTACCGCTAGGTGACAAACCTGTTGAAGGAGCAGATGCAGACATTATGAACGTTTTACAAGCTCGATATGATGACTACTTGATAGTTTAGTGCACCATGCTTTACGGCTTAGAACCGGGACTTCAAAAATGTTTTGAACGCCACGGAGCATATGAGATGTTCCAAGAGCTGAAAATTGGTATTTCGGACTCATGCCCGTGTCGAGAGGTATGAGGCCTCTGACAAGTACTTTGCCTACAAGATGGAGGAGAATAGCTCAGCCAGTGAGCATGTGCTCAGAATGTCTGGGTACTACAATAGCTTGAATCAAGTGGGAGTTAATCTTTCAGATAAGATAGTGATTGACATATTTCTCTAGTCACTATCACCAAGCTACTAGAACTTCATGATGAACTATAATATGCAAGGGATGACGAAAATGATTCCCAAGTTTTTCGCAATGCTGAAATCGGCAAAGGTAGAAACCAAGAAAGTACATCAAGTGTTGATGGTTAACAAGACCACTAGTTTCAAGAAAAAGGGCAAGGGGAAGAAAGGGAACTTCAAGAAGAATGGCAAGAAAGTTGCCACTCCCGGGAAGAAACCCAAAGCTAGACCCAATCCTGAAACTGAGTGCTTCTACTGCAAAGGAAATGGTCACTGGAAGTGGAACTGCCCCAAATACTTGGCGGATAAGAAGGATGGCAAAGTGAACAAAGGTATATTTGATATACATGTTATTGATGTGTATTTTAGTAACCCTTGGGTATTTGATACCGGTTCAGTTGCTAAGATTAGTAACTCGAAACAGGAGTTGCAGAGACTAGTTAAAAGCGAGGTGACGATGTGTGTCGGCAATGATTCCAAGGTTGATATGATCACCATTGCACACTCCCTCTACCTTCAGGACTAGTGTTGAACCTAAATAAATGCTATTTGGTGTTTGTGTTAAGTATGAATATGATTAGATCATGTTATTGCAATACGGTTATTCATTTAAGTAAGAGAATAATTGTTATTCTGTTTACATGAATAAAACCTTCTATGGTCATACACCCAATGTGAATGGTTTATTGAATCTCAATCGTAGTGATACACATATTCATAATATTTATGCCAAAAGATGCAAAGTTGATAATGATAGTGCAACATATTTGTGGCACTGCCGTTTAGGTCATATTGGTGTAAAGAGCATGAAGAAACTCCATGCAGATGGGCTTTTGGAATCACTTGATTATGAATCATTTGATACTTGTGAACCATGCCTCATGGGCAAGATGGCTAAAACTCCGTTCTCCAGAACAATGGAGCGAGTCAATGACTTATTGGAAATAATACATACCGATCTATGTGGTCCGATGAGTGTTGAGGCACGCGACGAGTATCGTTATTTTCTGACCTCCACAGATGATTTGAGTAGATATGGGTATATCTACTTAATGAAACATAAGTCTGAAACATTCGAAAAGTTCAAAGAATTTCAGAGTGAAGTGAAGAATCATCGTAACAAGAAAATAAAGTTTCTACGATCTGATCGCGGAGGCGAATATTTGAGTTACGAGTTTGGACTTCATTTAAAACAATGTGGAATAGTTTCACAACTCACGCCACCTGGAACACCACAGCGTAATGGTGTGTCCGAATGTCGTAACCGTACTTTATTGGATATATGGTGCATTCTATGATGTCTCTTACCAATTTATTACTATCGTCTTAGGGTTATGCATTAGAGACGGCTGCATTCACGTTAAATAGGGCACCATATAAATCCGTTGAGACGACACCGTATGAACTATGGTTTGGCAAGAAGCCTAAGTTGTCGTTTCTTTAAGTTCGGGGTTGCGACACTTATGTCAAAAGGCTTCAGCCCGATAAACTCGAACCCAAATCAGAGAAGTGTGTCTCATAGGATACCTTAAGGAAACAATTGGGTACACCTTCTACCACAGATCCGAAGGCAAGATTTTTGTTGCCAAGAATGGAACCTTTCTAGAGAAGAAGTTTCTCTCGAAAGAAGTGAGTGGGAGGAAAGTAGAACTTGATGAGGTAATTGTACCTTCTCTCAATTTGGAAAGTAGCACATCAGAGAAATCCGTTCCCGTGATGCCTACACCAACTAGAGAGGAAGCTAATGATGATGATCATGAAACTTCAGATCAAGTTACTGCTGGACCTCGTAGGTCGGTAGGTCGAACAGAGCATGTTCCGCACCAGAGTGGTATAGTAATCCTGTCCTGGAAGTCATGTTACTAGACCATGGTGAACCTACGAACTATGAAGAAGCTATGATGAGCCCAGATTCCGATAGATGGCTTGAGGCCATAAAATCTGAGATAGGATCCATGTATGAGAACAAAGTGTGGACTTTGGTGGACTTGCCTGATGATCGGCAAGCCATTGAAAATAAATGGATCTTCAAGAAGAAGACAGACAATGATGGTAATGTCACCATCTACAAAGCTCGACTTGTCGTGAAAGGTTTTTGACAAGTTCAGTTGACTACGATGAGACCTTCTCATCCGTAGCGATGCTTAAGTCAGTCCGAACCATGTTAGCAATTGCCGCATTTTATAATTATGAAATTTGGCAAATCGATATCAAAACTGCATTCCTTAATGGATTTCTTAAAGAAGAGTTGTATATGATGCAACCAGAAGGTTTTGTCAATCCTAAAGGTGCTAACAAAGTGTGCAAGCTCCAGCGATCCATCTATGGACTGATGCAAGCATCTCGGGGTTGGAATATACGCTTTGATGAGGTGATCAAAGCATATGGTTTTTGATAACCCACAAGTATAGGGGATCGCAACAGTTTTCGAGGGTAGAGTATTCAACCCAAATTTATTGATTCGACACAAGGGGAGCCAAAGAATATTCTTGAGTATTAGCAGCTGAGTTGTCAATTCAACCACACCTTAAAGACTTAATATCTGCAGCAAAGTATTTAGTAGCAAAGTAGTATGGAAGTAACGGTAACAGTGGCAAAAGTAACAGTTGTAGTTTTGTAGTAATCGTAACAGTGGCAACGGAAAAGTAACGAAGCAAAGATCAATATGTGAAATGCTCGTAGGCAATGGATCAATGATGGATAATTATGTTGGATGGCATTCATCATGCAACGGTTATAACATAGGGTGACATAGAACTAGCTCCAATTCATTAATATAATGTAAGCATGTATTACGAATATAGTCATACATGCTTATGGAAAAGAACTTGCATGACATCTTTTGTCCTACCCTCCCGTGGCAGCGGGGTCCTAATGGAAAATAAGGGATATTGAGGCCTCCTTGTAATAGAGTACCAGACCAAAGCATTAGCACTTAGTGAATACATGAACTCCTCAAACTACAGTCATCACCGGGAGTGGTCCCGACTATTGTCACTCCGGGGTTGCTGGATCATAACACGTAGTAGGTGACTATAACTTGCAAGATAGGATCAAGAACAAAAATATATTCATGAAAACATAATAGGTTCAGATCTGAAATCATGGCACTCGGGCCCTAGTGACAAGCATTAAGCATAGCAAAGTCATAGCAACATCAATCTTAGAACATAGTGGATACTAGGGATCAAACCCTAACAAAACTAAATCGATTACATGGTAAATCTCATCCAACCCATCACGGTCCAGCAAGCCTATGATGGGATTACTCACGCACGGCGGCGAGCATCATGAAATTGGTGATGGAGGATGGTTGATGATGACGATGGCGATGGATTCCCCTCTCCAGAGCCCCGAACGGACTCCAGATCTGCCCTCCCGAGGAAGAATAGGGCTTGGTGGTGGCTCTGTATCATAAAACGCGATGAATCCTTCTCTCTGATTTTTTTCTCTCCGAAAGTGAATACATGGAGTTGGAGTTGAGGTCGGTGGAGGTCCAGGGGGGCCCACAAGGTCGGAGGGCGCGCCCCCACCCTTGTGACCAGGGTGTGGGCCCCCTTCACTTGATTCTTTCGCCAATATTTTTTATTAATTCCAAAAGTTATCTCCGTGAAGTTTCAGGTCATTCCGAGACCTTTTTATTCTGCACAAAAATAACACCATGGCAATTCTGCTGAAAACAACGTCAGTCCGGGTTAGTTCCATTCAAATCATGCAAGTTAGAGTCCAAAACAAGGGCAAAAGAGTTTGGAAAAGTACATACGACAGAGACGTATCAACTCCCCCAAGCTTAAACCATTGCTTGTCCTCAAGCAATTCGGTTGACAAACTGAAAGTGACAAAGAAAAACTTTTACAAACTCTGTTTGATCTTGTTATTGCAAATATGTAAAGCCAGCATTCAAGTTTCCAGCAAAGATTATGAACTAACCATATTCACAATAACATTTAGGTCTCACATTTACTCATATCAATGAAATAATCAACTAGCGAGCAATAATAATAAATCTCGGATGACAACACTTTCTCAAAACAATCATGGTATGATATAACAAGATGGTATCTCGCTAGCCCTTTCTGAGACCGCGGAACATAAATGCAGAGCACCCCTGAAGATCAAGGACTGACTAGACATTGTAATTCATGGTAAAAGAGATCCAGTCACAGTCATACTCAATATAAATTAATAGCAATGCATACAAATGACAGTGGTGCTCTCAAACTGGTGCTTTTTATAAGAGGATGATGACTCAGCAATAAAAGTAAATAGATAGGCCCTTCGCAGAGGGAAGCAGGGATTTGCAGAGGTGCTAGAGCTTGAGTTTTGAAATAGAGAAAAATAATATTTTGAGTGGTATACTTTCATTGTCAACATAACAACCAAGAGATCTTGGTATCTTCCATGCTACATACATTACAGGCGGTTCCCAAACAGAATGGTAAAGTTTATACTCCCCCACCACCAACAAGCACACTCCATGGCTGGTCCGAAACAACGGGTACTGTCCAACTAACAACAATCCTGGGGGAGTTTTGTTTGCAATTATTTTGATTTGATTTGAGCATGGGACTGGGCATCCCGGTTACTGGCCATTTTCTCATGAATGATGAGCGGAGTCCACTCATCGTGAGAATAACCCACCTAGCATGGAAGATATTGACAGCCCTAGTTGGTACATGAGCTATTCGAGCATACAAAATAGATTATCATTTGAAGGTTTAGAGTTTGGCACATGCAAATTTACTTGGAACGGCAGGTAAATGCTGCATATAGGAAGGTATGGTGGAGTCATATGGAATAACTTTGGGGTTTATGGAAGTGGATGCACAAGCAGTATTCCCGCTTAGTACAGGTGAAGGCTAAAAAGAGACTGTGAAGTGACCATCTAGAGAGCGACAACAGTCATAAACATGCATTGAGATTAACCAACATTGAATGCAAACATGAGTAGGATATAAATCACCATGAACATAAATATCGTAGAGTCTATGTTGATTTTGTTTCAACTACATGTGTGAACATGTGCCAAGTCAAGCCACTCGAATCATTCAAAGGAGGATACCATCCTATCATACTACATCACAGCCATTTTAATTTTCATGTTGGCATGCAAGGTAAACCATTATAAACTCCTAGCTAATTAAGCATGGCATGAGTAACTATAATCTCTAATTGTCATTGCAAACATGTTTCATTCATAATAGGCTGAATCAGGAACGATGAACTAATCCTATTAAAAAAACAAGATAGGTCGAGTTCATACCAGTTTTTCCTCATCTCAGTCATTTCATCATATATCGTCATTATTGCCTTTCACTCGCACGATCGAACGGTGTGGATCATAATAATAGTGCACGTGCATTGGACTAAGCTGGAATCTGCAAAAAAAAATCAAAGGAGAAGGCAAGGTAATATGGGCTCTTTGTTAGATCAACAATAATGCATATGAGAGACACTCAACGTTTTCATCGTGGTCTTATCCTCTTGACCCCCAAAGAAAAGAAAAGAATTTCAAAGAAACACACTGAAATATTTTTGGAGTTTTTATTTTTCTGAAAAAAGTAAAACAAGAACGAGAAAAACTATTTACACGGGAAAGCTCCCAACAAACAAAAGAAGAACGAGAAATCTTTTTGGGTTTTCTTTTAATATTACTACTAAGCATGCATAGAAAGTAAATTAAATACAATTAATATTTTTTTGTTTTGCTTAAGGTTTTTCAAACGCACAAGAAGAAAGCGGAAAAAGAAATAAACTAATATGGATAATACAATGAAAAAGTATGAATACCGACAAATAGAATGAATGTGTGAACATGAATGTAATGTCGGTGAGAAATACGTACTCCCCCAAGCTTAGGCTTTTGGCCTAAGTTGGTCTAAGGCCACCACTGGCCTGGATGATATCCGGAGTTGAAGTCGGGGTTGTACTGAGATGCATCAGCTACTGCCTGAAGGGCTGCAGCATGGAGGCGAGCAGCCTCTGCTGTTCTCTCATACTCGTTTGCTTCCTCTCTAGTTATAAAATATCGCCCATTTGCCTGAAAGTTAAAGAAAGCAGGAGCAAGAAGAGTAACAAGGACGGCACGCCGTATATCAAAGATTAGTCGGTACTGGAGGAGCTATTTGTTCCTCTTAAGAAACTAGTAACGTACCATAGCCTCATAATCTAGAAAAGCAGGTGGCAACTCAATATCATACCCTCTAATGGGTACACCCAAATATTTAGCTAAACGAGTTGCATAAATCCCGCCAAATAAATCTCCATCTTTAGCATTAAGATGTAGCCTTCTAGCAATAATGGCCCCCAAGTTATATTGTTTATCACCTAACACCGCACACTTGAGGACACTAAGATCTGGAACGCAAATATGGCCATGCTCATGTTTATCGTTAATGCATCTACCTATAAAGAGAGCAAAATAATGTATGGCAGGAAAGTGAATGCTCCCTACGGTTGCTTGTGTGATAATAAAAATACTACTTTTGCTTTTATTTAAACTAAATAATAAAAATTAAAAGATGAGTACAAAAAGTTTGTGCTTCTAAATTTATCCATCTCATGTTCATCAAAAGGAATCCGTTAACAAGGTTGATCAAGTCTTATTAACAAACTTCTTCCGAATGACATGAAACCGGAGAATCTTCGAATAACACTAGGTTACCTCAACGGGGATATGCACTTCCCCAACAATAATAATATCATATTTCTTTTTAACAGTAGGAAGAGGGAATTCAAAACCTCCAATAGTGATAGTTGAAAATTTTCCAATAGAATTGATACTATGAACTTGAGATTGTTTCTTCAGAAAGTGTACTGTATGCTCATTACCATTAACATGAAAAGTGACATTGCCTTTATTGCAATCAATAAAAGGGTCTACCAAGGATAATCGACATACTATCGTCCTCGGGAATATCAAGAATAACAAAGTTCGTTAAGATTGTAACGTTTGCAACCACAACAGGCACATCCTCACAAATATCGATGGGTATAGCAGTTGATTTATCGGCCATTTGCAAAGAAATTTCAGTAGGTGTCAACTTATTCAATTCAATTCTACGATATAAAGAGCAAGGCATAACACTAACACCGGCTCCAAGATCACATAAAGCAGTTTTAACATAGTTTTTTAATGGAGCATGGTATAGTTGGTACTCCTGGATCTCCAAGTTTCTTTGGTATTCCACCCTTAAAAGTATAATTAGCAAGCATGGTGGAAATTTCAGCTTCCGGTATCTTTCTTTTATTTGTAACAATATCTTTCATATACTTAGCGTAAGGAGGCATTTTAAGCATATCAGTCAAACGCATACGCAACAAGATAGGTCTAATCATTTCAGCAAAGCGCTCAAAATCCTCATCATCCTTTTTCTTGGATGGCTTAGGAGGAAAGGGCATGGGTTTCTGAACCCATGGTTCTCTTTCTTGACCATGTTTCCTACCAACAAACTCTTTCTTATCATAACGTTGATTCTTTAATTGTGGGTTATCAAGATCAATAGCAGGTTCAGTTTCTACATCATTATCATTACCAGGTTGAGCATCATCATGATCATCATTATTAGCATTATCACCAGATTGTGTCTCAACATCGGAAATAGAAATATCATTGGGATTCTCAGGTATGTCTATAGCAGGTTCACTAGGACGCAAAGTCCTATCAGTTTTCTTTTCTTTTTATTACTAGGACTAGGTGCATCAGTATTAGTTCTCTGATAATCCTGCTCAACTCTCTTAGGATGGCCCTCAGGATACAAAGATTCCTGGGTCATTTTACCACCTCTAGTCATAACCCTAACAGCATTATCATTATTTTTGCTATTCAACTCTTTAAGCAAATCATCTTGAGCCTTAAGTACTTGTTCTACTTGAGTTGTAACCATGGAAGCATGTTTACTAATAAGCTTAAGATCACTAACATTTCTACTCATATAATTACTCAGGTGATCAAGCATGTAAGCATTTCGTCTCAATTGCTACTGACATAAGCATTGAAATTTTCTTGTTTAACAATAAAATTATCAAACTCATCAAAGCATTGACTACCAGACTTATTATGAGGAATGTCACCTTCATCAAATCTACGGAGAGAGTTTACCTCTACTACCTGTGTCGGGTTATCAAGACCATGTATTTCTTCAATAGGTGGTAGATTCTTAACATCTTCAGCTTTAATACCTTTTTCTTTCATAGATTTCTTTGCCTCTTGCATATCTTCAGGACTGAGAAATAGAATACCCCTTTTCTTCGGAGTTGGTTCAGGAAGTGTCCAATCATTTTCATTACTCAATATATTATTCAATAGCAATTCAGCTTGCTCAACAGTTCTTTCCCTGAAAACACAACCAGCACAACTATCCAGGTGGTCTCTGGAAGCATCGGTTAGTCCATTATAAAAGATATCAAGTATTTCATTTTTCTTGAGAGGATGATCAGGCAAAGCATTAAGTAATTGGAGAAGCCTCCCCCAGGCTTGTGGGAGACTCTCTTCTTCAATTTGCACAAAATTAAATATTTCCCTTAAAGCAGCTTGTTTCTTATGAGCGGGGAAATATTTTTCAGAGAAGTAGTAAATCATATCCTGGGGACTATGCACACAACCAGGAGCAAGAGAGTTAAACCATAATTTAGCATCACCCTTTAATGATAAAAGAAACAATTTGAGAATATAATAATAGCGAATTTTTTCCTCATGAGCAAATAGGGTGGCTATATCATTCAGTTTAGCAAGATGTGCCACAACAGTTTCAGATTCATAACCATAGAAAGGATCAGATTCAACCAAAGTAATTAACTCAGGATTGATAGAGAATTCATAATCCTTATCAGTAACAAAGATAGGTGAAGTAGCAAAAGCGGGATCATATTTCGTTCTAGCATCCAAGGATTTTTTTTCAACTTAGCTAACAATTTCTTAAGACCCTTCCTATCATTACAAGCAAAGAGGTCTCTAGCAGTTTCTTCATCCATAACATAACCCTCAGGTACAACATGCAATTCATATCTAGGGGGAGAATCATAATCATCATTTTCAACAATATCATCAGTTTCAGTAATTTCATTCTCTCTAATCCTAGCAAGTTGTTCATCAAGAAATTCACCTAGTGGCACAGTATTATGCACGGAAGTAGTATCATCATAAGCATCATGCATAGCAGAAGTGGCATCATCAATAGCATGTGTAGGTGTCGCAAGTTTACTCAAAACAGAAGAAGAATCAAGTGCAGAGCTACATGGCAGTTCCTTACCTCCCCTTGTAGTTGAGGGAAAAATCTTAGTTCTTTGATCTTTCAAATTCCTCATAGTGATCAACAGATATAAATCCCAAGTGACTCAGAGAATAGAGCTATGCTCCCCGGCAACGGTGCCAGAAAAAGGTCTTGATAACCCACAAGTATAGGGGATCGCAATAGTTTTCGAGGGTAGAGTATTCAACCCAAATTTATTGATTCGATACAAGGGGAGCCAAAGAATATTCTTGAGTATTAGCAGCTGAGTTTTCAATTCAACCACACCCGAAAGACTTAATATCTACAACAAAGTATTTAGTAGCAAAGTAGTATGGAAGTAACGGTAACAGTGGCAAAAGTAACAGTAGTAGTTTTGTACCAATCGTAACAGTGGCAACAGAAAAGTAACGAAGCAAAGATCAATATATGAAAAGCTCGTAGGAAATGGATCAATGATGGATAATTATGTTGGATGGCAGTCATCATGCAACGGTTATAACATAGGGTGACACGGAACTAGCTCCAATTCATCAATATAATGTAAGCATGTATTCCGAATATAGTCATATGTGCTTATGGAAAAGAACTTGCATGACATCATTTGTCCTACCCTCCCATGGCAGCGAGGTCCTAATGGAAACTAAGGGATATTAAGGCCTCTTTTTAATAGAGTATGGGACCAAAGCATTAGCACTTAGTGAATACATGAACTCCTCAAACTACGGTCATCACCGGGAGTGGTCCCGACTATTGTCACTCCGGGGTTGCCGGATCATACCACGTAGTAGGTGACAATAACTTGCCATATAGGATCAAGAACACAAATATATTCATGAAAACATAATAGGTTCAGATCTGAAATCATGGCACTCGGGCCCTAGTGGCAAGCATTAAGCATAGCAAAGTCATAGCAACATCAATCTTAGAACATAGTGGATACTAGGATCAAACCCTAACAAAACTAACTCGATTACATGGTAAATCTCATCCAACCCATCACGGTCCAGCAAGCCTATGATGGGATTACTCACGCACGGCGGTGAGCATCATGAAATTGGTGATGGACGATGGTTGATGATGACGATGGCGACGGATTCCCCTCTCCGGAGCCCCGAACGGACTCCAGATCTGCCCTCCCAAGGAAGAACAGGGCTTGGTGGCGGCTCCGTATCGTAAAACGCAATGAATCCTTCTCTCTGATTTTTTTCTCCCCGAAAGTGAATATATGGAGTTGGAGTTGAGGTCGGTGGAGGCCCAGGGGGGTCACAAGGTCGGAGGGCGCACCCCCCACCCTTGTGACCAAGGTGTGGGCCCCCTTCACTTGATTCTTTCGCCAATATTTTTTATTAATTCCAAAAGTTATCTCCGTGAAGTTTTAGGTCATTCTAAGAACTTTTTATTCTGCACAAACATAACACCATGGCAATTATGTTGAAAACAGTGTTAGTCCGGGTTAGTTCCATTCAAATCATGCAAGTTAGAGTCCAAAACAAGGGCAAAAGAGTTTGGAAAAGTAGATACGACAGGAAAGTGAGTGGGAGCTCAGTAGCATTTCTGATATTATATGTGGATGACATATTGCTGGTCGGAATGTCGGGGAACGTAGCATGCAATTTCAAAAAAAAAATCCTACGATCACGCAAGATCTATCTAGGATATGCATAGCAACGAGAGGGGGAGAGTGTGTCCACGTACCCTCGTAGACCGAAAGCGGAAGCGTTAGGTTAACGCGGTTGATGTAGTCGAACATCTTCACACTCCAACCGATCTAGTACCGAACGTACGGCACCTCCGAGTTCAGCACACGTTCAGCTCGATGACGTCCCTCGAACTCTTGATCCAGCACAGGGTCGAGGGAGTGTTCCGTCAGCACGATGGCGTGGTGACGGTGATGGTGATGTGATCCGCGCAGGGCTTCGCCTAAGCACTACGATGCTATGACCGGAGGAGTAAACTGTGGAGGGGGCACTTCACACGGCTAAGAGAATAACTGTTGTGCTATGGGGTGCCCCCTTGCCCCCATATATAAAGGAGGGGAGGAGGAGGCCGGCCACCAAGGGGGCGCGCCATGGGGGGAGTCCTACTAGGACTCCACTCCTAGTAGGATTCGCCCCCCCCCCCCTTTCCTTTCTCATCGAAGGGGGAGAAGGAAGCAGAGGGAGAGGAGAGAGAAAGGGGGCCGCGCCCCCTCCTCCTTGTCCTATTCGGACTCCCTTGGAGGGGGGCGCGGCACCCCTTGCGGGCTCCCCTCTCTCTCCACTAAGGCCCATGTAGGCCCAATACTTCCCCGGGGGGTTCCGGTAACCCATCGGTAGTCCGAAATATACCCTAACCTTTCCGGAACCATTCCGGTGTCCGAATATCATCGTCCAATATATCAATATTTACCTCTCGACCATTTCGAGACTCCTCGTTACGTCCGCGATCTCATCCGGGACTCCAAACAATCTTCGGTCACCAAAACACATAACTCATAATACAAATCGTCATTGAACGTTAAGCGTGCGAACCCTATGGGTTCGAGAACTATGTAGACATGACCGAGACATATCTCCGATCAATAACCAACAGCGGAACCTGGATGCTCATATTGGTTCCTACATATTCTACGAAGATCTTTATCGGTCAAACCTGAAAGCACAAGTGCTCCCTCGGTGATTTTGGTAATTAATGTCAACATATCTCTTGTTGGACTAATGCTTCTACCTAGTATGTTTCAGATAAGTTCAAAAATGGAGTGGCATGGACTAGAGGATGTGGAACCCCTTCAAGATGCTGAGGACAAAGGATTGGCTCAAGCTCAAAGCTTAGGACTCTACATTTTCTATTTTAGTGGTCCAAGATCACATTGAGTCCATAGGAAAGCCAATACTATTAAGAGGGGATGAGGTGTTGCTTAATGGCTTGCTTGCTCAAAGTGCTTAGTGATATGCTCCAAAGCCCTTCAACCCGTTTCTCACATCCACATATGTCCCAAACCAAAAGTCAAACTCGTCCCCACCGAAACTTTCTATCCGGCGCCACCGAGTTCAGTTGACATAGCCACTGCCAGAAACCCTAATCGGTTCGGTCTCACCGATGGGACCTCAGTCTCACCGAGATGGGCTTGCAAACTCTCTGTTGCCTATTGCAATCATTTCGGTCCCACCGAGATATGCAATCGGTCCCGCCGAGTTTTCTTGGCCAACTCTCTGTTTCGCTTATTACCCAAATCGGTCCCACCAAGTTTGTGTAATCGGTCAAACCGAGTTCAGGCTTTACCCTAACCCTAGCACATCGGTCCTACCGAGTTGATCATATCGGTCCCACCGAAATGCCTAACGGTCACATTATGAACTAAATCGGTCTGACCGAGTTTCATGATTCGGTCCCACCGAGTTTGGTAAATTGTGTGTAACGGTTAGATTTTGCGTGGAGGCTATATATACCCCTCCACCCACTCTTCATTCGTGGAGAGAGCCATCAGAACATGCCTACACTTCCAACATACATTTTCTGAGAGAGAACCACCTACACTTGTGTTGAGGTCAAGATATTCCATTCCAACCACATAAATCTTAATCTCTAGCCTTCCCCAAGTTGCTTTCCACTCAAATCATCTTTCCACCAAAGCCAATCCTATGATAGAGAGTTGAGTGTTGGGGAGACTATCATTTGAAGCACAAGAGCAAGGAGTTCATCATCAACACACCATTTGTTACCTCTTGGAGAGTGGTGTCTCCTAGATTGGCTAGGTGTCACTTGGGAGCCTCCGTCAATATTGTGGAGTTGAACCAAGGAGTTTGTAAGGGCAAGGAGATCGCCTACTTCGTGAAGATCTACCCAAGTGAGGCAAGTCCTTCGTGGGCGACGGCCATGGTGGGATAGACAAGGTTGCTTCTTCATGGACCCTTCGTGAGTGGAGCCCTCCGTGGACTCACGCAACCGTTACCCTTCGTGGGTTGAAGTCTCCATCAACGTGGATGTACGATAGCACCACCTATCGGAACCACAGATAAAAAATCTCCGTGTCTCCAAATTGCGTTTGCACACTCCAATCCCACCCCTTTACATTCTTGCAACTTGCATGCTTTACTTTCCGCTGCTCATATACTCTTGTCATGCTTGCATGATATGTATTGTGAATGGTTAAACTTGTGCCAAAACTCCACATCAACTTAAGGAAATTAAAAACTGCTACTTTTCGTCTTAGAGTCTATTCACCCCCCCCCTATAGACACCTCTTCTCGATCCTTTCAATTGGTATCAGAGCTTTGGTCTCCATTGCTTTGGTTTAATCACCATTGGAGGAAGATGGATGAGTCTACGTTGGGGAGTCTTAGACGTAGAGTGCCTATTCTTGATGGAGAGTTCTTTCATGAGTGGAAAAATGAAATGCTTGAGATTTTCAATGAATATCATTTGAACAAGTACATTACTAGCCCTTGTGCATCTCATGTTGATCCTTTGCATCCTACCCTTGATGAGTCTATTGACATGATCCGCAACCTTAGAACTGTTAATCTTATCACTAGAGGCTTGCCTAGAAACTTGATTGGATGTTTGCCTACTCTTGATTGTGCCTACACTATATGGAGATTTCTTGAGGAAAGATTTCCAAACTATTCCTTGCAAAACCTAGATGAAATTCTTCATAAGTCTATTGCCTTGAGTAAGATGAATTCTAGTGATCCTAGCTTTGGTGATTGTCTATTTGAGCTTACCAATCTCATGCGTGCCAAAGGAAATGTTGGAATCATTAGCAATATCATATCCGAAGCTATTAGAATTCATAAAGGTGACCATTGTGATGATCATTTATCTAATGAATTACCCTCTCTAGGAATTGATCAAATACAAGACAATGTTGAACATGGATACTATGATGAGGATGATGATAGTGACTATGATCTTGACGATGCGATGAGACACTTTGGTCTTATGGCTAATCTTCGCGGCTACATGGCTGGAGGAAAGGAATGGGTCCTTGATAGTGGATGTACTGATCATATGACCGGAGACAAAGATATGTTTCGTGAGCTTGCTGAAAACGACGGCCCTCGAAAGTATGTCACTTTTGGTGATAACTCAAAGGGTAAGGTGGCCATCTCACATGATAGCTCCATACAAAATGTCATGCTCGTTGAATCTCTTGGGTACAATTTACTTTCAGTATCTAGACTTGCTGATTTCGGTTTCAATGTCCTATTTACTAAAGTAGATTACCAAGTGTTTCGAAGAGACAATCATAAAATGGTATTTACCGATATACGTAGAGGTGATCTTTACATTGTCGATTTCACTAAAAAGGCTCAACCTAGAACTTGCTTAATTGCTAAATCTTCTAAAGGCTGGTTGTGGCATAGAAGGTTAGGTCATGTGGGCATGCGAAATCTTGATAAGCTTATTAAAGGTGATCATATCCTTGGAGTAAAAGATGTTATATTTGACAAGGATAGACTTTGTAGTGCTTGTCAAGCAGGAAAACAAGTTGGAGGGAGTCACCCCGTGAAGAACATCATGACCACGAGAAGACCACTCGAGCTACTTCATATGGATCTCTTTGGTCCCAATGCCTACAAGAGTCTCGGTGGTAACTCATTTGGTCTAGTCATAGTCGATGATTTTTCAAGATTTACGTCGGTGTTCTTTCTTGATGACAAATCGCAGGTCCAACAGATCTTCAAACACTTCGCTAGGAAGGCCCAAAATCAATTTGAAGTGAAGATCAAGAAGGTTCGGAGCGACAATGGAACGGAGTTCAAGAACGCAAATGTGGATACCTTTCTTGACGAAGAGGGGATTTCACACGAGTTCTCGGCTACGTACACACCTCAACAAAATGGAGTTGTTGAGAGGAAGAACCGGACTCTTAATGAGATGGCAAGAACAATGCTTGATGAGTACAAGACTCCAAAACACTTTTGGGCGGAAGCGGTTGAGACAGCTTGTCATGCAACAAATCGCTTGTATCTTCACAAGCTACTCGGCAAGACGGCATACAAGCTCCTCACCGGTAACAAACCCCAAGTTGGATACTTTCGAGTATTCGGCTCAAAGTGTTACATTCTTGATAAGCATCGTCGTTCTAAATTTGCTCCTAAATCTCATGAAGGTTTCCTACTTGGTTATGGCTCAAACTCTCACACTTACCGTGTCTACAACAATTTCACCCGAAAGGTTGAAGAAATGGTAGATGTGAAGTTTGATGAATCTAACGGCTCGCAAGTAGAGCAATTGCCAATTGATGTAGGAGATAAAGATCCTTCGGAAGCAATCCAAGACTTGTCTATTAGCAAGATTCGTCCAACGGAGGTGAAGGAGAGTACCTCGTCCGTCCAAGTGGAAACTTCCACGTCACGACAAGGTGAACCAAGAGTTGATACGGAAGCATCCACAAGTGGGACACACCAAGACGAAGAAAACAAGGAAGTACACCAAGATGAACATCAACAACCTCCTTCTCCACCACGACAAGAGAATGACAACGTCAACAATGAAGAAGGCCAAGAAGAAGAACAAGATGAAGAAGATGTTCCACCCCGAGCCAAGCAAAAGCTCCCACGAGTTCGAGCAAGAGTCGCCAAAGACCATCCCGTCGAGCAAATCTACAATGATATCCAAACCGGGAGAATCACTCGCTCTAAAACTCGTTTGGCTAACTTTTGTGAACATTATTCATTCATCTCTAGCATTGAACCTATGAAGGTTAAAGAAGCATTGGAAGATCCGGATTGGATAAACGCTATGCATGAAGAGCTACACAACTTTGAGAAAAATCAAGTGTGGACATTGGTTGAGAAGCCCGACAACAACCACAACATCATCGGTACCAAATGGGTGTTTCGCAACAAGCAAGATGAAGATGGACAGGTAGTTCGCAACAAAGCACGTCTCGTCGCCCAAGGCTACACTCAAGTCGAAGGTATGGACTATGGTGAGACATATGCCCCCGTTGCTAGACTTGAGTCCATTCGCATCTTACTTGCTTATGCTAATCACCATGATATCACCTTGTACCAGATGGACATTAAAAGTGCTTTCCTAAATGGTGAAATTGAGGAGGAATTTTATGTTAAGCAACCTCACGGCTTTGTCAATCCTAAGAAACCTAATCATTTTTACAAACATCACAAAGCTCTTTATGGTCTTAAACAAGCTCCTAGAGCGTGGTATAAATGCTTGACCAAGTTCCTTATTGAAAAAGGCTTTGAAATTGGAAAAATAGATTCTACTCTTTTTACTAAAAGGGTTAATGGAGAACTATTTGTGTGCCAAATCTATGTTGATGATATTATATTTGGTTCAACTAACCCTCACTTTAGTGAGAAGTTTGGAAAGCTAATGTTAGAGAAGTTTGAGATGTCTATGATGAGTGAACTCAAATTCTTTCTCGGTTTGCAAATCAAGCAAACTAAGGAAGGTACCTTTGTCTCTCAAACAAAGTACACCAAGGACTTATTCAAGAAGTTCAATATGCAAGAATGCAAAGGTATGACTACACCCATGCCTACTAGTGGACATCTTGATTTGACCAAAGATGGTGAACCAGTCGATCAAAAGGTTTACCGCTCCATGATTGGTTCATTGTTATATCTATGTGACTCTCTTCCCGATATTATGCTAAGTGTGTGCATGTGTGCACGATATCAAGCGGCCCCTAAAGAATGTCATCTTAAGGCTGTGAAAAGGATAGTGAGATACTTAATACACACACCAAATTTTGGCATTTGGTATCCTAAGAGGTCTTCTTTCGATCTTGTTGGTTACTCCGATTCCGACTATGCCGGAGACAAGGTTGATAGAGAGTCCACTTCGGGTACTTGTCAATTTCTTGGTAGATCTCTTGTATCGTCCTCCAAGAAACAAAACTCGGTATCCTTATCCACCGCCGAAGCGGAATACATTGCCGCTGGTTCATGTTGTGCTCAATTACTTTGGATGACCCAAACTCTTAAAGATTATGGGATGTATGTGAAACATGTTCCATTGCTTTGTGACAATGAAAGTGCTATCAAGATTGCTCACAATCCCATGCAACATTCTCGAACTAAGCATATTGAAGTTCCTCATCATTTCATTCGAGATCACGTTGCCAAAGGGGACATTGATCTTAAGCATGTTCGCACCGATAAGCAATTGGCGGATATATTCACCAAACCGCTTGATGAGAAAGTCTTTTGCCGTTTGATAGGAGAATTGAACATCATTGATGCTTCAAACTTGGAGTAGGAACTCCATTTGGATACATGCAAGGCATGAGCCTTTGACTAATCCTTGATATTTCTTTCATGATGCTATTTATATGTCTTGGATATATTTGCACCCTTGCATGCTATCTAACCCTTGTAGGTACTTGGATGAATCTAAATCTATGAGATTGCAACTCACTCACATCTTGAGCAATTTCTACATCACCAAGTCTCTACACAATGGTGGTTGAAGACAAGGAAGCACGAAACCCTTCAAACATATCCTTTGACAAATTCTATATTAAATTTTATGATTGTCATTTTGGATACACAAGTGCTCTTCCTTGCAAGACTAACCCATGTAGGAAGATGAACTCAAATTCCAAGTGGTGCTCCCAATTCTTGATAAGCTACACCAACCTTGAGCAACCCACACAAGTTCAACTACATGATCAAGATTGTAGCGACCAGACCTCAAACAGTCTAGTCTCTGTGCATCAGTGTCATCCCTGGATCGGTAATGCTGACACGCACAGTACTTTGAAGGATTTATAACAGAGTAGCAATCACACACTTATTACATCGAATAGTTCAAGAGAACTCAATACAATAAATATGGCTTAAGGCCATCTAAAATACGATAACAGCGGAAGGCTTGGAAGATAAAGTGAGTCCATCAACTCCAACGGCATCACTGAGTATAAGACCACGACCTAAGGCTCCTTACTCGTCGTCTGAAAAGTCTGCAACATGATACGTTGCAACCCGAAAACGGGTCAGCACATGGAATATGCTGGCAAAGTAACACATAGAGAGTAATGAACAGAATAATGCTATCACTACATGCATATTTGGCTGGTGGAAAGCTCTATGGTTACAGTTTTGCGAAAAGCCAATTTTTCCCTACCACAAAGGAATAAATTTTATTTAACTATCATGGTGGTTGTTAAACATTGAGAAGGTACCTCCAACTCAATCCCAATTAAGAACGTGATTAACCCAATCAAATTAAATTAAGTAACATGATGATGAGATTCACATGATAATCCAAGAACTAGATACTCAAGATGTCCATAACCGGGGACACGGCTAATCATGATTAGTTTGTACACTCTGCAGAGGTTTGTGCACTTTTCCCCACAAGACTCGATCGCCTCCGCTTGATTTCTCGCACTACATGGTGTTTGAGAAACGGATGACCGAGACACAGTCTTTCAGAAACACTACTCTTTACTCCGGGTGGACAGTTACACCTACTTTCCCCTACATCTGCTAGCCCACCTCTTCAAGAGGTCATGTAACCTACTCAACTATGCTAGAGCCCATAATAGCTTGTGGCTGCACACGGAAGTTTCTAGCATGAATAATCTCATGATCCCTTTGAGTCTGGGTGGCGGTCCATAGGATGATCACACGGGTACTCCGGGATATCCAAAAATACAGGCAACACTGGTTTCTCCAGGTGCCTCAATCCACCCAGATGTAAATTAAAGTAGCCACCTTAAGTTGAACCATAAATTAATAATCTCACATCTGTCATGAAGAATTCACTCAAACCCAATCCACGTCTACGAGCATAGCATAGCAATATAAGCAAACGTAGAAGTAACTCCCAAAGGTTTGATAGTAAACAGGACAATAGGTACTACCTCATCTACTTCCCAAAACCCACATATTAATCAGATCCTAATCATGCAACTGTTTGAGGATTGATCTAATGCAATAAAACTGGGTGATGAAAAGTATGATCAAAGTGTTACTTGCCTTGCTGATGATCCGTGAAACCTAGAGACTCGTAGTAGCACGCTTCGCACTCCGGATACTCTATCACAAACAAACAATACATACATAATCAATCAAGCAAGGGTGCACAAAATAAAACTCAAAATAAGAGATCTAACCAGAAAGTTCAACTTAAGAACTCCGGTTTGCAAAAAGAATCAATTCAAACGAAGCAACGAAGGTCAAACGGCGAAAGAAACAAGCTTCGTTTACTAATCTGGATCTAAGTCAAATTTTACAGTAGCAAAAACTTGTTTGAGTTGGTTAAGCGGAAAGAGAATTTCGAGACGAAACTCTAGGCGCTTGAATCGCCTGATTCCGATAAACGAGCGAAAATTTATACTAAACGAAAAACAGATCGGAAATCGCGATCAAGAATAATCGCGGAAAATCTGAGAAAAAGAAAAACTGACGAACAGGCTAACGATCGAACGTTCGCTGTCTGTAAAAAAACGAAAACCATTCGTTAAAACGAACGAACGAACGGGCGTTCGCTATTTAACTAAACCGGAAAAAAATAAACCGATCTAATATATAAAAAACGCATCTCGGTTTCAAAATAAAATCGAACGGTTTTTTTGAGAAAAACCGGCGGCTACCTCGGTTCGCGTGACGGCGGCGGCGGCGAGCGGCTCCGGCGGGTGGCGGCGTCGGGCGAGAGGCGGCGGGGCTCCGGCGGGTGGCGGGTCGGGCGGCGGGGCGACGCGGGCGGCGGCGCGGGCGACGGGCGGCGCGGGCGGCGGCGGCTAGGGTTTTGGGCGGCGGCGACTTGGGCTGAGGCGGGGCTCGGGCCGTGGCTTTAAAGGCCGGCCGGGCTGAGGTGTCTGGGTCGGACACGGCCCGTAAGGCGGTTGACTTTTTTTAAAAAAAAATTCGGACACGCAGAAAAAGTAAGAAAAGAAATACTAAACGGACTCCAAAAATCCCGAAATAAATTTTCCCCGTCCTCTAAAAATAAGCCGGACAAGATGAACATTTATTTGGGCCTAAAATGCAATTTTGAAAAACGCATATTTTTTTCCTAATTCGAATAAAACCAAATAAAATCAAATATTTGTTTTTAATATTTTTCCTCCAATATTTCATTATTTGTGGAGAAGTCATTTTATCCCTCTCATATATTTTGATATGAAATATTTTCAGAGAGAAAGATAATTAAAACAAATGATCCTATTTTTAAAATTTGAGAAAACCCAAATATGAAAATAACGAAATCCCCAACTCTCTCCGTGGGTGCTTGAGTTGCGTGAAATTTATAGGATCGCAAATCAAAATGCAATAAAATATGATATGCATGATGATCTAATGTATAACATTCCAAATTGAAAATTTGGGATGTTACAAACCTACCCCCCTTAAGATGAGTCTCACCCTCGAGATTCGGGTTGGCTAGAAAATAGGTGAGAGTGGTCCTTCCGTAGATCTTCCTCTCGCTCCCAGGTGGCTTCATCCTCGGTATGGTGACTCCACTGAACTTTGCAAAACTTGATAACCTTGCTGCGGGTGACTCGGCTGGCATACTCAAGAATCTTAACTGGTTTCTCCTCATAGGTCAAGTCACTATCCAGCTGAATCGCTTCCAATGGCACTGTATCTCTCAGTGGTATCTCAGCCATCTCTGCGTGGCACTTCTTCAGCTGAGAAACATGGAACACATCGTGAACTCCCGACAATCCTTCGGGCAATTCCAACTTGTAAGCAACTTCCCCCATACGCTCCAAAACTTTGTATGGTCCTACAAAACGTGGCGCTAACTTTCCCTTAACTCCAAAGCGCTTTACTCCTCGAAGTGGTGATACTCGAAGATAAACTCTGTCTCCGACTTCGTAAACTGTCTCCTTGCGTTTAGAATCCGCATAACTCTTCTGCCTGGACTGGGCTACCTTGAGCCTATCGCGAATCAACTTCACTTTCTGTTCAGACTCTTTAATCAAATCTGGTCCAAACAACTGGCGGTCTCCAACTTCGTCCCACAACAACGGTGTCCTGCACCTCCTTCCGTACAGAGCTTCGAAAGGGGCCATCTTCAAACTGGATTGATAACTGTTGTTGTAAGAGAACTCTGCATATGGCAAATTGTCGTCCCAACTAGATCCATAATCTAGCGCACAAGCTCTCAGCATGTCCTCCAAAATCTGATTGACTCTCTCGGTCTGTCCGTCTGTCTGTGGATGAAAGGCTGTACTGAACTCTAGCCTGGTACCCAAAGTCTCGTGCAACTGATTCCAAAACTTTGAAGTAAACTGGGTTCCTCTATCTGATACAATGGTCCTCGGAACTCCATGCAGACATACGATCCTGGTCATGTATATCTTTGCCAACTTAGCACTTGTATAAGTGGTCTTTACTGGGATGAAATGAGCTACCTTCGTCAAACGATCGACTACAACCCATATCGAGTCATAGCCTGAACGAGTCCTGGGCAATCCTGTGATAAAATCCATGCCTAGCTTATCCCACTTCCATTCGGGTATCGGCAATGGTTGTAGCAATCCTGCTGGCTTCTGATGCTCTGCCTTTACTCTCTGACATACATCACAAACTGCTACATACTCCGCAATATCCTTCTTCATTCCGGTCCACCAGAAAGTATCCTTCAAATCCAAATACATCTTGGTATTTCCTGGGTGAATCGAATATGGTGAATCATGGGCCTCTTGCAGAATCAACTTCCTGATCTCCGGATCATTGGGCACATAAACGCGGTCCTCAAACCATAAGGTATCGTGTTCATCCTCACGAAATCCCTTGGCTTTTCCTTTACTCATCCTTTCCTTTATCTCAGCAATTTCCTTGTCTGTTTTCTGAGCTTCTCTGATCTTATCCATCAAAGTAGACTGAATCTCCAATGCTGCTACAAAACCTCTTGGAACTATTTCCAAACATAGTTCACGAAGATCCTCTGCTAACTTCTTGGGTAACTCTCCGGTCATGAGCGTGTTGACATGGCTCTTGCGGCTCAACGCATCGGCTACTACGTTAGCCTTCCCTGGGTGATAATGCAATCTCATATCATAATCCTTAATGAGCTCCAACCATCTCCTTTGCCTGAGATTCAACTCCTTCTGCGTGAAAATGTACTTCAAACTCTTGTGATCCGTGTACACCTCACAATGGTTTCCGATGAGAAAATGTCTCCATGTCTTCAACGCATGCACTACGGCTGCTAACTCCAAATCATGTGTAGCATAATTCAACTCATGGGGTTTAAGCTGTCGTGAGGCATATGAAACAACTCTTCCCTCCTGCATTAGCACTGCTCCAAGTCCTCGACGAGAAGCGTCGCAATATACTTCATAATCCTTGCGTTGATCTGGCAGAATCAACACTGGCGCTGTAACCAAACGTTTCTTCAATTCCTGGAAACTAGCCTCACATTCCTCAGTCCAAATGAATTTGGTGTCCTTCTTCAACAACTCCGTCATAGGCTTTGCAATCTTCGAGAAATTCTCGATGAATCTCCGGTAATATCCTGCGAGTCCAAGAAAACTCCGGATTTCTCCAACTGTCGTGGGTGCTTCCCAATTTGTCACAGTGTTAACCTTGGTGGGATCTACTGCTATTCCTTCTCCGGATATAACATGTCCAAGGAATCCAACTTCCTTTAACCAAAACTCGCACTTGCTGAACTTGGCATATAACTGATGTTCTCTGAGCTTTCCAAGTACCAAACGCAAATGCTCCTTATGCTCTTCTTCATTCTTCGAATAGACCAGAATATCATCAATGAACACTACGACGAACTTATCCAAAAACTCCATAAACACTTTGTTCATCATGTTCATGAAATAGGCAGGTGCGTTAGTCAGGCCAAATGACATAACGGTGTACTCATATAGCCCATACCTTGTGGTAAAAGCTGTCTTGGGTATATCCTGCTCTCGAATCTTCAACTGGTGGTATCCTGATCGCAAATCAATCTTGGAAAATACTTTAGCTCCTTGTAGTCGGTCAAACAGATCATTGATCATCGGCAGTGGGTACTTGTTCTTGATTGTTACTTCATTCAATCCACGATAATCAACAACCATCCTCAACGATCCATCTTTCTTCTCCACTAGAAGTACGGGTGATCCCCAAGGTGACGAACTTGGGCGAATATATCCTTTATCCAGTAACTCCTTAATCTGCTTCTTAATTTCTTCCAAATCCTTAGCGGGCATCCTGTACGGTCTCTTAGATATTGGCCCAGTGCCTGGCAAAAGCTCAATCAAAAACTCGATGTCTCTATCCGGTGGCATGCCTGGCAACTCCTCTGGAAATACGTCAGGGAATTCCTTCACCACTGGTACTTCCTCCTGTACAACTCCTGATAAGGAATTCACTTGAGTCCTCTTCGGCACATGTCGGGATACATACTTAATCCTTCTTCCTTCTGGGGTAGTAAGCAAAATCGTCTTACTGGCGCAATCGATGTTTCCTCCATACATCGATAGCCAATCCATTCCCAAAATCACATCCAAACCTTGTGACTCCAAAACTATTAGGTCTGAGGGGAAAACATGCCTACCTATGGCCAATGGCAACTGAAAACATCCTTGGCTTGCCATATACTCTGCTCCTGGCGAGGTTACTAACATAGGTGTTCTAAGAACTTTGGTGGGCAACTTAAACTTATCCACAAATCCCCTTGATATGTATGAATGTGATGCACCAGTATCAAAAAGAACGATTGCAGTAAATGACTTAACCAAGAACTTACCTATTACTGCATCAGGCTGTGCTTCAACCTCCTCCACATTAACGTGGTTCACCTGTCCCCTGTTGAAAGGGTTCGGCTTCTTCCCCGAGCTTCCATTGCCATTTCCATTCTTTGCTTCTGGACAATCAGTGGCATAATGTCCAGTCTTCTGGCACTTGAAACAGGTAACGTGGCTTAGATCCCTCTTGGCTGGGGTTGATGGGTTGGTACGGTTCTGTCCGTTGCTTCCTCCGTTCCCATTGCCATTCTTGGGGCCACTATGATTGTGCGAACTTCCTCCATTGTGATTGTGACCTCCATGGTTATGCTGAAGGTGTCCTCCCGAGTTCGGGGTAAAACGAGGCTTCTGGTGAGCTCCTGTACTGTACTTTCCTTGTCCATACTTCCTCTTACGACTCTCAATCTGCTGCTGCTTCCCTTCAATCATGAGAGCTCTATCTACCAACTCCTGGTAGTTGTTAAAAGTTGCCACCATCAACTGCATGCTCAGCTCATCATTCAGTCCTTCCAGAAACTTCTCCTGCTTAGCTGCATCCGTAGCAACGTCATCTGGGGCATAACGTGCTAACTTACTAAAATCCTCCACGTACTGGCCAACGGTACGTCCTCCTTGGCGTAAGTTGCGAAACTCACGCTTCTTCATGGCCATAGCTCCTGCTGAAACATGGGCAGTACGGAAAGCTTGCTGAAACTGGTCCCATGTGACAGTGTCAATGGGGTGAGTGGCTGTGTAATTCTCCCACCATGATGCTGCGGGTCCATCAAGCTGATGTGCGGCAAAACGCACTCTCTCCGCATCTGTGCATCCTGCAGTGGTCAGCTCCCTTCCAACCTTGCGGAGCCAATCATCTGCCACAATCGGCTCGGTGCTACTGGAAAACACCGGCGGATTCAGCCTAAGAAATCGGGCTAAGTGATCAACAGGTGGTGGTGGTGGTGGGTTGTTGTTGTTGTTGCCTTGGTTTTGAACTAGCACTTGCATCAGGGCATTCTGCTGCTGAATCAACTGAGTGATCTCCGGTGGGAAAACAAATCCGGTGTCGCGTCTCGGAGGCATCTGATGGTTTAGAAAAGATGAGAAAATAGAATAGAATGAGGTCTAGAGGGAAAACACTACCCATATGCACATGAGACAAACACAATCATATCACTCCAATCAATTCAAACAAGGCATACAATCGATCTAACTATCGTTACAAAGTGCTTGGACTATAATATATACATGGTGGAATACTACTACTAATTTGGTGGTCTACTAGAAAAATTGCTCAGTCGAAGACTCCATGATATCTGCTCCGGCTTCATCCTCCAAATCATCCTCACTGGGGTCCGAGTCGGTGTCGTCAATGATGATGTAATTCTCCGGGCAAGTAGAATCGTCATCATCTCCTCCTGGTGCTGGGTCTCCCATGAAAACTCCTAGCTTCTTTGTCAGGTCGTCATTCTTCTCCACTAGTGCGACGATTTCCTCCATATAATCCTCGCGTGTAGCCTTGAGTTCTTCCTCCAGTTCCATGATCCTAGTCTTTGCCTTCTTCAGTTCTATCATGTCTGCGCACATCTGGTTCTCCTGGCGACGAATGTGCTGGTTTAACTCCTGGATGAAAGCTGCAATAGATCTATCCTTCCTGGTACTGATCATCTCCCATTGCTCGTCTCGGCGCCCACAAATCTGATAGATAGTATCCTTGAGATCATTGTGGTACACTTCTCCAATGCGTCCCATGGTGATGTGGGCTGCCATGCTCTTTCCTAGACTCCAGGTTGGTGCATCAAAGGAAAACTCTATGGGCTCAGTGATTGGCGTGAACGTCCTTCCTGGAACTTGAACTTGAATCATCCAGCGCTCCTCTTCTGGTAGTGTGGCGTTGTAGGTTCCGGTGAAGCTTGGTATTCCGATGTTCAGGTACTTAGTAACTTCCTTCAAGTGTCGTCCAAAAGGTGTATCCTCATCTGGTTGCGCGAACTTGTTCCTTGCATCCGCCATCCTAAAAGAGTGGAAGAAAGGAGAGGAGTCAGAAATGAGAAGAGAGTAGTGATCTAGGGCTTTAGCTTAGTGGTCGTGTCCTACAGTCAGCGTGTGCTCTGATACCATCTCTGTAGCGACCAGACCTCAAACAGTCTAGTCTCTGTGCATCAGTGTCATCCCTGGATCGGTAATGCTGACACGCACAGTACTTTGAAGGATTTATAACAGAGTAGCAATCACACACTTATTACATCGAATAGTTCAAGAGAACTCAATACAATAAATATGGCTTAAGGCCATCTAAAATACGATAACAGCGGAAGGCTTGGAAGATAAAGTGAGTCCATCAACTCCAACGGCATCACTGAGTATAAGACCACGACCTAAGGCTCCTTACTCGTCGTCTGAAAAGTCTGCAACATGATACGTTGCAGCCCGAAAACGGGTCAGCACATGGAATATGCTGGCAAAGTAACACATAGAGAGTAATGAACAGAATAATGCTATCACTACATGCATATTTGGCTGGTGGAAAGCTCTATGGTTACAGTTTTGCGAAAAGCCAATTTTTCCCTACCACAAAGGAATAAATTTTATTTAACTATCATGGTGGTTGTTAAACATTGAGAAGGTACCTCCAACTCAATCCCAATTAAGAACGTGATTAACCCAATCAAATTAAATTAAGTAACATGATGATGAGATTCACATGATAATCCAAGAACTAGATACTCAAGATGTCCATAACCGGGGACACGGCTAATCATGATTAGTTTGTACACTCTGCAGAGGTTTGTGCACTTTTCCCCACAAGACTCGATCGCCTCCGCTTGATTTCTCGCACTACATGGTGTTTGAGAAACGGATGACCGAGACACAGTCTTTCAGAAACACTACTCTTTACTCCGGGTGGACAGTTACACCTACTTTCCCCTACATCTGCTAGCCCACCTCTTCAAGAGGTCATGTAACCTACTCAACTATGCTAGAGCCCATAATAGCTTGTGGCTGCACACGGAAGTTTCTAGCATGAATAATCTCATGATCCCTTTGAGTCTGGGTGGCGGTCCATAGGATGATCACACGGGTACTCCGGGATATCCAAAAATACAGGCAACACTGGTTTCTCCAGGTGCCTCAATCCACCCAGATGTAAATTAAAGTAGCCACCTTAAGTTGAACCATAAATTAATAATCTCACATCTGTCATGAAGAATTCACTCAAACCCAATCCACGTCTACGAGCATAGCATAGCAATATAAGCAAACGTAGAAGTAACTCCCAAAGGTTTGATAGTAAACAGGACAATAGGTACTACCTCATCTACTTCCCAAAACCCACATATTAATCAGATCCTAATCATGCAACTGTTTGAGGATTGATCTAATGCAATAAAACTGGGTGATGAAAAGTATGATCAAAGTGTTACTTGCCTTGCTGATGATCCGTGAAACCTAGAGACTCGTAGTAGCACGCTTCGCACTCCGGGTACTCTATCGCAAACAAACAATACATACATAAGCAATCAAGCAAGGGTGCACGAAATAAAACTCAAAATAAGAGATCTAACCAGAAAGTTCAACTTAAGAACTCCGGTTTGCAAAAAGAATCAATTCAAACGAAGCAACGAAGGTCAAACGGCGAAAGAAACAAGCTTCGTTTACTAATCTGGATCTAAGTCAAATTTTACAGTAGCAAAAACTTGTTTGAGTTGGTTAAACGGAAAGAGAATTTCGAGACGAAACTCTAGGCGCTTGAATCGCCTGATTCCGATAAACGAGCGAAAAGTTATACTAAAACGAAAAACAGATCGGAAATCGCGATCAGGAATAATCGCGGAAAATCCGAGAAAAAGAAAAACTGACGAACAGGCTAACGATCGAACGTTCGCTGTCTGTAAAAAAACGAAAACCGTTCGTTAAAACGAACGAACGAACGGGCGTTCGCTATTTAACTAAACCGGAAAAAAATAAATCGATCTAATATAAAAAAACGCATCTCAGTTTTGAAATAAAACCGAACGGTTTTTCGAGAAAAACCGGCGGCTACCTCGGTTCGCGTGACGGCGGCGGCGGCGAGCGGCTCCGGCGGGTGGCGGCGTCGGGCGAGAGGCGGCGGGGCTCCGGCGGGCGGCGGCGGGTGGCGGGTCGGGCGGCGGGGCGACGCGGGCGGCGGGCGGCGGCGGCTAGGGTTTCGGGGCGGCGGCGACTTGGGCTGAGGCGGGGCTCGGGCCGCGGCTTTAAAGGCCGACCGGGCTGAGGTGTCCGGGTCGGACATGGCCCGTAAGGCGGTTGACTTTTTTTTAAATAATTCGGACGTGCAGAAAAAGTACGAAAAGAAATACTAAACGGACTCTAAAAATCCCGAAATAAATTTTCCCCGTCCTCTAAAAATAAGCCGGACAAGATGAACATTTATTTGGGCCTAAAATGCAATTTTGAAAAACGCGTATTTTTCCTAATTCGAATAAAATCAAATAAAATCCAAATAAAATCAAATATTTGTTTTTAATATTTTTCCTCCAATATTTCATTATTTGTGGAGAAGTCATTTTATCCCCTCTCATATATTTTGATATGAAATATTTTGGGAGAGAAAAATAATTAAAACAAATGATCCTATTTTCAAAATTTGAGAAAACCCAAATATGAAAATAACGAAATCCCCAACTCTCTCCGTGGGTCCTTGAGTTGCGTGAAATTTCTAGGATCGCAAATCAAAATGCAATAAAATATGATATGCATGATGATCTAATGTATAACATTCCAAATTGAAAATTTGGGATGTTACAAAGATCAACACCACCACCCAAGGTATGTATCCATCTTAGATAAGCTTTACTCCAAGTCATGGGTCAAAGCAACTCAACAAGATGTGAATACATCAAGATGCTTAAATGAAAAATGGTAACCCCATTTTGAGCTTAAACGATGAGTATGACCTATGATCAAGTGACCTCACTTGACTCCTAAGTCAATATACTCTAAGATAGGTGACTTCGTCACTGACCAATTGTAGATGAAGTTCTCTTGTGTTTCTCCGTGCTCTTGCATTTGTCTCATGCATATTTGTTTCCCCTTTCAAAAAAAGCTTCATCTAGATCTTTTCATTTCTTTTCTTTTGTGTTCTGCATTCCCTGCATCCAATTCATTGCAAATCTTTTAGTTAATTCCTTGCAAATCCTTGTGAGATCTTAATTGCCTAGTGAGCTGAGGTGACAAGTGTTTTCACTGTGATGAACTCGGTCACACCGGTTTGTTTTCTTCGGTCCAACCGAATTCTTTCGGTGCCACCGAAGCACACAACTCGGTGCTACCGATTTCACTGCAGAAAAGACAGCTTGCCACTTGTTCCTGCATTCTTTTTACTCCAGCTTCACTCAATGATTCTTGTCCTCTACCAGCATCATATTCGACTTGCTGCTTTGCTTTGTGACTCAAGGGCCAAACCCATTTGAAACAAAAATCTAGAAGAACCCTTCTTGGAAATTGATGTCAAAGGGGGAGAGAGAGATCACATCAAAGCTCAATCATTTTTATAAAGGGAGAGAATGCTCAGGGGGAGAGTGCCCAGATGCTTGGTGTTCAAGAGGAGAGAAGTCACATGTCTTTAAGAGGGGAAATACATGTTCATATTTGATTGTTTGCATTAGCTCTGTTTCTTGTCTTTGCTCTGATTTTCTGTTCCCTATCGTCTCCCAGTATCCCATGCTAGATTCAGGGGGAGCAAGACATCTAAGGGAAGGAAATTCTTGAATTCATTGCCCATCTTTACCTTTGGGGACATGTCTATATCCAATAAGTACTCAGTACTCACTCTCTACATGTCATCCCTGTCTTGGTACTCTTGTGGTTTCTTTTGTTTGCTCTGGCTAGTAGGTGCATCTGTGTTATCTAACCTTGTTTACTCAGGTTCATTCCTTCCTAAGCCAACTCAAGGCCACGAGGTAAGTATATGCATCACAGTCATGTGTATGAGGAGTTCTTGTTGTTGTACATACTGTTTGCAAGAAGGACTCATGAGCATGAAGGTACATTTCCCATATTCACATCATTTGCTATGATGCATATAGCCAAGATACATGTAACACATTGCTTACTCTGTCATGCTTATGCATTCACATGCTCCTATATTCCATATTTACATGTTTGCATACATGTAGGGGGAGCATATGCATGTTACATGTCTTTCCAAAGCTTTACTTGTTATTCTCTATATCTTTATCTAAAGCTTTGATGTATGTTGTCGTCAATTACCAAAAAGGGGGAGATTGAAAGCACAAGTGCTCCCTGGGTGATTTTGGTAATTAATGTCAACATATCTCTTGTTGGACTAATGATTCTACCTAGTATGTTTCAGATAAGTTCAAAAATGGAGTGGCATGGACCAGAGGATGTGGAACCCCTTCAAGATGCTGAGGACAAAGGATTGGCTCAAGCTCAAAGCTCAGGACTCCACATTTTCTATTTTAGTGGTCCAAGATCACATTGAGTCCATAGGAAAGCCAATACTATTAAGAGGTGTTGCTTAATGGATTGCTTGCTCAAAGTGCTTAGTGATATGCTCCAAAGCCCTTCAACCAGTTTCTCACATCCACATATGTCCCAAACCAAAAGTCAAACTCGGCCCCACCGAAACTTTCTATCCGGCGCCACCGAGTTCAGTTGACATAGCCACTGCCAGAAACCCTAATCAGTTCGGTCTCACCGATGGGATCTCGGTCTCACCGAGATGGGCTTGCAAACTCTCTGTTGCCTATTGCAGTCATTTCGGTCCCACCGAGATATGCAATCGGTCCCGCCGAGTTTGCTTGGCCAACTCTCTGTTTCGCTTATTTCCCAAATCGGTCCCACCGAGTTTGTGTAATTGGTCAAACTGAGTTCAGGCTTTACCCTAACCCTAGCACATCGGTCCTACCGAGTTGATCATATCGGTCCCACCGAAATGCCTAACGGTCACATTATGAACTAAATCGGTCTGACCGAGTTTCATGATTCGGTCCCACCGAGTTTGGTAAATTGTGTGTAATGGTTAGATTTTGCATGGAGGCTATATACCTCCACCCACTCTTCATTCGTGGAGAGAGCCATCAGAACATGCCTACACTTCCAACATACATTTTCTGAGAGAGAACCACCTACACTTGTGTTGAGGTCAAGATATTCCATTCCAACCACATAAATCTTGATCTCTAGCCTTCCCCAAGTTGTTTTCCACTCAAATCATCTTTCCACCAAATCCAATCCTATGAGAGAGAGTTGAGTGTTGGGGAGACTATCATTTGAAGCACAAGAGCAAGGAGTTCATCATCAACACACCATTTGTTACCTCTTGGAGAGTGGTGTCTCCTAGATTGGCTAGGTGTCACTTGGGAGCCTCCGTCAAGATTGTGGAGTTGAACCAAGGAGTTTGTAAGGGCAAGGAGATCGCCTACTTTGTGAAGATCTACCCGAGTGAGGCAAGTCCTTCATGGGCGACGGCCATGGTGGGATAGACAACGTTGCTTCTTCGTGGACCCTTCGTGGGTGGAGCCCTCCGTGGACTCGCGCAACCGTTACCCTTCGTGGGTTGAAGTCTCCATCAACCTGGATGTACGATAGCACCACCTATCGGAACCACGGATAAAAAATCTCCGTGTCTCCAAATTGCGTTTGCACACTCCGATCCCATCCCTTTACATTCTTGCAACTTGCATGCTTTACTTTTCGCTGCTCATATACTCTTGTCATGCTTGCTTGATATGTATTGTGAATGGTTAAACTTGTGCCAAAACTCCACATCAACTTAAGGAAATTAAAAACTGTTACTTTTCGTCTTAGAGTCTATTCACCCCCCCCCCTCTAGACACCTCTTCTCGATCATTATGCTAAGCTAACGGATATGTATAAGTCATGAAGAAAGCAATAGCAATAAAACTTAACGATCATTATGCTAAGCTAACGGATGGGTCTTGTCCATCACATCATTCTCCTAATGATGTGATCTCGTTAATCAAATGACAACACATGTCCATGGTTAGGAAACTTAACCATCTTTGATTAGTCTAGTAGAGGCTTACTAGGGACACAGTGTTTTGTCTATATATCCACACATGTATCAAGTTTCCGGTTAATACAATTCTAGCATGAATAATAAACATTTATCATGATATAAGGAAATATGAAATAACAACTTTATTATTGCCTCTATGGCATATTTCCTTCACGTGAATGATATAGAATTTCTGGATAGCAAAAAAGGATACTTGAATAAGAATTTTTCAATGAAAGACCTCGGTGAAGCTTCTTATATATTGGGCATCGAGATCTATAGGGATAGCTCGAGACACTTAATAGGACTTTCACAAAGCACATATCTTGACAAAGTTTTGAAGAAGTTCAAGATGGATCAGTCAAAGAAAGGGTTCTTTCATGTGTAACAAGGTGTGAAGTTGAGTAAGACTCATAACCCGACCACGGCAGAAATTAGAGAGAGAATGAAAGTCATTCCCTATGCCTCAGTCATAGATTCTATAAAGTATGCCATGTTGTGTACCAGACCTATTGTGTGCCTTGCCATGGGTTTCGCAAGGAGGTACAAGAGTGATCCAGGAGTGAACCACTGGACAGCGATCAAAATTATCCTTAGAGGAATAAGGAAATGTTTCTCGGATATGGAGGTGATAAAGAGTTCATCGTAAAGGGTTACGTCGATGCAAGCTTTGACACTGATTCACATGACTCTGAGTCCCAATCTGGATACATATTGAAAGTGGGAGAAATTAGCTAGAGTAGCTTCATGCAGAGCATTGTAGACATAGAAATTTGCAAAATACATACGGATCTGAATGTGGCAGACCCGTTGACTAAACTTCTCTCACAAGCAAAACATGATCACACCTTAGTACGCTTTGGATTTATTCACATGGTGATGTGAACTAGATTATTGACTCTAGTAAACCCTTTGGGTGTCGGTCACATGACTATGCGAACTATGGGTGTTAATCACATGAGGATGTGAACTATTGGTGTTAATCACATGGCGACGTGAACTACATTATTGACTCTAGTGCAAGTGGGAGACTGAAGGAAATATGCCCTAGAGGCAATAATAAAGTTGTTATTTTATATTATATTTCCTTATTGAAGGAAATATGCCCTAGAGGCAATAATAAAGTTATTATTTATTTCCTTATATCATGATAAATGTTTATTATTCATGCTAGAATTGTATTAACCGGAAACATAATACTTGTGTGAATACATAGACAAACAGAGTGTCACTAGTATGCCTCTACTTGACTAGCTCATTGATCAAAGATGGGTTATGTTTCCTAGCCATAGACATGAGTTGTCATTTGATTAATGGGATCACATCATTAGGAGAATGATGTGATTGACTTGACCCATTCCATTAGCTTAGCACACGATCGTTTAGTATTCTGCTATTGCTTTCTTCATGACTTATACATGTTCCTATGACTATGAGATTATGCAACTCCCGTTTACCGGAGGGACACTTTGTGTGCTACCAAACGTCACAACGTAACTGGGTGATTATAAAGGTGCTCTATAGGTGTCTCCAAAGGTACTTGTTGGGTTGCCGTATTTCGAGATTAGGATTTGTCACTCCGATTGTCGGAGAGGTATCTCTGGGCCCACTCGGTAATGCACATCACTTAAGCCTTAAAATCATTGCAACTAATGAGTTAGTTGCGGGATGATGTATTACAGAACGAGTAAAGAGACTTGCCGGTAACGAGATTGAACTAGGTATTGAGATAGCGACGATCGAATCTCGGGCAAGTAACATACCGATGACAAAGGGAACAACGTATGTTGTTATGCGGTTTGACCGATAAAGATCTTCGTAGAGTATGTGGGAGCCAATATGAGCATCCAGGTTCCGCTATTTGTTATTGACCGGAGACATGTCTCGGTCATGTCTACATAGTTCTCGAACCCGTAGGGTCCGCACGCTTAAAGTTTCGATGACAGTTATATTATGAGTTTATAAGTTTTGATGTACCGAAGATTGTTCGGAATCCCGGATGTGATCACGGACATGACGAGGAGTCTCGAAATGGTCGAGACATGAAGATTGATATATTGGACGACTATATTCGGACACCAGAATGGTTCCGGGGGTTATCGGATATATACCGGAGTACCGGGAGGTTACCGGAACCCCCCGGGGGTTTAATGGGCCTACATGGGCCTTAGTGGAGAAGAGGAGAGGCGGCTAGGGCAGGCCGCGCGCCCCCTCCCCCTCTAGTCCGAATTGGACAAGGAGGGGGCGGCGCCCCCCCTTTCCTTCCTCTCTCTCTCCTCTTTCCCCCTTCTCCTAATCCAACAAGGGAGGGAGTCCTACTCCCGGTGGGAGTAGGACTCCTCCTGGCGCGCCCCTCCTGGCCGGCCACCTCCCCCCCTTGCTCCTTTATATACGGGGGCAGGGGGCACCCCATAGACACAACAATTGATCATTGATCTTTTAGCCGTCTGCGGTGCCCCCCTCCACCATAGTCCACCTCGATAATATCGTAGCGATGCTTAGGCGAAGCCCTGCGTCAGTAGAACATCATCATCGTCACCACGCCGTCGTGCTGACGAAACTCTCCCTCAACACTCGGCTGGATCGGAGTTCGAGGGACGTCGTCGAGCTGAACGTGTGCTGAACTCGGAGGTGCCGTGCGTAGGAATTTTTTTTGAAATTACTACGTTCCCCAACAGTGGCATCCGAGCCTGGTTTTATGCGTAGATGTTATATGCACGAGTAGAACACAACTGAGTTGTGGGCGATATAAGTCATACTGCTTACCAGCATGTCATACTTTGGTTCGGCGGTATTGTTGGATGAAGCGGCCCGAACCGACATTGCGCGTACGCTTACGCGAAACTGGTTCTACCGACGTGCTTTGCACACAGGTGGCTGGCGGGTGTCAGTTTCTCCAACTTTAGTTGAACCGAGTGTGGCTATGCCCGGTCCTTGCGAAGGTTAAAACAGCACCAACTTGACAAACTATCGTTGTGGTTTTGATGCGTAGGTAAGAACGGTTCTTGCTCAACCCGTAGCAGCCACGTAAAACTTGCAACAACAAAGTAGAGGACGTCTAACTTGTTTTTGTAGGGCATGTTGTGATGTGATATGGTCAAGACATGATGCTAAATTTTATTGTATGAGATGATCATGTTTTGTAACCGAGTTATCGGCAACTGGCAGGAGCCATATGGTTGTCGCTTTATTGTATGCAATGCAATCGCCCTGTAATGCTTTACTTTATCACTAAGCGGTAGCGATAGTCGTAGAAGCATAAGATTGGCGAGACGACAACGATGCTACGATGGAGATCAAGGTGTCGCGCCGGTGACGATGGTGATCATGACGGTGCTTCGGAGATGGAGATCACAAGCACAAGATGATGATGGCCATATCAAATCACTTATATTGATTGCATGTGATGTTTATCTTTTATGCATCTTATCTTGCTTTGATTGACGGTAGCATTATAAGATGATCTCTCACTAAATTATCAAGGTATAAGTGTTCTCCCTGAGTATGCACCGTTGCGAAAGTTCTTCATGCTGAGACACCACGTGATGATCGGGTGTGATAGGCTCTACGTTCAAATACAATGGGTGCAAAACAGTTGCACACGCGGAATACTCAGGTTAAACTTGACGAGCCTAGCATATAACAGATATGGCCTCGGAACATGGAGACCGAAAGGTCGAGCGTGAATCATATAGTAGATATGATCAACATAGTGATGTTCACCATTGAAACTACTCCATCTCACGTGATGATCGGACATGGTTTAGTTGATATGGATCACGTGATCACTTAGAGGATTAGAGGGATGTCTATCTAAGTGGGAGTTCTTAAGTAATATGATTAATTGAACTTAAATTTATCATGAACTTAGTACCTGATAGTATCTTGCTTGTCTATGTTGATTGTAGATAGATGGCCCGTGCTGTTGTTCCGTTGAATTTTAATGCGTTCCTTGAGAAAGCAAAGTTGAAAGATGATGGTAGCAATTACACGGACTGGGTCCGTAACTTGAGGATTATCCTCATTGCTACACAGAAGAATTACGTCCTGGAAGCACCGCTAGGTGCCAAACCTGCTGCAGGAGCAACACCAGATGTTATGAACGTCTGGCAGAGCAAAGCTGATGACTACTCGATAGTTCAGTGTGCCATGCTTTACGGCCTAGAACCGGGACTTCAACGACGTTTTGAACGTCATGGAGCATATGAGATGTTCCAAGAGTTGAAGTTAATATTTCAAGCAAATGCCCGGATTGAGAAATATGAAGTCTCCAATAAGTTCTACAGCTGTAAGATGGAGGACAATAGTTCTGTCAGTGAGCATATACTCATAATGTCTGGGTATAATAATCACTTGATTCAACTGGGAGTTAATCTTCCGGATGATAGCGTCATTGACAGAATTCTTCAATCACTGCCACCAAGCTACAAGAGCTTCGTGATGAACAATAACATGCAAGGGATGGATAAAACAATTCCCGAGCTCTTCGCAATGCTAAAGGCTGCGGAGGTAGAAATCAAGAAGGAGCATCAAGTGTTGATGGTCAACAAGACCACCAGTTTCAAGAAAAAGGGCAAAGGGAAGAAGAAGGGGAACTTCAAGAAGAACAGCAAACAAGTTGCTGCTCAAGAGAAGAAACCCAAGTCTGGACCTAAGCCTGAGACTGAGTGCTTCTACTGCAAACAGGCTGGTCACTGGAAGCCGAACTGCCCCAAGTATTTGGCGGATAAGAAGGATGGCAAGGTGAACAAAGGTATATGTGATATACATGTTATTGTTGTGTACCTTACTAATGCTCGCAGTAGCACCTGGGTATTTGATACTGGTTCTGTTGCTAATATTTGCAACTCGAAACAGGGATTAAGCCAAGATTGGCTAAGGACGAGGTGACGATGCGCGTGGGAAATGGTTCCAAAGTCGATGTGATCGCGGTCGGCACGCTACCTCTACATCTACCTTCGGGATTAGTTTTAGACCTAAATAATTGTTATTTGGTGCCAGCGTTGAGCATGAACATTATATCTGGATCTTGTTTGATGCGAGACGGTTATTCATTTAAATCAGAGAATAATGGTTGTTCTATTTATATGAGTAATATCTTTTATGGTCATGCACCCTTGAAGAGTGGTCTATTTTTGTTGAATCTCGATAGTAGTGATACACATATTCATAATATTGAAGCCAAAAGATGCAGAGTTGATAATGATAGTGCAACTTATTTGTGGCACTGCCGTTTAGGTCATATCGGTGTAAAGCGCATGAAGAAACTCCATACTGATAGACTTTTGGAACCACTTGATTATGAATCACTTGGTACTTGCGAACCGTGCCTCATGGGCAAGATGACTAAAACGCCGTTCTCCGGAACTATCGAGCGAGCAACAGATTTGTTGGAAATCATACATACAGATGTATGTGGTCCGATGAATGTTGAGGCTCGCGGCGGGTATCATTATTTTCTCACCTTCACAGATGATTTAAACAGATATGGGTATATCTACTTAATGAAACATAAGTCTGAAACATTTGAAAAGTTCAAAGAATTTCAGAGTGAAGTTGAAAATCATCGTAACAAGAAAATAAAGTTTCTACGATCTGATCGTGGAGGAGAATATTTGAGTTACGAGTTTGGTCTTCATTTGAAACAATGCGGAATAGTTTCGCAACTCACGCCACCCGGAACACCACAGCGAAATGGTGTGTCCGAACGTCGTAATCATACTTTACAAGATATGGTGCGATCTAGGATGTCTCTTACTGATTTACCGCTATCGTTTTGGGGTTATGCTTTAGGGACGGCTGCATTCACATTAAATAGGACACCATCGAAATCCGTTGAGACGACGCCTTATGAACTGTGGTTTGGCAAGAAACCAAAGTTGTCGTTTCTTAAAGTTTGGGGCTGCGATGCTTATGTGAAAAAGCTTCAACCTGATAAGCTCGAGCCCAAATCGGAAAAATGTGTCTTCATAGGATACCCAAAAGAGACTGTTGGGTACACCTTCTATCACAGATCCGAAGGCAAGACTTTTGTTGCTAAATTTGGAATCTTTCTAGAGAAGGAGTTTCTCTCGAAAGAAGTGAGTGGGAGGAAAGTAGAACTTGATGAGGTAACTGTACCTGCTCCCTTATTGGAAAGTAGTTCATCACAGAAACCGGTTTCTGTGACACCTACACCAATTAGTGAGGAAGTTAATGATGATGATCATGAAACTTCAGATCAAGTTGTTACTGAACCTTGTAGATCAACCAGAGTAAGATCCGCACCAGAGTGGTACGGTAATCCTGTTCTGGAAGTCATGTTACTAGACCATGATGAACCTACGAACTATGAAGAAGCGATGGTGAGCCCAGATTCCGCAAAATGGCTTCAGGCCATGAAATCTGAGATGGGATCCATGTATGAGAACAAAGTGTGGACTTTGGTTGACTTGCCCGATGATCGGCAAGCCATTCAGAATAAATGGATCTTCAAGAAGAAGACTGACGCTGACGATAATGTTACTGTCTATAAAGCTCGACTTGTTGCCAAAGGTTTTCGAAAAGTTCAAGGGATTGACTATGATGAGACTTTCTCACCCGTAGCGATGCTTAAGTCTGTCCGAATCATGTTAGCAATTGCCGCATTTTATGATTATGAAATTTGGCAAATGGATGTCAAAACTGCATTCCTGAATGGATTTCTGGAAGAAGAGTTGTATATGATGCAACCGGAAGGTTTTGTCGATCCAAAAGGAGCTAACAAAGTGTGCAAGCTCCAGCGATCCATTTATGGACTGGTGCAAGCCTCTCGGAGTTGGAATAAATGCTTTGATAGTGTGATCAAAGCATTTGGTTTTATACAAACTTTTGGAGAAGCCAGTATTTACAAGAAAGTGAGTGGGAGCTCTGTAGCATTTCTAATATTATATGTGGATGACATATTACTAATTGGAAATGATATAGAATTTCTGGATAGCATAAAGGGATACTTGAATAAGAGTTTTTCAATGAAGGACCTCGGTGAAGCTGCTTATATATTGGGCATCAAGATCTATAGAGATAGATCAAGACGCTTAATTGGACTTTCACAAAGCACATACCTTGACAAAGTTTTGAAGAAGTTCAAAATGGATCAAGCAAAGAAAAGGTTCTTGCCTGTGTTACAAGGTGTGAAGTTGAGTAAGACTCAATGTCCGACCACTGCAGAAGTTAGAGAGAAGATGAAAGATGTTCCCTATGCTTCAGCCATAGGCTCTATCATGTATGAAATGCTGTGTACCAGACTTGATGTGTGCCTTGCTATAAGTTTAGCAGGGAGGTACCAAAGTAATCCAGGAGTGGATCACTGGACAGTGGTCAAGAACATCCTGAAATACCTGAAAAGGACTAAGGATATGTTTCTCGTATATGGAGGTGACAAAGAGCTAGTCGTAAATGGTTACTTCGATGCAAGCTTTGACACTGATCCGGACGATTCTAAATCGTAAACCGGATACGTGTTTACATTGAACGGTGGAGCTATCAGTTGGTGCAGTTCTAAACAAAGTGTTGTGGCGGGATCTACGTGTAAAGCGGAGTACATAGCTGCTTCGGAAGCAGCAAATGAAGGAGTCTGGATGAAGGAGTTCATATCCGATCTAGGTGTCATACCTAGTGCATCGGGTCCAATGAAAATCTTTTGTGACAATACTGGTGCTATTGCCTTGGCGAAGGAATCCAGATTTCACAAGAGAACCAAGCACATCAAGAGACGCTTCAATTCCATCCGGGATCTAGTCCAGGTGGGAGACATAGAAATTTGCAAGATACATACGGATCTGAATGTTGCAGACCCGTTGACTAAGCCTCTTCCACGAGCAAAACATGATCAGCACCAAGGCTCCATGGGTGTTAGAATCATTACTATGTAATCTAGATTATTGACTCTAGTGCAAGTGGGAGACTAAAGGAAATATGCCCTAGAGGCAATAATAAAGTTATTATTTATTTCCTTATATCATGATAAATGTTTATTATTCATGCTAGAATTGTATTAACCGGAAACATAATACTTGTGTGAATACATAGACAAACAGAGTGTCACTAGTATGCCTCTACTTGACTAGCTCGTTGATCAAAGATGGTTATGTTTCCTAGCCATAGACATGAGTTGTCATTTGATTAATGGGATCACATCATTAGAAGAATGATGTGATTGACTTGACCCATTCCGTTAGTTTAGCACACGATCGTTTAGTATTCTGCTATTGCTTTCTTCATGACTTATACACGTTCCTATGACTATGAGATTATGCAACTCCCGTTTACCGGAGGAACACTTTGTGTGCTACCAAACGTCACAACGTAACTGGGTGATTATAAAGGTGCTCTACAGGTGTCTCCAAAGGTACTTGTTGGGTTGGCGTATTTCGAGATTAGGATTTGTCACTCCGATTGTCGGAGAGGTATCTCTGGGCCCACTCGGTAATGCACATCACTTAAGCCTTGCAAGCATTGCAACTAATGAGTTAGTTGCAGGATGATGTATTACAGAACGAGTAAAGAGACTTGCCGGTAACGAGATTGAACTAGGTATTGAGATACCGACGATTGAATCTCGGGCAAGTAACATACCGATGACAAAGGGAACAACGTATGTTGTTATGCGGTTTGACCGATAAAGATCTTCGTAGAATATGTGGGAGCCAATATGAGCATCCAGGTTCCGCTGTTGGTTATTGACCGAAGACATGTCTCGGTCATATCTACATAGTTCTCGAACCCGTAGGGTCCGCACGCTTAAAGTTTCGATGACGGTTATATTATGAGTTTATAAGTTTTGATGTACTGAAGATTGTTCAGAGTACCGGATGTGATCACGGACATGACGAGGAGTCTCGAAATGGTCGAGACATGAAGATTGATATATTGGATGACTATATTCGAACACCGGAATGGTTCCGGGGGTTATCGGATATATACCGGAGTACCGGGAGGTTACCGGAACCCCCCGGGGGTTTAATGGGCCATAGTGGGCCTTAGTGGAGAAGAGGAGAGGCGGCTAGGGCAGGCCGCGCGCCCCCTCCCCCTCTAGTCCGAATTGGACAAGGAGGGGGAGGCGGCGCCCCCCCCCCCCACCCTTTCCTTCCTCTCTCTCTCCTCTTTCCCCCTTCTCCTAATCCAACAAGGAAGGGAGGGAATCCTACTCCTGGTGGGAGTGGGACTCCTCCTGGCGCGCCCCCTCCTGGCTGGCCGCCTCTCCCCCCCTTGCTCCTTTATATACGGGGGCAGTGGCACCCCATAGACACAACAATTGATCATTGATCTTTTAGCCGTGTGCGGTGCCCCCCTCCACCATAGTCCACCTCGATAATATCGTAGCGGTGCTTAGGCGAAGCCCTGCATCGGTAGAACATCATCATCGTCACCACGCCGTCGTGCTGACGAAACTCTCCCTCAACACTCGGCTGGATCGGAGTTCGAGGGACGTCGTCGAGCTGAACGTGTGCTGAACTCGGAGGTGCCGTGCGTTCGATACTTGATCGCTCGGATCGTGAAGACGTACGACTACATCAACCGCGTTGTGCTAATGCTTCCGCTTTCGGTCTATGAGGGTATGTGGACAACACTCTCCCCTCTCGTTGCTATGCATCACCATGATCTTGCGTGTGCGTAGGAATATTTTTTTGAAATTACTACGTTCCCTAACACTTATTCATGATAAAGGTTTATTATTCATGCTAGAATTGTATCGATCGGAAACTTAAATACATGTGTGAATACATAAACAAATACCGTGTCCCTAGTAAGCCTCTACTAGACTAGCTCGTTGATCAAAGATGGTTAAGGTTTCCTAACCATAGACATGTGTTGTCATTTGATAACAGGATCACATCATTCGGAGAATGATGTGATGGGCAAGACCCATCCATTAGCTTAGCATAATGATCGTTCAGTTTTATTGCTATTGCTTTCTTCATGTCAAATACATATTCCTTCGACTATGAGATTATGCAACTCCGGGATACCGGAGGAATACCTTGTGTGCTATCAAACATCACAGCATAACTGGGTGATCGTAAAGATGCTCTACAGGTATCTCTGAAGGTGTTTGTTGAGTTGGCATAGATCGAGATTAGGATTTGTCACTCCGAGTATCAGAGAGGTATTTCTAGGCCCTCTCGGTAATACACATCATAAGCTTACAAGCAAACGACTAAGGAGTTAGTCACGAGGTGATGTATTACGGAATGAGTAAAGAGACTTGCCGGTAACGAGATTGAACTAGGTATGAAGATACCGATTATCGAATCTCGGGCAAGTAACATACCGATGGACAAAGGGAATTACGTATGCTGTCATAATGGTTCGACCGATAAAGATCTTCGTAGAATATGTAGGAGCCAATATGGGCATCCAGGTTCCGCTATCGGTTATTGACCGGAGAGGTGACTCGGTCATGTCTACATAGTTCTCGAACCCATAGGGTCTGCACGCTTAACGTTCGTTGACGATATAGTGTTATGTGAGTTATGTGATTTGGTGACTGAATGTTGTTCGGAGTCCCGGATGAGATCACGGACATGATGAGGAGTCTTGAAATGGTCGAGAGGTAAAGATTGATATATAGGACGATGGTATTTCAACATCGGAAGTGTTTCCGGACATACCGGAAAGGAATCGGGTAACCGGAAGGGGTTCCGGGCACCCCCAGGCAAGATATGGGCCTTATGGGCCAAAGGGGGGACAGACCAGCTCACAAGGGGGCTGGTGCGCCTCCTCCCTTGTTTGGCCAGCCCTAGGGAAGGAAAAAGGGGAGGGCTAGCCCCTCCTGCCTTTCCCTCTCATGGGAGAAAGGAAAGGGGGGGCACCCTCCCCTGCCTTTCACGCACTCCAAATAAGGAAAGGGGGTGCAGCTTGGGAGGGACCCCAAGTAGGATTCCTCCTACTTGGGCGCCTCCTTTGGCTCCTCCTCCCTCACTCCCATCTATATATATGTGGGAGGGGGGCTCCTAGCAAACAACAGACAATTGCCTAGCCGTGTGCGGCGCCCCCCTCCACCGTTTACACCCCCAGTCATATTTTCGTAGTGCTTAGACGAAGCCCTGCTGAGATAACTTCACCATCACCGTCACCACACCGTCGTGCTGACAGAACTCATCTACTACCTCGACGTCTTGTTGGATCAAGAAGGCGAGGGACGTCACCGAGCTGAACGTGTGCAGAATGCGGAGGTGCCGTGCGTTAGGTCCTTGATCGGTTGAAGCGCGAAGAAGTTCGACTACATCAATCGTTCCGCTTACAGTCTACGAGGGTACGTAGACACACTCTCCCCCTCGTTGCTATGCATCTCCATGGATAGATCATTGCGTGTGCGTAAAAAAAATTCCATGCAAAGTTTCCCAACAATTCTAAGCCACGAAATCTGGCATATCATGTTGCGAGATAGGGATTGCGAGTACTCGCTGAACATCAATAGGCCATAGGGTATGTCTGAGAAGATCGTCATCCCAAATATTAAGAACAGGATCAATCAAATCTGCTACCTTACATAGCAACTAACATCCCTTAGAGCATCTCCAACAGCGGCGCCAAAAGACGCGCGCGCGGGGTAAACTTTCACTTTAGCGCGCGCGGGATGTTTTGGCGCGCTCCAGCGGCGGCGGGGAACTAGCGCGCGCGGGAAACGATTGAGCGCGCACTGGAAAAGGCGGCATCTCGCGTGCTAGATTTGGCGCACCGCTTCGAGCGCGCCTATAAATTGCGGGGCTCGCCACGCGGCCTCCACACTGCCACGCGCACTCTCCCCGCTCACTCTGCCGCTTGCTCGCCGCTTCCTCGCCCCCGCCACCACTGCGCCGCCGTGGATCGTCTGGCTACCGCGGCATCCGCGAGCGCCCCGGCTGCACCTACTACGCCGAGATCCGGTCCGGCGACGTCCGGCTCGGCCTCGGCACGTTCGGGACCGTGCACGAGGCCGCCCGCGCGTACGACGTGGCGGCGTGGCGCCTAGAGAGGCCGGCGGCGCAAATGAACTTCTGCGACGTCTTCACGCGCGAGCAGGCGCAGTCCGTCGCCCCTCCGCCTCATCTTATCACAGACCAGGACCGTGCGGAGCACCGTCGGCGGCAGCGCCGCCTCCTTGTTGCCGAGGAGGACGAGCGAGCCATGGCGGAGTGGCACCGGCGCCACCCGAAGGACGTCTCAGCGGAGCATGCCTTCTGGCAGAAAGGATGGCAAAGCGCCGCGCAGAGCGGTTGGACAGGCGTCGGCGGAAGGCCCTGGCGATATCGCAGTGCGATATCGTTGAGGCAGGTGGGGTGTCGATCTTTGGGGATAATGATCCTCGTTGGGAGGACATGTGGATCGATACCTCGGACAACACCAGTCCGGATGAGGACAAGGTTGACTCGGAGTAGGGTGTAGTTGCACCTAGTTGCACTGTAGTTTTATCTATCTATGTATTGTTTATCGATCTATGCTATGAACTATGTAAAATATCTATGTATCGTTTTTATTATCTATGAAATATGTATCGTTTTTATTTTATCTATGAAATATGTATATGCAATGTTCGTGCGATAGCGCGCGCTGCATTTTAGCGCGGCTGCTGGAGCTACGCGCGCGCACTAAATTTTAGCACGGAGCCAGCGCTGCCCGCCGCGCTTTTTCAGGCGATGGGCGCGCTGCAAAGTACTCCCTCTGTAAATTAATATAAGAGTGTTTAGAACACTATTTTAGTGTTCTAAACGCTCTTATATTAGTTTATAGTGTTCTAAACGCTCTTATATTAGTTTACAGAGGGAGTACTTTTTAGCGCGCCGCGTGTTCGGCGGCTGTTGGAGATGCTCTTAAGAGTCAAATCTCTATCGGAACTTAAGAGCTAAGGACCCCTACACAAATGCTATATGTAACTTTTTTTTTATTCCTCAAGCGTATGAGAAGCGCTTCTAGATTGGATACGGCGCCGAGGGGAGTACAATCACTTCCCAACCTTGTTTGTTCTAGGGTTCCCAACCTTCTTTATTTGTATGTAGTGCTATTTTTCCCTTGGATTATTTTGTGTGCATTTAGTTGCACTATCGTTACGTAATCGTACACATGTGTGTTAACGGAATCTGACCTTAATAAAGATTTGGAGAAAGTCCTTTCAAATTGTCTATGTGTATAATACTCTTTTCATATGGTTCGTTTATGATCATCTTTTGCACAAAACGAAATTGTGGGGCATTTTTTCTTCTTGATAACCTGGTGTGCATCATAACCTGTTGCACTTTTTTTATGTGTGCGAGTTGCACCTTAAACTTTACCAACAAAAGACGGTGCAGCTTGAAATGATCCGCCCACAAAATGGCGGAAATTTCTCAATTTCATTACAAACTGCCCACAAATGCGCTCTCAATGTCTCTTTGTTTCAAAAAATAAATTTGAGTCTAGAGAGTGTATCCTTCATATGTTATTTTCATTTTTTTTTTTTTGGCCAGCCGGGCTGTGGGGGTAATATATTCTGGGTTGTTTAATTTTTTTAGTTGTTTTTAGAATTCATAACCGCATTTTGATCTTCACTGCGATTATTGTATTGTACTAACAACTTGCATACCTAGCTTCCTTTTTCTTATATAGCATTGAATTATTGCGGTCTTGTATTGCCTAGTGTTGACTTAATCAAATGGCACTATGACAGTGACCCAACATGACAATCATTCACATATCGGTTAAAGAAGGTTGGCACAAGAATTTCCATGGGAATTTTTTGTGTGTCTTACTTGAGATGACGGCTGGAGTTTGATTGATTCAACTGAATATGAGCTGGCGAAAGTAAAATACAGCTGAAGGAAAACTTATCCTGCTCACCAAGCTGCTCTTTAAAATGTGGTCTTTGGCAAAGTCTTCACTTCGTTTCTCTCTACATTTTCTTCTAAAAATCATTGATCATGCAATTATATAGTAGTTTTTTGTAGGTTTCTAGTGGTCCAGGTTTATGCTGAAAACTTTCTTTGTAAGGAAAATATCTATTCGGCGCGATTCCCGATGCTTCCAGTGCTTAATTGACCAGCTTAAAAAACAGAAGAAAAAAAGTGTGACCTTGAGTGAAAAGGACAGATGAATCAGCATCCTGGCCGTCGATCAAATGGACGGCTGTGATCATCACCATCCTAGTTGACTTTGCTAAATTTTATTCTGGTAGTGCTCCGCCTCTCACTCTCGGCCTGAATATTATACTCCCGCCAATTACTTCCTGCACAAGTGAAGGTCCCAACGAGAGAGACTAACAATGTCGCATATGCTCTGGCCCATCCCTGTATAAAGTCGCCGCGAGATCCAGCAGAAACCTTTTCCTGCTCCGGCCGCCATTGCCGCGACCTTGCTCACCCTGCGCAAGCTTCTGCATGTGCTTGCATGGTGAAACTCTTCTCCACCTTGTCCATCTCTTGATGTTCATCCCAATCTAGAGTTCTAGACTAGAGCTCCTTGATTCCATTGCACCACCAAGGTTCTTGGGTTCTTTGTTTGTCCATGGAGGGGGTGGAGGAGGCCAACCGGGCGGCCGTGGTGAGCTGCAAGAGGCTGGTCGCCCGCCTCTCGCTGTCCGCCGGCGACCCGTTCCGGCTCGCCGCCGTCGCGGCCGAGACCGAGGAGGCCGTGTCCCGGTTCAGCAAGGTGGTTAACATCCTCGGCAACAGGGTTGGCCATGCGAGGGCGAGGGTCGGCCGGAGGAGCTCGCCGGCGGGCGACCCGATTGCGAGGTGCCTCCTCGAGTACCACCCTCCCCCGCCGGTGCCGTATTGCCCACCTGCCAGTGCCCCCCAACTCCATGGGAGTAGCAGTAGCACTCCTGCGCCGCCGCCGACGCCGCTGAAGCAGATGCCGGTGCCGGTGGCGGCGGAGGCGGCTCCTTGTGCCGCCGGCAACGGCAAGGTCGTTGCACCGGCGGCCAAGGGTGCTGCGGACAGGGACATGTTCTTCCAGACGCCGCTCCTGGATTTGAGTGCGTGCAGCAGCGTTACTCCCGCCTCCATTGCCGCCGCGCAGATCAACGGCTCGAGAGTTTCCGCAGCTCCGGCGGCCAAGGGTGCAGACAGAGACATGTTCTTCCAGACGCCGCTCCTGGATTTGAGCGGGTGTAGCGTTACTCCCGCCTCCATTGCCGCCGTGCAGATCAACGGCTCGAGAGTTTCGGCAGCTCCGGCGGCCAATCCTCCTCCTCCCCCTCCCCCTCCCCCTCCTCCTCAAATCCAATTCCACCATCCGATTCAGCAGCAGCAGCAGCAGCAGCAGCAGAAGAGGATGCTCGAGCAGCAGCAGAAGCCGGCCAGCAGCGACAACAAGAGGTTCCACTTCGAGCCGAAGCCGGCGAGCGAGAAGCCGTTCCACATCGAGATCCCGGCGGCGAGGAGCGGCAAGGAGCCGGAGGTGATCACCTTCAGCTTCGACAACTCGGTGTGCACCTCGTCGGCGGCCACCTCCTTCTTCACCAACATGAGCAGCCAGCTGATCAGCATGTCGGAGACCTCCGCCTGCGCGCCGGCGTCCAGGAAGGCGGCGCACAAAGCCGACGACGACGGCAAATGCCACTGCCCCAAGAAAAAGTCGGTGCCGATTGCATTCGCCATTGATTTATTTAACTCGATCTGTCGATTGCGTGTGCCTTTACTTACAGTCGTGTGATGTGTTGGTTTGCAGGAAGCCGAGGGAGAAGAGGGTGGTGAGGATGCCGGCGGTGAGCGACAAGGTGGCCGATATACCTTCCGACAGCTACTCGTGGAGGAAGTACGGGCAGAAACCCATCAAAGGCTCTCCACACCCAAGGTATATTATGCTCCAATCTTGGTTAATTACTCTATCTCTCTCTCTCTCAAGTTCATTGTTATGTAATGTCACCAAAATATTATCCTTGAATGGAAGAAACTTGGAAATGTCAGTAAGAAGTTGTGGGCATGCATCGTAGCCGTGTCGATCTCAGCATTCATTGGGCGTGCAAGCATGCATTTGGTGCTGAGTGAGACATTACAATTGGATCATGTGGTAATTAATTCAGGCGGGTATGAAGTATGAACTTGTTGTTGATTAATTGCAGGGGATACTACCGGTGCAGCAGCATCAAGGACTGCCCGGCGAGGAAGCACGTGGAGCGGTGTCGCGGCGACGCCGGGATGCTCATCGTCACCTACGAGAACGACCACAACCACGCGCAGCCGCTCGACCTCGCCACGCTCACCGCCAACTCCGAAGCCTGCCGAGACCGCCGGTACCAGAAGAACTCTGAATTTTTATGCCATGGATGGAACATGCCATTCAGCCTGACCAAATCTGAATGCAAGTGAAAATTGTATGAGGAAGGCGAAGATTTCGCCTGCGTCTTTCGCAATGTATAGTGAGCACTTGATTGTCCTTTTGAATTGTATCCTATCGAAAAATCGCTCCGTGCAAATGCTTGTTAAATTTCCTTGTAGAACTAGTGCTAGCTTTGCTTGTTTTGTTTTCAGTGTAGCTTTGCTTGTTTAACCACGGTGCAGAAATCACAATTCATGGTATTGTCCAGCTTGTCACATACGTATGACCGTGCCTAATGTTCTAGTAGACGTGCTGCTGTATGAGCAACTCTATCAATCAAGACACCAAAGCTTGCATTACAATTACAGAAAGCCGGAAGCTAAAAACCTCATCTGAGAAGTACTCCCTCTAGTGATCTAAACGCTCTTATATTTCATTACGGAGAGAGTACCTAACTATGGTCGCAAATCACATGCTCAAAGCTTTTTTGAGCTTGACACATGACATGTCATCTTTCCTAATGTCAGAAACTAAAGGTTGCACATATTATCATCGCAGAAACTAAAAGCTCATCTGAAGAGCTATTCAGAATTTCAGATGCAGCTATTCGACGAACTAACGTGATGTTAAGCGTATCTTATGGACTTTAATTGTGCGCATCAACGACAACGCACGCACGCACGCTCGAGAGATCAAGCCAATATATGGGATGATTGCTTCAGATATATTCCAAAAACTGTCATGAACCAACCAGCTAGATAGATCATCATGATTTATATAGATGTCCAGAGGGCTCATCCCAAATCCAGTCCAGTGGGATGGCGATCTACCTGTTAAGCTGCTGCTTAAGCTAAGCCTAAGCCTAAGCCAACTGTAAACCACCCCAACAAGTAGCTGCAAAACATTGACCAAGATCTAGTTTAATCCACGCCTGGTGTCTCTCGCCCTCTGCAGCTGAAGCATGCGGGTGCTAATCTAATCTGGAACCACATGAGGCGGAATCAAGAGAATCATGGTGGCATTAATTGCGAGCCACCCCCACGATTAGCGGCGCCAAGCATGTGCCGCAACTGTCTGTCTGTCAGGGGAGGAGCTGGCCAACGGTTATGTCCACCTGGCTTGGCCTATTATTATTATTACAAGAGTTATTACTACTAATTGAGGCACTGGATTATTTGGGGAGTGGCATGCGTGCTCATCAGATATCTTGAACTTAGTCTCCTAGCTAGGATGAGGAAAAATGAATGTGGCTGATATCTCTATCCGGAATTGAGATCATATCTGAAACTCCTCCAGGTAGGACGTTCAGACTGGAGCGGAACTCGTGGAAGACAATCGTAGGCAGGCCCTTGGTGAAGATGTCGGCATACTGTGAACCCAATGGCACATGGAGCACACGCGCCTCACCCAAAGCAACTCGGTCGCGTACAAAGTGGATATCAATCTCGACATGTTTAGTCCGTTGATGCTGAACCGGGTTGGAGGAGAGGTAGGTAGCGCTGATATTGTCACAGTAGACGATGGTGGCGCGAGTGGGAGGGCAGTGGAGCTCCATGAGAAGCTAGCGGAGCCAGGTGGACTCGGCGACACAGTTGGCGACAGCTCTGTACTCGGCCTCGGCGCTAGATCGAGAGACAGTTGGTTGGCGTTTGGATGACCAGGAGATAAGATTGTTCCTGAGAAAGACGCAGAATCCGGATGTGGACTTCCGCGTGCCAGAGCACCCGGTCCAATCGGCGTTAGAGTATGCTACAAGGTCATGAGCCGTGGACTTGTACCGTTGGAGCCCATAGTGAGAAGTGCCCTGAAGATACTGGAGTATGCGTTTGACAAGTTGGAGATGGGCTGTGCACGGGTCATGCATGAAGAGACACGCCTGTTGGATGGCGTATGAAATATCCGGCCGAGTGATGGTAAGATATTGGAGTGCACCAGCAAGACTCCTGTACAGGGTCGGATCAGGAACAGGATCACCGTGATGAGAGGAGATTTTGGACTTGGTGTCGACAGGTGTGGGAATGGGGTTGCAGTTTAACATGTGTGCGCGCTCGAGAATCTCCGAGATGTATTGCTGTTGAGAAAGGAACAAGCCCGAAGGGGAGCGGGTGACATTGACGCCAAGAAAGTGGTGAATATCACCGAGATCGGTCATGGCAAACTCGTCTTTGAGAGAAGAGATGATGGTGTGGAGGGTGGTGGTGGAGTTGGTGGTGAGAATGATATCGTCGACATAAACTAAGAGGTATGCGAGGGAGGAGCCATGCCGAAAAATGAATAAGGAAGTGTCACAACGCGCGGACACAAACCCAAGTGAGAGGAGAAATGACTTGAATCGTAAGAACCAAGTGCGAGGGGCTTGTTTTAGGCGGTAGAGGGATTTCTTGAGGAGACACACATGAGACAGGTTAGAGGAATCGATGAAACCCGCCGGTTGAGTGCAATAGACAGTCTCACCAATATCACCATGAAGGAAGGCGTTTTTTACATCAAGTTGATGAATGGTCCAAGAGCGAGAAGTGGCGAGGCTGAGCACCACACGAACAGTCGCCGGTTTGACAACGGGACTGAAAGTCTCCGTGTAGTCCACACCTTCCTGTTGAGTAAAGCCCGAAGGACCCAACGTGCCTTGTACCGAGCGAGAGAGCCGTCGGTATTGAGTTTGTGACGAAAGATCCACTTGCCGGTCACCACATTAACACATGCAGGTCTAGGAACCAAACACCAAGTTTCATTCTTTAACAAAGCATTAAATTCATCAAGCATTGCCGCCTGCCAATGGGGATCCTTAAGAGCGGATTTATAAGAGGAGGGCAGAGGGGAAATAGGAGTGGATGTCGTGACAGTGAACAAACGACGTGGTTGAGCGACGCCGGATTTAGCACGCGTTCGCATTTTGTGAGAATTAACCGGGGGTGCAACCGGAATGACGGGCCGACGTGGCGGAGAGGGAGTGGCAGGTGCGGAATGCGAGGAGGATTCGGTGGGGACCGATTCAGAGGCGGCAGGCGATCCAGAGGCAAGATCTGTGCCCGATCCGAGGCGTGCAGGGGAGTCGAGGGAGATACGCGGGGCCCCAGCGGGGGAGGCCGACGCGGGCGGCTGGTTGGGTGACGCGTGGGAGGCGGCAGGGGATGGGTCCACGTTGGTCGGGGAAGTGGTGGGCCGCGGTGGGACGTGGGGGGCTGGTTGGGGGCGAGTCATACGAGGTAGGTGCGCCTGGGGAGGGGGGGTTCCGAGGTAGGTGGGACGGCGATCCCGAGGGGGGTCGTGGGCAGGGGAGGCGCAGAGGACGGATCGGGTGTGGCGGGCGGATCTGTGGGCGTGGGTGTGTATGGTGTATACAGAAAAATATTTTCATCAAAAATTACATGACGGGACACGATGACACGCCGCGTTTGAAGGTCAAAGCACCTATAACCTTTGTGTTCCAAAGGATATCCAAGGAAGACACACCGGGTGGATCGAGGGGCGAGTTTGTGCGGGCTAGTGGCATATAGATTAGGAAAACATAAGCATCCGAAAACGCGTAGATGATCATAGCGTGGGAGGACACCGGTGAGGAGAAAGTAGGGGGTGTGAGGTGTGGTTTTGGTAGACGGGCGCCGGTTGATGAGGTGAGTGGCGGTGTGGAGAGCTTCAACCCAAAACGGGGAGGGGTAGATTGGCTTGGAAGAGTAGGGTGCGGAGCACGTCATTGGTGGTACGGATCATGTGTTCAGCCTTGCCGTTTTGAGGGGAGGTGTGAGGGCAAGAGAGGCGAAAAGTGACACCATGGTTTGAAAAGAAGGTACGGAGAGAGAGGTTGATGAATTCACCGCCATTATCGCTTTGCATGCACTTGATGATCGTGTTAAACTGCGTGAGAATATAAAGAAAGAAACGCTGGAGGGTGGGAGAGGTGTTCGATTTCTCACGTAATGGAAAAGACCATGAGTAGTGGGAATAATCATCAAGTACAATGAGATAATATTTGTAGCCCGAAAAGCTTACAACTGGAGAGGTCCAGAGATCACAATGTATAAGTTGGAAAGGTGTTGTAGTAAAATTATTCGAAGAGAGAAAAGCTAAGCAAGGTTGACGACCGAGCTGGCATGCAGTACATGTAGAGCTAGGTGGTTTATTACAATCGGGAAGAAATGTCTCGGAGATAGCATCTAGGGAGGCCTTGCCCGGATGGCCGAGGCGGTGGTGATGGAGAAGGCAGAGCCGCCGGGTCGGGTCTTACCGTAGAAGGGATACATGGGGCCGGGGCTACTGGACGTCATGATGAGTCGCCGGTTGATACGTCTCCAACGTATCTATAATTTTTTATTGTTCCATACTATATTATATTCTGTTTTGGACATTATCGGGCTTTATTATACACTTTTATATTATTTTTGGGACTAACCTATTAACCGGAGGCCCAGCCCAGAATTGCTGTTTTTTGCCTATTTCAGAGTTTCGCAGAAAAAGAATATCAAACGGAGTCCAAACGGAATGAAACCTTCGGGAACGTGATTTTCGGAACGAACGTGATCCAGAGGACTTGGACCCTACGTCAAGACATCAACCAGGAAGGAACGAGGTAGGGGGGCGCGCCTACCCCCCTGGGCGTGCCCTCCACCCTCGTGGGCCCCACGTTGCTCCACCGACGTACTTCTTCCTCCTATATATACCTACGTACCCCCAAACTACCAGATACGGAGCCAAAAACCTAATTCCACCGCCGCAACCTTCTGTACCCGTGAGATCCCATCTTGGGGCCATTTCTGGAGCTCCGTCGGAGGGGGCATCGATCACGGAGGGCTTCTACATCAACATCATAGCCTCTCCGATGATGTGTGAGTAGTTTACCTCAGACCTTCGGGTCCATAGTTATTAGCTAGATGGCTTCTTCTCTCTTTTTGGATCTCAATACAATGTTCTCCCCCTCTCTCGTGGAGATCTATTCGATGTAATCTTCTTTTGCGGTGTGTTTGTTGAGACCGATGAATTGTGGGTTTATGATCAAGTTTATCTATGAACAATATTTGAATCTTCTCTGAATTCTTTTATGTATGATTGGTTATCTTTGCAAGTCTCTTCGAATTATCAGTTTGGTTTGGCCTACTAGATTGATCTTTCTTGCAATAGGAGAAGTGCTTAGCTTTGGGTTTAATCTTGCGGTGTCCTTTCCCAGTGACAGTAGGGGCAGCAAGGCACGTATTGTATTGTTTCCATCAAGGATAACAAGATGGGGTTTATATCATATTGCATGAGTTTATCCCTCTACATCATGTCATCTTACTTAAAGCGTTACTCTGTTCTTATGAACTTAATACTCTAGATGCATGCTGGATAGCGGTCGATGTGTGGAGTAATAGTAGTAGATGCAGGCAGGAGTCGGTCTACTTGTCTCGGACGTGATGCCTATATACATGATCATACCTAGATATTCTCATAACTATGCTCAATTCTGTCAATTGCTCAACAGTAATTTGTTCACCCACCGTAATACTTATGCTCTCTAGAGAAGCCACTAGTGAAACCTATGGCCCCCGGGTCTATCTTCCATCATATTAATCTTCCAACACTTAGTTATTTTTATTGCCTTTTATTTTACTTTGCATCTTTATCATAAAAATACCAAAAATATTATCTTATCATATCTATCAGATCTCACTCTCGTACGTGACTGTGAAGGGATTTACAACCCCTTTATTGCGTTGGTTGCAAGGATTTATTTGTTTGTGTAGGTGCGAGGGACTCGTGCGTGGCCTCCTACTGGATTGATACCTTGGTTCTCAAAAACTGAGGGAAATACTTACGCTGCTTTACTGCATCACCCTTTCCTCTTCAAGGGAAAACCAACACAGTGCTCAAGAGGTAGCAAGAAGGATTTCTGACACCGTTGCCGGGGAGGCTTATGCAAAGTCAAGTCAAGATTTGCTCTCCTGACAACGAGCCATTTCTGGCGCCATTGCCGGGGAGTCTACGCAAAAGTCAACATACCAAGTACCCATCACAAACCCGTATCTCCCGCATTACATTATTTGTCATTTGCCTCTCGTTTTCCTCTCCCCCACTTCACCCTTGCCGTTTTATTCGCCCTCTCTTTTTCGTTCGCCTCTTTTTCGCTCGCTTCTTGTTTGCTCGTGTGTTGGATTGCTTGCTTGTCACCATGGCTCAAGATAATACTAAATTGTGTGACTTCACCAATACCAACAACAATGATTTCCTTAGCACTCCGATTGCTCCTCTTACCGATACTAAGTCTTGTGAAATTAATGTTGCTTTGTTGAATCTTGTTATGAAAGATCAATTCGCCGGCCTTCCTAGTGAAGATGCCGCTACCCATCTAAATAGCTTCATTGATTTGTGTGATATGCAAAAGAAGAAAGATGTGGACAATGATATTGTTAAATTGAAACTATTTCCTTTTTCACTTAGAGATCGTGCTAAAGCTTGTTTTCGTCTTTGCCTAAAAATAGTATTGATTCATGGAACAAGTGCAAAGATGCTTTTATCTCTAAGTATTTTCGTCCCGCTAAAATCATCTCTCTTAGAAACGACATCATGAATTTTAAGCAACTTGATCATGAACATGTTGCACAATCTTGGGAGAGGATGAAATTAATGATACGTAATTGCCCTACACATGGTTTGAATTTGTGGATGATTATACAAAATTTATGCCCGATTGAATTTTGCTTCTAGAAATCTTTTAGATTCGGCCGCGGGAGGCACTTTTATGGAAATCACTTTAGGAGAAGCTACTAAACTCCTAGATAATATTATGGTTAATTATTCTCAATGGCACACTGAAAGATCTACTAATAAAAAAGTGCATGCGATAGAAGAAAATTAATGTTTGAAGTGGAAAGATGGATGAACTTATGAAATTATTTGCTACTAAAAGTGTTTCTTCTGATCCTAATGATATGCCTTTGTCTACTTTGATTGAGAATAATAATGAATCTATGGATGTGAATTTTGTTGGTAGGAATAATTTTGGTAACAACGCGTATAGAGGAAACTTTAATCCTAGGCTGTACCCTAGTAATTCCTCTAATAATTATGGTAATTCCTACAACAATTCTTATGGAAATTTTAATAAGATGCCTCTGAATTTGAGACTAGTGTAAAGAATTTATGAATTCGCAAAAGAATTTCAATGCTTTGCTTGAAGAAAATTGCTTAAAGTTGATGAATTGGCTAGGAACGTTGATAGAATTTCTCTTGATGTTGATTCCTTGAAACTTAGATCTATTCCACCTAAGCATGATATCAATGAGTCTCTCAAAGCCATGAGAATTTCCATTGATGAGTGCAAAGAAAGAACCGCTAGGATGCGTGCTAAGAAAGATTGCTTTGTGAAAGCGTGTTCTTCTAGTTTCTATGAAAATAAAGATGAAGATCTAAAAGTTATTGATGTGTCCCCTATTAAATCTTTGTTTTGCAATATGAATCTTGATAATGATGGGACTGAATATGATCCACCTTGACCTAGAAGGCGTTCCAAAAATTCGGAGTTTTTAGATCTTGATGCTAAAATTGGTAAAAGTGGGATTGAAGAGTTAAAACTTCTAGATATTAATGAACCCACTATTTTGGATTTCAAGGAATTTAATTATGATAATTGCTCTTTGATAGATTGTATTTCCTTGTTGCAATCCGTGCTAAATTCTCCACATGCTTATAGTCAACATAAAGCTTTTACTAAACATATCGTTGATGCTTTGATGCAATCTTATGAAGAAAAACTTGAGTTGGAAGTTTCTATCCCTAGAAAACTTTATGATGAGTGGGAACCTACTATTAAAATTAAATTAAAGATCATGAATGCTATGCTTTGTGTGATTTGGGTGCTAGTGTTTCCACGATCCCAAAAACTTTGTGCGATTTGCTAGGTTTCCGTGATTTTGATGATTGCTCTCTAAACTTACACCTTGCGGATTCCACCATTAAGAAACCTATGGGAAGAATTAATGATGTTCTTATTGTTGCAAATAGGAATTATGTGCCCGTAGATTTTATTGTTCTTGATATAGATTGCAATCCTTCATGTCCTATTATTCTTGGTAGACCTTTCCCTAGAACGATTGGTGCAATTATTGATATGAAGGAAGGAAATATTAGATTCCAATTTCCGTTAAGGAAAGGCATGGAACACTTCCCTAGGAAGAAAATAAAATTACCTTATGAATCTATTATGAGAGCCACTTATGGATTGCCTACCAAAGATGGCAATACCTAGATCTATCCTTGCTATTATGCCTAGCTAGGGGCGTTAAACGATAGCGCTTGTTGGGAGGCAACCCAATTTTATTTTTAGTTTTTTTTTTGCTTTTTGCTTCTGTTTAGGAATAAATATTTGATCTAGCCTCTGGTTAGATGTGTTTTTATGTTTTAATTAGTGTTTGTGCCAAGTTAAACCTATAGGATCTTCTTGGATGATAGTTATTTGATCTTGCTGAAAATTCCAGAAACTTTCTGTTCACGAAAATAATTGTTAAAAATCACCAGAACGTGATAAAATATTGATTCCAATTGCTTCTGATCAATAAACAAATTTTATAGGTCTTCCTATTTTCGCTGAACTTTTGGAGTTCCAGAAGTTTGCCTTAGTTACATATTACTACAGACTGTTCTGTTTTTGACAGATTCTGTTTTTCGTGTGTTGTTTGCTTATTTTGATGAATCTATGGCTAGTAAAATAGTTTATAAACCATAGAGAAGTTGTAATACAGTAGGTTTAACACCAATATAAATAAATAATGAGTTCATTACAGTACCTTGAAGTGGTGTTTTGTTTTCTTTCGCTAACGGAGCTCACGAGATTTTCTGCTGAGTTTTGTGTTGTGAAGTTTTCAAGTTTTGGGTAAAAGATTTGATGGATTATGGAATAAGGAGTGGCAAGAGCCTAAGCTTGGGGATGCCCAAGGCACCACAATATAATCTAAGGACACCTAAAAGCCAAAGCTTGGGGATGCCCCGGAAGGCATCCCCTCTTTCGTCTACTTCCATCAGTAACTTTATTTGGAGCTATATTTTTATTCATCACATGATATGTGTTTTGCTTGGAGCGTCTTGTATTATTTGAGTCTTTGCTTTTTAGTTTACCACAATCATCCTTGCTGAACACACCTTTTGAGAGAGTCACACTTGATTCAGAAATTTTTAGAATACTCTATGTGCTTCACTTATATCTTTTGAGCTATATAGTTTTGCTCTAGTGCTTCACTTATATCTTTTAGAGCACGGTGGTGGATTTGTTTTATAGAAACTATTGATCTCCCATGCTTGACTTATATTATTTTGAGAGTCTTAAAATAGCATGGCAATTTGCTTTAATTATAATATCATGAGAAATTTGATGCTCGATAATTGTTTTGAGATATAAAGGTGGTAATATCATAGTTGTGCTAGTTGAGTAATTGTGGAATTGAAAAATACTTGTGTTGGAGTTTGTGATTCCCGTAGCATGCACGTATGGTGTACCGTTATGTAACGAAGTCGGAGCATGAGGTGTTTATTGATTGTCATCCTTTGTGTGGCGGTCGGGATCGCGCGATGGTTAACTCCTACCAACCCTTCCCCTAGGAGCATGCGTAGTAGTACTTTGTTTCGAGGGCTAATAAATTTTTGCAATAAGTATATGAGTTCTATATGACTAATGCGAGTCCATAGATTATACGCACACTTACCTTTCCACAATTTTCTAGCCTCTTCGGTACTGTGCATTGCCCTTTCTCACCTTGAGAATTGGTGCAAACTTCGCCGGTGCGTCCAAACCCCGTGATATGATACGCTCTATCACACATAAACCTCCTTATATCTTCCTCAAAACAGCCACCATACCTACCTATTATGGCATTTCCATAGCCATTCCGAGATATATTGCCATGCAACTTTCCACCGTTACCATTTATCATGACACGCTCCATCATTGTCATATTGCTTTGCATGATCATGTAGTTGACATTGTATTCGTGGCAAAGCCACCATTCATAATTCTTTCGTACATGTCGCTCTTGATTCATCGCATATCCCGGTACACCGTCGGAGGCATTCCCATAGAGTCATATTTTGTTCTAAGTATTGAGTTGTAATTCATGAGTTGTAAGTAAATAAAAGTGTGATGATCATCATTATTAGAGCATTGTCCCAAGTGAGGAAAGGATGATGGAGACTATGATTCCCCCACAAGTCGGGATGAGACTCCGGACTAAATAAAAAAAGAGGCCATAAAAAAAGAGAAAAGGCCAAAAAAATGAGAGAAAAAGAGAGAAGGGACAATGTTACTATCCTTTTACCACACTTGTGCTTCAAAGTAGCACCTTGATCTTCATGATAGAGAGTCTCTCATTTTGTCACTTTCATATACTAGTGGAAAATTTCATTATAGAACTTGGCTTGTATATTCCAATGATGGGCTTCCTCAAATGCCCGAGGTCTCCGTGAGCAAGCAAGTTGGATGCACGCCCACTTAGTTTCTTTTGTTTGAGCTTTCATACACTTATAGCTCTAGTGCATCCGTTGCATGGCAATCCCTACTCCTTGCATTAACATCAATTGATGGGCATCTCCATAGCCCGTTGATTAGCCCCGTTGATGTGAGACTTTCTCCTTTTTTGTCTTCCCACATAACCCCTACCATTACACCTTATTCCACCATAGTGCTATATCCATGGCTTGCGCTCATGTATTGCGTAAGAGTTGAAAAGGCTGAAGCGCGTTAAAAAGTATGAACCAATTGCTTGGCTAAAACCGGGGTTGTACATGATATGAATATTTTGTGTGGGGAAGATGGAGCATAGCCAGACTATATGATTTTGTAGGGATAACTTGCTTTGGCTATGTTATTTGATAAGACATAATTGCTTGGTTAGCATGCTTGAAGTATTATTGTTTTTATGTCAACATTAAACTTTTATCTTGAATCATATTAAATCTGAACATTCGTGCCACAATAAGAAGAATTACATTGAAATTATGCTAAGTAGCATTCCACATCAAAAATTCTGTTTTTATCATTTACCTACTCGAAGACGAGCAGGAATTAAGCTTGGGGATGCTTGATACGTCTCCAACGTATCTATAATTTTTTATTGTTCCATGCTATATTATATTCTGTTTTGGACATTATCGGGCTTTATTATACACTTTTATATTATTTTTGGGACTAACCTATTAACCGGAGGCCCAGCCCAGAATTTTTGTTTTTTGCCTATTTCACAGTTTCGCAGAAAAAGAATATCAAACGGAGTCCAAACGGAATGAAACCTTCGAGAACGTGATTTTCGGAACGAACGTGATCCAGAGGACTTGGACCCTACGTCAAGACATCAACCAGGAAGGCACGAGGTAGGGGGCGCGCCTACCCCCCTGGGCGCGCCCTCCACCCTCGTGGGCCCCACGTTGCTCCACCGACGTACTTCTTCCTCCTATATATACCTACGTACCCCCAAACTACCAGATACGGAGCCAAAAACCTAATTCCATCGCCGCAACCTTCTGTACCCGTGAGATCCCATCTTGGGGCCATTTTCGGAGCTCCGCTGGAGGGGGCATCGATCACGGAGGGCTTCTACATCAACACCATAGCCTCTCCGATGATGTGTGAGTAGTTTACCTCAAACCTTCGGGTCCATAGTTATTAGATAGATGGCTTCTTCTCTCTTTTTGGATCTCAATACAATGTTCTCCCCCTCTCTCGTGGAGATCTATTCGATGTAATCTTCTTTTGCGGTGTGTTTGTTGAGACCGATGAATTGTGGGTTTATGATCAAGTTTATCTATGAACAATATTTGAATCTTCTCTGGATTCTTTTATGTATGATTGGTTATCTTTGCAAGTCTCTTCGAATTATCGGTTTGGTTTGGCCTACTAGATTGATCTTTCTTGCAATAGGAGAAGTGCTTAGCTTTGGGTTTAATCTTGCGGTGTCCTTTCCCAGTGACAGTAGGGGCAGCAAGGCACGTATTGTATTGTTGCCATCGAGGATAACAAGATAGGGTTTATATCATATTGCATGAGTTTATCCCTCTACATCATGTCATCTTACTTAAAGCGTTACTCTGTTCTTATGAACTTAATACTCTAGATGCATGTTGGATAGCGGTCAATGTGTGGAGTAATAGTAGTAGATGCAGGCAGGAGTCGGTCTACTTGTCTCGGACGTGATGCCTATATACATGATCATACCTAGATATTCTCATAACTATGCTAAATTCTGTCAATTGCTCAACAGTAATTTGTTCACCCACCGTAATACTTATGCTCTCTAGAGAAGCCACTAGTGAAACCTATGGCCCCCGGGTCTATCTTCCATCATATTAATCTTCCAACACTTGGTTATTTTTATTGCCTTTTATTTTACTTTGCATCTTTATCATAAAAATACCAAGAATATTATCTTATCATATCTATCAGATCTCACTCTCATAAGTGACCGTGAAGGGATTGACAACCCTTTTATTGCGTTGGTTGTGAGGATTTATTTGTTTATGTAGGTGCGAGGGACTCGTGCGTGGCCTCCTACTGGATTGATACCTTGGTTCTCAAAAACTGAGGGAAATACTTACGCTGCTTTACTGCATCACCCTTTCCTCTTCAAGGGAAAACCAACGCAGTGCTCAAGAGGTAGCACTGGTGGGGAAGATCCTTCACGCAGAAACCAGAAGGAGTGAGTTCAACAGTAACATTATTATCAGTGGAAAGCTTGCGAACCGAGATGAGATCAGAGACTATGTTAGGGCAAACGGCGACATCATGTAAGGCAAGATTTGTGGGGGGAGGGTTGTGGATCCAGTGCCGATAATAGGTAAGCGAGCCCCATTGCCAACAGTCACGCTAGATGAAAAATGCTCGGGAAAAGGACGAAACGAGGTGAGATTACCAAAGTTGCCGGTGATTTGAGTGGAGGCACCGGGGTCGAGGATCCAGTCAGCTCCCGGGGCGGTGAGGCCGTGCTGGCTGTAGGCGTTGGAGAAGAGGGCGGCCTGATCCCAAGCAGGAGCACCGAGCGGGTAGGGCTGAGGCAGTGGCGGCGGCTGGTGCTAGGAAGACACGCCTGTGTGCATCACTGGGTAGGCCTGGTTGTGGACGCCGGGGCGAGGGCCGAGCACGCCAGCCGCATTGGGGGGAACCCAGCCAGCGCGGGGAGCGGGCAGGGCCATCCCGTACGGGGCGAAGTACCCCGTCCATGCCGCGGGCTATTGCTGCTGAAGATGCCCGCGACCACCGTTGTCGGGGCGGCCACGCCCTCGACCGCCAGAGCGGCCGCGACCCCGGCCGCGGTCAGAACCGCCAGTGGCAGGGCCTCGAGCCCCGCCGGTGCCGCCGGATCCGCCGGAGCCGCCATGCCCCGAGGGAGGCGCCCGATCGCCGCGGTCACCGCGGTCGTTGGAGGAGCCAAAGCCTGTGGTGATGGTGAGGGCCGCCGAGCCTGCCTCAGCCGCACGCAGATTGATGTTGTACTCCGCGAGATCGACCCGAGAGCGAGCGATGTCAAACAGGGGAAGGGGAACCGTTTCGCCCAAGATAGTGCGGATGGTGTCGAAGCGGCTGTCGAGGCCATGAAGGAACTGCATGGTGAGATCTGGCCCATAGACCGGGTTGTCGGTGTCGGCGAGGCCATCGGCAAGGCTCTTGAGACGACGGGCGTAATCAGAGACGGTGAGATCCCCTTGTTTAAGGTTGCGGTACTGGCGGGTGAGGTGGAGGCAGAGGGCGCCTTGGTTCGCGAGGAAATAGTCGCGGATGCGCTTCCACGCCATGTAGGCGTTGGTGGCGCCGCCCATGATGAGCTCGAGAAGGGAGTCGGCCAGAGTGAAATAGATCCAGAGAATGAGGCGGTTATCGACGGCGAGCCATGATGCGTCAGGATTGGGATGTGGTGGCTGGAGGACATGGTCCTGGACGCGGTACTGCATCAGAACACAGGAGAAGAAGGTACGCCACTTGACGTAGTTGTGCTCGGCAGGATCGAGTTTGAAACGGATGTGGTTGGAGATGTGATCGTTGTGGAATTGATGAAGGAGAGGATCCGCCGGTGTGGTAGCCGCGAGAGGGACGACGGGCATGGGAGCGGAAGGGGCGGCAGTGGTGGAAGGGAGGAGAGGAGGAGAGGTCCCGGGAGTCGAGGACGGAGGAGGGGACGAGCCGGCGGCGACGTCAGCGGAGGGGAGGTCGCCGAAGATGTCCTCGAAGCCCATGGCGATTGATGCCAAGCTAGAGGGAGAGGGGGTCGCAGTGTACTGTTGTATTGAGTGAGTTACGGAGGAGGTACACATATAGGGCGATCCCCAACTGCTCCCGTCAGAATAGGCACGCAGGCCATGACTGGGTGCGATCGCATAAGATCCTACAATCTAGAGTTACAATACAACAGAAGTACATACAATATGAATACATGTACAGCTCGTTAACAGAGACAGGGAGATCCCCTTTCACCTTTCCTTTTTAACATAACTGCCAACTGCTTGCAGCAAATGATTCAGTTAGCCCAGACAAGTGGTCAGATTGTGGGCCTGATACTCCACCTGATTGATAAGGGAGTTGTCATTTTGCAATATGTTGATGATACTATCTTGTTCATATAGGGTGATCTGGACAGTGCTAGGAACCTCAAATTGTTGTTGTGTTTCATTGAACGGATGTCGGGTTTGAAAATCAGTTTTCAAAAAAGTGGGGTCCTGATGGTGCTACAGGATGATGATAAAAGGCGAGTTATGATGCCCAATTTCAGTTCAAATTAGGTGCCTGGCCTATCAAATATTTACATGTTGTTGGCTGGATTCATGCTGAAAAGAATATTGTGGAGAGCTGGAAACCTGTCCCTTGGTGGCAAGGTGACTAAAATCAAAGCTTGTTTAACCAGTATTCCAATTTACCATTTCTTCATGTAAAGGCATGTTATTTGTCCACCCTTTCTAATAGAAGGGTTTTTTGGCAAGAGAAAAGCAATAAGAGCAAATGTCACTGGGTGAGAAGGCATGTTATTTGTAGGCAAAAGAAGAAAGGAGGGCTGGGTATCCACAATTTAGAGAAATTCAATGTCAGTCTCATGTGTAAATGGTGGTGGAATCTGGAGAATAAAGAAGTTATGTGGCAGAATGTAGTTAAAAAGAAATATGAGTTACAATTGCTAATGATTCTCCATGCTGGGTTGATTTGATGAAACTAAAACACATCTATATAAAAGGTAGAATTATGACACCACTTCATCCATCCGGCTTTGATTCGATGGTTCACATCTTCATCAATACCCCCATCCTCCTGCAGCATTGACCCCAAATACCGAAAGGTGTCCTTCTAAGGTACCACCTGGCCATCAAGGCTAACCTCCTCCTCCTCACACCTAGTAGTACTGAAACCGCACATCATGTACTCGGTTTTAGTCCTACTAAGCCTAAACCCTTTCGATTCCAAGGTTTGTCTCCATAACTATGGAGATATTCAAAGAATTACAACTTGAGGTATGGGATCTGACAGAGTTAGCCGATGGTCACCATTCTATCATCCCAAGCACCGTTCACAGCGATAAAACAATACTCCACTTAGACGTAAAGCAATCTGATCAAAATTTAGAAGAGCACACAAATCAGAACATTTGACAACTGCCAAAGGAGATAAACATGTTCGACCTTCCTTACGATAACTTCAAAATCTGGAACAAAATCTGGAACAGGATTAGTTCAGGGTTCAAAGGGTGCTGCTCCACCACTAGACTGACAGTCGGTATATCAGGCGCTACATTTGACAACGATAAGAACACTGGATTCCAGACACCAAAGACAATTTTCCTGACCATATGCTCACTTGAGAGGAATGAACCTCGACGAGTGGGTGGCACCGATACCGGGCCTCCCGTGCTTCACCGGCTTGTACGACAGGGAGAACTCTGCCAGGTAGTGCCCAATCATCTCCGGCTTGATCTCCACCTGGTTGAAGCACTTGCCATTGTAGATGCCCACAACGCTTCCGATCATCTCAGGCATGATGATCATGTTGCGGAGGTGGGTCCTCACTTGCTCAGGCTTCTCACCAGCAGGGGCTTCGCTTTTCTGTTTACAGGACAGACAATGAGTGAGTTACTGAGTTATACATAGAGAATGTATGTGCAAAGTAAATAGAAGGAAAAGCTGTAGCAAGAGACTTATAGATGAGGTTCATAACAGAAAGTAACTAACAAAAAAATCTCAAGTGATTCCCCAGTAGTACACAATCACGCAAATGGATAGTCAGTAAGTAGAGAGATGATCAGATAGAGCTAAATACAGAATTTAGGCCATCATGCCAGCCAATCATCCCAATAGGGATGTAATGTTATCTTCATTTCAAACTCACACAAAGCAGAACAAAAGCTGACTTCGGTAAACACAAAAAAAAATGAAAATCAGAGAAATAACGCTTATAGAAAACAACATAGACGCTGTTCCAAAAGCTGGAGTACTCAATCAGTCGTGATGATCAGATAGAGCTAAATACAGGTTTTGCCATCATGCTGGCAATCATCCCAATAGGGATATAATCTCATCTTCATCTCAATCTCTACAGATATGATTAAATGGGAGATGACATGAATAGATACATGAAACTTAGAGCACAGATCTAAGTGCACAAGAAACAAACAAGTCATATCATACACATCAATGAGCAACTCCAAACAGAGTAACAAAATACAATGAAATGGGTAAGAGAAAATAGACTACAGATGAAAATATTATACTACCAAAATGTGTGCCTGCATACAAGTTATGAAACAAAATTTCATTGCTACATAATGAATCATGTCAAGGCAACATTATCTGCTACAAATAATGTCTACATAATATCACCCAATCAAATAATTGACACTTGAATGAGCAAAGAACAGGTGATAAGCATATTACAGACACACAGAAACACACATCAGAACAGCTACACTGGATTAAAATAGTAGCAGCATAGCATCATGACTGAACTTTCTCCTTAAGCATTAAGAAATGTTACTTCTAAATTAGTAGGAAGAAGTTGCATATCCTATAGTACAAAATTAGCAGGCCACAATGGATCATATTCTGCAGAGCAATATTATTGACAGATTAAGTATTGCGACACAATCATAAAGAATAGAAACAGAATAGTAGCAGCATACCATGAAGATTAAAATAGAATAATACATTTCCAGTGGAAAATCACAGAAACAACTGATGAAAATCTGCATCCAAAGTTCTAACAATGCCATGTCTACAACAAAACAAGACTAGGACAATGGATGTAATTCTAATGCAGCAATAAAACAAACTGAATTACATCATTCAGACGCTTTGGATTAAAAGAATCTACCATTTATGATTAATTCAACAAACAAAACTAAATAGTATAGGCCACTTGGGATAAATTATGGTTGCACGTCGCCAGCCACTGTGAACTAACGAGGAACTGATATCACGTGAGGTAGAGAACCAATTTCCAGAAGGAACTAAATAGCTCAACTCAAGCACAATCCCGAAACTACAGTGATGTCAAAAATTAAGAGCAGAGCAGGTAAAATCAGATCTATACAAAGATAAGCAAGCAGTTCACTGTTCGGCATTCAACTACAAACAAGTGTATTAAGCGAACCATCACTCACCGCCTTGCGCAGCTTCTTGACGAGCGCCATCGGCTTCCTCTTCAGACCCCTCGAGAACCTAACAAATCCCAACACAAATCGAATCAACAAGCCGGATCAGACCAAGGACGACCGCAGCCAGCCACAGATACAGATTCGCAGCGCAGAGGAGACACTGCGCGTTACCTTCTGCGGGCGCGCGCGGGGAAGAGGCCGACGAGGTCCTCGCTGGACATGTCGAGGAGAGCGTCGAGGTCCACGCCGCGGTAGCTGAACTTGCGGAACGTCCTCTTCTTGGGACCGGCGGCCGCCACCTCGGGATCGACATCAACGTCCGCCTGCGACGAGAAAACAGCGCGCGCGTCAGAGGGGAAGGGGCGGGGTATGGCACCTAGGGGCTAGGGTTTCGGACAGGCGCTCACCATGGTTGAAGGGAAGGCTGAAGCTCGGGCCGGTGGAAGGCGGCGGCGCTGCTTGCAGGACGAAGAGGCGGAGGAGGCGGCGGCGGCTAGGGTTTGGATGTGGGCGCTCCCGGGAGAGAATATATAGTGGTGGCCGTGTATCACGCGGATGGGTTTTCGGCGGGAGGCCCGGCCCGTGTGAAGCGGCTCGCAGTGGGCTTGGAGACCACTTTTAGCCCGTTTTGTATTGCAAATGGGTTAATTTCATGGACGGCTCCCTATATATATAGAATGGCCATGGCACAGCCCATTAACTCGTTTCATTTTATTTTATTTTAAATAGAGAAAATTTTGCTTGTTTAACATGTTTCAAAAAATTATTGTAAACATTTAGTTTAAAAATGGAAAAATATTTAAAAACTAAAAATGTTCCTTTACATCAACATAATCGTTTGTATGCATGAAATAAAATGGTCATCTTGCATTCAAACAAAATTCTTGTGTAAAAATATTATATTCATGTACTTAAAAAATGTAAACATATATTTTTAGAAACATATTAAAAATTGTACATGGACATCTTGATATATGTTCATATTTTCTTTAAAAAAACACAAGGCCAGAAGAAGTAAAACATAAACATAAATTAAAAAATGTAGCAAAGTAGAACAAATAAGAACGTTATTAAAAATTAGAGAAAATGCGGGAGAAAATGGAAGGAATTGGGAAAAAGGAATAAGAAAAAATAAATAAAGAGGAACAAAGAAAGAAGGGTAGAAGGAAATGGGCCAAGCCCGTGACGGCGAGGGTGTACCTGTTCCGTGATTGTATATTTAACTACTTACTAGCTTAATGCATTAATGCATGCATGTGGGTTGCCACGATGGAAAGTAAATCATAGCGATTTAATCCTAGATCGAGAAATTCTCTCATCTTTCTAAGCACACATTCTCTATGTTGGAAACAAAATTATCTCGAGTTGTCTTGGAAGCAAACTCGTTGGCAAAGCAAAGCAAACTATTGTAGGTAGGATGCAAGATGAACTAGAAAAAAAGTTCACCACAGTTGGAAACAAATCATGTTCATACGAAAGCAAATTGCATGCCAATTAATGGAAGAAATTACCATGGCTTGTTTATAGAAAAACATGCTTCCAACAAAACCAATGCTTCTGTCCAATGGGAGCATGAATATTTTTCTTTCCAATGGAGCAGCATCATGGTACTTTGAAACAACATGGTATCATAAGACACAAAGATCCTATACCATCGAAACAAACATCAATAATCATGTAAGCTAATTCTCCAATAGATGGAAACTTACTTTATCACGCCAGACAAAAGATCTGTATTAAAGCAATTTTCAGTTTCGTTGAACAAACTCGAATAACTTTTGAAGGATATTTTGCTTCTTAAGGCGACAAACTATATGTCGTGGAATGCAAATTTTCTAGAGTTAGTAGTTTCTTACCATCTGAAATTAGTGTGCTAAATATCTAGAAAAGATGAATTAGTTTCATAAATATTTGGTGTGTTTATTAGCAAATCCCGCGTAATCAGATTATCTAGTTTCAACCCGTGTAATCAGATTATCTACTTCCAATCTCGAAAACTGCCTGCCAAAGGTGCTCATCCAGCGACACCATGCGGGGGCTTCCATCCAACGAACCACCCATCTAGCCTTTGCTTCCAACGGTCTGTGACTTACCTGATGCCTAGTGGCGCCCGAAAGAAAAGGAGGTTGGAGAGAATACGAATACCAGATGACGTGCCAACCTATGATCACCACCACAACCTATCCTTTTAATAGTAAAGAAGAGAGGTGCTCATCCAGCGACACCATCCAGGGCTTTCATCCAACGAACCACCCATCTAGGCTTTGCATCCAACAGTGTACGACTGGTCTGATGCCAGTGGTGCCCGGAAGAAAATGGAGGTTGGAGGGAATACGAATACCATACGACGTGCCAACCTACGATCACCACCGCAGACTCCACTTTAATAGTAAGGAAGATTATCTTGACCTTGTTGTTTGAACTCCAATCGAGAGGTGTGCTTAGTGGCAAGTTTTCGCTTGAAAAGGTAACCGAGGGAGTTAATGGTAATGAATCTTCTCCCTCAAGTAGCATTGTAACATATAAATAGTTTACATGTGTCCGAGACAACTCTAGTGCAGATGTCAACCACGATAGTCTTACTAGTTCTTCTCTACTTCTCTATTTATTACTTTAAAAGAACCTCACGTTCCATATTTCACTTTTTCTCCGCACCACTCCTTCATCCAACCTCTACTTACATTACCTTCACCTTCCACCGGTTTTTTATCCCTACTAATATTCTTTAATAACATTTCTTAATCTAATCGGTCTAATCAGATTAATATCTAGACCAATAAATCCATGGGAAGGAATTAATCGTGATCGGTAATTATTTGGTAACAAAATAAATTCAAATTCATTAGAAGGAATCAATCATGATGATTAGTTATTTGATACCACAATAAATTCACCAAAAAATCAATCACAATCGGTCATCATTTCTTTCCCCCACTGCAACGCATGGGCAATTGCCTAGTAGAAAGTATGAGTAGATGATGATAGATAAAATGTATTTATATTTTAAAATAATTAATAACTGGAATAAATTAACAAGTAAATGATGTTTTGAAGGTCTTCTTACAGAGTATTCGGACTGGGTTTTGTAGGTTTCGAAGTTGAGAATCCCGCGGACATCACCTTTGCTCCTTCTTCTCTTCTGCAAGTAGATCCCTGCCAACTTCGATCTCATCATGGCCTTCCCGGTGTTCTTGGTTATATATGCTTGAGTTTGTAGGATACACCTTTGCTCCTTTGCAAGCATAAACCTCTCCATCTTGAGCTCCATATCTAGCTCTTCCTTCGTCTTCTCAATTTTTTCAGCATCCATTGCTTTCTGGTAGTCCACCTTGCCAACCCCGTCATGTCAATCAAAAAGCTCGGTAAGATCAACCACCATTTTAAGATAGGACTTGCAGAGATGCTCATTCTCCTTCAAATTAGCTAGTTCTGTGTCATAGGCCTGCTTGGCTATCACCCTGCCAGAGTTTTGCTCATGAAACATGTCCCATGGCTTGGTCAAGCAGTTATGTAGTATGACAAGCTAAGGCCCATCAACCCACTGGACTACTCCATAGTTTATGCCTCCCTGTTAAAGTAAACTAAATGTAAGAATTCTTGACATTCATAACTAATTCAACAATTGCAAAACTAGCAGACAAGCAAAACTTAATTCAAAATACAGAGCCTATGGCCATTTCATGTGCTAGCCTTTGCAAAACTAACATCAAATATTTACATTGCAATTTCCATATCTAAGCACACAACAACTCATCTACTAGGCATTGTACTGGTGTTGGCTACATAAGTTAGAGTGTCAATTATCAAGTTAATGATCAGTTAGAGTATCAATTAGCTACATAAATTAGAGTGTCAATTAACAAGTTAATGGTCAGTGACCAACTCAGCACCAACATAAAAGATTCTCAATTGTGCAGTGAATCTACAACTATCACCACCTCATCTGCTCCACTATACTCTAAAATTTCAGATATACGTGCTACCTAGGTACGGTGAAATATTATAATTCACCTGCTGGTTACTCACCCGCACAAAAGTACCCAAAGAATCTCCTTCCAGTATCAATTCCTTCAAAAGCAACACATTTCTTCGGCCTAAGCTTGTGCATCATGCACTTGGGCACATCATCCACCACAACATCGCAGTAAAGTGGCTCTGGAATGACGCGAGGGGTGCCCTAAATCCATTAGAAGTTAGATAAACGAAAGATTCCTTCCAATCGGCGCAACAAAGCTCAAAACAGAAAAATCCCCAAATCCAAGAACCCTAATCCTAACTAATCGAGGAGGAGAAATCTTACAAAGTATTGCATGTCCATGAAGTCGTCACCCATGCTGATGTCCTCATCAGTGTTCTCATCCCCATCCTTCCACGACGACATGGTCACCGCTGATGAGATTTGCGGTCGTCGAGCAAGCTTGGGAGAGAGAGAGAGCGAGGGAGAGAGACTTAGCTGGCTCGGGTCCTATCGACCCGGTCGAACGGCCTGCCCTAATGATTTAACAACTAGGCCCTAATGATTTAACAACTAGGTTTGTCATAAACCCCATTAAAACAACTAGTCCTGCACGGTTTGTCCATGGCTGACGTGGCCATGACGGGTGGGGCAGGCTTGTCATAAACCCCATTAAAACTTAATGATTTAACAACTAGGGTTTTTTTAAACAGCAAACCAAGAAAACGGTAGCTTTTAAAAAAACTGATAGTTTTTTAAACCCTGGCCCAAATTATGTTAATTTTATGCTATTCACTATTATTGCACGTGTGTGTGGTGCGTGCATGTGCGCGGATGTGCATGAATGTTCATGTGCGTGCGTCAGATTGATCGAGCATGTATGCGCGTGTGTACGTGAAGCGCGTGGATCACATGAATGCAGGGAGAAGTGTTGCACATCGACTTGGTGATACTAGTTAATAAAAGTTGACTTACACAAAGAAAATGAGACGACTTATAAATAGAGGGTCCTAAGAAGGAAGAGAATACACCGATGTCTTTGACGCGACCATAACATCGTCAAAGATGGCGTGACCCAAAACAATATGACCTATACGACGCCAAAGATGATGCCACCCAAATAAACACCATGACCCGAGAAACTGTAGCCTAGAGCAAAAATATAACACAAGGCATGATAATCAAGAAACATCCACTACGAGAGCGTGAACAACATACAGCGTGGGTTGGGTTTTCTTGTATCGTGTGGCTGGGTTTTCTTGTATCGTGTGACGCTACCATGAAACGATGTACTCGCTCCCCCGCAAAAAGAAAAACAATGTGCTCGCTAATGCCTGGCTCAATCCTCACAATAAAATTCCGAAAACAAACCCGAGTCAAAAAACAGGCCAAGTGGCATCGGTGAGTGAATCAGTGAATAGTGACCTAACCACTCATGTTCATGTTCAGTTGATTCTTGCATTTTTTTACAGCGAAGTGAGGAGGAGACAGAAAACCCCCATCCGAGATATCAGTGTTACGGCGACGGCAAGATGCTTCCCAGCCATTCGGTTGCATATACAGAAAGAAAGAAAACGAGAGCTCAGTTCTGCAGTGGTCATGATTACTAGCTCGTTTACCGGCTGGCTACTGCCCAAATTAAGAACACCCCAAATCCAGGTAAACATGTCACAGATAACCAGCTGTTTGTTGATAGGGATGGCAATTTCGCCCACGGGTATGGGTATTCGCGGGTACCCTACCCAAAAATAGTGTGCATGGGCAAGACTTGGCAAGATTTTGTACCCATGGGTAATGGGTATCCATACCCGCAAAATATATGGGTAGGGCACGGGTATGAGATTGCGCTCATGGGTAACCCAATGGATACCCAAAAAATATTAATAAATGAAAATAACTCCTATGATATGCGGGGTCTACATCCAACTCCTATTGCCTAACTCTTAATTCCTTATTCCCTAAACCAACCATAGCTAATATGCTCGCAACAACAAGCTCACACTCCTCCTATGTCCTATGTGACTCCTCGAAATGATGAAATCTTGACTCATCACCAACACACTCTCTTCCAACTCTCGAACTAGCAAACCCCAGTTCCCGCCGCCGCCTTCCACTATGTCGGCTTCCACCAACCACTTATCATAATCCCTTGCCGGCTGGAATTGGCCACACACCAGAGGACGTCGTGTCGGTACTAGATTGATCGCCCATCATCACTTGAATTTTACACTCATTTATGTACTTCTTTAAAATTTAAATGCTACATGTTGTACCCATTGGATACCCAATGGGTATAGAATACCCGATGGGTATGGGTATGGGTGTCAATTTGTGCCCATGGGTATTGAAATGGGTGGGTATAGAAAGTTTCTATGGGTATGGGTTTGGGTAAGAGGAGGTTGTACCCATCCATACCCTACCCATTGCCATCCCTATTTGTTGAGCAGAGATCATGCTTTTTTTATTTGACATGCTAAGAGGAATCCAAGGATAATGCAAAAGATAGGGAGAAAGCGAGAGAGCGAGATGGTTAACTGCACAAATCCCCCCGTCCATGGATGAAATCCACTCATGCATGGGCGATGGTCCTTGGAAAACCTCCCGTCCATGGCCGGCTGATAGCACGGCCCCTGTACAGCCCTGCCAAGACCACCTCGTCGCCCACCGCTGTGTATCGGTGCACATGCCATGACCTTTTGCTATCCATTTTCGTTATTGATCCCATGAATTTACGATGCACCAGTTGGATGCTTGAGAATTGAGATCTCCAAAACCTGACTTGTTGAGTTTGTAAACCATGCCTTTTCGCATCATGGGGTCACTCGATCAGTTGGGGCCAGGCCAGACACCATTATTTCCTGTTTATACATCAACCAAAGGAAATAAGCAATTGCTTTTTATAGTCTTGTAACATAATTTTCCAGATTGTCCCCTCTATGCATTTCGGTTCAAGCTCCGCCACTGGCAATGATCATGATGAACCGACACCCGGCAACTTGTCCATGCTCTCAACCCGGTAAAATCAAACATGGGAATTTTTATCTTCTTGATAATCTTTGAACCGTTTGAATGCTTTATTGTTTGCATTTTTTTCAAACTTGGTGGAACAATCAATGCTCCACAATCGACCACCCGCCCCACGCGATGGAGAAAGTTAACAAATCATATGTACTCATATAAACTAATGTTTTTCGGGCACAATTAAATCAGCACATCCATGCCCCTATCAATCTTTAGATGAGATGTCGCGGAACATATACAATGTAAATGAGTATTATACATAAGAAAAATATTGGCTCTCTAGATTATAAATGATCGAATGGAGTTAAAAGAGGATAGGAATCAATATATGCTCTCTTGGGCACAAGTCGCCGTCGACACAACCCACATGAGCGCCTATAGTGATCGACATAAATCAGTGAAATTATTTCCTCTGATCACAAGTGATGGAGAAAGTTAAAACAGGATAGCAATCAATGCATGCTCTTTCGAGCATAGTCTGGACTAGCTAGGACATCACGACACATGTTCAAACATCGCCGCAAGTTACCCAATTTATTGGATAGATTAGGTTTCATTTTGGCGGGAGAGAGACGGGGCTCTATTGTTACCGGTTTTGGGGATTCTATAAGTTTCCCTCATCTTGCCTTTCTTTTTTCAGTCCAATACATTCTTGTGATATTAACTGGTTACTCGTCCTTGTTTTGTCCTTCTTGTTTGCTTGCTTCCTTGGCAAAGACGTAGGTCCAACGGGTAGCCTAATTTGGACATACATAAGACACAAATTGCCTAGTTCTGAAGGGGGTTATAAACTATAGTCTGGTCAATCCGGATACTCCATCCCTTTGATCCGCTATGTAACTCTTCAAATGTTGTAACATTTTCTGGAATCGGTCTTTGGCCTGGTGCGGTCTTTATGCTGTGGCGCCTGTTATTGATGCCACTTTTTTCGCCTGGACGCCATCTTGTAGAACTAATATTGTGTCTGGAGACAAAAAAAAGCTCAATTGCATTACCATCCTGGTCGCTTGGTCCATTTGAAACGAGAGGAACAATGGGCTCTTTAACAATAAGCATCCTGATCGCACGTTTTTTTTTTGCTGAAGGAGGGAGAGGGGTAAAAAAAATCAGATTCTACATGGACTGACGCGACACCCTCCTCACCGCCAGAAAGAATAGGAGTAGATGCGTGTATCCGCTGGCTGGTACGTGATGGTGATGCAGACGCCCGAATGATGTTGGTGGCTCGTTGTGCCGTCAGTTCAAAAACACATGGGCATCTTCGTTCCAGTAGCTCATCATTTGGTCCCGACCTCCACTGAACTGCAAGTGAATGGATTTATATGTCTTTGCATGGTTAATGACATGAGTGGTGGTAAATGTCTGCGTTAACTCAAATTCCACGATGATGGCTGAGCTGATGGCACACCCCTGCCAAGAACACCTCATCCATCCGATCCATTCCTGCATGGAGCTGCTGTGTATTCGGTGTACACGCCACATGATCCGTTGCTGCACATTCATAATCCGTCTGTTCGAATGCTCAACATCCCCTTGAAATGAGTTTTCAAGTTTGCATACAGCACGGCCGCTCCAACCAGCCTGCTCATTCAGTCCCACCATGAACCGAAACCACGCGTGCAGAGCCGCCTGGCGCTGCACGTCTCCTCGATAGTCTCCGGCTCGTCGTTTGTATTTTCGAACTTGGCGACTAGACTTGGTCCTGCGACCTCATTTTAAATGGAGAATGTCCCTGTTAAGTACCATTAGTTTCCAGTGATTTATTTATACACCAATCAAGAGGAGGTGTGCAATTGTTTTTTTTGTTTTTTTGCGAATCGAGGCGTGCAATTGTTAACAGAGTTTGTTAGACTGTCCTCTCTGCTGCATTTGGGTTCAGCCTCTTATATGATCCAAGATCTTGATGTGTCCGGATGAAATCAAATGAGATCTTTCATCCTTTTGATAGTTAACTTTGACTCGATCGCCGTAACTTTTGATTGATTGCAAAAAAAAAGATAGAAGAACTCACACAGATAAGCTATGGGAGCGCCTATACGTCATGCGCCTGATTTTTTTTTGCAACAGTCACTTTTATTCATGACCGATGGATCTTCATCCAACGGCCGGAAATAGTTCACATCATGTTCATCTTCAAGCTCTCCTTCTTCCTCAGGCAGCCGCCGGCCTACCCAGGCCTAACCGTCTGCCTCCGCCCCTCGCAGCCAACGGGCACTATCACGTACCACCTCGACCTCCCCCTACCGTCATGCTGGTCGTCGCCCCTCGGGCATCCCTCTAAGCTCGTCCCACGATTAAGAACTTCAACGACCTCCTCCCTCCCTCACCGTCAAGTTTTAGACTCGCTCCTACTGGGTCCCGCTCGTGCATGGCTTGTCCTCGCCATGGCCGACGCTCCTCACGCCGTCCCAGCCTTCCGCCTCGCACGAAGCGGAAGTGACCGACGCATGGAAAAATTCCAGATGCCTGTCATTTAGCAAACAAGGTAGGGTATTGCGTTTTCATGCACAACAAATCAGCATAGGCCCTATCAATCTTAAAAATGAAACGTAGTGGAATATGCATATGTAGATGGATGTTTTACACAGAAGAATCTTCACAAACTTAAAGTTCCCCTTGATTACAGTGTTCGACAAAGTTAAAAGAGGATACTGATCAATATATGCTCTCTAGGCCACGAGTTAGTTATTGACCCAACCCCTCATGAGTTAGTTGTCAACCCAACACCATAATTTTGATTTCGAGAAATTAGTTGACCCGATCACAAGCGATGGATGAAGTTAAAACGGGATGGCAATCAATGCATGCTCTTACGAGCACCAGCCAACATGGACGGTGCAACACATGCCTAAGCATCAGTACAAAGTTCCTCAAAATGAACGGTTGGGTTAGGTTTTCAATTTGGCGGCAGATAGCGGCGCAGAGAGAGGGGAGGGGCTCTTGTTGTCGAGTCCTACTATTCTTTTTATTTGAGGAACCGACATGAGCACTACCTATTTCATATAAAAGAAAAAAGAAGAAACCAATGTACACAGGTGCACACGTTTTTGAAGGGTACACGGCAAAACCCTAAAGGCCTACACAATGAAAAAGCCACATCAGCCAACACCCTCCGTGCGTACAGCTGGGGCGAACGCCATGCCACATTGCTTGATGTCCTCGAACGCTGACATTGCAACCTCGTAGTGCGTCAACCGAGCGGATGAGAGGATGAGAAGTTCATCTGCTTCCAGATGTTCCAAATCAGCCAAAATCCTATGATTCTTGAAGGTTCCCTCAACTCAGTGTGTGTTTTACTACATTCATGTGATGATCATCTCACCGCCATCCCCTCCTACCGACATGACATGCATCGATCGGTCATCCCTCCAAGTGGGTGGCTATATCCGAACATAAGATGTAACACACATTGTTGATCCTGGTCGAAGAGGGGGTTACCAACAGGCGACGAGTTAGTTGGCACTCGTTCTTGAAGAAGGTGTCATGCAACCATCTTGCATTTTACAAAAACTCAAATCCCCCAAAGATGAGCTGCCATGACGATAACCAACTGAGCAAAGCCTCCTGATCTTCCAAAACAGCCAACTGAGCTTGATTGCAAGCAATCAAATGATCTCGGGTCAATCAAGTCCAGTTGATCAGCGCGCATCAAGTGAAAAAGAGTATGTGCACGCTCATGTGTGGCGGCGCGTACTACACAGCTTGCGTGCAGTTGTGCGCTTATCAATCGTGCATGATCGAGCCGTACGTGGGGTGGTTTTTGCCGTGGTCAGGAACAAAAAGGCACCGACCTCACTGAATTTTGTCCAAAAAGCATAAAATGAGACACGACAATTACACACTTATTATACTGTTGATGTTCTTCGACAGCGAGATGATTGAGCTATTCATGCGTGACGCCGAGGACGACATGCAATCAAGATCACAAAGCATCGCCGGCCGCTTTTGCTCTCAGCCACTTGATCGCCGGCGGCGTTCCTGTCCTGTGTACGTAGAGTTCCGGTGAGCAAAGCAGAGCTGGGTAGAACAACGCAAGCGTCAAGTTCACCGGCGCAAATTTCGTCTTGGTTACAGATGAGTTTAACGAGCACTTCGTTCAACAAAAATGCTAGACGTACCGAGCTGCTTCGTTCAACTGCACCATCATCACCTAGCATTTGATCAGTTATCCTCTTGAAGAAAGAACACCCCAAATCCGGGCAAATCATCAAAGATAGTAGTACAGATAGCAAGCTGTCTAACCAGATTATGCTCCGTGATGCTAAAACAAGACAAGAAAGATGGGGCGGTCTAGCCAGTAGAAGTGGAGAGTGATGTGGACCGTGGAATTGTCTACTATATATAACATGGGTTCACCGGTGCATCGACAAGTGAATGGATTTATAGGCATGTCTTAGCATGATTCGACGGATCACATCATGGTTAGCACTCCTAAATGATTAAGTGTCCGAGTTAACCCCAACCCCATGAGTCGATGAGATCAACCCAAGAACAATAGTCTGTGGCTGAGTCGATGGCACACCTGCACCGCAGCCCTGCCAAGAACACACTCATCCATCCTCTTTCTTCCGTAGAATTGGTGCAGTATGTCGTATGGTTTCATGCTGTTAATCGTTCTCGACCCTGGTATGCTGCTGCAGTACAGTTTGAATCTTTAGGATCGCCATGAAACGAGTTATTGAGTTTGTGTATGCTACGCCGGTCACCCAGGTTCACCATGAACCGAGACCATGCAGTTGTTTGATGGTACTACTCAGTTTCAACCAAACAAGTTTGTCTTTTCCTGATCTTCTTCGTACTCCCTGGCTCGTCATTTGCATTTCCAAACCTCGCGAGTAGATCAAAACTTCGTGAAGTCCATGTGTTGGAATGTCGAACTGACCAGTTCGATCGATCATCATGTTTGGCTTGAGAGCACCACACCCAGCCCAACGTTGACCTCTTCCTGGACAGGCCTCTTCGCCAGCTTCGGACGACTCAACATAGTGCTCATATATGTACTCCAAATCGGAATTCATTGCTTGCAATAAGAAGGGACAACTTTTTTAGCTCCGGCAATTCATCGAACTGTTGTCGGGCATGGTGAGTATAGCACTAGCAGATGGTATCTGGCGGGGCGGTCGGAGGAGAGGGGTTGAACGGCGAGGGAGGATACGCGGGGTGGAGCCCGGCTGGAACGCTGGAGGTGACAGAGATGTAGAGTTCCGTCTGGGGTGTGGTGTGGCGGGCGGGGTGGTGGAGCGGCGACGAAGGCAAGAGAGAAAGAAGAAAGGAAAGAAAATGGCGAGAATGAAGTCGCGGGGTTCGGGAAGGGTTTTGGATAGGCCGAGGGTGTCAGAGGCCTACGTGGCTGCTGTTCGGACTCTCGCAAAGCCCCTCACGTTTGTTTCGGGTTTACCGGAAAATGTAAGCCCAACCAATATAGTCCCGTGTTGAATAAAAAATTGCGTCCGGACCGCGCGGTTCAGATAGTTGCAGGCTTAAACCGCCTTGAAGATGCCGCAACACCTCATCCATCCATTCCTGCATAGAGCTGCTGTGTATTCGGTGTACACGCTGCATGATCCATTGCTGCAAATTTATAATTCTTCTGTTTTTTCTTTTCAGGTAGCTTACCACATGGGCCATGTTGAATGTTCAACAACTCAACATCCCCGTGAAACGAGTTTTCGAGTTTGCATGCAGCATGGCCGCTCCAGTCAGGGTCGATCATTCCAGTCCCCACGCTGAACCGATACCACGCATGCAGAGCCGGGCACTGCACGTCTTCTTCATAGTCTCTGGCTTGTCGTTTGTATTTTCGAACATCGCAAGTAGACTGGGTCCTGCGACCTCATTCTAAATGGAAAATGTCCCTGTTAAGTACCATTTAACTTACAGCATTTTATTTATACACCAATCAAAAGGAAGTGTGCATTTTTTTGCGGGGTAAAAGGAAGTGTGCAGTTATTAACAGAATTTGCGGGCCCAGGTCGATCCGAAAACCACGCCCGACCCCGCGTCGCCTTGCCCAGGGCGGCTCGGGCGTGACTCCACCAACCCTAGCGCCGCCACCCTTCCTCCCTCCTCCTCCTACCGCGCCGCCGCCGGAGGACGCCGCCGAGCGAAGCTCGTGCGGCTGACGGCGGCGGCGGGGTTTCCTCTCGCAGCGGCTACCCGGATCTGGTGGGCACGGAGGCGGGCGGCGCGTCGGCGCGCGCTGGGACACGACGTCCTGGCGGTCGGCGGCGGGGCTCGGCGGCTGGCCGGACGCGGTGTGGCGGTCCCTGGCTGCTGGCTCTAGCTGCGACTACAGTGGGTGCGTGCATGGGTGGCCGCTGGTTGGGGTGCTGCTGCAGCGCATGGACTTGTTCCAGCTGATGCGGTGGATGCGCGCGTCGCGGCGCTTGGGCCGGGCAGCTAGATGGCGGCTTGCCGTTGGTGCGCGGTACCTCGGACAGTGATGGTGATCCGGATCTTGGTCGGCCTTGCGGCGGTGGCTGCAGACTGTGATGGTGCAGCGACCTACCATGGCTCCACGGCGACGGTGGACATCGAAAGATCTTCATGGAGTCCATCTCTCCAGATCTGATAGTTGACTTCGCCGATGAGATGCAAACTATGGATGACGACTTGACGCAGAGGAATAGTTGAGCAGCGGCGCATCGCCTGTAGCTGCTGGGGTCATGGGAAAGTGGTGGCGACAATACATTTGTGATGTTGATGGTGGTGCTTCTTTGAGTAACCAGTATCGAGCTCCGGGATGAAAGCCCAGATCTGAAGTCTAGCATTGGCGATGGTTCTACGTCGTTACCTTGTTGAAGGCATTGCTCGGATATGCTCGGACTGTTATTTCAGGGTGAAAACCTAGATTCAACCTTGACTGGCTGGATCCGGTGACGGCGGCGATTGAGCGTCGCTCCCTTACTGAAGGCGTTGCTGTTGAAGAACCTCGTCGTCGATATGATATCTTGAGATGATTGGTGCGGATATGGTCCTTCCTGTAGTTTGCCGATCACGAATCTGATCACTTTGGATTTTTTTTCTTTATTTTTCTCGCTTATGCATAGCTTTGGTCTTATATGACTTTGCTATTTGCACGCGTGTTTTGTGTGTGTATTGGTGTTGGCTGTGTGCATCCTAACTATGCAGAGGCCGGGTGTGTGCTCATCATGTTTGTATTCTTTTGATGCTTCATTTTGAGCTAATAAAATCCATCCATTTTCAAAAAAATAAAATTAACAGAATTTGCTAGACTGTCCTTTCTGCATTTGGGTTCAACCTAACCAAAGCTTGAATGATCCGATATTTTGATGATCGATCGTCCGGGTGAAATGAAATATGAGATTTTTCATCTTCTTGACAATTAATCTTTGACTCAATCGTTGTAACTTTTAATCGATTGCGGGTTTTTAATGGATAGAAGAACAATTAATGTTCCACGACATAAGTTATGGGAGTGCCTATACGTCATGAGCCCCAAAATAAGTTTTGCATCGGTCACTTTCATTCATAATCACTAGATCTTCTTCCAATGGCCGGAAACAGATAATGTATTGTTCATCTTCAGCCTCCCCTTCTCCTTCCTCACACAGCCGCCGGCCTAGCCAACCCTAACCGTTTGCCTCCCCTCCATGGGCCGACGGGCGCTATCGCAAGCCACCTCGTCCTCCCCCCATCGCCGGGTTGGTTGCCGTTCTCGGCAATCCCACTAAGCCCCCACCCCCAAACAGCTTTGGCAACCCCCCCTCCCACCCGCACCGTCAAGTTTCAGACTCGCTCTCGGCGGCTACCGCCATCCCCTGCTCGTGTACGGCCACAACTTCGTCGTCGCCGGCGCTCCTCACGCCGTCCCAGCCTTTGGCTTCACGTGAAGCGGAAGTGAATGACGCCTGAAGAAATTCCAAGTGATTGGCATTAATTTAGCAAACGCAATAGGCTATTGCTTTTTGGGCACAATAATCACCATAGGTCCTATCGATCTTAAAATGGAATGTCGTGGAATATGCATATGTAGATGGATGTGTTGGCTTCCCTTGATTACAGTGTTTGGCGAAGTTAAAAGAGGATAGTAATCAATATATGCTCTCTAGGCCACGAGTCAGTTGTTGACACAACCCCTCACTAGTGCCCGTGCGGGCGATCTACAAAACCTAAAGGAGTGTAAGATTGTAATTTCAAGAGATTAGTTGCTCCGATCACAAGCGATGGATAAGTTAAAACGAGATGGCAATCAATGCATGCTCTTTCGAGCACGAGCCCACATGGCTAGTGCAACACATGCCTTAATATCACTACAAAGTTCGTCAAAATTACCGGTTGGGTTAAGTTTCCAATTTGACGGTAGAGAAACGGTGGTGGGAGAGGGGAGGGGCTCTATTGTTGTCGAATCCTATGATTCTTGAAGGTTCCCTCAACTCATTGTTTTTTCTACAATCATGTAATGATCAACTCGCCGTCATCCCCTCCTATCCGCATGTCATGCGTTGAGCGGTCATCCCTCCAAGCGGGTAGCGGTATCCGAACATAAGATGTAACACCCATTGTTGATCCTGGTCGAAGAGGGGAGTATCGGCCATATTTTCTCCAATCTTAGCTTTAGCCGGTCCGCCATCAACACTCGATCTTGAAGAATGACTCGTGCAACAATCGTGTGCGTGCGACGACGCACGGTCGTGATGGTGCACACGTCGACCGTGCACGGGGCGACGACATACATTGCGTGTTTCTGCGTTGGTCAGGAAAAAAAAGGCACATGCCTCGCTGGATTTTGTTCGAACACACAAAATGAGACACTCTTGTTGCACCGTTGATGTTCTTGGAAAGCGAGATGGTTGAGTGCCCTGGAGATATATGATCCTACATACTATGCGTGACGCCGAGGGCGACATGCAATCAGGATCGCAAGCAGCGCCGGCCACTTTTGCTCCCAGCCACTTGATCGCCGGCGGCGTTCCTATCATGGGTACGTAGCTAGCTCCGGCAAGCAAAACAGAGCTGGATGGAACACAAATCGTACGTTTCACCGGCGCAAGTTCCGTCTTGGTTAATCACAGAGGAGTTTGACGAGCACTCGGTTCAACGGCACCATCGTCGTCTAGCATTTGCTGCCTCGGTTTATCCTCTGGAAGAACACCCCAAATCCGGGCAGATCATCAAAGGCAGTAGTGCAGATAGCAAGATGTCTAACCACATTATGCTCCGTGACAATTTGATTTGATTTTTGAGATGCTAAAACGAGACAGGAAAGATGGGGCGGTCTAGCCAGTGGAAGTGGAGTGTGATGTGGACCGTGGAATTGTCTACTGCTATAACATGGGTTCACCGGTGCATCAACAGGTGAATGAACTTCTACGCATGTCTTTGCATGATTCGATCAATTACATCATGGCTAGCACTCCTAAATGAGCTAATGGCAGCGTTAACTCCAACCCCACGAGTCGATTAGATCAATCCTCCATGGTGACAGTATGTGGATGAGCCGATGGTACACCTGCACTGCTGCAGCCCTGCCAAGAACACACTCATCCATCCTCTTCTTCCGTGGTATTGGTGTAATATGCCGTATGACTTCTTGTTGTTAATCGTTTTTTGGCCCTCGTACGGTGCTCCAGATTAGGATGCATCTCTTTGAATGTTTAAGATCGACATGAAATGAGCTCTTGAGCTTGTTTATGCTACACCGGTCACCCGGGTTCACCATGAGCCGAGACCATGCAGCTGCCTGATGGTACTCCTCGGTTTCAAACAAACAAGTTTGCCTTTTCCCGTCCGTAGTCCTTCACTTGTCATTTGCATTTTCAAACTTCTCGAGCAGATCAAAACTATGTGAATTCCATGTTTTGGAATGTTGAACTGATCAGCTCTATCGATCATCATGTTTGGCAGAGAGCACCACACCCAGCCCAACGTTGACCTCTTCCTGGACATGTATCTTCTTGGTACAAACAGTAACGAAAACTTTCGATATTTCCAATCCAGTTCGTCGTTCCATCAAAGGCTAGATACAGTTTTGCATTGTGCATCGAGAGATCATACGAAATCATCAAGAATTTTGATCTCAGCGGTAGAGCGAGCCAGCTTGTATCACCTGGTGGACTCTCCCCAGCCACAAGAACAAACACCGATCACTCCAATGCAAATTAATCCGAACTCAAAAGTGACAACCCAAATGCAGCAGCTGGAACGCCTTCCCCATGTGCACACCTGCCGGAGGACGGCGTTTCTCCGGCGAGCCGGCCGGGCACCGCGCCGGAGAACGGTGCAAAGCAGGGCTGAACTCACACACCACCAGCGAAGGGTGCCGCAAGCTGTGCAACTTGCATCTCGTTCCGTCGCCTCGTAGCCTATCAAAACGACGTCCGATCGACGTGTTTCCCGTACCTTAGGATTGCTACGTTAACCAGCTACATGACCACGCCGGAAAATGTCATTGTTCACCGGAGCACCCCGTGCCCCCGGCCGGAAATCTCCGGCGAACTCGCACAAAGGCAGCATCCTGACCAGTCCCTGATCACCGGCTAATTTCTCCCAGAATACTCAACCAAATCACACAAACTCAATCTCGTTACAAAGTCATGGTCCGTGCCTACACGATGCAAAAATTTACAGTCGAATTGGTCGGTCTGATCGAGCGATATTTGATCGGAAATCGAGAGGAGAAGCACACTCTGGAGGTCCGGAGGCTGGTTCCTGAGCCGGGGAGGGCCAACCAGGGGGGAAGCAATCCGCGGCATCGGATGGGGCGCGTGGAGGACCGTTGGATGGGAGCAGATCGGGCGGGCCAGGTTTGCTGACGGCCGCTTAGGGGGGCGATCCGCGGCAACGCCCCCTCGACCAATCAGCGCGCGGCATTCGGGCCTCCCCCGTCTTCCCGACGTCTCCCACTATTTAACCACCGCTTGCTCCGCCACGACCTCCTCACCCACCACCGCGCCTCAGCTCACGCATCTCTCTCGGCTCCGGCAAGCAAGCACCAGCGCTCTCCTCTCCCCTCGCTTCCTCGCTGCAATGTCGACCGACGTGGCCGCCGATGTCCCGGCCCCTGAGGTGGAGGTGGCCGCCGACCCCGTCGTGGAGACCACGGCCGAGGCCGCCGCCGGCGACGCGAAGCCGGCCAAGGAGACCAAGGCCAAGGCGGCCAAGGCCAAGAAGCCCTCCGCCCCGAGGAAGCCCCGCGCCACCCCCGCCCACCCGACCTACGCCGAGGTAAACCCCGAGTCCTTCGCCGAATCTAGCCCCATTCTCGTTGTATCTCGTTTGAATTGCTCTCTGTTCGTTCGTGTTTGCGCTTGATCTGATGGTGTTTGCGTTTGCGCAGATGGTGTCGGAGGCCATCACCGCCCTGAAGGAGCGGACGGGGTCGAGCCAGTACGCCATCGCCAAGTTCGTCGAGGACAAGCACAAGGCGCACCTCCCGGCCAACTTCCGCAAGATTCTGTCGGTGCAGCTCAAGAAGCTGGTCGCCTCCGGCAAGCTGACCAAGGTCAAGGCCTCGTACAAGCTGTCGGCCGCCGCGGCCAAGCCCAAGCCGGCGGCGAAGAAGAAGCCCGCGGCGAAGAAGAAGGCGCCAGCCAAGAAGACCGCCACCAAGACCAAGGCCAAGGCGCCCGCCAAGAAGGCCGCCGCGAAGCCCAAGGCCAAGGCGCCCGCCAAGCCCAAGGCCGCCGCGAAGCCCAAGGCCGCCGCGAAGCCCAAGGCCAAGGCCGCCGCGAAGCCCAAGGCTGCCGCCAAGCCCAAGGGCCGCCCCGCCAAGGCTGCCAAGACCTCGGCCAAGGACGCGCCAGGGAAGAAGGCCCCTGCCGCCGCGGCGCCCAAGAAGGCCGCCGCCAGGAAGCCGCCCACCAAGAGATCCACGCCGGTGAAGAAGGCCGCGCCCGCCAAGAAGGCTGCGCCGGCGAAGAAGGCCCCGGCCGCCAAGAAGGCCAAGAAGTAGATCCTTGGAGGGAGATCCTAGGGCTTGGCGATAGTTTTCCAGTAGCAGTTTTTCCTGTTCTGTGCTGTTAGTCGAGATGTCCGGGCTGTGTCGGGGGTGCTAGGCTGTAAATTTGAAATCTGGGTTGGGGTGCACTGGTGATCCTGTGCACCCCTTTGTGTGTGTTGTGAGAAACGGTGGCGACGATCGCGTTGTAGCAAGCTTATGTATTTGTGTAACTGAATTGGGTAATTGAATCTTCATTTTAGCAACATCCTTCTGAAACTTGTCACAGTTTACATTGATTCCTTTGCCCAAATATTGGTGCTGCACAATTGAAATTCTAGTGTTCTCTGTTAGTGATTTCGGTATGATACTGCAAATCTTGTGCTGTTTCGGTGAACATGGAATCCATTTGAGATCTGAAATTTACTTGGGTTTGTGTTTGATGGCAAATGCCAAGCAAATCTCGTGTCCAACGTCTAGTAGGTGGCTTTATGAGCTGTAAATAAAATGAAGAGGCTGTTGTATTCTTCTCTGTACATGGCAGGTGCGGCCGTCGGTTAGTACACCAGCCGCATGTGATTTTTCCAGGATAGGTTAGGAATGGACGGTAGTTCAGAATGAAAGGCGGGCTTGAAAAGCTCGAGATCGACGAATGTTTTCAGCTATGGCGGGAGGTGCGTTTGGGGATGCTGCGCCAGAAGTACAGGGGCTGCTGCGCCAGAAGATTCGCAGTAACCGTCGGCTCCGGTGACCTGTCAGGTTAGCAGGACGTTCTTCTCGGTGATGCCTGCAGTGTTACCGTTTCACAGCTTCAACTCACCATCACTACGCTACGCATTCTCACACCAATGTCACCATGGTGCTGTGAGTGAGAGCGAGAAGAAGCTTGCAGCATGTGAATGTGCAGCAAGCGTGTGTGGGGATGTACCACCGGAGTGGCTAAACGTGAGGACCTATGAATGATCAAACATCCAGAGGGTGTGGCATGATGCACAAAATTGGCCCGGCGCCTAAAATATTGAGTCACATGCTTAAAAAGGTAAACCATCGAATTCATATTCGAAAGAATTATTTTGTGATATATAACTTATATCACATTGTCAAATTGACAATCTACATCGGGCTTTACAATCCGAGAGGGAGGGGCGAACGAGTAAGCGGGTATCACAACATATGCATAGATGGCATCGATTATTTACCCCCACCCCATAGTAAAACCACGGGACAAACCCCTGGATGATCACAATAGTTGCAACACGTTGTTAAGGTAACTGATGTGATTCACTATCTATTATAGGCGGTTTGACAAGCTCACTGAGCCGTATCGAAAGGTTGAGGAAAGAAGGAGAAGAGAGACACCAGAGAGTGTAGCCCCCATCGTACTCCTAAGTGCTAGGGCAGAGAGACCACTGATTAAGTAGTGCTTTCCTTCCTCGGCCTTGAACCCATTATGGCCCCACTGACTCTGGGGTTGGGCTTCCTCACCATGGTAGTCTTGGGCCTGATCACCCTTCGTTTCATGCTGTCGCTTGGAGTAGATGCCGTGTCGGGTTTGTTTGGAGCAACAGGGGAAGTAGAGGTAGAATCATAGAAGTGTCGCCAACAATGCCCTCTCCTTGAAATCCGGCTTGTCCCCAAGCTGGAGCTTCAAGGTGGCCTTGACGTAGCCGACGAGGTCCTCCCGTATCACCTTGTCCGCCGTGGAGTAAGACCAGTGGACGAGAACTCGTCCAACTGGCTTGTGATTGGTCTTTTTGTTGCGCCGATCAAGGGTTTGCAGTGGTGCCTAGGCTGGAGCTCTTGGGAAGCGTCGATGAAGATCATCAATGTCTTCCTAGGTGGAGGCGCCCTCGGTTTCCCTAGTTCAAGTGGCGAGGCCATGGCACACCATTTTGTTGGCAGATTTGCGCCAACGATACACAACACTTCCAGGGGTACCTGAAACTCAGGTTCGTTAGTGGGGAGAGGACTCACTAGCTGGTCGACGCGAAGATGCGCTTTCTTGCGCTGCAATACATCGAACACATGATGAACAAGCGAACCACCGGTAGATGAAGCATGTAAGCCACTACCCCAACTCTAGCTATGACCATGAACGACTGGAAGAACTTGAATGCGAGCTTGTGGCACGCACACTTGGTGACCAATAATTGGTTGTAAGGCTGCAGCTCCAGGTACACCTTGTTGGAAAGGTCTCTCTTAGTGATGTTTATCTGCATGGTCCTTCATCCTTTGTTGTGCTCTATGCAAGTGTTGCTTGACCAGCTTGTCAACACCTGTCTTTCTTCCATCCATGCCCTCACACCCATAGGTTGGCAAACATCGACCAAAGCTAGTCCTTGTCATCAGGCTATCTGCCATTGCCAGAGTAGATTCCTGCAGATCCCTCGATAGGGTATCCCGACGAGGTGAGTAGATAAGAGGGGAAACAGGAGACCATGTCAAATATCGAGAAGATATGTCTAGATTGGGGTAGGGGGGAGGGGGGGGGGTAAATAGACATTTAGTAAGGCAAATGTGCAAAACAATTTCTTGGAATTTAGGCAGATTTTAGCACAAGTTAAATGGGAATCAATACTTCCTACACATGCATATCTAGAGATGAAGCAGCAGAAAGAGAACAACATGTAAGTGCAAGGAAGTAAAGAGAGGTAGAGATCGGAAGATCAAATGCAATGAAGACACAATGATTTTTGGCGTGGTTCTGATAGGTGGTGCTATTGTATGTCCACGTTGATGGAGACTTGAACCCACAAAGGGTAATGGCTGCGCAAGTCCACAGCGGGCTCCACCCACGAAGGGTCCACGAAGAAGCAACCTTGTCTATGCCATCATGGCTTACGTCTACAAAGTACTAGCCTCACTCGAGGTAGATCTTCATGAAGTAGGTGATCTCCTTGCCCTTATAAACTCTTGGTTCAACTCCACACAATTTGGAGGCTCACAAGTGACATCTAACCAATCTAGAATACACCACTCTCCAAAAGGTAATACATGTTGTTGTTGATGATGAACTCCTTGCTCTTGTGCTACAAAAGATAGTCTCCTCAACACTCAATCACTCTCACAAAGATTTGACATGGTGGTGGGAGAAGGATTGGAGTGGAGAGCAACTTGAGGGGGCTAGAAATCAAGGATCAAATGGTTGCGGTGGAATCCCTTGATCTCAACACAAGTGTAGGTGGTTCTGTCTCAGAAAATGGATATGGGAAGTGGTGGCTTCGTCCTGGCTGCTCTCTCTGAGAGTAGGTGGAGTAGGTGGGGGTATATATAACCTTCACAAAAAATCTAACAATTACACACCTTTATGCACAACTTGGAGGGACCGGGTGTAAAACTCGGTGATACCGATTAGTGCAAAAGATTTGAACTTTAGACGTTTCGATGGGACCGATTTGAGATGACCTCAGCACTATCAGGATTTTGGTAATTCTAAAATGAAGTTAATGGGTTACAGAAAGTTTGCCAGTGCACTTCGATGGAACTGAATGCCATCTTGGTGAGACTGAGTTTCTGGGTTTAGGCAGAGGCTCTGTCAAATGTATCTCGATGGGTCCGAGTGTATGTGTATCGGTGGGACCAAGATGAACTTTAGGGTTTTGGACATATTGGAATGTGAGGGCGTGGCTGAGGGTTTTGGAGGAATATCTTCAAGCACTTGAGCAAATGACTCATGATCAAAACCTCATCCCCTTTTAATAGTATTAGCTTTCCTATGGACTCAATGTGATCATTGATTACTTTTTTTGATCGTGAACAGCAGGAAAGGCTCCTACTGTGTAATTATATTAATAAGATAAAAGAGCACTGTACAAAGTGGAGTATTTACATGGGAGGTGGGGGGGGGAGGACTTGACCACTTTGGGCCAAGTGGGGGGAGCAGTTATACAAAAGTAGTGGTCTAGTGTAAGGAGTTTACAAAATTGAGCACAAAAGGCCTATGGACCTCTTTGACCCTATGTTGGAGGAGCTGAAAATCTTTCTTGAATATGTCTAGCCAGGACCAGAAGGAAGAGTCAATTGCTCTGAAGTGTTTATTGTTCCTTTCCTTCCATATGCTCCACGCTGCCACAGTGAATTTTTCAAACAACATCGGTGTAGGGTGGTTATTTTTCTGATCTTCAATAGCTTGCATCCGGCCAGAGAATGGTTCCCAGTTTATGTCCAGGGCATGCCAGCAATGTTTACTGAAAGAGCAAGTGAAAATCATGTGCTCAACCGTCTCTTCAATGTTAAGCCCACAAAGGAGGCAATTATGATCGTCGCCTATATTGTAATGACGTCTCTTGAGCATATTCCGGGTATTGAGCCTCTCGTTGAACAGTAACCATGCAAAAACCTTCAGCTTCATTGTGCATTTGGATTTCCAAAGCCACCAAAAGACTTGATGAGATTGAATCTCCCTGAAGAAGAACTGGTAATAGTCCGTGGATTTGAAAGTGGTTTTGCCCAAACATAGTGCCATACGTCCGAAGTTGCAGCCATTGGTTGGAGGGAGGACGCGATCGTTTGCATGTGTCTGACCTCATCATGAGCCTAGGGAGAGAGTGGTGGATGAAAGGCCGCTCCTAGCGATGTGATCCCCAAGAAATCCTTTACGGAGACATCCTCATTAGTTGCATGCGAGAAAGCATGTGGGTGCGGCTCCAAGAGTAATTGATCAGTCCATAGATCTTTCCAGAAGAGGGTTGTGGTTTCACACACAATGTTGATGTGAGAGATCCCACGAAAATGGTTGGTTAGCTTGAGCATGTCATGCCACCAGAAGGATCCCACTGGATCCATGGCGTGTGAAATTTTCTGGTTATAATAAGAATCCCAGGTAAGTTGGACCCAGGGATATCCAACTTGTTGTAGAATTTGTGCAAGAACTTCATGAGGAGGGCTTCATTCTGGATCCTGAGGTTTAGCACTCCGAGGCCTCCCTTGTTTTTGGGTTTACATACCATGTCCCATGCAGCCAAAGAGTTGCATTTGTCACCTTGGTCTGTCTTTTTGACCCAAAGGCATCTTCTTCTGATTTTGTCCAGCATTTCAATGAGTTTTGGAGGGAACTTGAGCGTGCACATTGCATATATGAGCAGAGAGGTAACCGTTGTGTTGACTAAAGTAAGTTTCACTGTGTACGACATAAGTGAGAGCGTGGAGGACAGGTTCCTTTCGATGGAGCTGACAAGTGGCATAAAATCTTGCATTGTGGGACGGGAAGTGCCCAGGGGGAGGCCAAGATAGGTAAAAGGCATAGAGCCAATCGAGCATCCAAAACTCGTAGCAATGTTGGTGGCCAGCTCCAAATCCAAGTTGATGGGTATGAGCGTTGACTTGTGGAAATTGATTTTCAGACTGATGGATTGGGCATAGTCAGACAATATGTTTTTAATGATTGCAGCTTGTCTAGGGCAGGCGGGCATGAGTAAAAGCGTGTCGTCGACGTACTGGATGATTGGGTAGTCCATATTCCCGTTGGAGGGAAATGGCAGCTCAATTAGACCTCTCCTGTAGGCATCGTTGATGGCTGATTGGAGGAGATCCGTCGCCATATCAAAGATGAGAGGGGAGAGTGGGTCCCCTTGACAAACACCTCTGCGGCAGTGGAATTGTTGGCCTGGGACTCCATTAAGCAAAATAGAAGATCGCCCAGCAGAAAAAATTGATTGAATCCACGATAACCATTTGTCATTAAACCCCATGTGTTTCATAATGTTGATCATTGAATCGTGTTCAATCGTGTCAAAGGCTTTTGCAAAATTCAAATTTAGGAGGATTATTTTCCGCTTGGAGGCTTGGCACTGATGGATGTATTGGAATGTCCAGGCAAGGCAGTCTTGGATTGATCTCCCTCGAACGAAGCCATATTGGTTGCAATGTATAATTCTTAGGATAACTTTTTGCAGACGGTTGGCAAGGAGCTTAGTAATGAGTTTGAGGCAACAGTTGAGTAATGTGATCAGACAGTAATCATTGACCATGGAGGGGGACCCTACTTTTGGACTGAGGGTTATTAGCCCATCATTTATGCTTTGGAGGTTAAGATCCTCTGCATGGAATTGAGCGCAAAGTGTATAGAAATCCTCCTTGATAATTGGCCAGCAAGCCTTGATAAATAAGCCGCTGAAACCGTCCGGCCCCGATGCACGGTCGGCATGCATTTCTTTAATGAACGAATCAATTTCCTCGTTTGTGAATGGTAGCGTGAGGTGGTCAAGATTCTCTGTCGGTCGAATCAGTGATGGTAGATCAAACTTCATCTGTGTAGGATTGAAAGTACCAAGTCTTTCGGTATAAGCTTGGAAAAGAAGGGCTTCTTTACCCGTATGATCTTCCACCGTCAGCCCATCCAGAGTTTGAAGGATAGTGATGTTGTTTTTCCTGTATCTTTCTGTTACAACGGCTTGGAAGAATTTAGTATTCTCATCTCCGAATTTAACCCAACGAATGGTGCATCGCTTTTTCCAATATTGCTTCTAATAATCCAGCAGTCTCAGAAGATGATTCTTGATGATCTTGCGAAAGTTGGATTCAGGGATAGTGAGAGGTCTTCTATTCTCAAGATCATCCAATTCGGTCAAGGTGTTGTTGGTATTCTCAATAGCCACCGTTAACCGAGAAATATTCTTGCTCCACGCTTTTAATTCTTGCCGCAAAAGCTTAAACTTGCGACAAAGGATCGTGGCAGCATTTGTTGGGTTGATAGGTCGATCCCATACTTTTTTGACCACGTCCATAAAGCCGGGGTGTAACAACAAATATGATTCAAATCTGAAAAGTTTGGTACGTTGTATTTTTGTTTCAATGCTTACCACACAAGGAGTATGATCCGAGACCGGTTTACAAAGTGGTTTAACTGGCGTGTTGGGGTACACATGTGTCCAATGGAGCTAAGTAAAGAACCAATCAAGTTGTTCAAGTAATGGGTCTTGTTGCATGTTGCTCCAGGTGTAAAGTCATCCCTTAAGTGGCAGCTCAATTAAATTGTGTTTGCGGATGATGTCATTAAAAGTAGACATGTCATTAAAGTCTCCTCCGGGCTTATTGCGGTTCTCTGGACCACGAATGTAGTTAAAGTCGCCAAGGAACAGACAATCATGTCCGTTTGGATGTCCATATCATACACCCAATTGGTAAAATCAACCCTGGCAGGACCCGTGCATGGGCCATAAATATTATATAAGGTCCAGGATTGTGCAGAGAGTGTACTGGTAAATTTGATGCCCAAAACGAAATCCTCAGAAACAGACACATCACCAGAGAAAACCGAGCTATTCCAGATGGTAAGCAAGCCACCTGAAGCACCTCTAGATGGGACATAAGCAAAATTGTCAAACCTCCTAGGGCAACAAGTTTAAATAAAAGCAAGGTCGATAACAGGTTTCTTAGTTTCCTGCAGACAAACGATAGCACAACCACTAACAAAGATTGCATTAGACAAGGCTAGAAGTTTTTTATTTGAATTTAACCCACGAATATTCTAGCAAAGAACATTCCAATTGCGCAAAAGTGGCATAGGACAGACGCCAAGTTACTCCGAGGAGGAAGATTCTTCCCCCATGCCGATGGTCTGATCTTCAGAAGCTTTAGTGGCCGGTAGAGCAGCTTCAGTCAGCTCCTGAGGTGGGACATCGCATCGATTGATAGCAATGTCCTGCATGATGCGAAGTGGAGTAGGCAGCGGCGCTTGATCTGCTACAGATGTTGAGGAGCTCGGGACCGCTGATGGAATCTGTCTTGGTTTGACCTTGGAGGTAGGAGCACGAATGTCAGTAATTTGAGGCACTCTGAAGCCATCATAGCGAGTGGATCGGGTTCTGCGGCAAACTTCAATGGTCACCAGAGGCACTTGATATTTAGAGCGGCGCGGGCGTGCAGGAGATGGGCCAGGGGCAGTGGGTAACACCTGGGCCAAGCCCAAATCAGAGGAATCTTCAGTATGCTGAACCAGGGGTTGTGGCCCAACGTTTGAATTGTCACTTGTCGCCAGAGCCTGCATTTCCTCCTGCAGAAGAGAGCTGTCAACCTCACCGAGGGAAGCAAGGGAAGGCAGGACATCAGTTGCAGCATCATTTATAGTGGAATCAACATGAGAGTTCTCCACACTAGTGACTTGATTGAGCGCAATATCTTCAAACACAAATTCAGAAATCCGGACAGCAGATGGCCTGGGTGTTTCATTCAGAACACAAGGAGAAAAACACACCATAATGGCAGCCTCTTCATTGTCAACTCGAAAGCTTGTGTATGGAGATGCCACTTGCAAGTCCAAAGGAGGCAAACCATAACCAGATCTCCACGGGCCATAGGCAGCCACCACACTCATAATAGACCTTGAGAGGTAAGCAGTGAAGGTGTGGCGTGGTATCACATCATTGACAAGCACGTTGGTGAGTTCATTACCTTGGACAAAGATGCTCACATACAGATTAACAGCAGAAACCGCAACATCGACATAAATAACTTCTTGTCTAGTGGGAGCAACAAAAAGAGTAGTAGCAGGGAGGGCAAGAGCTTGAGAAGACCCATGTGTGCTAGCAGTTGAGCTAGAATCCCATGCAGAGTTGAGGCTGTCAGTCACATTGTCTTCAGGTAAGATGCCATCTTGAACTCTTAGACCTTGAGCTGCCAGTCAGGACTGAAAATTAACCAGGGCAGTAGGCATTTGTGGAACTTGCTGTGCGGGCCAAGCATCCCATTGAGCAGGATGAGGATCATCTTGTTGGGCTGCATTGTGCGGGCCATGATCATTTCCAATCCCATTCTGAAGAAGCCAATTCTGCAGCTACTATTGATACAGTTGTTCTGCCGTGAGTCCCTCACCAAACATGGGATGGGGGATGCCATTCGCCAGAGGCGGCTCCTCATCCGCTGTGGGCACTTCAGGGTCATGTGCGTTCCAATCTGCACCCCTCAAAATGAACACCGCAACAGTCCAGCAGGCTCTATCTCCACCGAGATGACGAACAACGATACTTTTGGGGATCAGCCGCATGTGAATCACCCTGACCTTGATCAGCACCACTCGACGATCAATGTTCGGATTATTCCAGGAAACCAGTCTACCATAATCATCTACAGAGCGCTGAAGATAAAAGTCTTTCTGATAGTCATCTGGAAAACCAATATACATCAGCCAAACCTCTGGCCCATAAGTAGTGTTGCGCATGTTAAGAGCAGCATTGTGTCTAACAAATGTGTCGGTGGAAACGACACCTATGGGATCACGGGGAATCCCTTCTACGGTCGGCGGGCGCAGGGCTCTGGAAAGAGCGGGTTTAAGAGATCAACACGGGAAATTTATCCAGGTCTGGGCTGCAAGTGATGCGTAATACCCTACTCCTACTGGCTTGTGTTTATCTCGTGTTCTTGGACTAGCTACAAAGCGCGCAGGGTCCAAAAAGTCCGAATCCTCTCTCAGTATGCCGCGGGCTTCCTTTTATAGTCAAAGGGGCTGCCAGAGTGGCACACAGGAGGTGAAAAGTTGTACAGTAGTCAAGTTTATCTCTGGCACCATAGGACAAAATGCATTAAATGCGCTACTTAGGTGTCCTCTTACTTTATCGGGTACGATAACGAAGCCCGTCCCGCCCGTCGCCGCTTCGCCTTTCTCCCACACGCGTCCAGGCCAACGAGGCATGCAACACCATGTAGGCTGGCAGGCTGCTGAGTGTGGCACCCCGGCTCAGAGCGACCGGTTTACCCTGCATTGCCAGCCCAGAGATCATGTCTTCTGGCAACACACAACATATTGGTACAGAAAACAACCGCTTTATTAATGCTAGCGGAACAGAGTTCATATTACAACAGTGGTCGAGGCCAAGCGGCACACTCGGTGTGGCGGAACAATATGTACATTATTTAGTGAACATAAAAGGGCCTCGACTCGAACAACTACGTGGCAGCGGAATAACGTCGTAGCGGAAGCTCCATATCACAGGGACACTGACGTGGACATGATCTAGACTCGAACAGCGCTCCTTTCCAACGAGACTTTCCTGAAATCTGGCATGACACGCCAGGTCAGTGCATTGAATGTACTTGCAAGCTCACAACAAGCATAATCATAATGACAAACAATATCATGATATTTAACCAATTATTAATAATGCAACCTTATATGTCAACATGCTGTGATCAAGCCCGAACGTCCCTTAGGACAGCTTACCAACTGTGACCATCTCTGGACCACAAACACACCACCATAGTGGTCTTTCTCAAGAACAACTCATGATCCTTACGGCGATCACAACCACGACCATCATTTGGTCCCAAATACCTCGATGGCCTTTCTGCCATCCATTGACAATGCAAAGTTCATAGCTTAGTGTGCAATTTTTATTAAACGTTGACTCATGGTGGGACCTAGTACGAGGTGTCCGTAACCGTGGACTCGGCTATCGATAGATTATACACTCAGCAGAGGTAGCACACTGTACCCACACCACGGAACCCATGGCCTCGCATTCCCATTCGGGTGGACCAATGACATTCTGACAAAACCCCTCCATTGCCACAACACTCTCCCGGCCACTCCGACCCAAATCCCCAACGGGCTGGTCCTGGGTGGCCCCGTGTCTACCAAAGACACCCCGACCACCCTCGTGGTCAAAACACTCCCACTCGGGGACTCGGTACCATAATCTCATCAACGAGCACACAAGATTATGTGTGCTTACCGGGCCAGGGCAAGCACGACATAATCTTCCCTAGATGGAGGCACCGACCAGAGGCCGTGTCAATGGACCGAATCAAGGCCTCCCACAAGGCAAATGTGGTTGCACTGGAAAGAAACTCGATTCAGTGGCACCATGACCCAGTCAACGGTATATTCAAGTTGAATTATATTCAGGATTAATCTCTAAACTAAAAATGACCGGTGTCATAGCATGCCATGAAATGCAAAACAACACATGCATCACATATTGATAAAAATGACCGACGTCATCAATATGCACACCAAGCATAAACTTCAACAACTCATATTACTCTACTTGCTCAAAATGACTCACAACTTAACCAAAATATTTTGCAACAAGTTTTATTAATTTCCTACGCAAGAAAGTAACTCCGATAAATCTTTCATATGCTTGACCAAAAGATATCATTATCAACAACTATTAATTTCTTTATCACTAAGTTGGGTTCAAACATTCTGTAAGACAAGTATATGATTAAACAAGTATTTAACAAAATATTTTCTAACAAAGTTTTATCAATTTAAGAATGCAAACACAAAGCTTTACATAATTACTAACATGCATAACAAAATTATTTCTGACATCACCTCAAATAAATTTTAACTTCCTTTACTAGTCTCAACTATTCTGTAAATCAAGCATAACAACTGACCAATACTTAACAGAATATAAATAATTCAATAATTATTTACATGCATGGGTTAATCATTTCATTTAAGTGAGAAAATCACAAATATTGAAATGGCATCATAAAAATGTTGCTGTGGCTTGCCTTAGTACAGATGAGGTTCACAAGCCTCCTGGTGATCCTCAAGACAAGCCTCACCTTCTGAAAATAATTTTAAACACAAAAAGAGAATATCAAGAACACTTCTGAAATTCACCAGAAATTCTAAACAGCTCAGAAAAATCTTACCTTTGGTGAGCTGTTAGATTTCCTTTCAAAGAACACAATGCAAAAAGAATCATCTCATTTGGACTTATGGTTAAAAAGTTAAAATTGTTTGAAGCTCTCTGGAATATAAATGAATTTGAATAAAAAGAAACAGCTGGGGGGGGGGGGGCGGGTGACGTCGAAGGCGTAAAGCCCAGGGGCGCCACCACTCGTACTGTTTCGCACGTGTACTGAGTGGCTGACTAGCGGGCCCCGCTAGTCAGGTGGGGGAAGAGGGAGAGAGAAACAGAGAGGGCCGCGGCTTCGCTGGAGCTCTCGCCGGCGACGAGGGCTCCTTGGCCCAAACGAGAGGGAGGGATGGCAAGAGGAGGTCGAGGCGCACCTACCCGTACCCGTAGCATGGCTAGGGGTGGTCGGACGGCGTCGGAATCTAGCTCGCGAGCGGAGGCAGAACGAGGAGGTCGTCGGAGTTGAGGAAGGCGGCGAGCAGAGGCCGCTCCAGAGGCTCCAAGCGGGCGAGACGGCCTCACCGGAGAGAGGCGGAGGCCCTGGAGGGGTCGCCCAGGCCTGGGAGGGGCTGGAGCTACCGCGGCGACCAGAGGGGATCGCAGGCGAGCTCGAGCTCGGGGACGGCGGCCCGAGGCCTGCCCGGCCGGGCTACGGCTTCCTACTCGACCGTGGAGTGTGTGTGAGTGCTGGAGGATGCTCAAGAAGGCTGGGGGTGGCTCTATTCATAGGCGAGCGGCGAGGGTGCTTCGGGCTCCGCCGGTGGACACCTGTCCATGGCGCCTGGCGACGAGCGGCGTCAGTGAGAGGGGGAGAAGGCGACGGAGGTCACGCGGCCACTGTGGGCGAGCGGGACGAGCACATGATCAAGGGGGTGACGACGAGCACAGTGCGCCCGCACTGTTGGGCTGGCCGGACCTTGCCCGTGCTCGTTGCGGCGAGCTCCGGTGTCGGCGAGTGCCAGGGTGGAGTTAAGGACGTCGAGACGATGATGGTGGCGAGGTTTGGCATGGTTGGGCAGGCGGGGGAAGCAAGCACGCGCGAACAGAGCGTTCGGCGGCACCCAGAGCGCGTCGACACGCATGCCTGGCATCATGGACACGCGTGGTCACCGCGCGAACTCTCTCCTCCGGCCAGCCTTCGTCCAAAAATCATGTCTGGCATGTTGTTCATGGTAGTTTTGAAGTTTACCACGGTTTGGTTTGGATCCAGGTGCAGTAGAGAAGATTTTACAAGCCAGGTAAGTTTCTGGTCAGTAACTTTGTGATGTTACTGTGGTCAAATGGCTGGGAGTTTGGGGCTGTGCTTTGGAGGCTAGTAATAAGTTACTAAGGTAAAGATGCACAAGAAAGTTCATGTCAAATGGAGCAAGTAAAATGGTAGTTGCTGTAGAAACTACCATTTCTGTCCAGAACAAAAAAGATTTTCTGTAGCAAAAATATTCCAAAAAGTGATGAAATATTTTTGCTCAGGGAGGTGCCCTAGGGTCCCTAGAATATTTGTGAATTATCTTAGAATTTTCTGAGCCATAAAAATTAGGGTTGCCTTGAAGCAAACAGATCTGGCTTAGGGTTTTTGAGAGAAAACGATTATTTTTCATTTAAGAAAAATATTCCAAAGGTTATTTTGTGGTGGATCAGAAGTGAAGTGATGGTTTGGGAGAGAAGTGAACACTTGGGTGAAAGCCAAGGATGCCCAAGTGTTTAAGTCCAAATGAAAAGATTCAGAAACTCCAAGTTTCAAAAACTCCAAGTTTCAAAAACTTTCAAATGAAATTTCAAGCAAATAAGAAAGGGCAAAAACCAGGCTGTCACAAACCTCCCCCAGTTAGAATGAATCTCGTCCTCGAGATTCGGTTGCTTGGGAAAACCACTCTGGATACTGACTCTTAAGGAACTCTTCCTGCTCCCAAGTTGCTTCTGACTCGGTGTGATGCTCCCACTGAACTTTGAAATTTTTTCTGACTTTGCTGCGAGTGACCCTTTCCACTTGATCCAAAATTTTGGACGGTCTTTCTTCATAAGTTAAATTCTTTGCCAATTCTATCTCAGCCGTTGCAGTCCTGTTCTTAGGCGGGGATATGCATCGTCTCAATTGCGAAACATGGAACACATTATGTATTTCTGACAACTCCGGGGGTAGTTCCAGTTGGTATGCAACCGTACCCACTCGAGACATAATTGGGAATGGACCAATGAATCTGGGTGCCAGCTTTCCACGAGTCTGAAATCGCTTAACTCCTTTCATAGGAGTGACTCGGAGGTACACATGTTCTCCGGGTTCAAAACTGAACTGCCGGTGCTTTGCATCATAATAACTCTTCTGACGGGATTTGGCCAATTGCAGTCGGTCTCTGATTTCCCTAACTTGTTTCTCGGCTTCCATCATGAGATCGGTTCCGAAGATATGGCTATCTCCAGCTTGAGACCAATTTAGAGGAGTGCGGCACTTACGACCATATAGAGCTTCATAGGGTGACATCTTTAGACTGGTCTGGAAACTGTTGTTATACGAGAACTCGGCGTATGGCAAGCAATCTTCCCAGTTCGCCCCGTTGGCTAGCACACAGGCTCGCAACATATCTTCGAGTATTTGATTTACTCGCTCTGTCTGACCGTCCGTCTGGGGGTGATAAGCAGTACTATATTTTAGTGCTGTCCCCAAGGCTTGATGGAGGCGGGACCAGAAAGCGGAGGTAAACAAAGAACCTCGGTCGGAAGTGATAGTCCGGGGTACCCCATGCAGACTGACGATTCTGGATACATACAGTTGCGCCAGTTCATTTGCTCTGTATCTGGTGCTGACCGGGATGAAATGAGCAACCTTGGTTAGGGTGTCCACTATAACCCAGATTGCGTCTTTGCCTCGCTGAGTCCTAGGCAATCCGGTGATGAAGTCCATGCAAACATCATCCCATTTCCATTGTGAAACTGGCAGTGGTTGGAGAAGTCCGGCTGGCTTCTGATGCTCTGCTTTCACCTTGTTGCATATGTCGCAACAGGCTACAAAATAGGCAATGTCTTTCTTCATCCCATTCCACCAGAATATTTGTTTAAGGTCTTCATACATTTTCGTACTTCCCGGATGAATGGAATACGAGGATTCGTGTGCTTCTGACAAGATTTTCCTCTTCAAGTCCGGTTGATTTGGTACACAAATTCGTCCACGGAATCGGAGGGTACCGAAGTTGTCCTTGAAGAAATCTGGGGGCTGCCTTGCATGTTTTTGTAGCTTGGCGTCATCTGGCTGGGCCTTGCGGATTTCCATCTCAAGTGTGGGGGTAACTCCCAAAATATTAGTGAGGCCAGCATCCACGATGACCAAGTTGAACTGAGCGATCTCCTCCTGAAGTTCGGTAGGCAATGATTTTAACATGACATTTAAGCTGACGGGCTTTCGACTGAGCGCATCGGCAACGACGTTGGCCTTGCCTGGATGGTAATTTATTCCAAGGTCATAATCCTTGACCAACTCTAACCATCTTCGCTGACGGAGATTTAAATCTGGCTGAGTGAAGATGTACTTGAGGCTTTTGTGGTCGGTAAAAATTTGGCACCTTTTTCCAATGAGATAGTGTCTCCAAATTTTTAATGCATGAACCACTGCAGCCAATTCCAAATCATGAGTAGGATAATTTCCCTCATGTGGTCGTAGTTGTCGTGATGCATAGGCTACTACCTTGCCGTCTTGCATCAATACACAACCAATACCTTGTCTGGAGGCATCGCAGTACACGTCGAAGCTGCGATAAATGTCTGGAAGAGTCAATACGGGTGCGGTTGTCAGACGCGTCTTTAGCTCATAAAAACTCTTCTCACAGTCCTTGGTCCACTCAAACTTTGTATCCTTTTTGAGCAGTTCCGTCATAGGTTTAGCAATTTTGGAAAACCCTTCAATGAAACGACGATAGTATCCAGCTAATCCAAGGAAACTCCGGATCTGTGTTACAGTCGTGGGCGGTACCCAATCGAGCACATCCTTTACTTTGCTCGGGTCCACGGCTATGCCTTCGGCGGATAGTACATGCCCGAGAAACCCAACTTGCTTGAGCCAAAATTCGCACTTACTGAACTTGGCGTATAGCTGATGGTTGCGGAGCCGTTGTAGCACTGCCCGGAGGTGATCCTTATGCTCTTCTTCACTCTTGGAGTAAATGAGGATGTCGTCGATAAAGACTACCACAAATTTGTCGAGGAAGTCCATGAACACCTTGTTCATCATATGCATGAAGAAGGCAGGGGCATTGGTGAGACCAAAGGACATCACAGTATATTCGTAAAGACCGTATCGTGTAGTGAATGCGGTCTTAGGAATATCTTCCCTTTTAATCTTGAGCTGATGATACCCGGTCCGTAAATCGATTTTTGAGAATACTTTAGCCCCACTGAGCTGATCGAACAGATCATCAATCCTTGGCAGTGGGTATTTATTTTTGATGGTGACCTCATTCAGCTGGCGATAATCTATGCACATACGGAGACTGCCATCCTTTTTACCCACGAAGATTGCAGGTGACCCCCACGGTGAAGAGCTGGGACGAATATAACCTTTCCGGAGTAATTCGTCAAGCTGTTTCTTTAGTTCCACTAATTCTGATGAGGGCATCCGGTAATACTTCTTGTATAATGGTGCGGTTCCGGGCACAAGATCTATGGCAAATTCCAGTTCCCGATCTGGTGGCATGCCTGGCAGTTCTTCTGGAAACACATCAGGGTACTCACTGACCACAGGAATAAATTCCAATTTGACCACAGCAGTGCACACTAGTTCTGGCTTGGGTATATGCTTGCGAGCATAGAATTTGGTGAGCTGCCCATTCAGACTGGTTAAATTGACTTCTCGGGTTGCGCAGTTTATACAAACTTGATATTTGGTCAGCCAATTCATTCCCAATATAATATCCAACTGTTCAGACTCAATGATTATCAGAGATGTTGGAAAGTGGACCCCGTTGATATTGATCTCCAGATCGCGGCAGACTAGATTGCTCTTGATTATAGATCCCGGGGTTTGTACCAGCATATTTTTGCCCAAAATTGTGCAAGGAAAATTGTTTTGGGCGGCAAAACTCCGAGAAATAAAAGAATGGGAAGCCCCAGAGTCAAATAAAATTACTGCAGGTATGTCATTAACAGAAAACATACCAATGACGACTTCTGGCTTCTCTTGGGATTCATCGGCGGAGATATGATTCACGTGCCCAGTGAAGTTTTGCTGGGTTGGCCCTGACTCCATAAAGTTGACTTGTGGCCTGCTCAGCGCATTCACTCTGTGGTTCTTGGGGCACTGTTTGGCATAATGTCCGGGCTGCCCGCAAGTGAAACAAGAATTATTGCGCTGCCGCTCCTCATGCATTGGATTGGCCACAACATTCTTGACTTGAGTGGTGGTCTTGTTAACATTCTGCTGCCAATTTGGCCGGTATTCCACCTGAGTCTGCTGCCAGGTACGAGCCTTTTGCATAGGTTGCCCATCCTTCTTTGGCTCAAACTTGCGCTTGTTGTCGTTAACAGGCCTATTATCTGATATAAGCTTGTGTTCCCGTTCAGCAATGAATGCCTTGTCTACCAGAGTTTGGAAATCCGTGAAATCAAACATACTGAGAGCACACCGAAGTTGCGGATTTAAACCTCCAAGAAATCTGTCCATCTTCCTTTCTTCGGTGGCTACGTCATACAGAGAGTAACGGGCCAGATGATTGAATTTTTGCAGATACTCAGCCACAGATTGATTTCCTTGGACAAGCGCGAGAAATTCACGCTGCTTGGCCTTCATAACTCCAGTAGGGATGTGATATTTGCGGAACTTATCCTTGAATTTTTCCCAGGTGACTTCCTCATCAATCGGCCACATGGCTTTTGTATTTTCCCACCATATGGCAGCTGCGCCTTCAAGGTAATGGGTTGCAAATGGGACTTTATCATTTCCTTCAGTACGGGCGATCTCAAGCTTTTTCTCCATGGTGCGCAACCAATCGTCTGCATCCAATGGGTCAACAACCTGACTGAAATTGGGTGGATTGGTCCTCTGAAAATCTGACAGCTTTGAGTGATGACCATTCTGATTTCCATTTTGTCCAACTATAGCTTGCACACTTCTCAATATTTCAATCAGATCATTGTTCCTTTTTTCTTCAAACATACGCAGAACTTGCTCGGTGGAGGGAGGATCAGGCGGAGGAGGTGGTGGCTGAACGTACGGCTCGGGAGAATATCCTGCCTGTCGTGCGGAACGACGAACAGGAGTTCCCTCACGAACGTTGCTACTGCCGCCTCCCCGCGTCATCCTATTGAGTATTTTTCCCAAGGCAACGAAATCGAGATGAGAGACATCCAAGAATAAAATTGGGGAAAAGCCAGCAACAATTCTCGAAAAAAACAAAAGAGCGAAGAGAATACGGCGATTAAAGTCCCATCATAATTATACATAGACTCATACATGAAAATTTAACAACCTGACTGATTCCACTACTCTCATACATGAAGCATCATGACTCGTACAACTACATCCGTACACCATCTAGACGACTGCGAATACTCAAAGACACTACTGCTCTGCTGGTGCTGCGGTGTCCTCCCCTGAAGCGGTCTCAGATCCCGAACTGACGTGGTTAACGGAAACCTCCGGGTTAAAGGTAACACGACGACGCTGCCTCGAGGGCTCTCCCTCAGGGGCAGGGGTAGGATGAAGCATCGGGACTGCAGGAATAGCAAGAGGTGAGACCCACTCGGCAGGAGTACTGAGAGGGTTCACGGCCGGAACGCCTGTGCTACTCGGGGGAGTAACCGGCGAAATAGGGGAGCTAGAGCTAACTGGGACATAAGGGGTAAATCCCAGTGAGGATGGAGTAATGGTGGATCTAGTAGTGATCAAGGTAGCGGCTAAAGCAGTACGGGCACGAGTCAGCTCTCGAGCCAGCTCGTGGATCATCAGATAGCTAGCAGTGATATAGCGAGCAAGATGGCTAGCAACACTATCAGACTCCGGGTTAACGAGAGGAAAACGGACACGACCGTTGTCGTGCAGAGATGGGTAGTAATAGAATCCTGGGTGATGCTGCATTTGAACCTCGGTATAACGAAGCTCGACAAGGATCTCAAATGCGGCAAACTGGACAGCCTGAGAAGCGGTGGAGGCGTAACCGCTCCGAGAAGTGCGAGTGTAAGAGCCGGAATCGGAACTGGTGCGCAGAGTAACCACTGCGTGATACTCATACACTGAGTCTGCTAGACGCTCCCGGTACACACGGTAGACTGGTTCGTCTCCGTGAGGGTACAGCCGACGCCACACGTTGCGGAGAAGGTGCGGTGACGTGTACGGCATCAACTGCAACTGGCACGGATACGGCACCGGAGCCATCTACACTCACTACCATTAACAGGTTAGCACAAAAATAATAATCAAATGACTACAATGCAACAACCAGCTATAACTGCTACCGACACTCACATTTACTCGTGTCTAGCGTCCAGTTAACACGTCGTAGTCTAGCGTGGCCTACAGTCAGCGCGGCTCTGGTACCAACCGTTGTGGCACCCCGGCTCAGAGCGACCGGTTTACCCTGCATTGCCAGCCCAGAGATCATGTCTTCTGGCAACACACAACATATTGGTACAGAAAACAACCGCTTTATTGATGCTAGCGGAACAGAGTTCATATTACAACAGTGGTCGAGGCCAAGCGGCACACTCGGTGCGGCGGAACAATATGTACATTATTTAGTGAACATAAAGGGGCCTCGACTCGAACAACTACGTGGCAGCGGAATAACGTCGTAGCGGAAGCTCCATATCACAGGGACACTGATGTGGACACGATCTAGACTCGAACAGCGCTCCTTTCCAACGAGACTTTCCTGAAATCTGGCATGACACGCCAGGTCAGTACATTGAATGTACTTGCAAGCTCACAACAAGCATAATCATAATGACAAACAATATCATGATATTTAACCAATTATTAATAATGCAACATTATATGTCAACATGCTGTGATCAAGCCCGAACGTCCCTCAGGACAGCTTACCAACTGTGATCATCTCTGGACCACAAACACACCACCATAGTGGTCTTTCTCAAGAACAACTCGTGATCCTTACGGCGATCACAACCACGACCATCATTTGGTCCCAAATACCTCGATGGCCTTTCTGCCATCCATTGACAATGCAAAGTTCATAGCTTAGTGTGCAATTTTTATTAAACGTTGACTCATGGTGGGACCTAGTACGAGGTGTCCGTGACCGTGGACTCGGCTATCGATAGATTATACACTCTGCAGAGGTAGCACACTGTACCCACACCACGGAACCCATGGCCTCGCATTCCCATTCGGGTGGACCAACGGCATTCCGACAAAACCCCTCCATTGCCACAGCACTCTCCCGGCCACTCCGACCCAAATCCCCAACGGGCTGGTCCTGGGTGGCCCCGTGTCTACCAAAGACACCCCGACCACCGTCGTGGTCAAAACACTCCCACTCGGGGACTCGGTACCATAATCTCATCAACGAGCACACAAGATTATGTGTGCTTACCGGGCCAGGGCAAGCACGACATAATCTTCCCTAGATGGAGGCACCGACCAGAGGCCGTGTCAATGGACCGAATCAAGGCCTCCCACAAGGCAAATGTGGTTGCACTGGAAAGAAACTCGATTCAGCGGCACCATGATCCAGTCAACGGTATATTCAAGTTGAATTATATTCAGGATTAATCTTTAAACTAAAAATGACCGGTGTCATAGCATGCCATGAAATGCAAAACAACACATGCATCACATATTGATAAAAATGACCGACGTCATCCATATGCACACCAAGCATAAACGTCAACAACTCATATTACTCTACTTGCTCAAAATGACTCACAACTTAACCAAAATATTTTGCAACAAGTTTTATTAATTTCCTACGCAAGAAAGTAACTCCGATAAATCTTTCATATGCTTGACCAAAAGATATCATTATCAACAACTCTTAATTTCTTTATCACTAAGTTGGGTTCAAACATTCTGTAAGACAAGTAATATGATTAAACAAGTATTTAACAGAATATTTTCTAACAAATTTTTATCAATTTAAGAATGCAAACACAAAGATTTACATAATTACTAACATGCATAACAAAATTATTTCTGACATCACCTCAAATAAATTTTAACTTGCTTTACTAGTTTCAACTATTCTGTAAATCAAGCATAACAACTGACCAATACTTAACAGAATATAAATAATTCAATAATTATTTACATGCATGGGTTAATCATTTCATTTAAGTGAGAAAATCACAAATATTGAAATGGCATCATAAAAATGTTGCTGTGGCTTGCCTTAGTACAGATGAGGTTCACAAGCCTCCTGGTGATCCTCAAGACAAGCCTCACCTTCTGAAAATAATTTTAAACACAAAAAGAGAATATCAAGAACACTTCTGAAATTCACCAGAAATTCTAAACAGCTCAGAAAAATCTTATCTTTGGTGAGCTGTTAGATTTCCTTTCAAAGAACACAATGCAAAAAGAATCATCTCATTTGGACTTATGGTTAAAAAGTTAAAATTGTTTGAAGCTCTCTGGAATATAAATGAATTTGAATAAAAAGAAACAGCTGGGGGGGGGTGACGTCGAAGGCGTAAAGCCCAGGGGCGCCACCACTCGTACCGTTTCGCACGTGTACTGAGTGGCTGACTAGCGGGCCCCGCTAGTCAGGTGGGGGAAGAGGGAGAGAGAAACAGAGAGGGCCGCGGCTTCGCCGGAGCTCTCGCCGGCGACGAGGGCTCCTTGGCCCAAACGAGAGGGAGGGATGGCAAGAGGAGGTCGAGGCGCACCTGCCCGTACCCGTAGCGTGGCTAGGGGTGGTCGGACGGCGTCGGAATCTAGCTCGCGAGCGGAGGCAGAACGAGGAGGTCGTCGGAGTTGAGGAAGACGGCGAGCAGAGGCCGCTCCAGAGGCTCCAAGCGGGCGAGACGGCCTCACCGGAGAGAGGCGGAGGCCCTGGAGGGGTCGCCCAGGCCTGGGAGGGGCTGGAGCTACCGCGGCGACCAGAGGGGATCGCCGGCGAGCTCGAGCTCGGGGACGGCGGCCCGAGGCCTGCCCGGCCAGGCTACGGCTTCCTACTCGACCGTGGAGTGTGTGTGAGTGCTGAAGGATGCTCAAGAAGGCTGGGGGTGGCTCTATTTATATGCGAGCGGCGAGGGTGCTTCGGGCTCCGCCGGTGGACACCTGTCCACGGCGCCCGGCGACGAGCGGCGTCAGTGAGAGGGGGAGAAGGCGACGGAGGTCACGCGGCCACTGTGGGCGAGCGGGGACGAGCACAGGATCAAGGGGGGTGACGACGAGCACAGTGCGCTGGCCAGACCTTGCCCGTGCTCGCTGCGGCGAGCTCCGGCGTTGGCGAGTGCCAGGGTGGAGTTAAGGACATCGAGACGATGATGGTGGCGAGGTTTGGCATGGTTGGGCAGGCGGGGGAAGCAAGCACGCGCGAACAGAGCGTTCGGCGGCACCCAGAGCGCGTCGACACGCATGCCTGGCATCATGGACACGCGTGGTCACCGCGCGAACTCTCTCCTCCGGCCAGCCTTCGTCCAAAAATCATGTCTGGCATGTTGTTCATGGTAGTTTTGAAGTTTACCACGGTTTGGTTTGGATCCAGGTGCAGTAGAGAAGATTTTACAAGCCAGGTAAGTTTCTGGTCAGTAACTTTGTGATGTTACTGTGGTCAAATGGCTGGGAGTTTGGGGCTGTGCTTTGGAGGCTAGTATAAGTTACTAAGGTAAAGATGCACAAGAAAGTTCAGGTCAAATGGAGCAAGTAAAATGGTAGTTGCTGTAGAAACCACCATTTCTGTCCAGAACAGAAAAGATTTTCTGTAGCAAAAATATTCCAAAAAGTGATGAAATATTTTTGCTCAGGGAGGTGCCCTAGGGTCCCTAGAATATTTGTGAATTATCTTAGAATTTTCTGAGCCATAAAAATTAGGGTTGCCTTGAAGCAAACAGATCTGGCTTAGGGTTTTTGACAGAAAATGAATATTTTTCATTTAAGAAAAATATTCCAAAGGTTATTTTGTGGTGGATCAGAAGTGAAGTGATGGTTTGGGAGAGAAGTGAACACTTGGGTGAAAGCCAAGGATGCCCAAGTGTTTAAGTCCAAATGAAAAGATTCAGAAACTCCAAGTTTCAAAAACTTTCAAATGAAATTTCAAGCAAATAAGAAAGGGCAAAAACCAGGCTGTCACACTGAGCTGGCGTGGTGGCAGCGTCTTCACGAAGATCTGCATGCCACCACATAGGTGCTTGACTAGTTGGCTTAGGAGCCACGTACTGCCACGTGGGTACCTGCTTGGTTGGTTGGTCGGCCGCTGAGCTGGGGCAGCGACGGGGCGGAAAAACCTTGCCGCGGTCTTGTTGACATTCCCGGCAAGACCACTTGCCGGGGTCTTGTGGGCGCCCTCGGCAAGAGTCTTGCCGGGGCCTCGTGGGTATCTTCGGCAGGAGCCTTGCCGGGGCCTCGTGGGCATCCTCGGCAAGGAGCCTTGCTGTTGTCTTGTTTCCTGGTTCCTATCTAGGCCTTGCAGGCCCTTTGTCTTCACAAAGATCTGCATGCCACCATGGAGGCGCCTCCCGAGCCTTGGTCCCAATGTGGTTGATGGCGTTGGAACCCTTAGACTCAAGGGTGGCGGCCTCGTTGGTGTTGGGCAAGCTGCCCCGGCAAGGCTCTTGCCGGGGCCGTGAAGGCCGTCCGTGAACAAGTAAAGGGGTGCAAAAAGGACCCCTACTTTTGCAAAAAGGGCACAAGTAAAGGGGGGGGGGTGTCTCACCTCGCCCCTCCGCTCTTCATGCTTCTGGTCTTGAGCACGACTCTGGTAGTCTTGTGTCTTTGCTTCCTCTTTTGTCCCGCTAAGCGCGGCTGCGGGTGTGTGGCTGCGACTGCCCGCGCACAAGTAAAGGGGTGCAAAAAGGACCCCTACTTTTGTACACCGACAGGAGCCCCCGGGCCTGGGCCACATATAAGTGCGGGGTGTCATTGAGCCAGGCCCACAACGGTGCGCGGGCGTGCGCGCGGCGGAGTTTTATCGCAGTAACTCCCCCGCCGGTTGCGCTTCCCCACGACCTGCGTTGAATGCATGACGTGGGGGGTCGCGCGTGGAATGACCGTAGCATGATCGCGTCATCCCGCGGTGAATAGTAAAGAGGCCGCTTGCGTGTCCCTTTAAAACTGCAGGGCTGCTGCTCATTTACTCTCTCTGCCTTGGAACCGTCGTTCCAGTTTCCCACTACGCCTGCCCCTTGCGCCACATACATGATGACCCACAAGTATAGGGGATCTATCATAGTCCTTTCGATAAGTAAGAGTGTCGAACCAAACGAGGAGCAGAAGGAAATGATAAGCGGTTTTCAGTAAGGTATTCTCTGCAAGCACTGAAATTATCGGTAACAGATAGTTTTGTGATAAGGTAATTTGTAGCGGGCAACAAGTAATGAAAGTAAATAAGGTGCAGCAAGATGGCCCAATCCTTTTTGTAGCAAAGGACAAGCCTGGACAAACTCTTATATGAAGGAAAACGCTCCCGAGGACACATGGGAATTATCGTCAAGCTAGTTTTCATCACGCTCATATGATTCGCGTTCGTTACTTTGATAATTTGGTATGTGGGTGGACCGGTGCTTGGGTACTGCCCTTTCTTGGACAAGTATCCCACTTATGATTAACCCCTATTGCAAGCATCCGCAACTACAAGAGAAGTATTAAGGTAAACCTAACCATAGCATGAAACATATGGATCCAAATCAGCCCCTTACGAAGCAACTCATAAACTAGGGTTTAAGCTTCTGTCACTCTAGCAACCCATCATCTACTTATTACTTCCCAATGCCTTCCTCTAGGCCCAAACAATGGTGAAGTGTCATGTAGTCGACGTTCACATAACACCTCTAGAGGAAAGACAACATACATCTCATCAAAATATCGAACGAATACCAAATTCACAAGACTACTTATAGCAAGACTTCTCCCATATCCTCAGGAACAAACGTAACTACTCACAAATCATATTCATGTTCATAATCAGAGGGGTATTAATATGCATAAAGGATCTGAACATATGATCTTCCACCAAAAAAACCAACTAGCATCAACTACAAGGAGTAATCAACACTACTAGCAACCGACAGGTACCAATCTGAGGCTTTGGGACAAAGATTGGATACAAGAGATGAACTAGGGTTTTAGAGGAGATGGTGCTGGTGAAGATGTTGATGGAGATTGACCCCCTCCCGAAGAGAGGATCGTTGGTGATGACGATGGCGATGATTTCCCCCTCCCGGAGGGAAGTTTCCCTGGCAGAGGTTCTGCCGGAGCCCTAGATTGGTTCCGCCAAGGTTCCGCCTCGTGGCGGCGGAGTTTCTTCCCGAAAGCTTGCTTATGATTTTTTGCAGGGTAAAAGACTTCATATAGCAGAAGATGGGCACCGGAGGCCTGCCAGGGGGCCCACAAGGCAGGGGGCGCGCCCAGGGGGTAGGGCGTGCCCCCCACCCTCGTGGATGGTGGGTGGCCCCCTCTGGTACTTTCTTCGCTCAATATTTTTTATTAATTCCAAAAATAACTTCCGTGGAGTTTCAGGACTTTTGGAGTTGTGCAGAATAGGTATCTAATATTTGCTCCTTTTCCAGCCCAGAATTCCAGCTGCCGGCATTCTCCCTCTTCATGTAAACCTTGTAAATAAGAGATAATAGGCATAAGTATTGTGACATAACGTGTAATAACTGCCCATAATGCAATAAATATCAATATAAAAGCATGATGCAAAATGGACGTATCAACTCCCCCAAGCTTAGACCTCGCTTGTCCTCAAGCGGAAGCCGCTAACGATAAATATGTCCACATGTTTAGAGATAGAGGTGTCGATAAAATAAAATACGGACATGAGGGCATCATGATCATTCTTATAACAGCAACATATATGGATATTGTCATATGATTTCTTATGCTCAAGTAACAATCTATTCACAATGTCAAGTATGAATCAGAAACTTCATTGAGAACTAACAAACTATGATCTCGGTCATTGAAGCAATTGCAATTTATCATAACATTGGAAAGAGTCAATATAAGAGCTTTTCAGCAAGTCCACATACTCAACTATCATTTAGTCTTTCATAATTGCTAACACTCATGCAATACCTATGGTATGGAGTTTTAATTGGACACAAAGAAAGATATGGGCTTATAGTGTTGCCTCCCAACCTTTTACCTCAAGGGTAATGTCAACAATAATAATTCATGCTAACTTACATCCTATTGGATATATATATCAGGATCTTTCCAACACAAGGTGCTTGCCAAAGGATAGAATGTAAAAAGGAAAGGTGAAGATCACCATGACTCTTGTATAAGGTAAAAGATAGGCCCTTCGGAGAGGGAAGCAGAGGTTGTCATGTGCTTTTATGGTTGGATGCACGAAATCTTAATGCAAAAGAACGTCACTTTATATTGCCACTTGTGATATGGACCTTTATTATGCAGTCCGTCGCTTTGATTGCTTCCATATCACAAGATCGTATAAAGTTTATTTTCTCCACACTAATAAATCATACATATTTAGAGATAAATTTTTATTGCATGCAACATGACAACTTACTTGAAGGATCTTACTCAATCCACAGGTAGATATGGTGGACTGTTATGGCAAAACTGGGTTTAAGGGTATTCGGGAGCACAAGTAGTATCTCTACTTGGTGCAAAGAATTTGGCTAGCATGAGAGGGAAGGCAAGCTCAACATGTTGGACGATCCATGACAATATACTTTATTTCAGATATAAGAAAACATAACCCATTACGTTGTCTTCCTTGTCCAACATCAACTCTTTAGCATGTCATATTTTAATGAGTGCTCACAATCGTAAAACATGTCCAAGATAGTATATTTATATGTGAAAACCTCTTTTTTATTACTTCCTATTAATTACAACGATGACCAAAACTATGTTTGTCAACTCTCAACAACTTTTATTCATCATACTCTTTATATGTGAAGTCATTACTCTCCATAAGATCAATATGATCTCTTTATTTCTTTTTATTCTTTCTTTTATTCCCTCAAGATCATAGTAAGATAATCAAGCCCTTGAATCAACACTAATCTTTATTATATATAGCTCACGGACTCGATTACATAGAAGGATCATAAAGCAAAACTCAAAACTAAATCATACTAAAACTTTATTACTAGATCAAGATATTACCAAAAGGATCGAACTAAGAAAAATGGTACAGATTGGAGTGTGATGGTGATACGATACCGGGGCACCTCCCCCAAGCTTGGCAGTTGCCAAGGGGAGTGCCCATACCCATGTGATTATGTATCCTTCCTCGAAAGTGGTGGTGATGGGGTTGTTGATGATGTAGGCTTGTCGTCCATCTTCCAAGGCATAGGCTCACCATCATAGAAGGATGATCGAGTCTCCGGGATCCTTAAATTTGCAGCCAAACTCATCCTCTTGAATCTATATTCATACTCACAGTTTTGGTTTTGCAGGTCATAGATCTGGGCTTGGAGGTGCTCGATATTCTCGTGAAGCTTGAAGATGGCCTCCCTAATGTCCTTGGCGTCCAGCTTGTGGTTGTTGGTGAACTCCATGATCATTATGTGATTGGTGTCGAGTCCACGCTCCACCATCTCCTGACACTTGAAAACTTGTTGCTCCATTGCTTCAAGCCTTGTCTCCACGCTTTCGGTCCTCCTTGGTCCCTCAACATCGCGGATGTGCAGCACCCCCTCATGCATCTCAATGGTTTGAGGATGTTGCAACACTTCCGCGAGGTAGGGGTTGATAACCTTCTCAAAGAACTTGTCCTTGGGGGCACTTAGAGACGTCATGGCGATCTAGATCTGTCAGAAAAACAGCTCGAAACAAAAACAAAGGATAATTGCGTGATACGGTGGTTGATACGTCTCCAACGTATCTATAATTTATGAAGTATTCATGCTATTATATTATCTGTTTTGGATGTTTATGGGCTTTACTAAACACTTTTATATTATTTTTGGGACTAACCTATTAACCGGAGGCCCAGCCCAAATTGCTGTTTTCTTGCCTATTTCAGTGTTTCGAAGAAAAGGAATATCAAACGGAGTCCAAACGGAATGAAACCTTCGGGAGAGTTATTTTTGGAACGGAAGCAATCCAGGAGACTTGGAGTAGACGTCAGGGAAGCTTTGAGGAAGCCACGAGGCAGGGAGGCGCGCCCTACCCCCCGGGCGCGCCTCCACCCTCGTGGGCCCCTCTTGGCTCCCCTGACCGACTTCTTTCGCCTATATATGTCCATATACCCTAAAAACATCAGAAAACAAAATAGATCGGGAGTTCTGCCGCCGCAAGCCTTTGTAGCCACCAAAAACCAATCGGGACCCTGTTCTGGCACCCTGCCGGAGGGGGAACCCTCACCGGTGGCCATCTTCATCATGTCGGCGCTCTCCATGATGAGGAGGGAGTAGTTCACTCTCGGGGCTGAGGGTATGTACCAGTAGCTATGTGTTTGATCTCTGTTCCTCGTGTTCTTGAGGTGGTGCGATCTTGATGTATCGCGAGCTTTGCTATTATAGTTGGATCTTATGATGTTTCTCCCCCTCTACTCTCTTGTAATGGATTGAGTTTTCCCTTTGAAGTTATCTTATCGGATTGAGTCTTTAAGGATTTGAGAACACTTGATGGATGTCTTGCATGTGCTTATCTGTGGTGACAATGGGATATCACGTGATCTACTTGATGTATGTTTTGGTGATCAACTTGCGGGTTCCATAACATTGTGAACTTATGCATAGGGCTTGGCACACGTTTTCGTCTTGACTCTCCGGTAGAAACTTTGGGGCACTCTTTGAAGTACTTTGTGTTGGTTTGAATAGATGAATCTGAGATTGTGTGATGCATATCGTATAATCATACCCAGTGACATTGGAGTATCTAGGTGACATTAGGGTTTTGGTTGATTTGTGTCTTAAGGTGTTATTCTAGTACGAACTCTATGATAGATCGAATGGAAAGAATAGCTTCATGTTATTTTACTACGGACTCTTGAATAGATCGATCAGAAAGGATAACTTTGAGGTGGTTTCGTACCCTACCATAATCTCTTCGTTTGTTCTCCTCTATTAGTGACTTTGGAGTGACTCTTTGTTGCATGTTGAGGGATAGTTATATGATCCAATTATGTTATTATTGTTGAGAGAACTTGCACTAGTGAAAGTATGAACCCTAGGCCTTGTTTCAACGCATTGCAATAGCATTTGTGCTCACTTTTATCATTAGTTACCTTGCTGTTTTTATATTTTCAGATTACAAAAACCTATATCTACCATCCATATTGCACTTGTATCATCATCTCTTCGCTGAACTAGTGCACCTATACAATTTACCATTGTATTGGGTGTGTTGGGGACACAAGAGACTCTTTGTTATTTGGTTGCAGGGTTGTTTGAGAGAGACCATCTTCATCCTACGCCTCCCACGGATTGATAAACCTTAGGTCATCCACTTGAGGGAAATTTGCTATTGTCCTACAAACCTCTGCACTTGGAGGCCCAACAACGTCTACAAGAAGAAGGTTGTGTAGAGACATCAAGCAGTTTCTGGCGCCGTTGCCGGGGAGGTGAGTGCTTGAAGGTATATCTTTAGATCTTGCAATCGAATCTTTTAGTTTCTTATTTTATCACTAGTTTAGTCTATAAAAGAAAACTACAAAAAAATGGAATTAAGGGTGCCTCATATGCTTCATCTTTTTAATGTCTTTCGTGAAAATGATGGGAAGGAAAATTGTGCTCAAGTACTAGAAGAAGAATTACATAGAATGCTTTGCATAAAATAAGGGAATGATGAGCATGATTGCAATGTTGTTAGTATGAATTATTTGAATACCCATGATGCTAATGACATGCAAAGCCACAAGCTTGGGGATGCTATGTTTGATGAAGATGATATGTTTTGTCCCCCAAGTTTTGTTGAGCAAATTTATTACGATGAAAGCATGCCTCCTATTTATGATGATTATATTGATGAAAGTGGGTTTGTAAGAGTGTCAACTTTAGGAAGTAATGATCCCACTATTTGGGAGGGTGTTGAATCTTATTGTGATAATTATGAAAGTGGATTTGGAGAGGTCATGACTTTATTTAGTGATGAATCCACTATTTCGGAAGAGGTTCCAATTGATTATGAGAAAAAGTTGCTATCTATGATGATTATTGTGATGACTTGTATGCTATTAAGAATAATGATAACCATGAAACTTGTCATCATGATTTTAATTTTCAATCGGATTATGCCTCACATGATAGTTATTTTGTTGAGTTTGCTGCCACTATTATTCATGAGAAGAAATTTGCTTATGTGGAGAGTAATAAAAATTCTATGCTTGTAGATCATGAAAAGAATGCTTTAGGTGCTGGTTATATTGTTAAATTCATTCATGATGCTACTGAAAATTATTATGAGGGAGGAATATATGCTTGTAGGAATTGCAATAATATCAAGTTTCCTCTCTATGTGCTTAAAGTTTTGAAGTTATGCTTGTTTTGCCTTCCTATGCTAGTTGATTATTGTTCCCATAAGTTGTTTGCTCACAAAATCCCTATGCATAGGAAGTGGGTTATACTTAAATGTGCTAGTCATATTCTTCATGACGCTCTCTTTATGTTTCAATTCTTATCGTTTATGTGAGCATCATTGAAATCATCATGCCTAGCTAGGGGCGTTAAACGTTAACGCTTGTTGGGAGGCAACCCAATTTTATTTTTGTTCCTTGATTTTTGCTCCTGTTTAGTAATAAATAATCCATCTAGCCTCTGGTTAGATGTGTTTTTATGTTTTAATTAGTGTTTGTGCCAAGTAGAACCTTTGGGAAGACTTGGGTGAAGTCTTTATGATCATGCTGTAAAAAGCAGAAACTTTAGCGCTCACGAGATATGATGCCATTTTTTATTGGAGAGTTATTTTAGGTTGATTCTTTTTGCAGATGATTAATAGACAAATTACTCAGGTCCAACAATTTATTTCATAATTGTTGGAGTTCCAGAAGTATACGTTTGATACAGCTTACTACATACTGTTCTGTTTTTGACAGATTCTGTTTTCTATGTGTTGTTTGCTTATTTTGATGAATCTATGAGTATTATCGGAGGGTATGAGCCATAGAGAAGTTGGAATACAGTATATATTACACCAATATGAATTTAGAATGAGTTCACAACAGTACCTAAGCAGTGATTTATTTTCTTATACTAACGGAGCTTACGAGTTTTCTGTTGAGTTTTGTGTTGTGAAGTTTTCAAGTTTTGGGTAAAGGATTCGATGGACTATGGAATAAGGAGTGGCAAGAGCCTAAGCTTGGGGATGACCAAGGCACCCCAAGGCAATATTCAAGGACAACCAAGAGCCTAAGCTTGGGGATGCCCCGGAAGGCATCCTCTCTTTCATCTTCGTTCATCGGTAACTTTACTTGGAGCTATATTTTTATTCACCACATGATATGTGTTTTGCTTGGAGCGTCAATTTATTTTGTTAGGATTTGCTTTCTGTTATTTAGAACAATGTTTTGCATCTTTTATTTCAATAAAAGTGGCATTGATAGCCTTTACTATGCCAATTTTACAAGTCTTCATGTTGCTGTTTGAAAACAGAAAGTTTACCGCTGTTGCAAAAATTCCCTAGAAAAGTCAGAATGTGATAAAATGTTGAAACCTTTTGCATAATAATCTATGATAAATTTACTACAGTGGGAATTTTCTTTCATAATTTTTGGAGCTAGGGAATTATGGATCTTGCTGCATTCTTTACAGACTGTCCTGTTTAGGCAGATTGCTGTTATGTTTGCATTGTTTGCATATGTTTGCTTCTTTAACGATTCTATGTGAGGACAAGACTTCTCCCAATTCAAGACAAGGTTAGTTTCTTCACATCTCTGCAAAACTCGATCAAGGTTGCTCAATCAATCATCAAAAGAAGTTCCATATACGGAGAAATCATCCATGAAAACCTCAACAATCTTTTCACAAAAATCAGAGAATATAGCCATCATGCATCTTTGAAAGGTAGCAGGTGCGTTACATAAACCAAAAGGCATACATCTATAAGCAAAGGTACCCAAAGGGTAAGTAAAAGTGGTCTTTTCTTGATCCTCTATTGACACAAGTATTTGAGAGAAACCAGAATAACCATCTAGAAAGCAAAAATGCGTATGTTTGGATAATCTTTCTAGCATTTGATCAATAAAAGGTAAAGGGTAATGCTCCTTTTTAGTAGCTTTATTTAATTTTCGGAAATCAATTACCATTCTATAACCTGTAATAATTCTTTATGGGATCAATTCATCTTTATCATTAGGAACAACGGTAATACCTCCCTTCTTAGGGACACAATGGACATGACTTACCCACTGACTATCAGCAACGAGATAAATATACCTGTCGGCGTTCTGGGAACGGGGGTCCCCAGACTTGCCTGCCTGCGTCCCACGGCGTGGCTAAGCAAGCAGGCCGTACGGCCCATCTTCATCAACAAGGCATCCAAGACCCTCGCGAGGGTCCAAGCCTCGCGAGGCGGACGACGCAAGACCTCCTCTGGAGTAGCCTAGCCAGGCAGGCTCACGAGGAGTGGAGATATCAAGGCGGGGCAAAACCTCACGAGGCTCTCGTGACGTGAGCCATGACGAACGACACCAGGCGGGCGCCAGCGCGCGCAGCGTCCTTATTTCCTCTTTGGTGCTAAGGAGGCCAGCGCAGGCGAGGAGTACCGAGGCATCAGGCAAAGGTTGCTATATTGGTGTAACGAGACCAAGACCAGGAGGACGGCAAGACGGAGGTCATCGTGAAGCCCAAGACGGCGTCACCACCAGAGCTTTTCGCAGGCGAAGACCACTTTTGTCAGGATAGCTTGTACTAGCTGCCCCCCTTTAAATTTGCCCGCCGTTGTTGGCTCCCTTCCCGCTCGATATTTGGGAAGAGGACCAGGGCCTATATAAGTAAAGCTAGCCACCATAGTAGAGGCATCTCATCTTAGCTTGATCCAACCCGATCGAGAGCCTACCCTAGCCACAAGAACACCTCAACCTCAGGAGGCTGTTCTTCCCTTGTACTGTTCATCATCAGCCCTAGAGGCAATCCACCACCACCACACTGGAGTAGGGTATTACACCACAACGGTGGCCCGAACCAGTATAAACCTCGTGTCTTTCTGTGTTGCGAGTTCGTCGAGTTCGTCCGCGAGATCTTAGCGAGCTAGGGCATAGATCGGTAGGTGGGAAAGACTTCGCGCGCACCCCAGTGTTCGAACCTTAAGGGTTTGCCGGAACCCCACATCCGACATTTGGCGCGCCAGGTAGGGGTGCGCCGTAGCTTCCCTTCCATCAGTTCGTCGCTCCGTCTCTCCGTCGTCTCCATGGCGGACGCTCGCCGTGCTCGAGCTGAGCGTCGGGCTGCCCTCACCGCCCGCGTCGCTCAGACGGCTCCCGTTGGCGGGCCACCTCGTCGTTCTCCGTCTCCCGCCGCCAACGCTGCCACTGGCTCGGCGGGGAACGAGCAGCAGGCGTCCTCGCTGCATCCTTTGGTACGACAGGACGGCCGCACCGCTACTCCATCACTGACCGCTGCCGGTTCTTCGTCTCACGCGTGCCGCGCTCCCATGGAGGCACGGGCCGCGCTCCCATGGAGGCACGGGCCGCGCTCCCATGGAGGCACGGGCCGCACTCCTCACGGCGAACGAACTCCTGCGCTACCGCCCCGTCGACGACCTCTATGAGGAGTGGCTCGACCGCGTCGCCGAGCTCGTCCGCGCCGCAGGGGGCTCTCCGGCGCCGTCCCTCTCTCTGCCTCCCCCTCAACCAGCCATGGGCGACGAGGCTCATGGCGTGCCTCCACCACCTCTGCCCCAAGACGGCGCCTTGGCTCCAAGGCGCACGGCTCCGCGGCGTGATCCGCCGCGCCCGGTGCCCGCGCGCGAAGAGAGAAGCTGCCAAGAAATCCCGCGGTTGCGAGAAGCTGCACCTGCGCTCCCCGCGCCACCTCCTCAAGACCGCGCACCGCCTGCAGCGGCGCAACGCGGACCTCGTCAAGACCAAGCTCCACCTCTGAAGCAGGCCCCGGCAACCACGGCCGACTGCCGTGCCTTCACCCCCGAGCTGCGTAGCGTCGCCTGGCCAGGCAAGTTCAAGCTGGATCTGCCTCCTCGCTACGACGGCACCGCCGACCCCGCGGAGTTCCTGCAGCTCTATGAGCTGAGCATCGAAGCGGCCAACGGCGATGAAAAAGTCATGGCGAACTGGTTTCCCATGGCTCTCAAGGATGGAGCTCGCTCCTGGCTCCTGAACCTGTAGCACGGCACGATCTCCTCCTGGGACGAGATGCGCGACCACTTCGTCGCCAACTTTCAGGGCACTCGCGACCGCCCACCGGCCGCGGGTGATCTACGCCGCATCAAGCAGCAACCAGGAGAGACCCTCCAGAAGTACATCCAGCGCTTCAACAACACCCGCCTCAAGATCCCCAAGGTCACGGACGAGGCCATCATATCCGCGTTTTCTGACGGCGTCCGCGACGTCAAGATGAAGGAAGAGCTCGCTATCCACGAGGAGCTCTGCACATCTCAGGAGCTGTTCAACCTGGCGACCAAGTGCGCAAGAGCTGAGGAGGGGCGCCTGTCTCTCCTCGAGCTACCAGCTGCAGGAGCGGAGGAGAAGAAGGCCAAGGCCAAGGACGTGAAGCGCAAGGAGGCAGTGGTGCTCGCAGCGGAGCCCGACACCAAGCGGGCCAGAGATCAGCCCGAGTCATCCAAGAACGGCCAACCGTTCTGCGCCTTCCACAACCTGAACACCCACAACGCCAGCGACTGTCAAGAGCTCAGAGCCATACGGGAAGGACGCTTCGGTCGACGCCCCGAGCGCAACGACTGGGGCTACAGCCATGGAGGAGGACGAGGAGGCGGACGCTGGGACGACCATGGCCCGTGCCAGGAGTGGCGCGACCGACCTCGTGAGGACCGCTGGCAGGACCAACCTCACGAGGGCGCCTGGAGGGACCCGCCTCATGAGGATCGCCCCCAGGGCAACACCGGTCGTCCCCCGCTGCCGCCACCAAGAAGGAACGATGACCACCACCAGGACGAGGGGGCTGGGGGCTTCTAGGAGCCAAGTGCAATCTCCTGCATTTTGGGCGGCGCCCAGGCCCCAGCCTCTCAGCGCATCTTCAAACAGTTCGCTCGCGAGGTGAATGCGGTGCTCCACAAGCTCGAGGCCACGCGCCCGCTCAAGTGGTCCCAATGCGCCATCACTTTCAACTCGGCGGATCAGCTCAAGTGCGCAGCCACCGCTGGCGCCCTCCCTATGCCGTGTTCCCCAGTCATCAACAATGTGAGGTCACCAAGACCCTCATCGACGGCGGCGCAGGGCTCAACGTCCTGTCCGTCGACACGTTCGACAACCTTCAAGTGCCATATGAACAGCTCCAGCCCACCAAGCCTTTCTCAGGAGTGACCGACGGTTCCACCACACCGATAGGGCAGGTCCGCCCGCCTGTCACTTTCGGGGAGCGCAAGAACTACCGCACCGAGCTCATCGACTTCGACGTCGCGCACATCCGCCTGCCGTACAATGCCATCCTTGGGTATCCAGCCCTGGCCGAGTTCATGGCAATCACTCATCACGGCTACAACGTTCTCAAGATGCCGGGAAGCGGAGGAATCATCACGGTCCCGTGTGAAGAGAGGGATGCGGTGTGCTCCCTCGAGCACGCCTTTCAAGCCGCAGCAATCGACGACCCCGACAGCAGAAGTGAAGGCCCTCCGGAGGCCATCCCCAAGAAGAAGCAGCCGCACCACGTAGGACCTCAGGAGGATGGCGTCGCGGCAGGGGCCTCATCAGGATCGGCGCCCATCTCAAGGGCGCCTCCCTCCGTCGCATAGGAAAGCGCGCCCGGCGCCCTCCTCGGGCAGGGCTCAGGGGCTCTCTCCTGGAGGGCCTCTGACCTTGCCAACCTCACGAGGGAGGCGCTTGGGCACCACTTGGAAGTGTGCTTCGCGGCACATGTTCCTCAAGAGAGCACAGGGCAGGGAGTGCTCACCACTCAGGAGTTCGTCACCAAGACCACCCAGGAACTGCAAGACGCAAGAGCCATGCGCGGCGACCGCCGTTCACGAGGCGCAGCTCCCCATCCTGGCGAGGATGCTGGGCTGCGTGTCTGCATCGACGTCCCAGGGCTCAACAGGGCCGCATCTCAGGAGCGCTTCTGGCCATCGCATGTGGGCCGCTGCAAGGGCCCACCACACAGCTACGTTCGCATGCCCTTCGGCTTGCTGAGCGTGGCGTCAGCCTATCAACGCGACCTGCAGCGTGTCCTGGCGGCTCAGGAGGCCAGGTACCATGCCGTCCTGGAGGAGATGGAGACGGTCTTCAGGGAACCTCCCGAGCCCCCAGAGCCTCCCGAGGCTCAGGGTCCCAGTGGCTCATGAGGAGTCGTTTCTTCGACGCACGCCTTCAGCTGCACCAACTCTACTTCGTCTACAGAACCAGGTGACATCTTCCAAGCTCGTTTAGCTGGGAGCGCCCCTCGGGCTGCATTATTCCCAGGCCACATGGGTCCGTCCCTGTGGCATGTATCCCTTTTGCTTATGTCTTTAGCTTACCTTGCTGGGGGCGCCCTCGGGCTGCATCATCCCCAAGCCGCTCGGGCCGAACCCAGTGGCATGTATCTTCCTGCATTTATCTAAGTTGATCTGCTCTGCATGCTTGGCCTACTCACGGCTATCGCCTGCTCAATCGCCGCCCGCCACGGGTCTGTTCATCCTATGCAATTCGCTTGCACGTTAAAAGGGGGGCTCCTGAGCATCGCAACTCAGGAGCTCTTACTGGCTCTCCAGCCCTCACCCCCTGGCCTTGACCACGGCATCGCGACCTGGCATACCAGCGGCGGCTGAGCTCGCTCGAGGGCCGGGACCTGAGGACGTAGAGTGCTTGCATCTAACCGCCTTGCAGGAACATACAGTCACCAAGACTCAAGACCAGGCGCAACCCGCCTTGAGGTAGGGCCTCGTGAGTCCCGCGCTGGCTCACGAGTGCCCAGATACACCTCGCAGCCCTGCCGTGCAAGCCACGTGTCAGGGCGGGGCTGTACACGCCCCGGGGGCTCCTCCCGGAGGGGGCCCCCATCCCACGCCCAAGTGGAAGCACCATGCTCCGCGCTGGCTGTCGACACTGCCGAGGAGCGGCTATGCCCGTGCACAAGCGGAAGCACTATGCTCCGCGCTGGTGATAAACAACTGAGGGCGGCCCCACGGTCGTACCAACCTCAGGGAGCCCAGAGCTCAGCGCCCAGCCTCACCACAACGCCTCCCCTCGGGAGAGCCGCACGAGGGGGCTGGGCACGGGGGCTGCGCTCGGGTCACGCCCAAGCGCACGCCACCCAACCAGGTCCCCCGGACCTGGGCGTCGCGCGCCCCTCCCGAGGCCTCGGCGAGGGCAGGTATGGAAATTGTTTGCACGTCAAGGGGGACTCCTGAGCATCGCGACTCAGGAGCCTAACTGGTCACGTAGCCCCTCACTCCTTGGTCCGTCCTGGTCTCCGGTCGGCCCAATGGCGGTTGAGGTATGCGCGGGGCCGGGCTCTGCCGACGTAGAACATTAATCTATCCTCACGAACTCTCCCTATATGCTGTTTGCGCGTCAAGGGGGACTCCTGAGCATCGCGACTCAGGAGCCTAACTGGTCACGTAGCCCCTCACTCCTTGGTCCGTCCTGGTCTCCGGTCGGCCCAATGGCGGTTGAGGTATGCGCGGGGCCGAGCTCTGCCGACGCAGAACGCAAAGCAAATAGGAAGGAAATCGCAAAATCTTGAAGCAAATATTACAAACACATTGTCCTCACGACATCAAACGAAAAGTCTAAATGCCTCCACGAGGCCTGATACATGTTGCATGAGCGAAACAGGAGAAACAGCTACAGGTCACCCCTGGACATCGCCATCGCCTGCGGAAGGCGCTTCCCCGTGGGCAACGATGTTCTCGCCTTCACCACCCGCCGCAGGATCGGCAGCGTCGTCGGACAGAGGAGCGGAGACAAAGCCGCGGAACTTCTTCAGCAAGGCCTCCACCTCACCTCGCACGGCTGCGGCGGCGGCCTCACATTGATCTTTAGCAACACGCTCCAGCAGCTCGTCAAGGCACGCGCTGGGGTCGCGAAGGTGCAGATGGCTGAAGACGCGAGTCAGTGCAGCCGAAGACAGGACACGAGCTTCTGCCTCCGCCATGGGACCGAGGCCATCAACGACCTCCTCAAGCGCCTTCACCAAGAGAGGAAGCAGCCGGGCGGGGCTGTCCTCATCAGTGGCCAGCGACTTCTCCAGGCCGTGCTCGTAGAGCGTCTTCAGCGCCTTGCGAGACCTCTCCTCAAGGTCGGCGAAGGCCGCGCGATCTTCGGCCAGGACACGCGCCTTGGCGTCGAGATCGGCCTCCCTCGCCTTCGCCTTCCGCTCCAGCCCTTCCAACCGGCTCCGCTCGGCGGCCTGCGTCTTCTCCAACTCGCCAGCTCGGCATCGCGGTTCTTCACGGTGTCCTCTCGGGCCTTCACCTCCTCCTCCTTCACTTGGCGGCAGCGTGCTTCTTCGGCGTGCTGGTCGCGCAGGCTCTGCAACTCGTCCTCAAGTGCACGGCAGCGGTCGCGGGCGGCCTTGGCGTCTTTCAGCGCCGTCTCGCGATCGGCTGCAGCGTTGGCGGCGCTCTGCTTCTCCTTCTCAGAAGCCGCGGCGGCCTGGCCCAGCGCCGCGTGAATAGCCAAGTCGGAGTGGAGCCAGCCTAAGGCCAGCTCCAGGCGCCCGGCCACAAGACATGGGTCCGCGCTCAGGAGATCCGCCTGCAGCCGGGTCATCTCCGAAAGAGCACGCTCCAGAGCAACAGCAGGAGAAGAACCTGGGAGTGGAGGTGCAGCAGCGGGAGGAGGCGACATCATCACCAGGGCTTGGGGGATCGCGGGCTCCGGAGCAGCTGGGACCTCATCAGCCGCACCAGGCGCCAGCACCTCTGAAGCCAGCGGGACCCTGGGGGCTGACTCCACGCGGCGATGCTCCTCTTGGCCTCGCGAGGACGACCGGGCTGGGGAGACTCGGGCGCTGCTGCCTCCTTTCTCTGTGGGGGGAGGCACGGCCGCTGTGTCTTCCTTCTTCTTCTTCGCCGAAGATGTCGGCCTAATCGACCAAGGGCGAGCGTCAGGAAATGACGAGTACAAACAAGGACAAGGCGAAGCTTAAGACACTTACTGGTGCACCGCAACATACTTCCGCTTGGGGAGCTTGAAGCCTGACAGCTTCGGGACCTGAGGAGCAGGCGTTCGGGCTCCGGCGGCGCCAGGCGGTGCGGAGGCAGAATCGGATCCAGCCCCAGGAGGTGTCGAGGTGGAGGTGGCACCACGGGCCACCAGCGACGACCTACCCCTCATCGGGACGAGGGGTTGCTCCCTCTCCCCTTGGTAGGCGTCGGCCTCGACATCATCAGGAAGGGCGCGGGGAATCTCGGCCTTGCTCAGAGGGGAAGTCTCCCCCACCTCTTCCAGAGTCTTCTCCGAGTCCACCTCCTCTTCCCCCTCTCCGCGGGACTCGCCAGAAGACACCTCCACCGGTTTCTGTGCCGTAGGAGCTCCCGGAAGCGCCGGTGGCACCAGCCCGCGCGCATCAAAAGTCGGCCTGGAGGCGACGAATTCCTCCCGGTCCCTGCGTTGGAACAGGGGAACGAAGGCGCTAGGCGGGTACTCCTGGTTGTCCCCGACTATGAGGCGCAGGACGGCGTCCAATTCATCGCCAGGCAGGTCCCCTGGCCTCAGGCGGGTCTTGTTCTCCTCTTCTTCAAGCTCCTATAGGGGGCGTGCGCGCCTGGAGTGGGGCAACCCGCAGCATCAAGAACTCCCTCAGGAGCATCGCCCCCGTTACCTTGGCCGCCCTCGCGTTGCCCGGCTTCAAGTCGGTCATCATCTGCCCCAACACTGACGATGCCCGCTCATCGACAAGCTCCGCCTTGGGCCACCCCCCGTTGGAAGGGGGCGCCGCCGTTGGCAACGCTAGACGCGGGTCGGCGTGCTTGGCGTCCATCATGACCCATTTGGATCGAATGTTATTGGCCCTCTTCCCGGTGCTCGAGATCGAGTTGGCCTTGCCGCATGCGACGAAATTAGCGCACCCGGAGATGTGCGTCTCGCTGACACGGAGGAAGAAGAAATGGCGCAGGAGCGCCACAGACGGCATCACGCCTAGGTACGCCTCACAGTAGTAGGCGAAGATGGACAGGAGGAGGACAGAGTTGGGATGGAGATGCAACGCCTGCAGACCGTAGTGGTCGAGGACTTCATAAAAGAAATCGGAGAAAGGGGGACCAACCCAACGGCGACGCTGCTCGAGAAGAAAGGGAAGAAGGTGCTCCCCTCAGGCTCCGGCTCGTCGGAAGCAAGCCGGAATTCCGTCTTCCCCCACTCATTGCTCTCCCCGGCCGTCAGTAGACGCACGGAGGCGAGGCTCTTCTCTGTGATGGTGGGCGCCTCAAGAGCGGGCTCGTACCAAGCCGGTGCTGAGGAAGTCTTGACCTTGCGCGGCACCATGGGCGGCAGATGCAGAGCAAGGCTGGAGCAGGTCTGGAGGTAGCGGCGATGAAGAGCGAGAAAGGGGATCTGGAGTGAGGCGATGAAGAAGCAATGAAGGCAAGAACTGCCCGCGCCAGCCTTTTGTCAGGACAAGCAGTTGCCGAGGCAGCGTGGGGAAGCGGAGACGCCCACGTCCAATCAACCGCCACGCATCAACCGAGGCCGCAGGCTTTTGGGGCCCGCGGTGCTCGGAACTTGACCCTTGGCTTCGCCGCGAAGCCAAGCCCGAGCGCACCTTGGGCCCGGGGGCTACTGTCGGCGTTCTGGGAATGGGGGTCCCCAGACTTGCCTGCCTGCGGCCCACGGCGTGGCTAAGCAAGCAGGCCGTACGGTCCATCTTCATCAACAAGGCATCGAAGACCCTCGCGAGGGTCCAAGCCTCGCGAGGCGGACGACGCAAGACCTCCTCTGGAGTAGCCTAGCCAAGCAGGCTCACGAGGAGCGGAGATATCAAGGCGGGGCAAAACCTCACGAGGCTCTCGTGACGTGAGCCATGACGAACGACACCAGGCGGGCGCCAGCGCGCGCAGCGTCCTTATTTCCTCTTTGGTGCTAAGGAGGCCAGCGCAGGCGAGGAGTACCGAGGCATCATGCAAAGGTTGCTATATTGGTGCAACGGGACCAAGACCAGGAGGACGGCAATACGGAGGTCATCATGGAGCCTAAGACGGCGTCACCACCAGAGCTTTTCGCAGGCGAAGACCACTTTTGTCAGGATAGCTTGTACTAGCTGTCCCCCTTCAAATTTGCCCGCCGTTGTTGGCTCCCTTCCTGCTCGATATTTGGGAAGAGGACCAGGGCCTATATAAGTAAAGCTAGCCACCATAGTAGAGGCATCTCATCTTAGCTTGATCCAACCCGATCGAGAGCCAACCCTAGCCACAAGAACACCTCAACCTCAGGAGGCTGTTCTCCCCTTGTACTGTTCATCATCAGCCCTAGAGGCAATCCACCACCACCACACTGGAGTAGGGTATTACACCACAACGGTGGCCCGAACCAGTATAAACCTCGTGTCTTTCTGTGTTGCGAGTTCGTCCCCGAGATCTTAGCGAGCTAGGGCATAGATCGGTAGGAGGGAAAGACTTCGCGCGCACCCCAGTGTTCGAACCTTAAGGGTTTGCTGGAACCCCACATCCGACAATACCTGCCTCCACTAGCTTTAGTATTTCTTTTCTTACCACTTCTTCCATCTTAGGATTTAACCGTCGTTGGTGATCAACAACTGGTTTAGCGTCTTTCTCCAATTTTATTTTGTGCTGGCATAGAGTGGGACTAATTCCCTTAAGATCATCAAGAGTATATCCAATAGCAGCACGGTGCTTCTTCAGAGTTTTCAATAATTTCTTTTTTTCATGCTCTGAAAGGTTAGCACAGGATATATCTTTTTCTCATCAAGATAAGCATATTTAAGAGTATCAGGTAATGGTTTAAGCTCAAACATGGGATCACCCTTGAGTGGAGGAGGATCCCCTAGGATTTCAACAGGCAAGTTGTGTTTCAAAATAGGTCCTTGTTTAAAGAATACTTCATCTATTTCCCTTCTTTCATTCATAAACATATCATTTTCATGGTCTAGCAAATACTATTGTAAAGGATCATTAGGAGGCACGGCAATAGAAGCAAGACCAATAATTTCATCTTTACTAGGCAATTCCTCATCACGGGGTTGTCTACGAAATTTAGCAAAGTTAAACTCATGAGACATATCCCCCAAACCAATAGTAACAACATCCTTTTCGCAGTCTATCCTAGCATTAACAGTATTCAAGAAGGGTTTACCAAATATGATGGGACATAAGTCATGTTGTGGGGACCAAGAACAAGAAAATCAGCAGGATATTTAACTTTCCCACACAAGACTTCAACATCTCTAACAATCCCAACTGGTGAAATAGTGTCTCTATTGGCAAGCTTAATTGTAACATCAATTTCCTCTAACTCAGCAGGTGCAATATCATGCGTAATTTCTTTGTATAAGGAATGAGGTATTGCACTTGCACTAGCACCCATATCACATAAGCCATGATAGCAATGATCTCCTATTTTAACAGAGATAACAGGCATGCCTACAACAGGTCTATGTTTATTTTTAGTATCAGGTCTTGCAATTCTAGCAGCTTCATTACAGAAGTAAAAAAGCATGCCCGTCAATATTATCAGCCAAGAGATCTTTAACCATAGCAATACTAGGTTCAACTTTAATTTGCTCAGGGGGTTTGGGTGTCCTAATATTACTTTTGTTGACCACAGTTGAAGTTTTAGCATGATCCTTTATTCTAACAGGGAAAGGTGGTTTCTCAATATAACCAGTAGGAACGATAGGATCATTATAAGTGATAGTCTTTTCTTCAACTTGAATAGGTGCAACTACTTTTACTTCAATGGGAGGATTATATTTAAACCACTTCTCCTTAGGGAGATCAACATGAGTAGCAAAGGATTCACAAAAAGAAGCTACTATCTCAGATCAAGTCCATATTTAATGCTAAATTCACGGAAAACATCGGTATCCATAAAAGATTTAACACAATCAAACTTAGGTGTTATACCTGACTCCTTACCTTCGTCAAGATCCCAATCTTCAGAGTTGCGTTTAATTCTTTCCAATAAATCCCATTTGAATTCAATAGTCTTCATCATAAAAGAGCCAGTACAAGAAGTATCGAGCATGGGGCGATTATTGAGAGAAAGCTAAGCATACAAATTTTGAATAATAATTTCTCTTGAGAGCTCATGATTGGGGCATGAATATAACATTGACTTAAGCCTCCCCCAAGCTTGAGCGATGCTTTCTCCTTCGCGAGGCAAAAAATTATATATATAATTACGATCACGATGAACAAGATTCATAGGATAAAACTTCTGATGAAATTCCAATTTCAATCGGTTGTAGTTCCATGATCCCATATCATCACATAGCCTAAACCATGTCAATGCCTTTCCCTTCAAAGATAAAGGGAAGCCCTTCTTCTTGATAACATCCTCGGGCATACCTGCAAGCTTAAATAATCCACAAACTTCATCCACATAGATTAGGTGCAAATCGGGATGTAATGTTCCATCACCTGTGAAAGGATTAGCTAGCAGTTTCTCTATCATACCCGAAGGAATTTCAAAGTAAACATTTTCCGTAGGTTCAGTAGGTTGAGGAGAAACTCTTTGCTCTACTGGTCGGGGTGAAGATACCCCGAACAAGCCCCTCAAAATATTATGTTACATAGTGACAAGTGACAGTAAATTTCAGCACACTATATAAATTTTTCCTTACCAAATTCCACCTACCAAAGGCGCTTCACTCCCCGGCAACAGTGCCAGAAAAGAGTCTTGATGACCCACAAGTATAGGGGATCTATCGTAGTCCTTTCGATAAGTAAGTGTGTCAAACCCAACGAGGAGCAAAAGGAAATGATAAGCGGTTTTCAGTAGGGTATTCTCTGCAAGCACTGAAATTATCGGTAACAGATAGTTTTGTGATAAGGTAATTTGTAGCGGGCAACAAGTAATGAAAGTAAATAAGGTGCAGCAAGATGGCCCAATCCTTTTTGTAGCAAAGGACAAGCCTGGACAAACTCTTCTATGAAGGAAAACGCTCTCGAGGACACATGGGAATTATCGTCAAGCTAGTTTTCATCACGCTCATATGATTCACGGCCGTTACTTTGATAATTTGGTATGTGGGTGGACCGGTGCTTGGGTACTGCCCTTTCTTGGACAAGTATCCCACTTATGATTAACCCCTATTGCACGCATCCGAAACTACAAGAGAAGTATTAAGGTAAACCTAACCATAGCATGAAACAAATGTATCCAAATCAGCCCCTTACGAAGCAACTCATAAACTAGGGTTTAAGATTCTGTCACTCTAGCAACCCATCATCTACTTATTACTTCCCAATGCCTTCCTCTAGGCCCAAACAATGGTGAAGTGTCATGTAGTCGACGTTCACATAACACCACTAGAGGAAAGACAACATACATCTCATGAAAATATCGAACGAATACCAAATTCACATGACTACTTATAGCAAGACTTCTCCCATGTCCTCAGGAACAAACGTAACTACTCACAAATCATAATCATGTTCATAATCAGTGGGGTATTAATATGCATAAAGGATCTGAACATATGATCTTCCACCAAATAAACTAACTAGCATCAACTACAAGGAGTAATCAACACTACTAGCAACCCACAGGTACAAATCTGAGGCTTTGGGACAAAGATTGGATACAAGAGATGAACTAGGGTTTTAGAGGAGATGGTGCTAGTGAAGATGTTGATGGAGATTGGCCCCCTCCCAAAGAGAGGATCGTTGGTGATGACGATGGCGATGATTTCCCCCTCCCAGAGGGAAGTTTCCCCGGCTGAACAGCTCTGCCGGAGCCCTAGATTGGTTCCGCCTCGTGGCGGCGGAGTTTCTTCCCGAAAGCTTGCTTATGATTTTTTCCAGGGTAAAAGACTTCATATAGCAGAAGATGGGCACCGGAGGCCTGCCAGGGGGCCCACGAGGCAGGGGGCGCGCCCAGGGGGGTAGGGCGCGCCCCCACCCTCGTGGATGGTGGGTGGCCTCCCTCTGGTACTTTCTTCGCTCAGTATTTTTTATTAATTCCAAAATAAATTCCGTGGAGTTTCAGGACTTTTGGAGTTGTGCAGAATTGGTCTCTAATATTTGCTCCTTTTCCAGCCCAGAATTCCAGCTGCCGGCATTCTCCTCTTCATGTAAACCTTGTAAAATAAGAGAGAATAGGCATAAGTATTGTGACATAATGTGTAATAACAGCCCATAATGCAATAAATATCGATATAAAAGCATGTTGCGAAATGGACGTATCAGTATGCCGCATGCACGGCGTGGGGTAGGTGACAGACGCACGGGATATGGGAAGGCGCGCGGTGGCCGATACTTACGCGCCTTTGATTAGGCGGGGAGGGCGGTCGATGGCCTTGCTCGTTGCCACTTGATGAGCCGGTCCTGAACGGGCTCGTCAGAGGCGTAGAGCTAGTCTTTTAGCCTCCCCCGCTTAGCTATAAAAAGGGGACTCAGGGGGAGGAGGAGGAGGAGCACCTCCTCGCGCCTTCCCTTCGTCTTCATTCTCCATCCACCGCCATGGCGAGAGGGCGTGGCCGCGGCCGTTCTTCCGCGGAGGCGACCAGGTCCTCCTCCCGCCAAAGAGCCGCGTCAGTCAAGGAAGAGCCAGCCGCCCAAGGCGAAGGCCATGCTCGAGGTGGGGGTGCCGGACAGGGCCGCGGTCGGCGAGGCGGTCGAAGCAGGGGCGGTCAAGGCCGAGGCGGGCGCGGAAGGGGGACACCCGGGTCATCGCCATCTCCGCCACCGGCTCCTCCTGCTTCGTTGAGCGGCCACGTCAGGGACACGATGCTGGAGTTCACCCTGCAGCTGTGCGAGCCGCCGCGTAGCCGCCTTCGCCTTCTCGAGGCATTCACGAGGGTGCTGGAGATCGACCAACCATCGAGGTTGAGGCTCCACATGACGGGGTGTTGCAACGGCGACATGTGGGTGAACACAGGGTTCCCCGTCCCTCATGTGATTCTCCTTCGCCGGGGGTGGAAATCCTTCGCATGAGCCCATTGCTTGATGAAGGGGCACGTTCTCTGCTTCAATTTGGTGGAGAGTGACCTGCTCTCCGTCAAGGTCTTCGGGCGCTTGGGACACATGCTAGGGTGCTGCGTGGAGAGCTCGACCGACAACGAGAGCTCCTCCTCGAGCGACGGCGACGGGGAGAGGACCGGCAGGGAAGACGACGTGGACGGGTCCAACTAGGCATCGGACGCCCCGTCCCTAGGCGATGCCGGCAGCAGCACCACCTGCACCTGGCCTTCTCCCCGGCAGGACGATCTGTCGGGGGCGGGGTAGTTCTTGGAGGCGGCTCCTCGAGCCGGCTCCTTGAACTTCTAGGGCCGCTGCTTCTGGCGGCTGGCACTGGAGGGCCGGAGAAGACGAAGAAGGCGGGTGGTGGGCCGTCAACTAGGAGTACAATGGCACCAACGCCTTCGTCGCGTATTGCCGGCCCGCTGCCTCATCTTTTGGCTTCTTCCCCGGCACCGTCATCACCAGCCTTCTCTTGGTGTCTTCTGCTGCTCGTACCTCGCCTAGGCGCTTCTTTTGCCCTCCTGTTTGTCCTGGTCTACTTCCTGAGGAGAGGGACAAGAAAGGGATTACGGGCATCTTATCTTTTTTTAAGCCTGCGGGCACTTGTTGAATTCTAGACTTTGTAACCCCTTGCTTGTGCTCTTATCCCGTACGAATTGTGCTTGTTTGATTAACGTATTAATGAAAAAGGGTGTTTGCCGGGGTCTTTTGTGCGTGAGCGAGGCTCACACCAAGGAGTGAGTCCTTGTTATTTTAAATAAACAATGTCGCCCGGCAACAAACCTTGCCATTCTCCTGCCTTATACCACACTTGAACCCACGCCCTTGGCGGGGAGCAGGGGTAGAGTAGGATCGGGCTCCTTGCTTGTTTCCGCTTCCACCGCAACTACAACCAGACTCCGGCCTGAAAGGGATTTCGGGCATGGGGAGGAGGGAGCACGGTGGCGCAGGAACGAGCGATGTTTCATATGTTCAAGTTTCATACGGAAACACATAGCAGGGGAGAGAAAACTCATCTGAACTTGCAGCCCCCCGGCAACCTTGGCTTGTCGGGATCAGGGTGTCGATCCATCTTCTTTTCTCCAAATGGTTCTGCAGGAATGCCTGCGTAGCCTGCGATCCAAAGAAGATGACTAACAAAGACAGAAGAACACGCACTCGACCTCTATGCTAGGGATTAGTTGCTGCCAAGCACTATCAACCCTAACAGAGAGAGACTCAACGTAGCATGCATGCTAATCTAGAGCACCAGCGCTTCATTTATTTATGCTCAGGGTCTGCGCCTAGCTTTGTACATAGGGTTACATGCCTTGCCGGTAAGGCTAGTACAAAATGGGGGTTGCCGGAGCTCCCAGCAACCGCGCCTTAGGGGTAAAACTTGCGAAGGTGTTCGATATTCCAGGAGTTGCTCACTGGAATGCCATCTTCGGTCTCCAGGCGGACTGCGTCGGGCCTGGTGACTCGCATTACCCGATAAGGGCCCTCCCACTTCGGCGTCAACTTGTTTGAATTCTTGGCGGATTGAATCCGCCGAAGAACAAGGTCGCCTTCCTCAAGGCTTCGGGCGTGAACCTTGCGGCTATGATAGCGGCGCAAGGCCTGCTGGTAGCGAGCGGCTCGCACAGCAGCCCGAAGACGATCTTCCTCAAGGAGCTTCGCATCCTGTTGGCGCAACTGTTCTTGCTCAAGCTCATCATAAGCGAGCACTCGAGGTGACCCGTATATGAGTTCCGTGGGGAGAACTTCCTTTGCCCCGTAAACCAGGGCAAATGGTGTCTGGCCAGTAGCTCGATTTGGCATCGTTTTGATCGACCAAAGAATTGTTGACAACTCATCAACCCAGCGCCTTCCGCACTTGTGCAGCTTGTCAAAAGTCCTAGTCTTGAGGCCTCGCAGCACTTCTGCATTCGCCCTTTCGGCCTGGCCGTTACTCCTGGGATGGGCAACAGAAGCAAAACAGACCTTGCCACCGAGGTCTTGAATGTACTGCATGAAGGTGAGGCTCGTGAACTGTGTGCCGTTGTCGGTGATGACTCTGTTGGGCACACAAAAACGGCAGACTAGCCCCTTGAAGAACTTGACGGCTGACTGTGCTGTCATCTTTCTCACTGGTTCCACTTCCGGCCACTTTGTGAACTTGTCGATCGCGACGTACAAGTACTCAAAGCCCCCGACAGCACGGGGAAAGGGGCCCAGTATGTCGAGCCCTCAGACAAAAAATGGCCAGGAAAGAGAGATTGTCTGAAGGGCTTGGGCTGGTTGATGAAGCTTCTTTGAATGGAATTGGCACGCTTCACACTTGGTTACTAGGGCAATCACATCCTGGAGGGCGGTGGGCCAAAAGAAGCCTTGCCGGAACGCTTTGCCGGCAAGGGCTCTCGACCCTATGTGGGAGCCACACATGCCTCCGTGTATTTCTGCCAACAACCTCAGTCCATCTTCCCGAGGAATGCACTTCAACTTCACACCGTTCGATCTCCTTCTTTACAGGGCATCATCCACAAACTGGTACATGCTGGACCGATGGGCTACTTTCTCTGCTTCTTCTTGTTCCTCAGGAAGCTCCCCTGTTTGGAGGAAACGGACGGTGGACTGCGCCCATGCCGGAGCCTGGGGCTCGACGGCAAGGACTAAAGGCACATCTTCGGCCCTAGGGGCAACTGCCTCTATGGCCAGGGCCTGAGGCCCTGCCGAGGGTTGTTGCTCTCCGGCAGGCTTGGGACACCCGACAACGTCCTTGCCGGCGGCTCCTAGGAGCTCGGCGGGAAAGTACTTGCCAGGGCCTGCCTTCCTTCGCTTGTTCGGTCCTGCTGATGGCTCGACAGACGTTGAGTTAATTGAAGCACAACGGTACCTGGTTCCATAGGCAACTTCAGGGCAGCGCGCTTTGACAGGTCGTCAGCAATGCTGTTCTCCGCTCGGGGGACATGCTCTGCTTGCAATCCGTCAAAACGCTCTTCCAACTTTCCCACTTCATCCACGTAGGCTTCCATCAAAAGGGCTCTGGTAATCCTTGTCGATTTGCTTGACGACGAATTGTGAATCACCCCTGACGATGAGCTTCCCGATCCCAAGGTCTGCCGCGATCCTGAGACCGGCAAGCAGTCCCTCGTACTCCGCCGTGTTGTTCGTCGATTTTCCCGGGGAAAGTGCATCTGGAATACGTACTTGAGGTGCTCTCCGGTGGGCGCGACGAGTAGTACGCCGGCACCAGCACCTTGCAATGAGAAAGCTCCATCAAAGCACATAATCCAATTGCGGCACGTTTCCTTGCCGGGAAGGGTGGTCTCTTGAACTTCTTCGTCGGGCGTTGCGGTCCATTCTGCTATGAACTCTGCCAAGGCTCGGCTCTTGATCATTGAAGTACTTTCAAACTTGAGGCCAAAGCTTGACAACTCCAATGCCCACTCCACAATCCTTCCAGTTGCATCTGGGTTGTGCAAGATTCGTTTCAACGGGAGGCGGGTGACAACGGTGATCTCATGTGCTTGGAAATAGTGGCACAATTTTCTCGAGGCCATGAGGAGGCCGAAAAGTAGCTTCTGCATACCAGAATATCTCGACCTAGCCCCCTGCAAGAGGGAACTGACAAAATAAACTGGGTGCTGCACCATCTTCTTCTTCTGCTCAACTTCGCCCATCTGCGCAGACTTCGCCTCGCCGGGACCAGGCCTTGCCGGGGGTTCTGCCTCGCCGGTGTCAAGCCCCGCCGGGGAGAGCCCCAGCCCATCATCTGACGGCTCCGCTGCTACTGCCGCTTCTCCCTCGAGTTCCCTCTGCACCACTAGCGCATCACTGACACTTGGTTCGTTGCCGCTAAGTATGGCAGCAACGGCTCTTGTGGTTTAGGTGCGACTAGTATCGGCGTGGAGGAAAGGTACCTCTTCAAATCTTGTAGTGCTGCCTCTGCCTCCGGAGTCCATTTTACTGGACCCGCCTTTTTCAAAACTTTGAATAAGGGGAGGGCGCGCTCAGCAGATTTGGAGATGAACCTACTCAGGGCAGCAACGCAGCCAGCAAGCCTACGGACGTCCCTGACTCGCTTCGGTGCCTCAATCTGCTCAATGGCCTTGATCTTGTCAGGATTTGCTTTGATTCCGCGTTGAGACACAAAGAAACCAAGAAGTTTGCCAGATGGGACACCAAACACACACTTCTCTGGGTTGAGCTTGAGGTTGATGCGCAGATTTGCAAATGTTTCTTCTAGATCTTGTACGAGCGTGGCCCTGTCCTTGGTTTTGACCACTATATCATCCATATAGGCTTCCATATTTCTATGCAGCTGGGGCTCAAAACCAATCTGGACCGCCCGAGCAAACGTCGAACTAGCGCTCTTCAACCCGAAAGGCATTCGTACAAAACAGTAGGTACCGCATGGGGTGATGAACGCGGTCTTCTCTTCGTCTTCCTTCATCACGAAGATCTGGTGGTATCCTGAATATGCATCGAGGAATGACAGCAGGTCACACCCGGCAGTGGAGTCTACAATCTGGTCGATGCGTGGCAGAGGGAAAGGATCCTTTGGACAAGCTTTATTGATATCTGTGTAGTCAATACACAACCTCCACTTTCCATTCGCCTTATGCACAACCACCGGATTGGCCAACCACGTGGGGTGGAGTACTCCTCTAACCAGGCCTGCCGCCTCCAACTTCCTGATCTCTTCAATGATGAACTCTTGTCGCTCCTAAGCTTGCTTCCTGACCTTCTGCTTGACGGGCCGCGCATGAGGACAGACAGCAAGATGGTGCTCAATCACCTTCCTGGGAACGCCGGGGATGTCAGGTGCTTGCCATGCAAATACATCGACATTCGCCCGCAGGAAGGCGACGAGCACGCTTTCCTATTTGCTGTCGAGGGTGGAGCTTATAGTGAAAGCCCCGCCCATGCCGTCCTCCTTGACGAACACCTTCTTAGTTTCTGGTGGTGCAGCCTTGGACTTCTTGCTCTTGCCCGTGGAGCTCTCTGGCACATCCTCAACGGGAGCACAACACTCCGAAGAGGTGCGCTTGCCTTCTTCCTTCCCGGGGCTTCAACGGCAGGAGCAAGTGCCTTGGCGGCAGTTGCTGCAACTGCCTCTCGGTAGAGTTGGTCTGCGCAGATGAGCGCATCTTCCTTGTCAGAGGGGACGGTGATGATGGTTAGCGGCCCCGGCATCTTCAATGTGTTGTAGGCGTAGTGTGACGCCGCCATGAACTTGGCCAGCGCTGGGCGGCCAAGGATCCCGTTGTACGGCAAGGGGATCTCGGCGACATAAAAAACGATCTTCTCCGTCCTGTAGTTCAGCTCGCCCCCAAACATAACGGGCAGCGTGATTTTACCTTTCGGTTGACTCCTTCCCGGGTTGACCCCTTGGAACGTGCCCGTCTCCTCGAGATCTCCATCAGGAATCTGCAGCTTCTTGATCACAGCGGGCGAGATCAAATTCAGACCGGCCCCACCGCCAACCAGCACTTTGGTCACCTTGAGGTTGCGTATTGTTGGTGATACCAACAATGGCAAACACCCGACCACAGTCGTGCGATCAGGGTGATCCTCGGTGTCAAAAATGATGGGCGTGCGGGACCACTTCAGTGGCTTCTGGGCATCGAACGATGGCTCTGCCGCGGTGACCTCACGCGTCCACTGCTTTAGTTGGCGGTGAGAGGTGTGCAGCGAGGCACCACCGTCGACACGCATGGCCTCCATAGCCTTCTGGAATTCGTGCTTGCCGGACTCGTCGTCCTCGTCATGATCATCATCTTCTTCCTTCTTGTCACGGCCCCGAGCGTGCCTCTCTTGTTGATTATCTTTGCTGCGGCGACCTCCTTGGCCGCCACGCTTCTTGCCGGACCCCTCAGCACCATCCTGACCCTTCTCCTTGTCCCGCCTTTCATATTCAGCTTTCTGCTTTTCAGCAAGCAGCTCAACCTGTCGGCAGTTCTGGAGGTCATGGCCCTTGGTGCGGTGGATCTTGCAGTACTGCTTGTCGGAGCCTCCTGGCTTGTCGGCGGCCACCAAGGCCCGGCAGGCGGTGCACCCGGAAACCTCCTTGCCGGGGTCGTCAGCCTTGGCCTTCTTGGCGGCACTGGGGTCGCCGGATCCCTCAACGGCAAGCACAATATTGCCCTTATGTTTCCTGTTACGGTGCCGGCCCTTCTTTGTCGGGGCGGCGGCGTCTTCGTCCATGGAGTCGGTTTCCGCGCCGGCGTCTTCGCCGGGGTACTTCCTTCCTTCCTCGGCCCAAGCACACCTATCCGCCAGAACATAAAGTTCAGCTACATCCTTGACCTTTCATCGCCAGCTCTTCACGCATCTTGCGGCTGCGTACGTTCTGATGGAACGCACTGATGACAGCGGCGGGATGAACGTCTAGGATGGTGTACTGCACATGGATGAATCTTTGTATGTACTTACGCAGGGACTCACCATCCTTCTGGGGGATGACATGCAAGTCACTTGCCTGGCCAGGAGCTTGGTGGCCTCCGGTAAATGCGCCAACAAACTCGTGGCACAGGTCCGACCAGGAAGAGATGGAATCCACCGGCAGGTGCATCAACCACGACATGACGTTGGGCTTAAGTGCCAACGGAAAGTAGTTGGCGAGCACCTTATCGTCGCGAGCCCCGGTGGCTTGCATCGTGATGGTGTAGAGGAACTCCAACAGGTGAGTCTTGCTGTTGTACTTTTCCACAACATCAGGCTTGAACGTGCGGTAGGAGGGCCACTGGAATTGTCGCAGCTCTCGGGTAAAGGCTGGACAACCCACCTCATAAGGCAGGCCGCCAGGGCCCCCCGGCGCTGGGTGGTCCATAGCAGGCCCCGCATGCCGATCTGACTGATGGTGCGCCTCCCGCCGTCGCTCGATGGTAGTTCGAGCGTCTTCCTGAGCTCGCTCTCGAAGAACTCGATGTTGGTCTGTAACGCCCCGGTTCCGATGCGCCAGGTGTCACCCAGTTATTCGCCGTCCTTGCCTTGTCATCTGCTTGCGTGTTGCATTTTGCCATGTCATGCATCCCATATCATGTCATCATGTGCGTTGCATTTGCATACGTGTTCGTCTCATGCATCCGAGCATTTTCCCCGTTGTCCGTTTTGCAATCCGGCACTCCCAACTCCTCCGGCGCACCCCTCTTGTTTCTTTTCGTGAGCGGGTGTTGAACGTTCTCGGAATGGGCCGAGGCTTGTCAAGTGGCCTTGGTATACCACCGGTAGACCACCGGTCAAGTTTCGTTCCATTTGGAGGTCGTTTGGTACTCCAACGGTTAATCGGGTAACCGCAAAGTCTGTTTGTGTGTTGCAGCAAAACCCCTCTTCAAACAGCCCCAAAACCCCTCTAAGTCTCCGCCATGCTCTCGGTCGTTCGATCACGATCGCGTGGGCGAAAACCGCACCTCGTTTGGACTCTCCTAGCTCCCTCTATCTATAAATAGGCCATCCCCTTCCATTTTCGCGGATGAAACCACCCCTAACCCTAGCCCATCTCCTCCCACCGCGCCGGACACGTCCGCCCCACCGCCGGACGCGTCCATCGCCGCCTCCCGCGCCAATGGCCTCGCGCCACCTGTCCTGGCCGCCGTCCCCGCCGCCGCGGCCTGCCGGGCCCAGGCGTGGCCCGCCCAGGCCCGCGCGGCTGCCCGTCCGCCTCGCCGCGCCCCCGCGCGTCCCCGCTCGCCGGCGCCTCCGAGGGCCGCCGCTCGCCGGCCGCCTCGACCCCGCCACCGGTCGCCCCGGGCCCCGCCTCCTCCGCCGGCCTCCGTCCCGCGCCCCCGCCGCCGTCTGCCTCCCGCGCCGCCGCCTCCTCACCTCTCCGCCCCGCCTCGGCCTTCGCCGCCCGGTGCCGCCCCGGCCTCCTCCAGCCGGCGCCGCCCGAGGCCGCCGCCCGGCGCTCGCCCGCGCGCCGCCTGAGGTCGCCGCGCCGCCGTCCCGCCGCCATCCGGCGCCCCCTCGCCGGGAGGCCTCCTCCCCGAGCCTCGGCGAGCTCCCCCGGCCGGATCCGCCCTCCCTCGCCCTCTCCGGCGAGCTCTCCGGCGAGCTCGCGCCCCTGCCTCGATCCACGCGCGAGGAGCCCTAGATCCGGAATTCTCTGAGGTTGATTTTTCCACCAAGTCTTTTTTGATGTTATTATCATGCCCTGTTCATCATGACATATTTCCTCATCCGCTGTTCCGTTTTGCGTGCATAATATATCGAAATGTTCGTCTCGTGATGCTCTACATTTTGTTCCATTGCACCATGTTCAGTTGAGTCCATTTTGATTCCCAAATCTCTGGTGCAAGAGTGCTAGTTGCTGTTAACTGCTGTTACTTATCAGAACTTGGTGATTTGTTATTTTTGTTGCATTTAATATGTGCATCTTATGGGCATGAGCTCTACATGTGTTTTGTTGTATGCCATGCCATCTTTCCAGTGGTGTATGCCATGTATTTGTTTGATCTCTGTGGTGACTAGCACAAGCATGCAAACTAGGCCCCGTAATGTTTCTGATTTCAGAGACTTAGTGATTTCTCTAAGTCCTTGTCTGCTGTTATTTTGTTGCCATGTAAACTTGATGCTACAGAGATATCCATGCATATTTTGGAGATGTTCAGTAAGGATGTTTTGTAGATATTGTTGTAATGGATCCATTCATGCCCCTGTTTGCAATTATGGAGTGCCATAGCATGACTTAATCTTGCTCTACTTTTGCTATAAAATGTTCCTGGCAGATTGTTTACGTGTTATTCAATTTTACCAAGCTTGTTGTAGTTGGCCCATACATGCTATGTACTTTATCTTGCCATGGTTAGCTTCATAAACATGCCATCTTGCTGTAGGTATGCTTGTTTTGTCATGCATTTCTTTGTGATGAGTGCTTCAAGCTCACAAAGATGCCTTCATAATGTCTGTTTCTGCCATGCTCTGTTTTCTGCCAAGTCTGAAACCTGATAACGAAACTTGCTATGTTCGCATGGTTGCCATCATATATTCTGTGCCTTTTTGGCTTATGATCAGTAAGGGAATTTTGTCATATGCGTTGAGTAAATTCATGCCATGCCTTTGTTTGCTATGATCAGTTCCTGTAGCATATTGTTTTTGTGCTCTGAACATTGCTACCTGATGTTATTTCTGCCATGTCCAGTAATTCTGCTAAGTCTGTGAACCTGTTATTATTTTGCAATCTCGCCATGTCCTTTTGAGTTTGTTCTAGTGATTTCTGGAGATAGCTCAGTGTTCATGTTTTGTTGTGCTTTACCTCTACATCATGTCCACGCCTTTTGTTTTCATGTTGAGTTGCTGTAACATATTGTTTTGATGCCTGCTAGGTGCCTAGTTGCTGTTTTGGACAGATTGTTGCTATATATTGTTTGGAGTGTATGTGTTGCACCGTTGCTCCGTTTTGAGCATGCTCTATATGAAACTTGCTTAGTTTTGCATGTAGTCTCATATTATCATGTTGCACCCTTGTTTTGAGGTGTTTGCTTGATGGTTGCATGCATTTTGCATCAATGCCATGTTTAACTTGTTTTGCTCTTATCTTCTAGGCCGTAGCTCTGAATCTAATGAACTTTATATGTAACTTGACTAGAATTTCGTGTATATCATCTTGGTGCATCTTAACTTGCTGTTTGACAACTTGAACATAAGGTGTTTTCAGTTCTGGACCAATTTCGAAATTTGCATATGAGGACTTACCGGATTTGTTATATGTTGTTTCCGGCCTCATTTAAACTTGCTTTGATGTGTTGTTCTTGTATGCATCATCTCTTGTCATGAGTAGCTTCATGTAGCCTTGTCATGCATCATTCTTGATTGAGCATCATGCTTTGTTCATGTGTGGTGTGTTTTACCTTGTTGTGTGCTTCTTCTCGATAGTTCCCGTGTCATTGCGATCGTGAGGATTCATTCGTCTTCGTGGCTTCATCTTCTTCATGGACTCGTTCTTCTTCCTAGCGGGATTTCAGGCAAGATGACCGTCACCTTGGATCTCATTACTATCATTGCTATGCTAGTTGCTTCGTTCTATCGCTATGCTGCGCTACCTATCACTTGCTGCTCAAGCCTCCCAAATTGCCATGAACCTCTAACCTTTGTCACCCTTCCTAGCAAACCGTTGTTTGGCTATGTTACCGCTTTGCTCAGCCCCTCTTATATCGTTGTTAGTTGCAGGTGAAGATGAAGATTGCTCCATGTTGGATTATGTTCATGTTGGGATATCACAATATCTTTTATATTATTAATGCATCTATATGCTTGGTAAAGGGTGGAAGGCTCGGCCTTATGCCTGGTGTTTTGTTCCACTCTTGCCGCCCTAGTTTCCGTCATACCGGTGTTATGTTCCCGGATTTTGCGTTCCTTACACGGTCGGGTGATTTATGGGACCCCCTTGACAGTTCGCTTTGAATAAAACTCCTCCAGCAAGGCCCAACCTTGGTTTTACCATTTGTCTCACCACCACCTACTTTTCCCTTGGGAGTCGCTCTCTCGAGGGTCATCTTTATTTAGCCCCCTGGGTCAATGCTTGTCTAAGTGTTGGTCCGCACCAGAGCCACTTGCAGAGCCACCTCGGGGAAACTTGAGGGCTAGTTTTAGTTGTACGTAGTGTTCATCCGGTGTTGCCCTGAGAACGAGATATGTGCAGCTCCTATCAGGATGTCGGCGCATCGGGCGGTCTTGCTGGTCTTGTTTTACCATTGTCGAAATGTCTTGTAACCGGGATTCCGAGACTGATCGGGTCTTCCCGGGAGAAGGAATATCCTTCATTGACCGTGAGAGCTTATAATTGGCTAAGTTGGGACACCCCTGCAGGGTATAAACTTTCGAGAGCCGTGCCCGCGGTTCTGTGGAAGATGGGAATTTGTTGATATCCGGTTGTAGAGAACTTGACACTTGACCTTAATTAAAACGCATCAACCGCGTGTGTAGCCGTGATGGTCTCTTCTCGGGGAGTCCGGGAAGTGAACACGGTTTCTGGGTTATGTTTGCCGTAAGTAGGAGTTCAGGATCACTTCTTGATCATTGTTAGTTTCACGACCGTTCCTTTGCTTCTCTTCTCGCTCTCATTTGCATAAGTTAGCCACCATACATTGCTTAGACGCTGCTGCAACCTCACCACTTATCTTTTCCCTACCCATTAAGCTTTGCTAGTCTTGATACCCATGGTAATGGGATTGCTGAGTCCTCGTGGCTCACAGATTACTACAACACCAGTTGCAGGTACAGGTTTTGCGATGATCATGACGCGAGAGCGATGTTTACTGGTGTTGGAGTTCTTCTTCTGCTTCTTCTTCGATCAGGGGATAGGTTCCAGGTCGGCAGCCTGGGCTAGCAGGGTGGATGTCGTTGGAGTTTCTGTTTGTGTTTCATCCGTAGTCGGATGTTGATCTCATGTATGATGTATTGATGTATTCTTGCGGCACTTGTATGCCTTGTATGTATCCCCAAATATTATGTAATGTTGATGTAATGATATCCACCTTGCAAAAGCGTCTTCAAGATGCGCTTCTATTCTTGGTGGGACCTTCGAGTTCCTTTAGGATAGGGTCGCATCTTGGGCGTGACATGGTCGCAGCGGGTTCGCGGGTCGGACGACGCTGTGGAAACGTTGTCACAGGCGTCGTCCCGACGGGCCGGTGGCTGCTGGCGCGGCCGCGGGGGAGGAGAGTGCATCGTGGTCGCAGCGTCTCCGGTCCCCCCACCGCCGGCATGCACCGGCTCGACAGAACGCCGGCGTGAGGGCCCCGTTGGGAGTGGCTCGTCTTTGTTGGCGAAGCTGACAAGGCTTCGGATGGTGGCCCTCCACTCATCGAGCTTCTCCGCAGTGGGGGGGGGGGGAGTCGAGGAGGAGTTGCACGCGTGCGAGCGCTTCTACTGGCGTGGGCGGCGGCGAGAGCTGCGTAGACCGTGACGCGCTCCGACTTCTAACCAGGTTAGAAGGGGCTTTGTCACGGTCTCGCGGCCGCACGCTGCTTCCGCCGGCGTCCGAGCGCGCACGCCGGCCTGGTGCGTCCTGCGAGTGGCGCATAGGGCTCTTTCCGCGGCGGTGCCCGGGGGCTCCAGCATCGCGGTGTCGCTCATCGCGCGCGGCCTGGGAAGGCCGCGGTGCTGGTGCCAGCTGGGGCGCCGTAGAGGTTGCCGCGCCGCCCATGGGTAGCACGGCCCCGCCCTCGGACCCAGCGGCGTGCGGCTCGTCGTCTCGAATTCGAACAACGCCGCTCGCCTGGCTCCGATCGCCAGAGTGTCATGGATGCTCGCGGGCCACGTCTCCGGCCCCATCCATGGCCACCCGGTCGCCTGCCCACGCTGGCACGGACGGGCCGGCTCCGGGCGACCCGATCGCTGTGATCCCCTTTCTCTTGGGGGCCATGGTGATGATGAAGTCGATGCGCTGACCTTCAAACCGGATTTTCACAGCTTGCGCCCCCTACCTGGCGCGCCAAACATGTCGGTGGAAATGACACCTATGGGATCACGGGGAATCCCTTCTACGGTCGGCGGGCGCGGGGCTGTGTAAAGAGCGGGTTTAAGAGATCAACACGGGAAACTTATCCAGGTTCGGGCCGCAAGTGATGCGTAATACCCTACTCCTGCTGGCTTGTGTTTATCTGGTGTTCTTGGACTAGCTACAAAGCGTGCAAGGTCCAAAAAGTCCGAATCCTCTCTCAGTATGCCGCGGGGCTCCTTTTATAGTCAAAGGGTCTGCCACAGTGGCACACAGGAGGTGGAAGGTCTGTTCGACGTATTTTTGTGATTACCATTTTCAGAAGATATAAGTATAAATGTATTTTTTAATTGCAAGTATACACATCTATGTTTTATATTGGGTGTATACGTACACACGCGCATTAGGCGATCCTCGATGCAATGGTACGTGCATGCATGCATTTTGAGTTTGCTCACGTACTAACCAATGTATACTTGCACTTGATGCTCCATGGCATAGACTTATACACACATGCAGATTACAATCAGAAGGCTGAGTCCACATCTATGACACGACCACAAGATAACATAACCGTATGCGTATTTCTTTAAATACCCGTATATACCGGCCGGCGAGCACGTGTATACGTACTTGAATACCTGAGGTTGTTTCAACCAGCAAACCCCGGAGATAAGATGAAGATGGCGATCGAATGAACCAGGCCCACCGGTCAGTCGGGTAGCTAGGTACGCACGAGTTGGTTTTCGTTTTCTATGTGCAGGCGTACGCGTCAAGAAAAAAGAAGATAAACATCAGCGAGACGATAAGATCCGAGGCGAGATTGCATCCATATCTAGTCCAAGAAAATCGGGACGTTTGGCCCGTCTCCATCCGCCGGGTCGCCCATCTCCAGCCTATAAATACACACACCTAGCTACGCAGAGGGGACTCACGTACACACCCATTCTCAAGGCACCTCACGCACGCACCCATCCATCGCATAACACCTCCAGCACCCATCCATCGCACAACACCTCCAGCACCCATCCATCCACCACGCAGCACTCCATTCATTCATCACGCAAGCCTGCAGAGGAACTCCCTCACGCACCGGCTCGCACCTACCCGGCAGGAGGAAGAATGCAGGCACCCGAGCCGGCGTACATGGAGAGAGGAGGCCGGCGTACAGGGAGCTCGGCGGCTGTGACATGGACGCGAAGCTCACCTTCCCCGAGGGTAAAACTTTGATCTAACCCATCCCTTTCCTTGTTCCTTCTTTGCATATAGCATGCACGCACACAGGTCGGGAGCGTTGCCGAAAGTAATGTTCGCATGATCGGACCCCCGTCGGAGATGGAGCCGCCGGACCGAAAGATGAAGTCGATGTTGCCGGAGATGGTCTTCACCAAGCCAGCGCCACAAAGAACGACGAGGAGGTCGTCATCACCACCTGCGGTTCGCCTCGTCACGACGGTTCGGCCAGGACGATGACACGGAGCACGCCACGACGCCGCCCACCGTCGAGGTCGCCAGGTCGATGCCCCGGAGGTCGACCCCACGGTGGCCACCCCACTCATCACCGCTCGACGATGGCGACGCTTCTCCGGAGCTCATCTTCACCAAGCCCGCGCTATGGACGCTGACGCCACCGAGGTCGGTGTCACAGAGGTCGACGCCACGGTGGCCGCCCCCACTCATCACCGCTCGACGAGGGCGACGCGTCTCCGGAGCTCATATTCATCAAGCCAGCGCTATGGACGCTGACGCCACCGAGGTCGGTGTCACAGAGGTTGACGCCACGGTGGCCGCCCTCACTCATCACCGCTCGACGAGGGCGACGCGTCTCCGGAGCTCATCTTCACCAAGCCCGTGCTATGGACGCTGACGCCACGGAGGTCAATGCCCCGGAGGTCAACGCCACGGAAGCCGCCCCCTGCTCATCACCGCTAGACGGTGGACGCCACGGAGATCGCCATCATCACTCGCGACCGCTTTATCACGATGGCGCCGCGGAGGACGACGATATGGAGCACGCCACGAAGATCCTGTCGTCGATGTCGTCAAGCCGGCCCCATGGAAGCTGACGACACGGAGGTCGCCGAGATGTCATCCCCTTCGTCACGGTGGCTCCATGGAGCTCGACGGCACCGAGGGCCCCATCACTCCTCACGTCTACTTCATCATGATGAGGCAGCGGAAGACGACGAAGTGGAGCATGCCACGACGTCGCCCGTTGTCGATGTTATCAAGCCGCCGCCATGGAGTGGAGGTCGATGGCACTGAAGTCGCCATCACCGTTCTACGGAGCCCGTGTCTACTTCATCGCACAAGAGAAACATCATCCAAGAAGAAGCACACCTATCACACCGTGCGTTCCTCCGTGAAGACGGAGCACTTGCCGGCGGCTCCTTGAGGTGGACTCATTGAAGACATCGTGCAACCCGTGATATCGCCGAAGCACTCGCCGGCGGTTCTTCCTCGGCACCTACCAGCAACATCGAGCAACAGTGCAACCAATGTTGTAACGGAAGCAAACGATGCCCTACCTCTGAGCCGACGCCTCGCCGGGTCCGCCTTTTCCTCGTCACAGCAGGAGCATCCGGTTCGACGGCCGGCTTCCCATCACCGAGAGACCACCTTGTGCCACAAAGTGCCCCTAAACTATCGCTAATGGTGTAAGCGAATTAGTATGCACACTATACCTCACGTGCACGTGCATGGGCCATGCATGTACGTGCATGTTGGCTGTATGGCAACGTACGCGTTCATTGGATTCACAAAAAGAAATGCATGAAAGAAGCTACACATGAGCTATCACCGAAGACGACGCCAATGAAGCTGTTCGACACACACTACTTCGTCATGCTCGGTGTCGCCAAAGATGGAGACGTGCAGCACCCCACCTCCTGCTTGTCCACCCCGTCTTACTGTAGAGCTCTGAAGATGAACATGTGAGCACGGCGACGTCCACTCCGCGCCCGGACGCGAAGTGAAGGCTGGGGTCCCACACCACGATGCCATGATTCAGATGGCCTCCTACCCCCGTGTCGCTGCTACCGGCGCCACACTCATTCGGAGGCCGAAGCCGAGCAAGTTGGCGCCGCCCGAGGACAAGGTGCGGCCGCAGGGCGACGCGACTTCAACAACAACACCGCTCCTCTATGATCTCGTGAGATGATGCCTTGACTACGCCGACTGCCGTGGACTCGGCGTCTGGCCGGGACGAGGTGTCGACCACTCAGGCCATGCTGGCACGAGCAACGCGACGATCATACAACGACACCGGTCTCCATTGACAATTACTCCCGCAGGGTGTAGACCCTTGTACACCCGGAGAAGCTACTGGTCGTCGAGAAGTCCGAGCCGAGCGTGATCCATGCTACCCCAACAACAACTCCTCCAACGCCGTCAAGACCGACGAGACACGACGGCGAGGGAGAGCGTGGCCACTGCAAAGGCTACGCTACACGCGGCGCGTGTACCGACGAGGACACGGGCTCTGCCGCCGCCCACACACACACATCACCATCATCATGCATGGAGAACGCGAACCGAAGACGACGAAGACGACCACACAGCTCAATCGGAGGTATCTCGCGGAGCAACCCGCGGGAGTAATTAACCGGGAGTCTTCCGAGGCCCCGAGAACCAGGAGATCACACAATCGCCACAGCCAGCTTGGCCGTGCTAGTAGGCCACGGAGCGCACCTTTTTTATGGGATATTGTAATTTTATTTCTCCAATGAGATTAATGAAATACATGTTCCCGTATCTCTTTTTCTTTGGGTACCACGGTACACTGGCACGCCCACATACAAGTTTTCTTTCCCCGGCGTCTGAGAGAAACACACTCCCTTCTTCCCTTCTCCCCGGAGTCCTTAGATGTTTTTCTCGTGTCAAACAAAGTCGTACAGTAGTCAAGTTTATCTCTGGCACCGTAGGACAAAACGCATTAAATGCGCTACTTAGGTGTCCTCTTACTTTATCGGGTATGGTAACGAAGCCCGTCCCGTCCGTCGCCGCTTCGCCTTGCTCCGACACGCGTCCAGGCCAACGAGGCATGCATTGCCATGTAGGCTGGCAGGCTGCTAAGCTGGCATGGTGGCAGGGTCTTCACGAAGATCTGCATGCCACCACGTAGGTGCTTGACTAGTTGGCTTACGAGCCACGTACTGCCACGTGGGTACCTGCTTGGTTGGTGGGTCGGCCGCTGAGCTGGGGCGGCGACGGGGCGGCAAAACCTTGCCACGGTCTTGCTGATATTCCCGGCAAGGGTCTTGCCGGGGTCTTGTGGGCACCCTCGGCAAGAGTCTTGCCGGGGCCTCGTGGGTATCTTCGGCAGGAGCCTTGCCGGGGCCTCGTGGGCATCCTCGGCAAGGAGCCTTGCTGTTGTCTTGTTTCCTGGTTCCTATCTAGGCCTTGCAGGCCCTTTGTCTTCACAAAGATCTGCATGCCACCATGGAGGCGCCTCCCGGGCCTTGGTCCCAATGTGGTTGATGGCGTCGGAACCCTTAGACTCAAGGGTGGCGGCCTCGTTGGTGTTGGGCAAGCTGCCCCGGCAAGGGCCTTGCCGGGGGGGGGGGGGGTGTCTCACCTCGCCCCTTTGCTCTTCATGCTTCTGGTCTTGAGCACGGCTCTGGTAGTCTTGTGTCTTTGCTTCCTCTTCTGTCCCGCTAAGCACGGCTGCGGGTGTGTGGCTGCGACTGCCCGCGCACAAGTAAAGGGGTGCAAAAAGGACCCCTACTTTTGTACACCGACAAAATGAGACTACCAGATCCTCATCATCAAGTTGGAAGGTGGTGTTTACCGCAATATCTCTAATGAAGGAGTTGGCAAATGCAAACATACCGATTCCGAGTGGGTGGTCTAAAGCTTCTATTGTGTGCAACCCAGATTCATGCAAGAGACCTTCAATGGAGTCGCGGAGTCCCTCCCTGAGATGCAGCGGCACAAATCTGCTTGCCTCATCAATGGCAAGGAAACTATTGTTGAGCGGGGGGATGGGGTTGACAGCCATATCCGCTCGCACCTTCTGGTCAGCTGGCCCCTGATACGTCTCCAACGTATCTATAATGTTTGATTGTTCCATGCTGTTACATTATCAATATTGGATGTTTTATAATCATTTTATATCATTTTTTTGGTACAAACCTATTGACATAGTGCCAAGCGCCAGTTGCTGTTTTCTCCATGTTTTTTACATCGCAGGAAATCAATATCAAACGGAGTCCAAACGCAATGAAACTTTACTGAGATTTTTTTGGGACGAGAAGGAACATAATGGGCCCTGGCTGCGCCTGGTGTCGGTGTCAAAACCGGTGGATCTCGGGTAGGGGTCCCGAACTGTGCGTCTAGGATCGATGGTAACAGGAGACGGGGGACAGGATGTTTTACCCACGTTCGGGCCCTCTCTATGGAGGTAATACCCTACTTCCTACTTGATTGATCTTGATGAATATGAGTATTACAAGAGTTGATCTACCACGAGATCGTAATGGCTAAACCCTAGAAGCCTAGCCTGTATGACTATGGTAATGAATATATCCTTTCCGGACTAACCCCTCCGGTTTATATAGACACCGAGGGGAATCTAGGGTTACATGGAGTCAGTTACATAAGAAGGAATCTTCATAGTCGGTCGCCAAGCTTGCCCTCCACGCCAAGTAGAGTCCAATCCGGACACGGGTACAGTCTTCGGCCTTCATGTCTTCACAGCCCATCAGTCCGGCCCAATGGATAACTTACCGGACGCCCGAGGACCCCTTAGTCCAGGACTCCCTCAGTAGCCCCCGAACCAGTCTTCAGTAGCGAGGTGTTCGGCACACAAATTGTCTTCGGCATTGCAAGGCGGGTTCCTCCTTTAATGATCTCCAAGTGATGTATTCGGTCATCGGTTCAATGTCGCTCCCCTCGGCTTCTGCGCGTTAAATAACTTCGCCTTCCACGTGTCGAGCGAAGGTGGAAGGTCATGGTATCTTTGCAAATAACACCCCGTCCATGCAAGGAAAAGCGCCTATTAAAGAGATTGGATGCTAGATCCATTCGGCACCACGCAGAGGAAATCCCCGGAAACTGCTTAGGAGAAACCATTCCAGCATGACTAACGCCCCTAGCTCATCCACCCGTTCCGGCCCAGAGAAAGGCGAGTGGGAGAGGTGTTCAGTGTCCCACAGTCAATTGACGAAGTTGCAGACGCAGGGATTTCTTCCCCCCATAGATCTAGTTCCTGTTCGAGCGGGGCTAGATTCCTTCAACGGTGAGATTCAGGCAGAGGACTTTCCCAATCCATGAGGGGGAGAGCGAGTATGTTTCGTCCCCTACTTGCTAAGGGGCGTTGGATTTCCCATTCATCCGTTCCTCCGAGGGCTTCTGGAATACTACGGCCTCCAGCAGCACAACTTCACCCCTGCCTCCATTCTGCACATCGCGGGCTACGTCGCTTTATGCGAATTATTCCTGGGTATCGAGGCTCATTTCGAGCTGTGGAGGAAATTGTTCTGTCTTGTCCCACGTAATCACGAGGGGTCAATATTCGAAGTGGGCGGGGCCGAAGTATGGCGTATCGCCGATACTGGATATCTGTCCGGCACACCAAGGAAGGCACCCGAAGAATGGCCTTCCGAATGGTTCTATATCGAGGACATCGCGCTTCCTGACCCAGTTCGAAAGGGTCTTCCTGAATTTGCGAGCGTTCCGCTGAAGAAACGCCACAGTTGGCGTCCCCGAAGTCTTGAAGAGGGTGATAGCACAGAAGTTCGCCAGCTTATGAGCAAGATAAAGATGCTCGCTCAGTCTGGACTCACAATAATCGAGGTAATGGCGACCTCCATAGTGCGAGGGGTTCAGCCGGTACAATACAGAGGGCTGCCCATGTGGCACTACAATGGAGAGGATGACGCCTCCCGCTATGGCCGGAAGGGTCCGGATACCCCCACCGCTCTGGCCAAAATAGTGGCCGAGCTGTTTAAAGGGGAGGAAGAGGCGTTTCTTCGCATTAAGCACAGAGATGGGTATTCTATGTATGATCCTCCCAGTTGGGTAAACCTTAACCCCTCTATTCCACTCATTCCACTTCCGGATTATTTTTGATAAATTTCAAGTCTGTTTGTTATGACAACACTGGCGGAAGGTCACCGAAGGACTTCATAGTCTTGCCCCACAGCCGGAGATCCACAACCGGGAGCTAGATCCTGGGTTTGAAGAGGATCCGGATATATTCGTGGTGCTTGCGGAGGGAGTGTTTTACCAGACAAGCTATGACGACATTGAAGTGGCCGTCACCGCCGACTACCCTGGCCTTCTTCCTGCTTCACATGTAAACAATTAAGAAACACCCTCTCTAAAAGAGTGCTCTTATTCTGCCTCACCCACCGCACTATATCATGCTTCGCAGGGGAGACGTTCGGCAATTTCGAAGAGATCGGCTCCCGCACCGGGCAAGCCTTCGAAGAGGAAGGCGGGTGAAGACACAACCAGGCCTTCATCGAGGAGGTACGGATAAACATGCTTTTCAGCGGCCGCATCCGACTGTGACTTGGGTGTTTGTTTGGTTGCAGGAAGAGGGTTCGCCGAACTATGTCCGGGGACCCGGTCGGTGGTGTTCCCAACAACCGGGATTTAGATCCAATCGGGGTGACTGGGGCCGGTGCAGGAACAGCGCCGGACTGCCCTTCGGCCGAGGGTTCGGAAAATATGTCTGTCACCAACTCGGAGGTAGAGAGTGCCATGAACCATCGGCACTGCAGGGCTGTCTTGCGAGACCCCAAGTTCTCGGAGGAGGCTTTTAATGCCTTTAGTTCGGGCGACGCATACATCCGAGCTGCTCGAGATGGGCTTAGAAGAGCCATGAAGCAATATCTGACAGATGTGCAGGTAAGTTTTCTTTGTCAAAAAAGGATAACCATATGCCCGTAGTCCCCGAGACTGAAAGCAGTTGGCACAACTGATTTAAGGATCGTTGTACGACCAGGTCCTTACAGAGAAGAATTGCTTGCTAGCCCAGGAGCTGGAGCAGTGCCGGGCGCAGCTAAATGCTGCTACTGCCGAACTGGAAAACGTCAAGAAGTCGTCTTCTGGTAATGTTCCCCTCCACCGAGGAACAATAATTGTATACCAACTGTGCTAATTCTGCTGCTGATCGCATAATAGGGTCGTCTGATCAACTTGAAGAGAAGTTGAAGATCGCCCAAGAGGGAGAAAAAGAGGCGAAAAGGCAACACGCCGCAGGCGAGCGTGTGCTGACCCGCGTCAGAGACGAGAAAAACAAGCTACAGGATTCCAACACTACATTGGGTGAAGAATTGAAAGATGTTCGAGCCCAGCTAGCCGATTCCGTGAAGGAGAACAAGAAGCTGCGGGGCGGCATATTCAGTATGTGTCCGAACTATTTTTAAAGTAGTTCAGAGATAAATGGGACTGATATAGTCATGTTTGCAGGTATATTGACAGGCCGTCCTGAAGAGGAGGTGTCCGGATCATCGAGTGATCTGCTGCAAAGACTGTCGCAAGTGCACGAGCATGCCCGGCTGGCCATGCGGAGCGTTGCCAAGGCCTTATGGCCATCCGCCTCCCCTCCAGGAAGTATGGAGGAGCTTGTAGAGCTGTTCAAGGGAGCGCGGCGGCGTATCCGACTATGGAAGATATCGGCCTGCCGAGAGGGCGCGCGAGAGGCCTGGGCCATGGTGAAAACGCGATATACCAAGCTGGATCCAAATCACATGGCCCGGGTTGGACCGTTAGGGTCAAATGGGGAAGAAATTCCCGTTAGTTTAGTATATGACCAAGTAGAGGTGGCCGCCAAATATTCCCAACAGGATTGTAAGTTAGACTGCCTGTTGGAAGGTGTAGAGGAGGAGGTGTTCGAGTCCAAGTGACTGTGTACTTTCCTCATTATGTGGAACTCTAGCTGAATTGTATATCATTTGTCATGGCAGACCTTTTCGCTTCAACCTCCGGACCCGAAGGTGCGGAGTGTTTCCGAATACCGTCGCGGCCGAATAGGCCGGGGTATGCCTGGAAAACTAGGCGTAGGGGTCATAGTTGCTTGAACAGACAAGTTGTATCCGGCTAGCTATGTTATATTACATTGATATCGTAAGAAACATCTTCCAGAGAGAATAGTTCCGTTAAGGGTTACTTTCCCTGGGTGTGCATGCATTTAATGTACATGTCCGAATTGTGATGTGAGCACCACAGTTTGTATAACTTCTGGGGGTGCACAATGGAGTGAGTTTAAAAAACATCTTTAATTCACCGACCGAATATTCCCTTAAGAACGCTAGCTTTCGGCTTCACCCAGTCTGAGGTACACATCCGGATGACCCGGCAGTAACAATCGCAGAGGTGCTCCCTTTATGCCCTAACCGAACTAATGGGAACGTAGGGCATAAGCATAGGAGCCAGGCAACCCAGCTTGGCCAAAACTTAAGTCATATCGATGCATATGGTGGCAAAGAAAAGATACATATGGAAAAACACATATGTGAGGAGCTTGATGCTCAAGGAATGACAAGAACCTCTGTTCAAGAAGCTCCCAGGTACAAGTGACGTACATATTTAAAGATGTATGCGTCAATGGTGTGCGGTCTAGCCGTACCAAAGCTTTAAAGCGAGAAAGAAGAAAGTAATCGGAAAAGAGAGAAAAAATAATGGAAACTACATGGGAGGAGGAGACGAACAAGGGGTTTGGCACTAGGCATAGAATCTTCGGAGTCTGGCCGCGTTCCAGGGGTTCGGCTCGAGGCGATTGTCTGATGCATCGCGAAGACGGTACGCTCCTCCGGTGAGAACTTCGTCAATTATGAAGGGACCCTCCCATTTGGGCTTGAGTTTGTCCTTTTTCTTCTCCGGCAGGCGTAGAACGAGTTCGCCAACATTGTAAGTCTTGGCCCGTACTTCTCTGCTTTCATATCTTCGAGCCTGCTGTTGGTAAAATGCTGAATGGGCTTTTGCGACATCGCATTCCTCCTCCAGGGCATCTAGGCTGTCCTGCCGATCAAGCTCGGCTTCTCTCTCTTCGTACATACGCACTCGAGGTGAGTCGTGAATAATATCGCAGGGCAATACGGCCTCTGCGCCATACACCATGAAGAAAGGTGTGTATCCGGTAGTACGGTTGGGCGTGGTCCGCAGCCCCAGAGTACGGAGTCGAGCTCCTCAACCCAGTGCTTGTCTGATTCTTTCAAAGACCGCACTAGTCTGGGCTTGATGCCGCTCATAATAAGACCGTTGGCTCGTTCGACTTGACCGTTGGTTTGTGGGTGGTAGACGGAGGCGTAATCGAGTTTAATACCCAGATTAGTACACCAGGTTTTTACCTCGTCGGCTGTGAAATTAGAGCCGTTGTCAGTGATGATGCTGTGGGGGGACACCATAACGGTGCAAAACACCGGATATGAAGTCTATCACCGGGCCGGACTCAGCCGTTTTGACTGGTTTAGCCTCTATCCACTTAGTGAATTTGTCCACCATAACCAGTAGATATTTTTTCTTATGGCTTCCCCCTTTAAGGGGTCCAACCATATCCAGTCCCCAGACCGCGAAAGGCCAAGTGATGGGGATAGTCTGTAAGGCAGTTGGGGGCATGTGGCTTTGGTTGGCGAAGAGTTGGCATCTGACGCATCGTTGGACAAGGTCCTGTGCATCTGCTCGGGCTGTCGGCCAATCTAACCCAGTACGGAAGGCCTTGCTAACAAGAGCCCGAGCTGCGGCGTGGTGTCCACCGAGACCGGCATGAATTTCCGCTAGAAGCTGCCGCCCCTCTTCTTCGGAGATACATCTTTGAAGTACTCCGGTGGTACTTTTCTTGTAGAGCTCTCCGTCATGAACCTTGTAGGCCTTCGAGCGCCGGACAATGCGGCGAGCCTCATTCTGGTCTTCGGGGAGCTCCTTCCTATTAATGTAGGCCAAGAAAGGTTCGGTCCATGGAGCAATTACTGCCATAATGAGATGGGCCGACGGTGTTACTTCGGTGGCTGAGCCCCCGATACTATCGGTGTGTTCGGGATTTGGAGTTGTATTCGGATCTGGACTATTGTTGCCGCCCTCCCCTTGCCACACCACAGATGGCTTGAAAAGCCTTTCCAGGAAGATGTTGGGTGGGACGGGGTCGCGCTTAGCGCCGATGCGAGCAAGGACGTCTGCCGCTTGGTTACTTTCTCGGGCGACGTGATGAAATTCAAGCCCCTCGAACCGAGCCGACATTTTTAATACGGCATTACGATAAGCTGCCATCTTTGGATCTTTGGCGTCAAAGTCGCCGTTTATTTGAGATATGGCGAGGTTCGAGTCCCCGCGCACCTCCAGGCGTTGTATGCCCATGGATACGGCCATCCGAAGACCATGCAGTAGGGCCTCGTATTCGGCTGCGTTGTTAGAGTCTGTGTATAATATCTGGAGTACATACTGGACGACGTCTCCAGTGGGGGATGTTAACACGACTCCCGCTCCCAGCCCTGCCAACATTTTGGAGCCGTCAAAATACATAACCCAATTGGAATATGCGCCGTACTCTTTAGGGAGTTCGGCCTCTGTCCATTCGGCGATGAAGTCGGCCAGTACTTGGGATTTGATGGCTCGTCGTGGCTTGTATGTTATGTCGAATGGAAGTAGCTCTATGGCCCATTTGGCGATCCGTCCCGTGGCATCGCGGTTGTTTATTATGTCATTGAGTGGGACCTCAGAAGCCACCGTACTTGAACACTCTCGGAAGTAGTGTCGTAGCTTGCGGGATGCCATGAAGACCGCGTATGCTATCTTTTGGTAGTGGGGGTACCGGGATTTGCATGGTGTGAGGACAGTTGATACGTAGTATACTGGTTTTTGGAGCGGAAATTTGTGTCCGTCCTATTCTCGTTCGACGACGAGCACGTCGCTCACCACCTGATGTGTTGCCGATATGTATAACAACATCGGCTCGCCCGTGTTTGGTGCGTCCAGAATTGGGTTGCTCGCTAGGAGGGCCTTTATTTCCTCCAGTCCGGCAGTCGCCGCGTCTGTCCATTCGAAGTTATCAGTGCGCCGTAAGAGGCGATAGATTAGTGCCTTTTCTCCTAGTCTGGAGATAAAGCGGCTTTGCGCTGCCACGCATCCAGCTAGTTTTTGGACCTGTTTGAGGTCTGTTGGTGTAGCCAACTGTGACAGAGCTCAGATTTTAGCTGGATTTGGTTCGATTCCTCTATTGGAAACGATGAAGCCCAGCAGTTTTCCAGCGGGGACGCCGAAGACACACTTTTCCGGGTTGAGCTTAATGTCATACGCCCGGAGGTTGTCGAATGTAAGACGTAAGTCGTCTATTAGTGTTTCGACGTGCCTAGTTTTGATGACGACGTCATCGACGTAAGCTTCTACCGTTTTGCCGATCTATTTCTCCAGGCATGTTTGAATCATGCGTTGGTATGTGGCGCCGACGTTCTTGAGCCCAAAGGGCATGGTGTTGAAGCAGAATGGCCCATATGGGGTGATAAATGCTGTTGCGGCTTGATCGGCCTCCTTCATTTTGATTTGATGGTATCCGGAATATGCATCGAGGAAACACAGTGAGTCGTGTCCTGTAGTGGCGTCGATGATTTGATCAATGCGGGGGATGGGGAAGGGATCCTTAGGGCAAGCCTTGTTGAGGTCTTTGAAATCGACACACCAGCGCCAGGATTTGTCCTTCTTTGGTACCATCACCAGGTTTGCCAGCCAGTCCGGATGTTTGATTTCTCTAATGAATCCGGCCTCGATGAGTTTGGCCAGCTCCCCCCCATGGCTTGTCGCTTGGGTCCGGAAAAGCGCCACAGTGTTTGCTTAACCGGTTTAAATCCCTTTAATATGTTGAGGCTATGTTCGGCCAGCTCGCGTGGGATCCCTGGCATATCTGAAGGGTGCCAGGCGAATATGTCCCAGTTTTCGCGCAGGAATTCTCGTAGTGCAGTGTCAACTGTTGGGTTTAGTTGAGCTCCGATAGATGCTGTCTTCTTGGGGTCCGTTGGGTGGACCTGGAATTTGACTATTTCTTCTGCTGGTTTGAAGGAGGTGGATTTAGGGCGTTTGTCGAGGATCACGTCGTCCCTGTCCACCGTGGAGTGTAGTGCGGTTAATTCTTCGGCCGCGAGGGCTTCGGATAGCGCCTCCAGGGCCAGGGATGCGGTTTTGTTTTCAGCGCGGAGTGCTATGTCCTGATCACTGACGAGAGTGATTATACCGTTTGGTCCGGGCATTTTGAGCTTCATATACCCGTAATGGGGTATGGCCTGGAAGTGTGTAAAAGCATCCCGCCCCAACAGGGCGTGATATCCGCTGCTGAAAGGGGCCACTTGGAAAGTTATTTCTTCGGACCGATAGTTCTCCGGCGTGCCGAATACTACGTCAAGTGTGATTTTGCCCGCGCACCGCGCCTCCCGACTGGGAATAATTCCTCGGAAGGTTGTGTTACTTTGCTTGATGCGGCTCTTGTCTATTTCCATTTTATGGAGTGTGTCCTCATAAATGAGGTTTAGTTCGCTGCCGCCGTCCATGAGGACCTTGGTAAGTCGAAACCCGTCCACGATGGGATTGAGGACTAACGCGGCTGGCGCTCATACTGTTCTGTACTTTGGCTCGTCACTGGCGTTGAATGTTATAGCCGTGTCATTCCAGGGGTTTATTGCAGCAATTTGGCAGACTTCGGCGAGCTTGCGAAGTGCCCTTTTGTGCTTGTTGTTTGAAGCAAATTACTCAAAGACCGTCAATACTCTTGAGTTATCGTCTTCTGGGGGATGCCGTTCTGGGTCGTCCTTGATAAGGATGTCCTCGCCGCTCTTGGCTACCTGTCGTAGTATCCAGCATGCTCTAAGGCTGTGGGTTGCCACGGTATCTGGTGTTGTATGTATTTTGCATGGGCCATCGAGCCACCCCTCCAGAACGGTGCCGTGCCGCATAGCGGTTTTGTGCTTCTTGACTGTTGGACTGGGCGTGCCACGAGGGTGCGCCCTTTTCGCCTGTAGGGGGAGTTGTGTTGGGACCGACGGTTCCCAGCAAGTTGCCTGAGTTTTCCAGGCGCTCTCCATCGCGCTGTACTTTTGTACGATGGTTGCTAAGTCAGCGAATTTCAGTTTGCGGTGGCGGTTGGTGGCGTTGAGGATTCCTTCGTCCGCGCAATTGTTGCAGAACACTGATATTGCGTCCTCGTCACGACAATCTTTTACCTTGTCCTTGACAAGGAGGAATCTGGCCCAGAAGTGATGGACCGTTTCCTGAGACTGCTATTTTATGCTCATGAGAGCGTCTATGTCCGGGTGGGTGGGTGGGATTAGATCCGAACCCCGACCTAACCGATTATCCCGAGTCTGACGACGTTCCGGGCTTAACAGTCCAGGTTCCGGAGTATCTTCTGATTGTTTAGGACCGCCGTCCGATGCTATGTTCGGAGGGCTGGTCGCATCCTTTCGCGGGTGAGTATCCGGCTCTTCCTGAACGGCGATCCGAACATAGTCCGTCTTTGATATAGAAGAAGACTCGCAGTCCTGCTCCACGACTACCGCAATTTGGTGGGTGACCGGTGGGGCCTTGATTTCTCCTTGACCGGTTTTAGGCCCGATCCGATCGTAGTCTGTGGCGATTCCCAAAGCGGCGATGCGATCTAGGAGTTCGTTCAAAGACGAAAACTCTGCCGGATCCATTTGCTTGGAGTGCTCGGAGTTGATGCGAAGGGGGTTTTCGATGGCCCGAGAGGTCATCGTCGGCTCAACGGCCGAGCGGGCGATCATAGTAAAGCCGCCAAGCCGGAGGGTTTGGCCTGGGGCCAGAGCTCCCCCGGAGGTGATGTTGTGTTTAAGGACAAGGTGAGCCATCGAGCCTTTCGTCGACGGCACAATGGAACTCTCAATGAAAGCACCAATGTCGGTGTCAAAACCGGCGGATCTCGTGTAGGGGGTCCCGAACTGTGCGTCTAGGATCGATGGTAACAGGAGAAGGGGGACACGATGTTTTACCCAGGTTCGGGCCCTCTCTATGGAGGTAATACCCTACTTCCTGCTTGATTGATCTTGATGAATATGAGTATTACAAGAGTTGATCTACCACGAGATCGTAATGGCTAAACCCTAGAAGCCTAGCCTGTATGACTATGGTAATGAATATATACTTTCCGGACTAACCCCTCCGGTTTATATAGACACGGGGGGGGGGGGATCTAGGGTTACATGGAGTCGGTTACATAAGAAGGAATCTTCATAGTCGGTCGCCAAGCTTGCCCTCCACGCCAAGTAGAGTCCAATCCGGACACGGGTACAGTCTTCGGCCTTCATGTGTTCACAGCCCATCAGTCCGGCCCAGTGGATAACAGACCGGACCCCCGAGGACCCCTTAGTCCAGGACTCCCTCACCTGGGGGGTGCTCCGAGGAGATCACAAGCCACCAGGGCGTGCAAGGAGGCCCAGGCGCGCGCTGGTGGGTTGTGCCCACCTCGGGTGCCCCCGGACCGCCTCTTTGATCTATAAATACCCCAATATTCCCAAAACCCTAGGGAGTCGACGAAATATTGATCCAGCCGCTGCAGAGTACAGAACCACTAGATCCATTCTAGACACCATCTCGGATGGGGTTCACCACCTCCATTGGTGCCTCTCCGATGATGCGTGAGTAGTTCTTTATATACCTTCGGGGTCCTTAGTTAGTAGCTAGATGGCTTTCTCTCTCTCGCTGAATTCTCAATACAATGGTCTCTTGGAGATCCATATGATGTAACTCTTTTGCGATGTGTTTGTTGGGATCGATGAACTTTGAGTTTATGATCAGATCTATCTTTTTATATCCATGAAAGTTATTTGAATTTCTTTGATCTCTTATATGCATGATTGCTTATAACCTCGTATTTCTTCTCCGATATTTGGGTTTTGTTTGGCCAACTTGATCTATTTATCTTGCAATGGGAAGAGTTGCTTTGTAGTGGGTTCGATCTTACGGTGCTTGATCCCAGGGACAGAAGGGGAATCGACACGTATGTATAGTTGCTATTATGGATAAAACGATGGGGTCTGTCTCTACATAGATAGATCTTCTCTACATCATGTCATCGTTCTTATTGCATTACTCCGTTTCTCCATGAACTTAATACACTAGATGCATGCTGGATAGCGGTCGATGTGTGGAGTAATAGTAGTAGATGCAGGCAGGAGTCGGTCTACTAATCTTGGACGTGATGCCTATATAATGATCATTGCCTGGATATCGTCATTAGTATTTGAAGTTTTATCAATTGCCAAATAGTAATTTGTTCACCCACCGTTTGCTATTTTTCTCGAGAGAAGCCACTAGTGAAACGTACGGCCCCCGGGTCTCGTTCTCATATTATTTGCCTTTGCGATCTACTTTTCCTTTGCATTTATTTTCAGATCTATTAAACCAAAAATACCTTGCTGCAATTTATTCTTATTTTATTTGGGTTCGATCTATCAATCTACTACAATTTTATCTCACGTCTGTTTGCCTACCTTGAGGCGTCGTACCCGAAAGGGATTGACAACCCCTTTTAGACATCGGGTTTCGAGGATTTGTTATCTATGTGCATGGGCTGTTTACGTTGTGTTGCTTGGTTCTCCTACTGGTTCAATAACCTTGGTTTCATATCTGAGGGAAATACCTACCACCGCTGTGCTGCATCATCCCTTCCTCTTTGGGGAAATACTGACGTAGCTTCAAGCGACATCAAAAGGAATATCTGGCGCCGTTGCCGGGGAGGATAAAGTCAAGATAGTCTCCCGGCCACGTGCCAATTTCTGGCGCCGTTGCCGGGGAGGATCTTAAACATATAGCAGGTTCCTAATCACAAATCTCATCTCCTCGCAATTTACATTATTTGCCATTTGCCCCTCATTTTCCTCTCCCCCACTTCACAAAAATTTGCCGTTTTATTCGCACTCTTTATCGTTCGCCGTTTTCTTGTCAGATCTTATGTTTGCTTGTGTTGACATGTGCCTTCTATTTGCTTGCATCTTTGCTTGCTAAAAATCTATTGATATGGATCCTCATCCACTTGCTAATCTTTTTAAAAGATCCAATTATGATGAACCAATTTCTAGTGACTTGAGTTCTCTAGATTATCTTTATGAAGTTTTGCTTGAGATCCGTGAATCTGAAAATTGCGATGAAGTGCTAAAAGAGGAAATTTATGAAGCGATTCACGATAGATTCCTGAATGAAAGGCATGATTGCAATGGTGTTATTATAAATTCTATTAATGTCAATTGTGCTAATAATATGCAAAACCCCAAGCTTGGGGATGCTAATTTTGCTATGTCCACTACTTGTTGCAGTGATCATGATTGGGGTGATGATTCTTATGATCTTAAAATTTTATTTAAAGCTCATGATGAATATGCTTGCGATAATATTAAAAGTGGGTTTGGAAGAGAGTCAACTTTAGGTAAAAATAATCCCACATATTTGGAGAATGTTTAATCTTATGGAATTTTTGATGAAAGTGGGCTTGGAGAGGTCATTACTTTATTTGATGACAATCCCACTATTTTGGAAGAGTGTCAACTTTGCATGCATATGGATCATATAGAGAATATGTTATGTGATAGATATATTGTTGAATTTGAGTATGACCCCACATGTAATTATTATGAGAGAGGAAAATATGGTTGTAGAAATTGTCATGTTACTAGCTAGATTACCTCTTGTTATGTTGAGATCGTCAATGTTTTTTTCCTCTTCTTTGAATGTGCTAGTTTTTGCTCACCATGATAATTTGTTTGCTTATAAAATGCCTATGCATAGGAAGTATGTTAGACTTAAACTTGTTTTTCACATGATGCATGATGCTCTCTTTTCAATTGCTATCTTTCATGTGAGCATCATTAAAAATTATCAAATGCATAGCTAGGGGCATAAAATGATAGCGCTTGTTGGGAGGCAACCCAATGAATAAAATTTATTTTTGCCTTTTGCTTTATGTTCTTGAGTGTTTGCACAATTATGCTTCTATTATGATTGTGTTTTTTGTGTTTTAATTAGTGCTTGTGCCAAGTAAAGCCTTTAGGATCTTCTTGGGTGATAGTTGTTTGATCTTGCTGAAAAAACAGAAACTTTTGTGCTCACAAAAAAATTCTCATTTTTTACCAGAGCGTGATGAAATACCAATTCTTTTTGAAGAAGATTAATATACAAATTTCTCAGTTCGTCCTAATTTTTCAGAATTATTGGAGTTCCAGAAGTTTTCTAAATAGTCAGATTGCTACAGACTATTCTATTTTGACAGATTATGCTTTCTTTGCATTGTGTGCTTATATTGATGGCTCTATGGTTTTCTTTGATGAGTTTTTTCCATAGAAATGTTGGAATATAGTAGATATAATTTAAAAATAAATTATGAATTGGTTTGGTACAGTACTTATAGTAGTGATTTGTTTTCTTACACTAACGGATCTCAAGAAGGTTTTGTTGAGTTTTGTGTGATTGAAGTTTTCCAGTTTTGGGTTATCTTACGATGGATGAAGGAATTAGGAGTAGAAGAGCCTAAGCTTGGGGATGCCCTGGCATCCCAAGCTATTATGCAAAAATGATCAACCAACTAAGCTTGGGGATGCCCCCGAGTGGCATCCCCTCTTTCTTCTAATGACGATCGGTATTTTACTCGAAACTACATTTTTATTCGTCACATACTATGTGTTTTTCTTGGAGCGTCTTGTATGATACGAGTCTTTGCTTGTTTTATTTTGTGTTTTAAGTCTTGATTCCTTGCTGGACACACCTATTTGAGAGAGCCAAAATTATGTCATGACTTGTTAGAATTGCTCTCTATGCTTCACTTCAATTTTTATGAGCTAAGGACTTGCTCTAGTGCTTCATTTATATCTTTTTGAGCACGGTGTGCTTTAGTATTTTGAAGAAATGCTCTCTTGCTTCACTTAGATTTATTTGATAGTTAGTAAAATTTTCAAGAAATTCTCTCTTGCTTCACTTAAATTAATTTGAGAGAAATAAATATTATGATCATGATCTTCACTTATATTTGGTTGAGCTTATGAAAAGCAACACATGAAAATTAGTCCCAAAGTGATAGATATCCAAGAAGGATATAATAAAAACTTTGATGAAGATCATTGGACAAAATAAACTTGGTTCTTAGTTATAGTTTTGAGATATGATGATGTGATATGTGAGTTATGTTGATGAGTAATTGTGCTTTAGTAAGAATATTGGTGTTAAGGTTTGTGATTCCCTATGCAAGCACGAAAGTCAATAGTCATGCAATGAAATTATATCCTACTTGTGGTGCATTATTTGGTGTTAATTATGCTTAATGCTCGCTTATGAGATTATCCATTTCTTGGTTGGTCGCTTCTCAATATTTTGCTAGCCTTCATTTTGCACTAAGTACGATCTCTACTTGTGCATCCAAAAATCCTTTAAACCAGTTTTGCCACATGAGTCCACTATATCTACCTATATGTGGTATTCTTTTGCCGTTCTAAGCATATTTGTATGTGCCATCTCTAATTTTCAAAATAAACTTCTCTTTTGTGTGCTCGTTTCACTCGCGGAGCGGTGAGGGGTGGCTAATATTTAACATGCTAGATGTGTTATTCTCAAGATGAGTGTTTATTCACTTGTCATTGCAAGAGAGTAAGGCAAAGGTATTAGGGATGCCGAGTCCCAAAATGAAAAATGAATTTACTTTATGTTGTCAAATAATAAATTCCTTGGAAAGTGTTGGTATGGAAGGCACCCGTGGATACGGTTAGCCATGGAAAGTGAAATTATGGTTGAAAAAGGAATAAACTTTAATTTCTGTTTGGGAACCGTCTATGATATATCTAGCATGGAAAGTTTTGGGAACTCTAAGTCATTTTCGTTGGTGGGATGGATACAACTCCCAAAATGTTTTTATCTCTAAGTTTTTCGCTTTGAGCTCTGGCACCTCTACAAATGCCTACTTCCCTCTGCGAAGGGCCTTTCTTTTACTTTATGCAATTTTTATTTTTGAATTTGAGCCTCCATCTTCTCTTACAAAAGCAACAACTAGGAGGCAATATGATTGTACTTGAGTATTGGGTGTAGCTAATATGCGAGTGTGTTTCATGAATGGATCAATGGTTGAGCATGATGGGCTAGGGATAACTTATTTTAGCGTTGGTATTTTGAAAGACATGGTTGCTTGTAGATATGCTTGAGTATTTAAATTATCATGTCAAAACTAGACTATTGCTTTGAACAATATAAAAGTCCAAATGTCCATGCTATAAAGGAAAGAAATATGATATGACATGTTAGGCAGCATTCCACATCAAAAATTCTGTTTTTATCACTTCCCTACTCGAGGACGAGTAGGAGTTAAGCTTGGGGATGCTGATACGTCTCCAACGTATCTATAATATTTTATTGTTCCATGCTGTTATATTATCAATCTTGGTTTTATAATCATTTTATAGTCATTTTATATCATTTTTTGGGTACTAACCTATTGACATAGTGCCAAGTGCGAGTTGTTGTTTTCTCCATGTTTTTACATCGCAGGAAATCAATATCAAATGGAGTCCAAACACAACGAAACTTTACGGAGATTTTTTTGGACCAGAAGGAACATAATGGGCCCTGGCTGTGCCTGGGGGGTTGCTACGAGGAGAGCACAACCCACCAGAGCGCGCCAGGAGGCCCAGGCACGCCCTGGTGGGTTGTGCCCACCTCAGGTACCCCCCGAACCACCTCTTTGCTCTATAAATACCCCAATATTCCCAAAACCCTAGGGGAGTCGACGAAATATTGATCCAGCCGCCGCAGAGTCCAGAACCACAAGATCCAATCTAGACACCATCTCGGATGGGGTTCACCACCTCCATTGGTGCCTTTCCAATGATGCGTGAGTAGTTCTTTGTAGACCTTCGGGTCCGTAGTTAGTAGCTAGATGGCTTTCTCTCTCTCGCTGAATTCTCAATACAATGGTCTCTTGGAGATCCATATGATGTAACTCTTTTGCGGTGTGTTTGTTGGGATCGATGAACTTTGAGTTTATGATCAGATCTATCTTTTTATATCCATGAAAGTTATTTGAGTTTCTTTGATCTCTTATATGCATGATTGCTTATAGCCTCGTATTTCTTCTCCGATATTTGGGTTTTGTTTAGCCAACTTGATCTATTTATCTTGCAATGGGAAGAGGTGCTTTGTAGTGGGTTCGATCTTACGGTGCTTGATCCCAGTGACAGAAGGGGAACCGACACGTATGTATCGTTGCTACTAAGGATAGAACGATGGGGTCTATCTCTACATAGATAGATCTTGTCTACATCATGTCATCGTTCTTATTGCATTACTCCATTTCTCCACGAACTTAATACACAGATGCAAGCTAGATAGCGGTCGATGTGTGGAGTAATAGTAGTAGATGCAGGCAGGAGTCGGTCTACTAATCTTGGACGTGATGCCTATATAATGATCATTGCCTGGATATCGTCATGAGTATTTGAAGTTCTATCAATTTCCCAACAGTAATTTGTTCACCCACTGTTCGCTATTTTTCTCGAGAGAAGCCACTAGTGAAACCTACGACCCCCGGGTCTCTTTCTCATATTATTTGCCTTTGCGATCTACTTTTCCTTTGCATTTATTTCCAGATCTATTAAACCAAAAATACAAAAATACCTTGCTGCAATTTATTCTTATTTTATTTGGCGTTCGATCTATCAATCTACTACAATTTTATCTCACGTGTGTTTGCCTATCTTGAGGCGCCGTACCCGAAAGGGATTGACAACCCCTTTTACACGTAGGGTTGCGAGGATTTGTTATCTGTGTGCAGGGGCTATTTATGTTGTGTGGCTTGGTTCTCCTACTGGTTCGGTAACCTTGGTTTCATATCTGAGGGAAATATCTACCGCCGCTGTGCTGGTTCGATAACCTCTTTGGGGAAATACCGACGTAGCTTCAAGCGACATCAGCCCCGGCTCAACAGACCAGCCCGCCGGCAGGAAGGGGATGGGATTCACCGGAAAGTTCGCCATGGTGGTGGCAGCAACGGAGCGAGCAGCGTGGTTGGGGGGGTGCAGTGGGAGCGTGGGCGGTGGTGGAGGAGCTAGAGCAGAGTGCTCTGTTCCATTGGGAAGCAGGGTAGGCAGGGAGGGGGAATGCGAGTCGTTCGGGGTGGATGGGAGGGTTTTTGGTCGCCACTGCCACTGTTGAGCCTGGCGACCCCGCCAGCAGGAGGGAGCCAGGTGTCCATAGTGACCACAGATATTGCATCGGACGGCTGAGGCAGGGCGGCTGATCGGTCGAATGAGAGGGCAAGGGCGAGTCATTGAAGGAAGTCTATTGATTTGCTGCCCATCGTAGGCTGATATGACCGGACTATGGAGATCATCAGTCATAAAAGAGTTACTTAAAGAAGCAGAGCTTTTTCGGGTAGGGCAATTAATGCATTTGTGTCCCAGAGCCGAGCAATTTAGGCAGATAATCCGTGCCTGACAATTAATCTTATGATGGCCCCATTGTAAACATTTGGAGCAAAGTGTACCCCAAGAGTTGACAAGATCCGAGACTTCCTTTTGAGAATATCTCGCACGCAACAAATTGGCAATATGAGGTTTTGATAATGAAGGGGGCGAAGATTTGTGCACGGGGGCATACCTTAGGGCGGAGGTAAGGAAACGTTGAGGTAATTTAGGATATGCCAAATTGGTGGAAAACCGGAAACTGCCAATCACAATTGAATGCTCAGAATATTCCATTTGCTGTGAGGAACATTGCATGTCCCCATGCAAGGGATCCGTAATGATCGTATCGCTTGTCAGCTGAGGCACACTCGAGGGAAGCGATGAGGAACATGAAGCTTCATTAATGTTTTTATCATGAAAATATGGAGGCTATAGGGATTAGATCAAACTTACTCAACTCCTTGGAAGAATCACTACCCATAGTCATATCCTTGAAAATTGGTTTGCTATACCACAGGGCCATAGGGGTGCGGCTAGCAATGGGCTCAAGCCGTTCATCCGCATGCCATTGCTTATCAAAATGCTTGTAACCATTGAAACGGCCATTGAACACGTGAAAATGACAGATGAAATCCGACCAAATGCGATCTTTGAGGCCATGAATGAAATGACCCACTAATACGTCCATTTTGCATCATGTTTTCTTACTTTTATTTACAATGTTTTTATCCATAATAATGCTTTTTGGAGTAATTCTAATGCCTTTTCTCTCATAATTTGCAAGGTACACACCAAGAGGGAGGATTCTGGCAGCTGGAAATCTGACCTGGAAAAGCTACGCCAGGCCACCTATTCTGCACAACTCCAAACAAGCTGAAACTTCACGGAGATTTTTTATGGATTATTTAAGAATTATTGGAGCAAATAACTACCAGAGGGGGCCCACCAGGTGGGCACAACCCACCTGGGCACGCCAGGGAGCCCAGGCGCGCCCTGGTGGGTTGTGCCCTCCTCGGCCCACCTCCGGTGCCCATCTTTTGGTATATAAGTCATTTTGACCAAGAAAAAATAAGAGGAGGGCTTTTGGGATGAAGCATCGCCGCCTCGAGGCGGAACTTGGGCAGGAGCACTTTTGCCCTCTGATGGAGCGATTCCGCCGGGGGAACTTCCCTCCCAGAGGGGGAAATCATCGTCATGATCATCACCAAGAACTCTCCCATCTTGGGGAGGGCAATCTCCATCAACATCTTTAACAACACCATCTCCTCTCAAACCCTAGTTCATCTCTTGTGTTCAATCTTGTTACCGGAACTATAGATTGGTACTTGTGCGTGACTAGTAGTGTTGATTACATCTTGTAGTTGATTACTATATTGTTTATTTGGTGGAAGATTATATGTTCAGATCCAATATGCTATTTAATACTCCTCTTATCATGCATGTTTACAATTTGTGAGTAGTTACCTTTGTTCTTGAGGTCACGGGAGAAATCATGTTGCAAGTAATCATGTAAATTTGGTATGTGTTCGGTATTTTGATAGTATGTATGTTGTGATTCCCTTAGTGGTGTCATGTGAACGTCGACTACATGACACTTCACCATATTTGGGCCTAAGGTAATGCATTGTGGAGTAGCAATTTGATGATGGGTTGCGAGAGTGACAAAAACTTAAACCCCAGTTTATGCGCTATTCCGTAAGGGACCGATTGGATCCAAAAGTTTAATGCTATGGTTAGAATTTATTCTTAATACTTTTCTCGTAGTTGCAGATGCTTGCCGGAGGGTTAATCATAAGTAGGAGGTTTGTTCAAGTAAGAACAGCATGTAAGGACCGGTCCACCCACATATCAAATTATCAAAGTACACGAATTAAACCAACATGATGAAAGTGACTAGATGAAATTCCCGTGTACCCTCAACAACGCTTTGCTTATCATAAGAGACCGTTTTTGCCTGTCCTTTGCCTCAAGAGGATTGGTCTACCTTGCTACACTTTTTTTTACTACTATCGTTACTTTCTCGTTACAAATTATCTTGCTATCAAACTACGCTGCTACTTAGAATTTCAGGACTTGCGGACATTACCTTACTGGAAACCACTTGTCATTTCCTTCTGCTCCTCGTTGGGTTAGACACTCTTACTTATCGAAAATATCTACAATTGATCCCCTATACTTGTGGGTCATCATCCACTTTGTTACCAGCCACAGAGAAACGAAAGGATCTATCACAGAGCTTAGAAACCTTAAATCCCTTTGGATGTCCTCCAATGCAACATTGCAAAGCCACACCCATAGATTCCCCCAAGAGGGAAATGAAGCTAAGGAGAAACAAACCACCAAGAAAAATTCCTTGGTGCTGCGAGATGGTGGGAAATGGACCGTTTCTCCAAATCGTCGACGTACCTGATCTGCAACAACCAGGCCAGGCTTGAAATTCCAATGCAAAAGGCCATCCATGATGATAATTAGGATCTAGATCCATGGTTGGTGGAGAGCAGGTGGGAGGAGGGGAGAGGAGAGGAGGAGAGCCATAGGACGAGATAATATTGTGGTTTGCATCACTTAAGCAAACATGTAGAGTCTGGAAGCTTTTTCTAATGCTTGTCCTTTGTACCTTAAGGGGTCCACATCTCCATCCATCTTCTTGCCTAGGTTGAACTTTTCTTGAAATATACTTGAGGAAAACATTAGTCCAACAAATGTATGTGTACATGAATTACCAAAACCACCAAGGGAGCAAATGCGCTTTCAATCTCCACCTTCTTGGTATTGATGACTGATACGTCTCCAACGTATCTATAATGTTTGATTGTTCCATGCTATTTTATTATCAATCTTGGATGTTTTATAATCATTTTATAGTCATTTTATATCATTTTTTGTACTAACCTATTGACATAGTGCCTAGTGCCAGTTGCTATTTTTTCCATGTTTTTACATCGCAGAAAATCCTTATCAAACGGAGTCCAAATGCCACGAAACTTTACAAAGATTTTTTATGGACCAAAAGGAAGATATTGGGCCCTGGTTGCACCTGGGCGGAGTTCTGAGGAGGGGACAACCCACCAGGGTGCGCCAGGAGGCCCAGGCGCGCCCAGGTGGGTTGTGCCCACCTCAGGTGCCCCCGGACCGCCTCTTTCCTCTGTAAATACCCCAATATTCCAGAAACCCTAGAAGCATCGCCGAAATATTCATCCAGCCGCCGCAGACTCCAGAACCACCAGATCCAATCTAGACACCATCTCGGATGGGGTTCACCACCTCCATTGGTGCCTCTCTGATGATGCGTGAGTAGTTCTTTGTAGACCTTCGGGTCTTTAGTAAGTAGCTAGATGGCTTTCTCTCTCTCACTGAATTCTCAATACAATGGTCTCTTGGAGATCCATATGATGTAACTCTTTTTGCGGTGTGTTTGTTGGGATCTGATGAACTTTGAGTTTATGATCAGTCATATCTTTTTATATCCATGAATGTTATTTGAGTTTCTTTGATCTCTTATATGCATGATCTCTTATAGCCTCGTATTTCTTCTCCGATATTTGGGTTTTGTTTGGCCAACTTGATCTATTTATCTTGCAATGGGAAGAGGTGCCCGGTAGTGGGTTCGATCTTACGGTGCTTGATCCTAGTTACAGAAAGGGAACCGACACATATGTATCGTTGCTACTAAGGATAAAAAGATGAGATCTATATATACCGCAATAGATAAATGGATCTTGTCTACGTCATGTCATCATTCTTATTGCATTACTCCATTTTTCCATGAACTTAATGCACTAGATGCATGCTGGATAGCGGTCGATGTGTGGAGTAATAGTACTAGATGCAGGCAGGAGTCGGTCTACTAATCTTGGACGTGATGCCTATGTAATGATCATTGCCTGGATATCGTCATAATTATTTGAGGTTCTATCAATTGCCCAACAGTAATTTGTTTAGCCACCGTTTTCTATCTTTCTCGAGAGAAGCCACTAGTGAAACCTACGCCCCCCGGCTCTTCTTTCTCATATATTTGCTTGCGATCTACTTTTCCTTTGCATTTTTATTCAGATCTATTAAACCAAAAATACCTTGCTGCAATTTTTCCTTATTTATTTTATTTGGCGTTCGATCTATCAATTTGCTACAAAATTATCTCACGTCCGTTTGCCCATCTTCAGGCGGCGTACCCCGAAAGGGATTGACAACCCCTTTAACACGTCGGGTTGCGAGGATTTGTTATCTGTGTGGAGGGGCTGTTTACGTTGTGTTGCTTGGTTCTCCTACTGGTTCGATAACCTTGGTTTCATATATGAGGGAAATACCTACCGCCGCTGTGCTGCATCATCCCTTCCTCTTTGGGGAAAAAACCGACGTAGCTTCAAGCGACATCAAAAGGAATTTCTATCGCCGTTGCCGGGGAAGATCTTCAACATATACCAGGTTCCTAATCACAAATCTCATCTCCTCGCAATTTACATTATTTTCCATTTGCCTCTCGTTTTCCTCTCCCCCACTTCACAAAATTTGCCGTTTCATTCGCAATTTTTTGCGTTTGCCTTTTTCTCGTCAGATCTCATGTTTGCTTGTGTTGCCATGTGCCTTCTATTTGCTTGCATCTTTGCTTGCTAAAAATATATTGTTATGGATCCTCGTCTACTTGCTAATCTTTTCAAAAGATCCAATTACGATGAACCAATTGCTAGTGATTTGAGTGCACTAAATTATCTTTATGAAGTTTTGCTTGAGAATCGTGAATCTGAAAATTGTGATGAAGAAATGTATGAAGTTATGCATGATAGCTCCTTGAATGAAAAGCATGATTGCAATGATTTTACTATAAATTCTATTGATGTCACTTGTGCTAATAATATGCAAAACCCCAAGTTTGGGGATGCTAATTTTGCTATGTCCACTACTTGTTGCAATGATCATGACTGGGGTGATTCTTTTTATGATCTTGAAAATTTATTTAAGTCTCATGATGAATATGCTTGCGATAATATTAAAAGTGGGTTTGGAAGAGTGTCAACTTAAGCTAAAAATAATCCCACCTATTTGGAGAGTGTTCAATCTTATGAAATTTTTGATGAAAGTGGGTTTGGAGAGGTCATGACTTTATTTGATGATAATCCCACTATTTTGGAAGAGTGTCAACTTTGCATGCATGTGGATCATAAAGAGAAAATTTTATATGATAGTTCTATTATTGAATTTGATTATGATCCTACATATAATTATTATGAGAGAGGAAAATATGGTTGTAGAAAATTTCATGTTATTAAATTTCCTCTCGTTGTGTTGAGATTGTCAATGTTTTATTCCTCTCCTTTGCATATGCTACATGTTCTTGTTTTGATAATTTGTTTTCCTATAAAATTCCTATGCATAGGAAGTATGTTAGACTTAAATGTGTCTGTCACATGTTTCATGATGCTCTCTTTGTGTTTCGATTATTATCTGTTGTGTGAGCATCGTTGAAATATTATGCCTAGCTAAGGGCGTAAAACTATAGCGCTTGTTGGGAGGCAACCCAATGAATAAATTTTCTTTTTTCTTTTTGCTTTATGTTCTTGTGTGTTTACACAATTATGCTACTGTTATGATTGTGTTTTTTGTATTTTAATTAGTGTTTGTGACAAGTAGAACCAATAGGATCTTCTTGGGTGATAGTTGTTTGATCTTGCTGAAAAAGACAGAAACTCAGCACTCACGAAATTAATTCTCATTTTTTATCAGAAAAAGATTTTCCCCTGATTCTTTTTGCAGAAGATTAATATATAAATTGCTCAGGTCGTCCTATTTTTTCAAAAAAATTGGAGTCCCAGAAGTTTTCGTTTAAGTCAAATTGCTACAGACTGTTCTGTTTCGACATATTCTGTTTTCTTTGTGTTGTGTGCTTATTTTGATGGCTCTATGGTTTTCTTTGATGAGTTTTTGCCATAGAAAAGTTGGAATACAGTAGGTATAATACAAAAACAAAATATGAATTGGTTTGACACAACACTTATAGTAGCGGTTTACTTTCTTTCACTAACGGATCTCACGGAGGTTTTGTTGAGTTTTGTGTGATTGAAGTTTTCAAGTTTTGGGTTATCTTACGATGGATGAAAGAAGGATAGAAGAGCCTAAGATTGGGGATGCCCCAGAATCCAAAGATATTTTCCAAGAATGAGCAACCAACTAAGCTTGGGGATGCTCCCCGAGTGGCATCCCCTCTTTCTTCTAACGACCATCGGTATTTTACTCGAGGCTATATTTTTATTCGTCACATAATATGTGTTTTGCTTGGAGCGTCTTATATGATATGAGTCTTTGCTTGTTTTATTTTGTGTTTTAAGTCATCAATCCTTGATGGACACACCTATTTGTGAGAGCCAAAATTATGACATGACTTGTTAGAATTGCTCTCTATGCTTCATTTAAATTTTTTTGAGAATTGGACTTGCTCTAGTGCTTCACTTATATCTTTTGAGCACGGTGTGCTTAGTATTTTTGAAGAAAATGCTCTATTGCTTCACTTAGACTTATTTTAGAGTTAGTTAAATTTTGAAGAAATTCTCTCTTGCTTCACTTAAATTATTTTCAGAGAAAGAAAAATTGTTATGCTCATGATCTTCACTTATATTTGTTTGAGCTTATGAAAAGCAACACATGAAAATTAGTCCCAAAGTGATAGATATCCTAGAAGGATAAAGATAAACAAAGTGTGTCATGAAGATCATTGGACAAAATAAGCTTGATTCTTGGTAATAGTTTTAAGATATGATGATGTGATATGTGAGTTATGTTGATGAGTAATTGTGCTCTAGTAAGAATATGGGTGTTAAGGTTTGTGATTCCCTATGCATGCACGAAAGTCAATAATCATGCAATGAAAATTATATCCTGCTTGTTGTTCATTATTCGGTGTTAATTATGCTTAATGTTTGCTTATGAGATTATTCGTTTCCTGGTCGGTCGCTTCCCAATCTTTTTGCTAGCCTTCATTTTGCACTAAGTATGACCTCTACTTGTGCATCTAAAATCCTTTAAACCAGTTTTGCCACATGAGTCCACTATATCTACCTATATGCGGTATTCTTTTGCCGTTCTAAGCAAATTTGCATGTGCCATCTCCAATTTTCAAAATAAACTTCTCTTTTGTGTGTTTGTTTCGCTCGCGGAGCGGTGTAGGGTGGCTAATATTTTCCATGCTAGATGTGTTATTCTCAAGATGAGTGTTTATTCACTTGTCATTGCACGAGAGTAAGGCAAAGGTATTAGGGATGCCCAGTCCCGAAATGCAAAAATGGATTTACTTTACGTTGTCAAATAATAAATTCCTTGGAAAGTGTTGGTATGGAGGGCAACCGTCGATACGGCTAGCCATGGAAAGTGAAAGTATGGTGGAAAAAGGAATAAACTTTATTTTCTGTTTGGGAACTGCCTATGGCATATCTAGCATGAAAAGTGTTCGGAACTCTGAGTCATTTTCGTTGGTGGGATGGATACACCTCCCAAAAAAATTTATCTCTAAGTTTTTCGCTTTGAGCTCTGGCACCTCTACAAATGCCTACTTCCCTCTATGAAGGGCCTTTCTTTTACTTTATGCAATTTTTATTTTTGAAATTTGAGTCTCCATCTTCTCTTATAAAAGCACCAACTAGGAGGCAATATGATCATACTTAAGTATTGGGTGTAGCTAATATTCGAGTGTGTTTCATGAATGGATCAATGTTTGAGCATGATGGGCTAGGGATAACTTATTTTAGCGTTGATATTTTGAAAGACATGGTTGCTTGTTGATATGCTTGAGTATTTAAATTATTATGTCAAAACTAGACTATTGCTTTGAATCACATAAAAGTCCAAATGTCCATGCTATAAAGAAAAGAATATGATATGACATGATAGACAACACTCCACATCAAAAATTCTGTTTTTATCACTTACCTACTCGAGGACGAGCAGGAGTTAAGCTCGGGGATGCTGATACGTCTCCAACGTATCTATAATTTTTGATTGTTCCATGTTGTTTTATTATCGATCTTGGATGTTTTATAATCATTTCATACTCATTTTATATCATTTTTTGGTACTAACCTATTGACATAGTGCCAAGTGCGAGTTGCTGTTTTTTCCATGTTTTTTACATCATGGAAAATCCTTATCAAACGGAGTCCAAATGCTACGAAACTTTACGGAGATTTTTTATGCACCAGAAGGAAGATATTGGGCCCTGGTTGCACCTGGGGGAGTCCCGAGGAGGGGACAACCCACCAAGGCGCGTCAGGAGCCCAGGCGCGCCCTGGTGGGTTGTGCCCACCTCGGGTGCCCCCCGGACCACCTCTTTGCTCTATAAATACCCCAATATTCCAGAACCCTAGAAGGGTCAACGAAATATACATCCAGCCTCCGTAGACTCCAGAACCACCAGATCCAATCTAGACACCATCTCGGATGGGGTTCACCACCTCCATTAGTGCCTCTCCGATGATGCGTGAGTAGTTCTTTGTAGACCTTCGGGTCCGTAGTTAGTAGCTAGATGGCTTTCTCTCTCTCACTGAATTCTCAATACAATGGTCTCTTGGAGATCCATATGATGTAACTCTTTTTGCGGTGTGTTTGTTGGGATCTGATGAACTTTGAGTTTATGATCAGTCATATCTTTTTATATCCATGAAAGTTATTTGAGTGTCTTTGATCTCTTATATGCATGATCTCTTATAGCCTCGTATTTCTTCTCCAATATTTGGGTTTTGTTTGGCCAACTTAATCTATTTATCTTGCAATGGGAAGATGTGCCCGGTAGTGGGTTCGATCTTACGGTGCTTGATCCTAGTGACAGAAAGGGAGCCGACACGTATGTATCGTTGCTACTAAGGATAAAAAGATGAGATCTATATATACCGAATAGATAAACGGATCTTGTCTATGTCATGTTATCATTCTTATTGCATTACTCCATTTTTCCATGAACTTAATGCACTAGATGCATGCTGGATAGCGGTCGATGTGTGGAGTAATAGTAGTAGATGCAGGCAGGAGTCGGTCTACTAATCTTGGACGTGATGCCTATGTGATGATCATTGCCTGGATATTGTCATAATTATTTGAGGTTGTATCAATTGCGCAACAGTAATTTGTTTACCCACCGTTTGCTATCTTTCTCGAAAGAAGCCACTAGTAAAACCTACGGCCCCCGGATATTCTTTCTCATATATTTGCTTGCGATCTACTTTTCCTTTGCATTTTTATTCAGATCTATTAAACCAAAAATACAAAAATACCTTGCTGCAATTTTTCCTTATTTATTTTATTTGGCGCTCGCTCTATCAATTCACTACAAAATTATCTCACGTCCGTTTGCCCATCTTCAGGCGCCGTACCCCGGAAGGGATTGACAACCCCTTTAACACGTCGGGTTGCGAGGATTTGTTATCGGGGTTGTTTACGTTCTGTTGCTTGGTTCTCCTACTGGTTCGATAACCTTGGTTTCATATCTGAAGGAAATACCTACCGCCGCTGTGCTGCATCATCCCTTCCTCTTTGGGGAAAAAACCAACGTAGCTTCAAGCGACATCAATGACAACTGATACGTCCATTTTGCACCATGTTTTCCTACTGTTATTTATTATTATTTTATGCATGATAATGCTTTTTGGAGTAATTCTAATGCCTTTTCTCTGATAATATGCAAGCTACACACGAAGAGGGAGAATTCCGACAACTGGAAATCTGTACCTGGAAAAGCTACGTCAGGCTACCTATTCTGCACAACTCCAAACAAGCTGAAACTTTACGAAGAATTTTTATGGAATATATGAAGAATATTGGAGCAAATAAGTACCAGAGGGGGCCCACCGGGTGGGCACAACCCACTTGGGCGCGCCAGGGAGCCCAGGCGCGCCGTGGTGGGTTGTGCTCACCCAGGCCCACCACTGGTGCCCATCTTCTCGTATATAGGTCATTTTGACCTAGAAAAAATAAGAAGAGGACTTTCGGGACAGAGCGCCGCCGTCTCGAGGCGGAACTTGGGCAGGAGCACTTTTGCCCTCCGGCGGAGCGATTCCACCGGGGGAACTTCCCTCCCGGAGGGGGAAATCATCATCATCATCACCAACAACTCTCCCATCTTGGGGAGGGCAATCTCCATCAACATCTTCAACAACACCATCTCATCTCAAACCCTATAGTTCATCTCTTGTGTTCAATCTTGTTACCGGAACTATAGATTGGTGCTTGTGGGTGACTAGTAGTGTTGATTACATCTTGTAGTTGATTACTATATGGTTTATTTGGTGGAATATTACATGTTCAGATCCATTATGATAATTAATACCCCGCTGATCTTGAGCATGATTATCATTTGTCAGTAGTTACTTTTGTTCTTGAGGTCACAGGAGAAATCATGTTGTAAGTAATCATGTGAACTTGATGTGTGTTCGATATTTTGATAGTATGTATGTTGTGATTCACTTAGTGGTGTCATGTGAACGTCGACTACATGACACTTCATCATATTTGGGCCTAAGGGAATGCATTGTGGAGTAGTAATTAGACGATGGGTTGCGAGAGTGATAGAAGCTTAAACCCCAGTTAATGTGCTATTCCGTAAGGGACCGATTGGATCCAAAAGTTTAATGCTATGGTTAGAATTTATTCTTAATACTTTTCTCGTAGTTGTGGATGCTTGTGAGAGGGTTAATCATAATTAGGTGGTTTGTTGAAGTGAGAACAACACCTAAGCACCGGTCCACCCACATATCAAATTATCAAAGTAGCGAACACAAATCGAATCAACATGATGAAGGTGACTAGTTGAAATTCCCGTGTACCCTCAAGAACGCTTTGCTTACTATAAGAGACCGTTTTGGCCTGTCCTTTGCCTCAAAAGGATTGGGCTATCTTGCTGCACTTTTGCTACCATTATCATTACTTGCTCGTTACAAAATATCTTGCTATCAAACTACTCTGTTACTTACAATTTCAGCACTTGCAGACATTACCTGGCTGAAAACCACTTGTCATTTCCTTCTGCTCCTCGTTGGGTTCAACACTCTTACTTATCGATAAGAGCTACAATTAATCCCCTATACTTGTGGGTCATCAAGGCTATTTTCCGGCGCCGTTTCCGGGGAGTGAAGCGCCTTTGGTAAGTGAAATTTGGTAAGGAAACATTTATATAGTGTGCGGAAATTTACTGTCACTTGTTACTATGGAAAACAATCCTTTGAAGGGTGCGTTCGGGGTATCTTCACCTCGACCGGAACCACAATTAGCTACCCCTTAACCTACTGCACCTACTAATAATATTGAATATGAAATTCCTTCGGGTATGATAGAACAACTGCTAGCTAATCCTTATGCAAGAGATGGAACCGAACATCCTGATATGCACTTGATATATGTGGAACAAATTTGTGGATTGTTTAAGCTTGCAGGTTTACCCGAAGATGATGTTAAGAAGAAATTTTTCCCTTTAATTATATTTGAAGGGAAAAGCATGGTCATGGTATAGGCTATGCGATGATATTGGATCTTGGAATTGGAATCGATTGAAATTGGAGTTCCACCAAAAAAATATGCCATGCATCTAGTTCATCGTGATCAAAATTACATATATAATTTTTTGCCTCGTGAAGGAGAAAGTATCACTCTAGCTTGGGGGAGGCAGAAGTCAATGTTGTATTCATGCCCCAATCATGAGCTCTCAAGAGAAATTATTATGCAGAATAGTTATGCTCGGCTTTCTCATAATGATCGATCCATGCTTGATACTTCTTGTGCTGGTTCTTTTATGAAGAAGACTACTGAATTTCGGTGGGATCTTTTGGAAAGAATTAAACGCAACTCTGAAGATTAGGAACTAGACGAAGGTAAAGAGTCAGGTATAAAGCTTAAGTATGATTGTGTTAAATCTTTTATGAATACCGATGCTTTTCAAAAGTTTAGCACTAGATATGGACTTGAATCTGAGATAGTAGCCTCCTTTTGTGAATCATTTACTACTCACGTTGATCTCCCTAAAGAGAAGTGGTTTAAATATCACCCACCTATTAAAGAAGAAATTAAAGAACCGGTACTAGCTAAAGAAGAAACTATACTTTATAATGTTGATCGAGTTGTTCCTACTGCTTATATTGAGAAACCACCTTTCCCTATTAGGATAAAAGAACATGCTAAAGTTTCAACTATGGTCAATAAAAGTTATATTAGAATACCTAAACCCGATGAACAAATTAAACTACAACCTAGTGTTGCTATGGTTAAGGATCTCTTGGAAGAAAATGTAGATGGGCATGTTATTTACTTCTGTGAAGAAGTTGCTAGAATTGCCAAACCTGATAAAAAGAATAAACATAGACCTGTTGTTGGCATGCCCGTTGTCTCAGTTAAAATAGGATACCACTGTTATCATGGTTTATGTGGCATAGGTGCTAGCGTGAGTGCTATTCCTTATTCCTTATATCAAGAAATTATGAATGACATAGCTCCCGCAGAGATAGAAGACATATATGTTTCTATTAAACTTGCTAATAGAGATACCATTTCGCCAATTGGGATTGTTAGAGTTGTTGAAGTCTTGTGTGGGAAAATAAAATACCCTACTGATTTTCTTGTTTTGGTTCCCCACAAGATGACTTTTGTCCCATTATCTTTGGTAGACCTTTCTTGAACACCGTTAATGCTAAAATAGACTGTGAGAAACAAACTGTGGGTGTTAGTTTTGGTGATGAGTCTCATGAGTTTAATTTTTCCAAGGTTAGTAGAAAGCTTCATGAAAAAGAATTGCCTAGTAAGGTTGAAATAATTGGTCTTGCTTCTATTGCTGCGCCTCCTACTGATCCACTAGAACAATATTTGCTAGACCATGAAAATGATCTACATATGCATGAAAGAAATGAAATAGATAAGATTTTCTTTGAATAACGTCCTCTGCTTAAACACAATTTGCCTATTGAAACTCTAGGCGGTCCTCCTCCACCTAAAGGTGATCCTGTGTTTGAATTAAAACAATTGCCAGACACTTTGAAATATGCTTATCTTGATGAAAAGAAGATATATCCTGTTATTATTAGTGCTAACCTTTCAAAACATGAAGAAGAAATATTATTGAAAGTTCTAAGGAAGCACCGAGCTGCTATTGGATATACTCTTGATGATTTAAAGGGCATTAGTCCCACTCTATGTCAGCACAAGATTAATATAGAACCTGATGCTAAACCCGTTGTTGATCACCAACATCGGTTAAATCCGAAGATGAAAGAAGTGGTAAGAACGGAAATATTAAAACTTCTGGAAGCAGGTATAATCTATCCTATAGCTGATAGTAGATGGGTAAGTCCTGTTCATTGTGTTCCTAAGAAAGGAGGTATTACTGTTGTTCCAAATGATAAGAATAAACTTATTCCACAAAGAACTGTTATATGCTATAGAATGGTAATTGATTTTAGAAAATTAAACAAAGCAACTAGAAAAGATCATTACCCTCTGCCTTTTGTTGATCAAATGCTAGAAAGATTATCTAAGCACACACAATTTTGCATCCTTGATGGATATTCTGCTTTTTCACAAATACCTGTTTCTCAACCTAATCAAGAAAAGATCACTTTCACTTGTCCCTTTGGAACTTATGCTTATAGACGTATGCCTTTTGGTTTATGCAATGCACCTGCTACCTTTCAAACATGTATGACTGCTATATTCTCTGACTTTTGTGATAAGATTGTTGAGGTTTTCATGGATGACTTCTCGGTTTATGGGAAGTCGTTTGATGATTGTTTAAGCAATCTTGATCGAGTTTTGCAGAGATGTGAACAAATAAATCTTGTCTTGAATTGGGAGAAGTGCCACTTAACGGTTAACGAAGGTATTGTCTTCAGTCATAGAATTTATGAACGAGGTATTGAAGTGGACAAAGCTAAGGCTGATGCAATTGAGAAAATGACATGTCCTAAAGATATCAAAGGTATTTGTAGTTTCTTAGATCATGCCGATTTCTATAGGAGATTTATCAAAGACTTTTCTAAAATTTCTAGGACTTTTACAAACCTTTTGCAAAAGGATGTTCCTTTTGTTTTTTATGATGATTGTTTAGAAGCCTTCGAAACACTCAAGAAAGCCTTAATTTCTGCACCTATTGTTCAACCACTTGATTGGAACTTGCCTTTTGAAATTATGTGTGATGCTAGTGATTATGTTGTTGGTGTTGTTCTAGGACAAAGAGTTGATAAGAAACTGAATGTTATCCATTATGCTAGTAAAACTCTAGACAATGCACAACGGAATTATGCTACTACTGGAAAAGAATTCCTAGCACTGGTTTTTGCTTGTGATAAATTTAGATCTTACATTGTTGATTCAAAAGTAATTGTTCACACCGACCATGCTGCTATTAAATATCTTATGGAAAAGAAAGATGCTAAACCTAGACTTATTCGATGGGTTCTCCTGCTACAAGAATTTGATTTACATATTGCTGATAGGAAAGGAGCTGAGAACCCCGTAGCTGATAACTTTTCTAGGCTTGAAAATGTGCTTGATGACCCACTACCTATTGATGATAGTTTTCCTGATGAGCAGTTAGCTGCAATAAATGTTGCTCATAATACTCCTTGGTATGCTGACTATGCTAATTACATTGTTGCTAAATATTTACCACCTAGCTTTACATACCAAGAAAAGAAAAAATTCTTCTATGATTTAAGACATTACTTTTGGGATGAACCACATCTTTATAAAGAAGGAGTAGATGGTATTATTAGACGTTGTGTACCAGAGCATGAACAGGGACAAATACTACGGAAATGTCACTCCGAAGCTTATGGAGGGCATCATGCTGGAGACAGAACTTCTCACAAGGTATTGCAATCTGGATTTTATTGGCCTAATCTCTTCAAGGATGCCCGTAAGTTCATCTTATCTTGTGATGAATGCCAAAGAATAGGTAATATCGGTAAGCATCAAGAAATTCCTATGAATTATTCACTTGCTATTGAACCATTTGATATTTGGGGATTTGATTACATGGGACCTTTTCCTTCCTCTAATGGGTATACACATATTTTGCTTGCTGTTGATTATGATACTAAGTGGGTAGAAGCTATTCCAACCAGTAGTGCTGATCACAACACCTCTATTAAAATGCTTAAGTAAGTTGTTTTCCCAAGGTTTGGAGTCCCTGGATATTTAATGACTGATGGTGGTTCACACTTTATTCATGGTGCTTTCCATAAAATGCTTGCCAAGTGTGATGTTAACCATAGAATTGCATCACCTTATCATCCTCAGTCTAGTGGTCAAGTTGAACTTAGCAATAGATAAATAAAATTAATTTTGCAAAAGGCTGTCAATAGGTCCCGGAAGAATTGGTCTAAGAAATTGGATTATGCACTTTGGGCATATAGAACAGCATATAAAAATCATATGGGTATGTCTCCTTATAAAATGGTTTATGGAAAAGCTTGTCATTTGCCTCTTGAGTTAGAACATAAAGCATATTGGGTGATCAAAGACCTCAACTATGATTTCAAACTTGCCGGTGAAAAGAGGTTATTTGATATTAGCTCTTTAGATGAATCGAGAACCCAAGCTTATGAAAATGCCAAGTTATTTAAAGAAGAAGTTAAAAGATGGCATGATAAAAGAATTCAAAAGCATGAGTTTAAAGTTGGAGAATATGTTCTTTTATACAACTCTCATTTTAGATTCTTTGCAGGAAAGCTCCTCTCAAAATGGGAAGGACCCTATGTTATCGAGGAGGTTTATCGGTCTGGAGCAATCAAAATAAATAATGCCGAAGGTACCAACCCGAAGGTTGTTAATGGGCAACGAATAAAACATTATATCTCAGGTACGGCCATTAATGTTGAAATTAATATTATCCAAACTTTGACACCGGAAGAACACATAAAAGAATCCTTCCAGACCACTCCAGAAGCGTGAAAATAAGGAGGTACGTGATACGGTAAGTAAACGGACTGTGAAAAATCCGCGAAATTTTTTTCTGTGAGTTTTGGAAATATTTAGAAAATTAGGAAAATAAGAAACTTCCAGGAAGCGTACCCTGGTGGGCACAAGACACGAGGGCGCGCCTGGCAAGGCGCGCCCAGGTGGGTTGTGCCCACCTTAGGTATCTTCTGGACTTCGTTTTTCTACAGTTTGCTTGTCTCCCAAGATAAAAAAATCTTTATATACCCCCAAACTTATTGATCACCGTATCGCGGAGAAATCTTTTGTTTTCTTTTCCTTGTTGTTTTCTGACAGATTCAGCTAGACCAACATAGTAACGCCCAGATAATTAAGCGACAATAAAACTCTGCTAATGATGCCACGTAAACTCCATTACTGTTGCTAATCTTTCGTTAGTTCAAAACCGATTCAAAAATCAATTCAAAATATGGAAAACAACAAAAGTTTTCAAACCTTGAAACAAAAATGTTCGGTGGGTGCCAAATATTGCATTGGTAATTATTGTGGAGAAAACAATTTTTTTAGGAAGTGCCTAAATATTTTAAAATGAAATAAAAGAGAAAAGAAAATAAATAAAAAAGTGAAAATAAAACAAAAGGAAAAGTAACCCCCTGGACCAGACGGCCCAGCTCACAGCCAGGCCGGCCCACCTGGCCCATCCGGCCGACCCAGCCCGTTCCCCCGGTCGCTCTCTCCCCTTCCGTGTTCCCCCGACCAGGGTCGGAACAGTGGCGCGTCCCCGCCCGACCGCCTCGCCGGCACCGACGCCGGGAGGGGATAAGGCCACCACACCCCCGCCTCCTCGATCCCATCTCCCACTCGCCTCCGCTCTCCCTCTCGGTCCCTGCGCCTCCCTCTCCCCTCAGATCCACCTCGCTGCCTCTCCTTCCCCTTTGCATCCGAGCGCCACCGCCGCCATGGCTCCGGCCTAGCCACGGCCACCGTGCCCACCTCGCGGCCCCACTGTGTCTCCAAGGGCCGCCGTCATCCGCTGCTTCGACTAGTGCACCCCGTTGGAGTCCGGAGCCACCGCAACGCCCACGACGTCGCCGTCTTCCTCCTCTGCTCCGATGAGCTTCGCCGCCGCTCTTCACCAACTCCGGCGACGCCCCTGCTGCTACTAAACCCCCAAGGGCCACCGTGTGTGCCACTCGGTAAGCCCCCACTGCCTCCTCTCTCTCGCGCGCGCCCTAGCTAGCTGTCGCCGTAGCACCCGAACTCAGCGCCGCGGAACTTGTCGCCGACGAGTCTCCGGTAACCAAATGGTCACGGGCCAGTGCCGGTTCCACTCACCGCGCGCCGTAGACCCTTCCCAGCATCTCCGTTTGTTCGCTAGCTCGCCGTAGCTCCGATCTTCTCAAGCTCCCGTACGCGTCGCCGCCCGCGCTCGTCGCCGGCAGCCGTCCGGTGACCCTTTGGTCCCGGGCTCGTGACGTTGTGCTCGCGCGCACACATAGGCCTCGCCCTGCCCTTCCGTTTGCCCAATAGCGCGCCGCATCGCCGTTGCCGTTGCTCGCCCGAAACACCCCACCGCCGGCGACGTCGTACTGCTCGTCTCCGGCCACCGCAGCCCGCGAGACCACCACCAACCGATGCATCGTCATCTTGCCGATCTAACGCGCCCGGCCGCGATCAAAATGGTGCCCTGTGGGCGATTTCCGACGATGCCCGAGGACACGCCGCCGCGAACGAGCTCACCCGCGTGATTCCGACGAGTCGCTGGCCGTCGCTGAGCCGGCCTGATGCATGGGCCCTCTTGTGTCGCTGACGGGTGGGCCCCGTTGAATCATCGACTCGGTCAGCGCTGACGTGGCTCCCCTGTGTCTATCACATGCGGACCCCACGCCATAAACAAATAAAAATAAATAGATAAATTGCTAATTAATTAAATTAATTAATTAAAATCTTAATCTCTCACTGACTACTGGGCCCCACCCGCTAATTAACCCATTTAGTTAGTCTAAACCCCCTTGTTAGTGCCCTGACAATGACATGTGGGTCCCACTGGACCCACCTGTCTAGTTTGACTGATCAACCGACCAGTTGACCTGTTGACATCACCCTGATGTCATGCTTACGTCATCATTTACTATTCTGGATAATTCGAATTTAAATAAATAATTAAAATCAGAAAATGATTAAAACTTTAGAAAATCATATAAAATAATCCGTAACTCGGATGAAAATACTTTGTACATGAAAGTTGCTCAGAACAACGAGACGAATCTGGATACGCAGCCCGTTCGTCTGCCACACATCCCTAACATATCGAACACGCAACTTTCTCCCTCCGGTTCATCTGTCCAGAAACGTGAAACACCGGGAATACTTTCCCGGATGTTTCCCCCCTTCGCCGGTATCACCTACTACCGCGATTGGGCACCACTAGCAACGCTCATTGTCATGTCATGCATCGTCATGCATATGTTTGCTTTTATATTTATTGCTTCTTTGCCCTCTTCTCTCGCTAGACACCGAGACCGACGCCGCTGCTACCCAATACGACTACGGTGTTGACGACCCCTCCTTCTCGGCTGAGCTTCCAGGCAAGCCCCCCTTGATCACCAGATATCGCCTATTCTACTCTCTACTACTTGCATTAGAGTAGTGTAGCATGTTACTGTTTTCCGTTAATCCTATCCTGATGCATAGCCTATCCTTGCTACTACTGTTGTTACCTTTACCTGCAATCCTACATGCTTAGTATAGGATGCTAGTATTCCATCTATGGCCCTACATTCTTGTCCGTCTGCCATGCTATACTATTGGGCCGTGATCACTCGGGAGGTGATCACGGGTATATACTTATATACATAATATATGATACCTGTGGTGACTAAAGTCGGGTCGGCTCGTAAGAGTACCCGTGAGTGATTCACGGATTGGGACCGAAAGGACGTTTGTCCCGACGGCCCTTTGAGTGATCCTTTGTGGCGGAGCGGCAGGGCAGGTTGAGACCACCTAGGTGAGAGGTGGGCATGGCCCTGGTCGGCGTTCGCGGTTACTTCAAAATAACATGCTTAGCGAGATCTTGGTATTTGATCTGAGTCTGGCCACTGGCCTATACGCACTAACCAACTACGCGGGAACAGTTAAGGGCACTCGACGTCGTGGTATCAGCCGAAGCCTTCGTGACGTCAGCGACTGAGCGGCGCGCGCCGGATTGGACTGGAACGCCTGCTCTTGTATTAGGGAGGCTAGGTCTGCTTCCGGCCACGTATGCAACGTGCAGGTGTGCAATGGGCGATGGGCCCAGACCCCTGCGCGCATAGGATTTAGACCGGCGTGCTGACCTCTCTGTTGTGCCTAGGTGGGGCTGCGACGTGTTGATCTTCCGCGGCCGGGCATGACCAGGAAAAGTGTGTCCGGCCAAATGGAATCGAGCGTGTTGGGTAATGTGGTGCACCCCTGCAGGGAAGTTTATCTATTCGAGTAGCCGTGTCCCTCGGTAAAAGGACGACCCGGAGTTGTACCTTGACCTTATGACAACTAGAACCGGATACTTAATAAAACACACCACTACAAAAAAAGACACATCCGTGACATTTTGGGCCGAACGAAAAAAAATTCTGTCATACATATGACACTTCTATGACGATAATTGTGACAAAACCCGGTATCATCATAGATGTGGTGGGCTCCTACTTCTATGACAAAAAATCATGACAGAAAATGGGCTTTTTGTCCTGGGCGGGCCGGAGACGCGGCTGCATGACATTCTTTGGGCCGTCCATGACGGAAAAAACCATGGTAGAAGCAAGGGGAGGAAAATTTCGGGGAGTTCCCGGTAACGGTGGGAGGTCGGGGGCCGAGCGATGCGTGTTTCTCTCGTACACGTACGCGCGTGTGTGCGAGGCGTTGGCTCTAACTGAACCCGAGTGAGGCGTTGGGCTCTAACTGAACCCGAGCGATTGCACTGCAGGCTACGCGTTACTGAACCCGAGCGATCGATCGATGGCTGTTAACTAAACCCGATCAAGCGATTCCTTCGCTACTGCTGCTAACTGAAGCCGATCGATTGGATGAACAGTGAGCGTTGCGGGGGGATGGATGAACAGTGAGTGGTGGCGTTGCCTCTGGATGAACAGGACCCTGTGGTTAGGTGGAGGGCTGGATGAACAGTAGACGGTGGAGGGGTGCCCGTGGAGGGGTGGTTGAACAGGACCCCGTGGTGTGGAGGGCTGGATGAACAGTAGACGGTGGAGGGGTGCCCCTGGAGGGGTGGTTGAATAGTAGCCGGTGGAGTAGCGCGCGGTGGAGGCTGGATGAACAGGAGCCCGTGGAGGCTGGAGGAGGTCGACGGAAGCCCGTGGAGGCTGGAGGAGGTCCACAGTGGAGATGAACAGTATCCCATGGAGTCCCGTTTTGCGGTACGCCACACCCCTCCCGATGAACAGGACCCCCGTTTCGACCGTAGGAGGTCCGTTTCGTCCGTTTTGCGGTACGCCACACCCCTCCCGATCAACAGGACCCCCGTTTCGACCGTAGGAGGTTTGTTTCATCCGTTTTGCGGTATGCCACACCCCTCCCGATGAACAGGACCCCCGTTTCGACCGTAGGAGGTCCGTTTTGTCCGTTTTGCGGTACGCCACACCCCTCCCGATCAACAGGACCCCCGTTTCGACCGAAGGATGTCTGTTTCCTCCGTTTTGCGGTACGCCACACCCCTCCCATTCTGCGGTACGCCAGGCCTCGTTTCCATCGCCTGTTCCGTCCAAGCCCTCCCAATGAACACGACCACGCATTCCGTTCCGACCCAGCCGGTTGGCTCCCACGCGTTCCGTTGCCTCCCGATGAACATGACGCATTCCGTTGCCTCCCGATGAACACGACGCATTCCGTTGCCTCCCCATGATCACGACGCATTCCGTTGCCGCCCCATGAACACGACGCATTCCGTTGCCTCCCCATGAACACGACAATGACGATGTTTCTCCGTTCCGACCCAGCCATGTACGCGAGCCCTTGCCGTACGTATGCGCGAGTAGGCGTTCGAGACCCTGCCCGTATGTACACATATGTGGCCGTATTTTCTTTCTTGCACCCTGGCCGTTGTACGTACGTGTACATGCTACGTGCGCGCCTCTACTACGACACATGCGCGCCTCTACATCGACTAGTATGTACGTACACGTTCGCGACTAGAATGACAACGCTACGTACACTTCGACCAGGTGGGTCCCGACTGTCAGGCACTTCCTTACCTGCGAAGATGTAGCTGGTGGGTCCCAGCAGTCAGGGGGGCGAATCGGTTTTTTTTTTTGCCCGGACGCACTTCCTTGCGTGCGAAGGTGTAGCTACTGGGTCCCAGCTGTCAGGGGGGCGAATCGTTTTTTTTTGCCCGGACGCACTTCCTTCCGTGCGAAGGTGTAGCTAGTGGGTCCCAGCAGTTGGGGGCGAATCATTTTTTTCGGACGCACTTCCTTGCGTGCGAAGATGTAGCTGGTGGGTCCCAGCAGTCAGGGGGGTGAATCGTTTTTTTTTCAGACGCACTTCCTTGCATGCGAAGATGTAGCTCGTGGGTCCCAGCAGTCAGGGGCGAATCTTTTTTTACGAAATACGGTGGCCCGTCCGGTGTGTCCCCGCTGTCAGGTGGAGGAATAATTATTTTGCGCGTAATAAGGAGGCACTTCCTTGCGGCTGCCGTGGACCCAGCTGTCAGCCTCTCCACGTACAGTCCACGTCCGATGGAAGTCGTTCCCTGACCACGTTGACCACGCCGCGCCGAGAGCACCAGGGCGGACGACGGCGAGGCCTAGGAAGGGGACGACGCGGAGCCGGGGAAGACGCGGCAGTGGATGCACACACGGAGAGGAGTACGAGGGTTCACTGGTTCGGTTGCGCTGCCGTCGCCGCAGAATAACAGGGTGTGTAGGTGAGTGGAGGGATGGCCTGGCCAGCGGTGGGAGTAGTAGGGGGCGGTGAGGCCTCCGCGGCAGCACAGCCGGCCACGGGAGGCAGGAGCAGGCGGCACCACCGGCGCTGCTTTGGGCGGCTGGAGCAAGAAGGCCAGAGGTTGAAGAAGCACGACGGCCGTTGGATGGACATCGTACGGTCACTGCAGCTAGAATCGTTTATATTGACTAAGTTGACAAAGCCCTTGGTACGTCAACTTAGTAGGCCCACAGGTCAGCTTCCAAAACGGTGCGCCCAGATGTCAGGGGGAGGAATCATTTTTTGGGCAGGTGAAGCTAGAATATCCGAGATTGAAGAAGAAGCACAGCATCCGTTGGATGGACATCCAACGGCCACTGCTGCTAGAACCATGTGTTGACTATAAGTTGACAAAGCCTTGCATACGCGTCAACTCTGTTTTTTTAGGGGACGCGTCAACTTAGTAAGGCCAGAAGTGTGTGGCAGAGAACTTATAGCCCATTTGAGATTTGTAAGAATGTGTAGCCCATTTTTGAATTCTAATGGAATTTACTACAGCCCATTTACAGTTTGTTAAAAGTACAGCCCATTTCAACCAACCGTTCAAAACAGAATTCAATAAAATTTCCCATATTTTGATGGGATCCGAAATATTTTTATCCCGAAATTTCTAGTCAGATTAAATACAATTTCAATATAAATTTATATTACGTAAAAATCCAACGAAACATTGCGCTCGCAACAATTAATGAAATTAAAATTTTCAATATCCAAAAATAATGTTTTATAAAGTAATCACGTGTTTGGTGCATTTTTTATAGTTACTGCCCAGTTTTTATAATTACATCCCATTTATTATTTCTTAAAGCCCATTTTCTTGTTAAGCCTAATGCATCCCTCCTAGGAAATATTTGCAGCCCAGCGGGGCGGAGAATAACAACTTGACCTTGCCTGGGTATTCCTAAAAAAAGTATAGCTGGGCTAGCCATTTTCAGCTTGAAAAAAATTAATATCTGGGCTGGATATCTGGCCTGGGCTAGACGGGCCACAGCCCGCCCAGTTAATACCTGCAGCGATGTTTTCGTTGTTGTTCAGAGGAGAAAAATTAATATTTGGGCTAAACATCGAAAAACTCTGCAGTGCTCACACCTCAAAAACACAAATACTGCTCGAGCTGCTTGGTCCCAGCTGTCGGCCGCTTCTTGTGCAATTCTCTCGTTTATTGACTACTACATAGGTTGACAATGGTGTGGGACCGTGATGTCAGGAAACCAGGAGGAAGCAAAATAAATTATAGTTATATATATATATATATATATATATATAATAAGGAGGCACTTGCGTACGTGAGGCTATGGACCTGGTGGGTCCCCATTGTCATCCTCTCCAAGTAAAGTCATCTCCTCGCCCGCGCGCGCTTTCCGCCCGAAACAGTCAGCGTCGCCCGCCCCGCTTTCCGGTGCAGGCGATTTCTCCGCCTTCAAACGACACAAGTGCCGTCCGTCCGTCCATCTGCCGCCCACATTAATGATACGCGGTTGCCGAGGCGGCTACTCCGGCGCCACACGTCCGTCCCTCCGCCCGCCCACCATTGCTATATAAACTGTTGCGCCGGCCATAGCCGCAGTCATCCGCATCCGTTTCCTTTCTCCTGTCCACACCAGTACTGCCCACCATGGCTTCCTCGCGCTCCAGCGCTCTTCGGGACGGGCGGACGACGGACCACAAGGAGATGGCAGCCATTGTTGCCGACCAGCTGGCCGGTAGGCAGCCGGAGGACGACGACGTCCTAATGGAGAACATGGTAGTCGACGATCCGGCGCCAACCCCCTCCTCTGCGCCATCCTCGCTGGTGCATTGCACCATGACCATCAGCGAGGCCCGTGCCCAATATATGGACAGGGTGAGGCAGATGCGTGAGGAGCAGTTCCGGGAGGCGCAGGCCGACGCCGCCTACAACGACCATCTCCTCCAGGAGCACCTGCAGGCGGAGGAGCAGATCGCCGCGGAGCGGGCGGAGCAGGAGGCGTTGCTCGACTCGTACCGCTCCGCCCGCAAGGGCCGCCTCGAGCGCTGGCGGTACCGCATGCGGGTGGCGGAGGCTGCGGCCGCCTACAAAGAGGCTAGCAAAGAGGGCGATGAAGCGAGCGAGGCGCTGTTTAGCGAGACTGAGGACGAGGCAGAGGACAATGCCGGCTCTGATGAGTCCCCGCTCCGCTAGCGTCGACGAGGCCCTGCTCCGCCGAGGCCCCGCGGCGCCAACAACGAGGCAGAGGACACCGCCGGCTCCGCCGAGGCCCCGCCCCGCCAACAACGAGGCAGAGGACATCGCCGGCTAAGCCGAGGCCCCACCCTGCCGGCAACGTGGGGGAGGATTTCCACCGCTCCGCTGAGGCGCCACCCGCCGGCAACGAGACAGAGGACATCCCCGGCTCCGCCGAGGCCCTGCCCCGCTGCCAACGAGGCCGCGCCACACAGAAAACGAGGAAGAGTAGAACACGGTAGGTCGCCGCCGCTCGGGTCCAAGTAAGGCCACCGCTGCTACCCTCCGGTTGAAGCCAAGCTAGGCGGTTTGACCATTGACGGTCGGTTAGCTTCTTGGCGGCGACGTGGAGTCGGGGAGCTGCGCTGGAGAAGAACGCTGCTTCTACTTAACTGCCGGTGCAGTTGGCTGACTAACACGTGGGCCCAACAGGCCACATGTCAGTTATGCAACTGCACCTGCAGTTAAGTCACTGAAGCTTCTGTTCGGCTCAGCGGGACACAGGTGGGTAGCTTCGGTTAATTAATTATACCTCCAGCGCACCCCTTTTTAGTTGAAGAATGTATGAAATGTAATGAAATCCGGCATGTTATATGAAATCCGACCGTGTATGAATGAATTTATTTCGATTAGTTCGAATTCCTGTATCACTGGCATTGGATGAACATGCAAAACAATACGTACTAGCATTATTCCCAGGGTGATCACCTCGTTTGCAGCAGTTTCACATGTACTTCCTCCGGTCCTTTCTAGTCTGCATACAAGTTTTGTCTGCAGTCAAAGTATCTCTACTTTGACCAATCTTATACAAAAAAGTATGCACTTTCACAATGTGCAAAGTAAAAAGGAACAGAAGGAGTACAAAGAGTTTGAGCAGCTTTTTAGCGTTTCTGTACATTGCAATCAAACACACAGGGCTGGCAATTCATAGAGAACATTCAAAACAATCGATGATTATGCATCTCAGTGACTCACATGTCAGAGGCAATATTTACTTCACAACTAAAGAATAAAGAAAAATTGATCGACGCTGCTGACAGCAAAGGGCATCCCATTCAAAATATCAAATGCATGTCTTGCTAAAATCAATGAGCAAAAATTTGACAAGGTTGTCCCATTCCAAAATATCAAATGCCTACGATTGTGGAATGGGCAGGGTTTGCCATCAGTTCGGACATTGACATGGCACCTCGTGCTAAATAAACCAGCTGTTCTTTTTGTGCAGTTCCACCAAAATCAACCAAATTTGCGTGTAGCTTGTATGATTTCGCCCTTATATGTTGCAACGCCTTGAACTTATCGGCACCTCCTTTCTTGTGGTGGAAATGAATGATTCGATGTATTCATGAACATTTTGTGCAGTTCCCATTGAAATCAAGCTGAGCACCCCTGTTTGCACAAATACAAAAAAGTGATTAGTATAAAGCAAACTGTACTATGAATTGACAGTTTAAACAGGCACCTACATGGTCCATGTAGAGCACACTTTTAGAAAAATGGAACTCACCAGAAAGAATCCTAGAACAACATTGTACTCGCGCATCACAACAAAAAAATGGAGATTTGTCAGTCCTTCTGAGCTGAAGTTAGGTTGGTCTTGTGGGGAGTAATGTAACCATCCTTCAACTGCTCCTTCTGATGAGAAGATAGACAGGGCTTCTTCATCCTGCATAATCGGAACTAGTCACTTCACGTACTCCATATTCTTCTTCAGAGGAAGATGATCCTGTTGTGCAAAGACAAGAGGACTACTAAATGCTAGAATCCCTGTTTGCTCGAAAAAAAGGAAAGGAAATATTTAAAACAACACAAATGAAGCACTTCTCAAGGACAATACCACTTTTTCATGACAGTATCTAAACAGTAGCACAACACCAATAGAGACGACAAAGCTCAATCATATGGATGAAATCAGTGGGAGAGTACCAACCTTTGTCAGGAGGCTTATTGTGTAGAGCATACAGATGAAGCACTTCTCCGGAACCATGTGTTGCTATCTATGGTGGTGGCCATGCTTACTATATACTCCTCGATTAGTTTAATGTTTCCAACATCTTCTTGTGCAGTTACACTAAAATATATGGTATCTTCAAAGAAGATCCCTGATTGCACAAGTAGAGATAATTATGTATTACATTAAGAGTGGCATCAAATCAGTGGCAAAACAATTGCTCGTTCCAGCCATATCAATAAATTAAGATGCAAAACTATATCATTACTTGTGTCATCATAGTTCTAGTGCTTCATTACAGCAATGGGAGTTGATTTTTGTTTTTATTCCTCTTGTTCTTCCCCTTCATCACTTGGTTCAATAACAGACAAGCTTCGCCTTCAATGTAAGATTTGGCATGTCAATTAGGGAGCACAAGTATAGTACTAAACTTAGTTTTCTGATGAAAGTGGCAAAATACAGGCCAACAGTTGTGAAATATCCTTATCTTGCCTCAATGGGATATTATGGTGCACATACGGATTGGAAGTATTGTCTCCATTTGTGCAGTTCACTAAAATCAAGCAACATCATTGTACAAGTAGCACAACATATGAAAGCACACTGCAGAATCATGTGAAAGAAGGCTAGTACTGACCTCTCATGATGCAGAATTCAAACAACTCACAAGAAGAAGATCTGAACCAAATTTGCCAACATGGATAGGAAGTAAGATCTCCTCTTGTGCAGTTCCACTAAGATCAAGCAATCAAGCAACATTGTCGGTGTAACATTTTGGTTGAACTACACAAAACACTCTTAAAACAAAAGTGTTTTGTGCAGTGCAACAAAAGGTCACAATGGCAACGAGGTGAAGTAGATAACCCCGTTTACACAAAGGTGCAAAGGAAACAATTAGTGGTCAATAACGGTGGATGACACAGAAGCCAACAAAAAGAAGCATCTACCTTATCTAAATGGGAAAGAAAGCAAGACAGTAGCATTTCTCAAACGGTGGCATTGATTAATATTAACATAAAGATTATATTAAGAATAAAATTTGTTAAACATGTAGTTTGCTTTTAACTGTGGAATTGCATCAATTTTCCAGCGGCATTATTAGAGGGTGTTTGTTTACAGGGACATTTTGGTGTAGGGACTAAAAAACTCCGTGTCAGAAGGGACTTTTAGGGACTAAAAGTGGGCATTTGGGACTAAAGAAAGAAGACCCCGAGGGAGTCTTTTTGGTACTTTTTTCCAACAGTTGCCTCTGCCACGCATCACACCTTGTCTCTATTAGTTCATTACTAGGGGTAACATGGTCTTTTAGCATGTCATTTAATAACCTCTAGTCCATGTTTAGTCCCTGGAACCAAGCAGGTAGGGACTAGGGAGTTTTTAACCAAATAGGGCCTTAGATTAACAATAGCTAATGAGTTGCATGGGACAGTGGATGCACCAGCACCATGTGCATCTACCGATGTACTGTGGTCATGCACAGTCTGTTGCAACAAAGAACAAACAACCAATGAGCATATTTGTGTTGGTCCCAGTTTTGTTATCTTTATACACCTTTCCCTATGTGAGCGCAGCAAATCTAGTCCTGCTCAAACTCTACAGCCTTGTCCCCCAAAACAAAAGATCAGTTCATTACAGATGTGTGTACTGCGTTTGTCATTGTTTTCCCTTTTCGGCCAACATAGGTGCTGGATAGCCAGTCTGTACTAGTACTTTTGCCCCTTCCTTTCCTCTTTGAACCAAGTCCTAGATTCATGCTATATAAAACTTTTCCCTACTTTCCCGCACTCCTTTCCTCTTTGAAACACGTCCTAGATTCATGTTATACATGCAGCTAGAGCAATGCATGTGGAGTAAGTAAATTATACCTTAAGGTTCTTGGGGCGTGGTTCGGTGGGCGACGGGACAGCGGCGAAGAAGAAGGGGTCGGAGGCCCTCCCGCGCCGCCGCTGGGTGGAAAGTGAACAGCTGCACTGGTAGTCCCTCGCCGACGGCGACAGCGTTAGGCCTCCTTCCCTTCCTGGCAGATGGATCCTGCCGGATCTTTGAGCAGCAGTGAGGGGAGAGAGAGGCCAACGAAGTCTTGTTTAGATCTGGAGAGGGCGAGAGAGTGTGAAGAGAGCAACTACAAGCGCTGAGGCTCTAGCGAGAGAGGGCGAGAGAGTGTGAAGAGAGCAACTACAAGCGTTGAGGCTCCAGCGTGTATATATACTGGAGAGAGAGTGTGAAGCGTGCAAACCCTAGAAAACATTTTGACCAGTCAAAGAATCCTCCTGGCACAAATTATGCTCAAGTGTAGTTATCGAACCCGAGACCTCAAGTTTGATGAGCGAACAGGCTAACCAGCTACACAACCCTCCCGTTATGTTCAACGAGAGGGAAATAACATTTTATACATTCCTACATTCGTGTGACAAGCATGCCGTGTTTTTTGTGTGTGTGTGGGAGTCATTGGGATTTCAATCATAATCGTGTCATGTGGCTTTGGTGGTAAGACTATCCACAGTGGTGCAGAAATAATGCAGCCTTAGTCACCTTACCTCTCTCCACGTAGTATGTTGGGTCCCACCAGTCAGAGGGTGAAACAAACAAATTAATAAGAAAAATTAAAAGCGCCAGCGGTGTATCTTACCTCACACATCTCGCTACTGCTCGGAAACACTGTCCAATTGATCCCTCTATTCGCTCACGTACTATTTTAAGTGAATCCTTATTATAACATGCACACAAATTTTGGGCACTTGTATTCGACTTAAGTCAGTGTGCCACCGTATCTCGTATACTTACTCCCTCCGTCTAGGTGTAATAAGTCACGTTAGAAGGTGCAACGGGACCAAGGTGAGTGTGTGTGTGTGTGTTTAACAGCATGTGTGTGTTAGAGAGCGACAGATCGACCTACTCCTACAGAGAGATGTGTAGTGTACGATTTTAGCCACGAGAGTCGGTGCATCCTCTCGTTTTGGGCGTATCCGGTAGGGACATGCGGACAGCTGCCACGCCCGCTCCTGACCAGCCTGGCCCACCCAAAGCCCCTCCATCTCCCGCGCGCGCTTCCCGCCCGAAATGGTCAGCGCCGCTCCAAAGAATCGGTGCCGCATTCATGCCCGGGCAGAGCGGACGCGACCTCTCACTGGCGCAAGAGTGATGGTTGCTTCGTCCGTCCAACTTACTGCTGGGTCTATGTGATTTGACGGCTCATTGGTCTTTATTACTAAGGTGGTAGGACTGCTGGATGTCCCACGCTTTCAGCGAAAGGAGGTACTACTACTAGATTACAATTTTCTCCATTCTTACAGCGGAGGCGTGCAAGAGCAGTGAAAACACGCAGGCTCAGTGATTACATGGCCCACCTCACACTATCACCGTGCGACACCTAACTCTTTACATAGTACTCCCTCCATTCCTAAATATTACTAGATGAGTCCCCGCGCGTTGCCGCGAAACAGCGGTATATCGCTCTGCGCAAAATTATCGATTTCATAGAACTAAAAAAACTCTATAACCGCATGACAAATGTGGTAGCCAAACTAAATAAACTCCTATCATCATTTAGATCATCCCACATAAGGAAAAAAGATCAGCCAACTCCTACTGCATAATGGGATTATATTTTTCTTTTTGACATGTTAATGGGACTTAAAAGCTCACTTACATGCATGCTACCGGTGCATGCTTGCATGCAGACATGTTGATGTGATTTAAAACCCACTCACATGCATGTGCCACGGTATTTCTGCATGCTTGCATGTGGCTTAGTGCGGAGCCTCTCAACGTCTAGATCAGACGGCTATTATGGACTGATTTACTTCATCTAACGGCTACATCAATTTTGATGATGTGGCTCAAGGAGAGGATAGAGAATTCCTAGTAGTGGGGGCTAGCTATTACTAGTAGATAAGTCTTTGTAGAGATTCCACTACATACGGAACAAAATGAATGAATCTACACTTAAAATGCATCTATATACATCCGCATGTGGTTCATGCTGAAATCTCTACAAAGACTTATATTTAGGAACGGAGGAAGTACTAGTATAGTACGTACTGTAATTTATCAGCGAGATAAATTTGTACAATGCTATGAAGCTTCTAGCTTCTGTTACATGTATCTTGCGTCCAAGGTTGCCCGTTGCAACATTTCATCAAATACAAAGGAGACTAACATGCATGCTATTGCATCTCAATGATTGACAGATCATAGCAAATATGTACTCCCTCCGTTCCAAAATAAGTGTCTCAACTTTGTGCAAACTTTATTACAAAGTTGTACTACTACTAAAGTTGACACTTATTTTGGAACAGAGGCAGCTAAAGAAAAAAAACGATCCATGCAGTCCCTAGCCCTTGAACCGTGAACCCTGACCAGGCTTCAATTTGCTGGCAACGTTCGAGCTTCCTAATAAATGAAGTTTGCAACCTTTTGACCATCGGATCATTTTGTGCAGTTTCACCAAAATCGAGATGAGCATCCCTATAGCAAAGAAATTGAAGAAGCGTGATTAGAATAAGATTACTGGGACTAGTTGATGAGACATAAACTCATCACAAATACAGTACGTAGAAGCCAGTAGAGGTATGTGCGGGGCAAAGAAGTAGAGAAATATCCACAGGGAGTGATGTGGGCAGCTGGAGCAGTGGTGCAAGTCGGCTGTAAAGGGAGTTGTACCTGAGGGACGTAGCTCAACCTTGAGGAGGGCGGCGGGAGGCGGCAACTGCCCACGTCGCGGCAGTGAGCAAGGGACGAAGGCAACCTCACCGGCTTTGTGAGAGAGAACGGCGGGGACCCCTGATCGGGACGTGCCGACAGTGGGTTTTCGCCGTCGGCGACGGCCACCGCATCTACACTAAGCATCCACCCCTTCCACAAGTGGACGTGATCCGCCGGGATGTTAGAGATGTGGCCACGGTCGTTTTGTGCGAGAGAGTGTGAAGAGAGCAACCCCAGCAAGCAACCGTGTAGGCTGGCCCATCCTGACTATGTATATAGTGGAGCGGTTTCCTTTTCTCTCCATATGAACCTATCATATTGCGTACGTGCCACTGAAGAAAAAAAAACTTTATTTATAAATGACGCGGCACCTACTACTCGTTCTCCTATAACCTTGCGCTTGGCATCTCCAAAATATTAACCTTGCGATTGGCTCTTCGCCTCTTCAGGAAGTCGAGCAATAATGGTAGTGCAGTATATATCGTTCTGGCTATATGAGACCGAATGAATTGCTGCACGTTCACCACGTGGGCGAGGGTCGAGGGGCGAGGGAGAGTGCTACATACGGAGCAAAATGAGTGAATCTACACTCTAAAATACGTCTATATACATCAGTGTTTGGAGTATGTACTAGTAGTCATATTGAAATCTACTAAAGGACATATATATTCCAAACAATATGATATAATCTCTATAACCAAGGTAGTAGGGATGAGGAGTAAACGGAGGGAGTAGTAAATTTTTCTCCTCGTCCTGCGAGCCACCGCGCGCATGGGCGAGGGAACGGGCGTAAGGCGGAGCAAGCTTCACCTCATCCTGCGAGTCACCGCGCCCGTGGGCGGGGGAGACGGCATATAAGGAAGCTTCTCCTCGTTCTGCGAGTTGATGGGACACATCAAAAGTACTCCAGTGTATAGAGCCTTGCCTCTAAGGTAGGCCCCACATGGTTTGCCTCTTTTTTAACATAACACGTCAAGTCGCAATTTGTTTGTTCACCCGTGGTAGACGATCCTCCCTCCACCAAGTGGACAACCAGTACACGTGCCAAATTACCACGTGGGCTGCCTTTTTCGTACAGAAATGAGCTCCACCGTGTACCCGCGCGGGTGTGGTTGGGAAAGAGACGGGAGTACGTGCGCCGTGCATGCACCTCTTCTCTTCGTGCACGTCCCCCACCTACATGGGTGTGTGTGAGAGATACAAACCGCGTTCGTGAGTGTTTTTTGTTTTGGGGTGGGGGTGGGGTGGGGTTGATTTCGTGAATTATTTGTGGGAATATGTGTCGATGACATCTCAAACAAAATTTTGCATGCAATGTGTGTGCAATGGAGGTCTATCCATATCATACATAGAGGGTCGGGCAATCCACGAGAAGAGAGGGAGCGGTCATAGCTGTCGATAGAGTCGAAGAGAGGATCAAGTGGGTGGGTGCGAGATCGATGAAGAGAGCCATCGAAATTGTGTGTGTGTGCAAGTCAAAGATATAGGGCGACTGGCCTACCGGAACGTTAGAGGGCACATGTCAAGTTTGTGTGTGGCAGGGAGACATGACTAGAGCGCTCGATGTATCGGTGTGTGTGGGGGGAGCGGGGTGGGGGGAGGGGTAGGCAGAGGCCTAACTATAGAGGTAGAACGACTCGTATATGTGTTGAGAAGGAGAGACCCAGCTATGTCTTGAGGGAGATCGGTCGACATCCATACATAACTGAAGGACGGGAAATATGATGGGACAGAGAGAGAGAGGAGAGAGAGAGGGAGGGAGAGGGGTAGAGTGATGGATGGGTGATGGAGTTGCTTCTCGAAGATGGTGGGAGAGGCCTACTAGACAAACTGAGGGTGGAACTGCAATGTTATCAATAAGAGTGGGGATGTGTTTCTGTGTGTGCCTGTGAGTGATAGATCTGTCGGGACGCATCCATGGATGATGAAGGGGAACCATGTGTTTGGTAAGCAAACCTAACTAGATCGGTAGATCAATTGTTGTTTGTCGGAGGAAGGAAGAGACACAACTAATGAGGTAGATCGATTAACGTGTGGGTAAAAACGAGTTATAAGGACCTAGCTAGCTATATGTATAGCGAGAGATCGGTCGGTGTACGTACATTTGTTAGAGGCAAATAAGGCCCAGCAAGATGGATAGACAGAGAGAATGGAGCTAGGAGGTGGTGCGAGAGGCCCAACTACTAGCTAGATAGGGGAAGGAGTGTGCGGTTGTGAGATCGATGAAAAGAGGGGCAAGAGTTTACATGTGTGTCTGACCATATGAGAGACACGAGGCAAGGACACATAAAGGAGGAGATTGAAGGTGTGTGTGTATGTTGTAGGCAGGCATCGCTGGAGAGGTTTATCGATCGGTGTGTGTCGGAAAGGAGTTGTGGAGACTCTGGGAGAACGACCTAAAGAAAAAAATGAATGTTCCCGGTGGATAGAATGTCGAGGGAGGGGGAGGGCGAGGAGGGCGTGTGCATGCACGAGAGAAAGTTAGTGGTAGCTACAAAGGTTAGAGGATTGTGTGGGTGTAAGAGACTAACAAAGATCATAATTTGATATGAAAGCGGATTCATATATTTGAATAGGAGATCATAGTGTTTTAAACATTGCATGCATGAATATAGCGGTGATACACATGCTGTGCACATGTTATACCATAATGTGATAATGCATGGCGTTTGCAACTCACAGCTAAATGCCGAACAATCTAAACCATACTATACATCAAACAATCTCACATTTTATTTGAATTTGTGATAATGTGTGGCGTTTGCAGCTTACAACTAAATATCGAACAATTTAAACAATGCTATATATCGAACATTCTCACATTTTATTTGAATTTGTGGTACTGTGTGGTGTTTGCAACTCACATCTAAATACTTGTAGGCGTAGGGGGCGGGGCACCATACATAATGTGATAAACACATTATACATATGAGACATGGTTTAGATTATGAAGATCTAGCTAGAGCTAGAAATGTAATGTGATTTGAAATCAAAATAAAGTGGATTCAAAAAATCTAGTTCGAGTTCATATAGTACACATAGTTCATATGTAACTCGAGACTAATCATGTGGTGTGCTGTGAAGATAATACACAAACGATGGTTTAACTTGACAATAATGATGATTGTAGATCTTATTAAAACAGAGAAACAAATTCAAATGCTTTGACTTCACAACAATCATTATTGTAGATCTTATTCAAATAGAGAAACGAATTCAAATTTAGTTCATATTGAAGCGGTAGTATATATGTATGGAATGCACTAAAACGTTCATTTGAGTAGTAGGTTGCATGCATTATACACGTAGCGAAATATTTTAATTGAACATAACATGAATTCAAAGTTTTGAATGACATTTGTAGTGCGCATTGATTTGGTACAGTACACGTTAGGCTTGTCCGGAAATTTCAACCCGCGCCTTGTTAGCCCGAAATATTTAAGATATATCTTTGTCTCGTTGTGCTCCGACAACTCCCTCCATCTCAACCCGCGCCTTGCTATTCCGAAACTACAACGCGCGCGAAAACTCCCACCTCCTGTAAAATCCCAACACGCGAAATGCCCGTGGTACCCCTGAACCGAAAGAACCACCTCAAATCGGTGGGGGTACTTTCGTAACTTACCCCACATTTCGGACAAGCGCGTCTCTAAGCCATGGTTCCCCACTGCCATCCCATCCGCCCACCGATTCGTACACCGAGGCCGCGAAAACCCGCGACAAAACCCCACACCCTGCTCCATCCGCCACCCAGCCGGAGCCTCTTCCCCGACAACGTCGTCCACAACAACACATCGACGTCCCTCATCCACCGTACCGGATGAGGATCCGTCGTCGATCTCGTCATCCCGCCGGTTCAGCCACCCCGTCCTCCACCTCCAAGGAGCTGCCCCGACGTTCCCCTCGTCTTTCGCTCCACCTCCATTCCCACACCGCCGTCTTCACCTGCACCACCAGAAGAGCATCATCATCACCGTTTCCTCGGATGAAGCTGCGGCCTAATCGGCGCCACCAAAGAGGTTGTACACTAATCGCCGCATTTTCTTCTTGATTCGATCTCACGGTGCTGCCGGCGCTCGGTCCCGAGCCAACACGGCGCGGCTCCATCCACGGCGGCGTCGCCGGCCACTTCCTCCACGGCGTCGCTCCCTCGGCGGTGACGTCCACATCAGTAGGAGCTGCTGCTGCTTTAGCTCTCGCTCGCGCTGCTGCTCTGCTCTTGCTCTCGGTCCCCTGCCTGGTCTGCTCTTGCTATTGCTCTTGCTCGCGCTGCTGCTCTCGCTCTTGCTCTTGCTTGCGATGCTGCTCCGATTTAGCTACACTTCAGTTGACTGAATCGACTTTTGGGTCAGTCAATTTTCAGGGGGTGGGGGCTCGCCGGGGTGAAGGAAGAACCAGCCGCAGCGGGGAGGGGGGCTCGCCGGAGAGGTACCCCACTATCTATCTTAGGGTTCAGGATGGGGGCTTTGGTCGCCGGCGTTGGCGGGGCGGTGGCGTGGGGATTGTCGGAGAAAAAGCTCGGCACGGCGGGGCCTAGAGGGATGGCCGGGGCGGCGGCGGATCGGCGGTGGGGAGTGTTTTCGGGGCGGGCGGGGCGGCGCACCGCCGGCCGCAGGCGGCGGGGGGCTGCTGTTTGGCCGGTGGTGGCTGGCGGCTCAAGGGGGTGGAGGTTGAAGATGAACCGCGGGCCCTTGATTCGTATCCAACGGCTGCAAAATCGACTAGCCAGAGATGAAAAAGTCAGTCGACCGACGTGTAGGCTCACCTTGCTAGTGCGTTCCGTTTCGACAGCAAAATTCAGTTTCGACAGTTAAGTTCAGTTTCGACAGTTAAGTTCAGAGATGAGCGGTTGATGTATTTTACATCTAGCACTTTGTGGTTATGTATTTTACGTCATGTATTGGAGATGCTATTAGAATTCCACTCAGGTTAACGTTGTTCATTGTCTCTCTTGTCCTGCTTCCGCCTCGGTGTCGTACAACTCACCGGAGCTGCTCCAACGACGAAACCCTCCATCACAGCGGAGCAGTACCTCGGGCTCCATCTCCAGACGCCTAACATCTTCTTCCCCTCCTCCGACAGCAAAGTCAACCGGAGCATCCTCACCGGCCAACCCAATCACACTGAGATCGACATGGCTTCGCCATAGAGGTTGTACACTTGTTGCATCTCTTTTTTACTCTACATGTTATATATATATTGTCCACTGAGCACACGGATTTGTTCCTTTAGTGTCTCCTTGAAAGAAAAAATGTAGGAATTTTAATTTTCACTTGTCCTCCTTTTCAAATTCCTATTCATGAAGCACAAGACTAAGAGATAGTAGCATAATAGCATTATAACCGTACATTTTCTTGTGGTTTGACTTAATCTCACCATGCTTCTTTGCATCCTGTGATCTTCCAATTGTTGTGAATCAACCACCCAGATTGGCAGAAATCTTGTGTTTTTAAATTCTCTGTTTTGCACGTGCATTCCTATCCTATTCCTGTCTATTTCCTATCCCTGCATTGTTGGAATCCTCCAATTCAAACGAGCCCTTACAGAATTACTTCTCTTACAGATAGTTGTCAAAGAAAACCTTGCGTGGTTTGTCCCGCTCCTGCTGCGTCGTCGTCCACCCCAGCTCAGCTGCTCCAACGACAGAAGGGTCCAGCACAGCAGGGATCCGGCCTCCAGACTGTCTTTCGCCGCCTCAGATCTTCTTCCCCGCCGCTGGCAGCCATGAAAACTGCATTACCATCATCAACCGAGCAGATGACCTCGGGGACTACACGGGTCCGCAAGAGAGGTCGCACTCTTTCGTGTCTTCTTACGTTATGCATCGCTTAATATTACATGCTACTTTATCGTCCTGTTCGCCGATTAGACTCTGAGTCAGCTCCAAACTAATGGTCAAACTTGAGTTTTTAAATGGTTGTGGGGTACATATCGAGGCCGCTATCAATAGTAGATATCTACTATCTGGTTAATCTCCGGTGTCTACTATGAGTTTCATGTTGGGTGGGAAACAAACAGTAAAGAAGCCATTATCTGTATTTTTTAATTGAAGCCATTATCTGCCTGCTATTATTGGTTTTGGGTCTATCCACAGGTTGCTACCATCACTCTGGATTTCTGCATGCACTCCTTACATAATCTCACTACGTTTTATTCCTATGCATGACAGTTATTGTAAACAATGGAACTGAACATGTAGGGCAAAAGAGACGAGCCTTGCGTGGCAATAAAATTTCATGCAGACGTCACTCCATGGTAGGCGCAAAGGCAGCCCCCCCCCCCTCCACGCATTTAGGATTGTAATCGAGAGGAAGATATCTGTTCTGAGGGGGATTCAGAAGGAGAAGACAACTCCTATTTACCCCCTGAGGTCTTCGCTCTAACTTGGCATGCTGATGTTGGTTATATCATGCATATGGTGTCTTGCATTGCTTACTTTATACATCAAATATGTCATCTGCTTAGTTTAGACATCCTTTGTGCAAATGCCATCTGTTTGGTTTATTCATCATTTATGTGAATTATGCAACGCCATCTTGTTTAGCCAGGCATCATATATGTGAATTTTGCAATGCCATCCTGCTTAGCCAGTCATCTTATATGTAAATTATATCAGGCCATCCTTTTTTTCGTTACATATTACATTTGTCAACAATGTTAGTACATTCAACTGCTCTTCGTGTGCATCAGCCATTTGACACAATGATGGCAAATTCTGGAGTGAAAACAAGGTCTTCAGAGCAGACTATGCTATCTGACGAAGCGCATATCTCGCTGGTTACGGATAGCACCTCAGAGGAGGATTCAAAGACAGATGACCAGTCCTATCCCCCCCCCGAGGTGTATGCTCTAACTTGGCAGGGTTATGTTGCTCATATCGTGCGTATGGTGTCTCGCATTGCTATGTCATTTGATTAGTTTAGACATGCTTTGTGTGAATGCCACCTATTCAGTGTCTAATTACCATATATGTGAATTATGCATTGCCATCTTGTTGCAAGACATTATATATGTGAATTATACAATGCTATCTTGTTGCAAAGGCATTATATATGTGAATTATGCAATGCCATGCTGTTTAGCCAATCATCATGTATGTGAATTATATCATGCTATCATTTTTTTGTATTACGTGTTCCATTTGTCGACAACGTTTGTATATTCAACTACTATTCCTGTGCATCAGCCATTTGAAGCGGTGATGGAAGTATCTGGAGTGAAAACAAGGTATTCAGAGCAGACAATGCTACCTGCTGAAGCAGACATCTTGCTGGTTACAGAGAGCTCCTCAGAGGAGGATTCAGAGACTGATGACCAGTCCTATTTCCCCCCTGAGGTCTATGCTCAAACTTGGCAGGGTTATATTACCCATGTCATGCATGTTGTCTTGCATTGCTTAGTTTTTACATCATATATGGATTGCCATCTGCTTACTTGCTTACTATATAAATCATATATTTGAATTATATCATGCCATCATGTTTACATAGTACATACACATCATCTATCTGAATTATGGCATGGCAACCCATTTAATAAAGACATCATATAGTTATATCATCTCATCATGTTTAGTGTTTACTGTCATCATATTTTGAATTATGGCATTCTATCCGTGAATGTATGTGAATTATGGCATGTCAACCTATTTAATAAACACATTATATAGTTATGTCATGTCATCCTGTTTACATAGTCTCATATTTTGAACTATGTCTTTCCATCTTTTTTAGTTAGCCATCATAATGTGAAATTGTGTCATGCTATCCTGTTTAGTTAGCCATCATATATGTGAAATTGTGTCATGCTATCCTGTTTGGTTAAACAACATAAATATGAATTATTTCATGCCCTCTTTTATTCCCCACTATCCATTGCATCTGTCTATCATACAATGTCTATACTTTCAATTACTTTTCTTGTTTATCAGCCATTTGAATTGGAGAGCGTGATGGCAGTATCTAAGGGAGTAACAACACGGTCTTTAGAAAGGATAGTGCTACCAGTTGATGCAGATAGAACCACGGTTGTACTTGCCCAAGGACCAGATCCACCACACATAACCCAGACTCTCGCAGATTGTACCCCTACCCAGTTGGACAGAGAACCAGCTACACCCCTTCTAACCCCAACCCCGGCAGATAGTAACCCAGTTCCAGTTGACACAGCACCGTCTCCACCACAGAGCACCCAAACACGAGCAGTTAGTAAGGGAACAGCAGTGCCCAAAGCACGAGGACCACCACTCCGAATCCCAACTCAACGCTTACAGGAGAAGAAGATTTGTTCTCAGGTCAGGTTCTGTAGCTATGGTTCATACTCCTTTGCTCTTGCATTACTGTATTTACTCATACCAACTATTTTCAAATTTGAAGGATGGAATTGAAACTCCAATGGCGCAACAGGTATGTTTTAAACCTGTTTCTTTAACTGGTTTGCTGTTGTAACCTGCTCTATGTTGATTTCAGTTTCAATTGAATAAACAGTATGTTCTCATGTCATGCACATTACAAGTGTTGTTATTGCTCTATAGTTACCCACACTTATATTCTGTCTATTCTGCTTTGTCTTGAACAAATATTATTTGAATTGTGTCTCTATCTTGATTTGGCAACAAAACTAGAATGATATAGACCATAAAGTGACCATGGTACATAGATGTATATGTTTGTTTCATGCTGTTATCCTGTCCACTTTACTACTGAACGCATTTACCAAAATGAGTTTCATATACAACATGGTAAACATGTGATGTGTCTGCTTGTTTCTCTTTTAGAATGCGGACAAAATATTGGAGAACAGTACCGCGTTGTCCAATGGTAAAGGAAGTAATGCAGATAAGGTTCAAGATAGTGAGACATCCCTGTTGGTCTCCAAGAAAGCTGATAAAAACTATCTTGACGACAGTGAGGGAACCTAAAAGTCCTGTCTTGATGTAGTGTTCGAGTTACTGGCCACTACTGCTAGCACAAGCTCTTTGAACTCGCTGCCTGAATCAGTTCGTCTTCTTGAGTCTCAACTTCAAGTTGAAAGACATCGATCAGATGTGCTGCGACAGGAAGCTAAAGGACCGAGGAAGTCCCTGCAGAATTCAGATGCATATTTTCTGGTGCAACAGCAAGCGCTGGAGGATTTAAGCGCCAAACAAGAGAAAGTTAATAAGCTTGCTAAGCATCTTGCCAGCATTATGGGTACCCAGGATATTGTTTCTTGAGATCTTCTGAAGTGGTTTCAGTTCTGGATTTGTTTTGCTGCGGCGTTTATTTGCGCTGGTCGCCAACTTTGACAACCAGTGTATATGATATGCTGCTTTGTTCCCTATATTTGCACTGGTGGCGAACTTTGATGCCCAGTGGATGTAATATGTGTAATAGCCGTGATAGCCTAGCATTAGTTGCTTGTTTGTTTATTTCCTTGTTGTCATCTTTATTTGTTTGCTTGTAGTCATTGCAGTTCTTTTTCTGCGGTTAGCTAGTGGCTGCAATAACCTATTTTTTAAAACTAGGCCACAATAACCATGGGCTAATATTTACTGTAGTGACACTGGGCCTCCTACTGGCCGTAGAAACAGTGGGCCTTCTATGGGCCGTAGAAACAATGGGCCTTCTACAGGCCGTAGAAACAATGGGCCTTCTGCGGGCCGTATCATCAATGGGCCTTATACGGGCCGTATGATCGATTGGCCAAACATGGGCCAAACAGACCGCATTATGGCCGTAAATGGGCTAGAGTTGGAATCGTTCGTTCATGGGCCGACCATAACGGGCCATCGTTAATAGGCCGTATTTGGTGATGCTATGAAAATGGCCCAACAGACTAACGGTCCACAAACGGGCCGACTGTAACGACGGGCTGAATTTGGCCCACAAGTAGAAAATGACAGTAACGGGCCGTAAGTAACCGAATGCTGCAAATGAGCCCAAGAATAAATGGGCCCTTAGAAGGCCGAAAGTTAAGTTGGGCTGGAAACGGCCCAACGGAATAACGGGCCGTTAATGGGTATAAAGTGATACACTGTTCATTACGGGCCAGTTTCACCACGGTCCATTAATGGGTGTAAAGTAATACACTGTTCATTACGGGCCAGTTTCAGCACGGGCCGCTAATGGGCCAAGAGTTACAAAGGGCCTCATATGGGTCGAAAGACGTCATGGGCTATACATGGGCCAGAAGTGAAAATGGGCTGGAATCATATTGGATGGCCCAGATGACGCTACTGGGCCTAATTCGGATAGGGCGTAACGGGCCTTGGGTTAGCGGGCTGTAAATGGGCTATATGCGAACAGGCCGTTAACAGGCTTTCCATGGGCCGGCCCGCCAGCTTTTGACCAAGTCAAACGGGCCACCTTTTTCACAGGAATGGGCCACTATTGGGCCGTGCCACGTTCGACGTATCATAGGCGCCTTCTGTCCAGTGAGTGGATGACATCTGTCCCAACGATGAGCCGACACGTGTTTCCTCTAGCCAATGATGATTTTACACGTGGAAAATCCCCATTGGTCGGGGCTGTTAACGGGTTATCGGATCCAAAACCCGACCTGATAGCTTAACGGCGTTCCGTTACGGTGGATGCCACTTGTCGGTCACCCTTGACGAAAGCACTTCTGTGACGCGCGATTTATCGTCATGGAAGTGGACACTTCCGTGATGATAATTTTGGTAATGTCATGGAACACTTCTACGACAGCACAGGTATGACTATCTTGATTCTGTCATAAATTTGTCATGGATGTACATGCATGACAAAAAACGCGACCTACTGTGACAAACACGTATCATCACGGAAGTGTATTTTTTTGTAGTGCACCCTTCCAAGTGCCAGATACAACCCGGTGATCGCTCTCTAACAGGGCGACAAGGAGAGGATCGCCGGGTAGGATTATGCTGTACGATGCTACTTGGTGAACTTACCATCTACTCTCTTCTACATGCTGCAAGATGGAGGCTCCCAGAAGTGTAGTCTTCGATAGGATTAGCTATCCCCCTCTTATTCTGGCATTCTGCAGTTCAGTCCACCGATATGGCCCCTTTACACATATACCCATGCATATGTAGTGTAGATCCTTGCTTGCGAGTACTTTGGATGAGTACTCACGGTTGCTTTGCTCCCCCTTCCCCCCCTTCCTTTCTTCCTGGTTGCCGCAACCAGATGCTGGAGCCCAGGAGCCAGACGCCACCGTCGACAATGACTCCTACTACACCGGAGGTGCCTACTACTACGTACAGGCCGCTGACGACGACCAGGAGTAGTTTAGGAGGATCCCGGGCAGGAGGCCTGCGCCTCTTTCGATCTGTATCCCAGTTTATGCTAGCCTTCTTAAGGCAAACTTGTTTACTTATGTCTGTACTCCGATATTGTTGCTTCCGCTAACTCGTCTATGATCGAGCACTTGTATTCGAGCCCTCGAGGCCCCTGGCTTGTATTATGATGCTTGTATGACTTATTTATGTTTTAGAGTTGTGTTGTGATATCTTCCCGTGAGTCCCTGATTTTGATCGTACATGTTTGCGTGCATGATTAGTGTACGATCGAATCGGGGGCGTCGCAAGTTGGTATCAGAGCCGACTGCCTGTAGGAATCCCCCTTCCACACTCCTTGGCCGAAGTCGAGTCTAGAGATTGCAAAAACTTTTACTAACATGGCTGTGTGTCTTACGGGCCCACGCCGCCGTTGGGTGGTACTAGGATCTTTTACTCCTCGATCTTTACTCTAGGACTCTGAACTCTCTTCTACTCGGGTCAAACGAATTTACTAACTCTAACACTAGGATCCCGTGACCACATTCACCCCAAAGTCGGATAAGCCATAGTTATTCCTTCGAATAGTATTTTGAACAATACCCACACTGTCATTTGACTCCTTTGAAACATCTTTGCTTTCAGATGGAACCCACGAGGCAGGTCGTGCGCCACACGACGGCCATTGGTGCCTCGGGATCACCTGTTGTGCTAGCTGAGATGATGACCTATCTGGGTTATCGCTGGCACCCTGAGTACACCGTCTACGAGGAGTACCAGGACTTTAACCAGGAGCAGTACCATGCCATCGTCCACATCTACTCTCGGGAGTATGACTCCACTACTGTGCTACACACTGCTCATGGTGATGGGGTGACCATCGATATGGCAGTTCACGATGCTGCTTATGCTGCTCTGACACGTCTTCATGGAGAGTATCGGGAGTTGGACACCTCCCCTTTCAGGCACATTGCTATCGCATCTGATGTTGGTGCGGAGGGATACTACACTGCTGCCTACTCCACCATCACCCGAGAGCCCTTCTACCATCAGAACCTGGTTCTGCATGCTGATGGGCTGGATCGAGTTAACCAAGCTCTTCGCCACGAGTCGTACACCACCCGTCAGCACCTTTACCGTGCTCTGACGCTGTTGCACCCCTTAGTCCGATCTGGTGGGTTGTCGCGATCTGCGGTCTACCCAGCCAGGACCGCGATGCCCCAGGGTGTCGGCTGGCCAGATGTGGGAGGCTACTCTCCCGCACTTGGTCCTCTTCTGCCACCTAAGCGTCGGGTTCTGCACCAGAGTATCCGCGGACCCCAGGTTGCTGACGTGGAGTTCCCGATGCGACACTACCAGCTTTCAGGCTACACCTACCTCCACAGTTCCTCCTGGGACTGATGTAGTCTTGCTTGTTAGTGTTAGATGCATTCGCCGCGAGCCTGCGTGCCGCCTATGATGTCTTTAGTCTATGTACTAAACTCTGTGTACCGAACTCTATGCATGATCCCTTTTGTAAGATATGCTGACTACTATGTAGTATCTATCGTGCTCCTTTCATTATGCATGTTTCATCATGAATGATTCTTGTCCTTGCAAATTTCTCAATGCTGAACTACCCCTGTTAAATTTTAGCAGGATGGTTAGACCAGGTGGTCGTGGTCGTGGTGACCATGCCCCACCACCACCTGAGTACATGGCTGGTATGATCCAACAGTTCGTGCTGAATCGACAGTTCATGGAAAATTTGATGGCTCAGTTCCCTCGCCCCAATATGAACCAGCAGCTAGCCCAAGTGACTCTACAGGATTTCATGCGCCTCAACCCAACTGTGTACCGTAGCTCAACTCAGCCTCTGGATGCTGATGACTGGCTCCGTGACATCACCTATGAGATGGAGTCTGCTGATGTAGCCCCTGCCAGCTATGTCACCTTTGCTTCCTTCTTCCTAAAGGGACCCGCAGCTCAATGGTGGGACAGCCACAGGCGTACTCTGCCAGCTGGAACAATCATCACCTGGTCAGACTTCCAAGCTGCTTTTCGTGCCCGCTTCATTCCTCAAGGAGTCATGGACCGGAAGAAGCGTGAGTTCCGCAACCTCACCCAAGGCAACAAAACTGTTGAAGCTTATCAGCGGGAGTTTCTGTACTTGTCCCGCTATGCTGAAGAGGACATTGCAACTGATGCACGCAGACAGGAGAAGTTCCGTGATGGCCTTCAAGCTGACATCAAGCTCGCACTTCTAGTGCATGACTTTGCTGATTTCGCCACCTTGGTGGACAAGGCTATCAATGTCGAGACTGGTCTGCAGGAACACCAAAGCTCTCATAGGCGCAACCGTGACACGGGCTCATCTTCGGGCCAGCCCTCACAGAAGCATAGGATATGGATTCCCAACAGCATGTATCAGCCAACTGCACATGCTCCAAGACAGTCCTATGCTGCACCTCGTCTGCCTCCTCCACCACCTAGGCAGCCAAGGCTTCCAGCACCACCACCCCGAGCTCCTGCTCCCGCTCCCAATAATGGTCTGTGCTTCAGGTGTGGTCAACCAGGGCACCGTGCTAGGGAATGCAACCAGAACCAGAATCAACTGGCCCTTCCAGCAACTGGCCATGGAAGCAACCAGCCCCGCAACAACAATGCCAAGTATTATGGTTATGTTCATGCCAACCACGTTGATCTGAACGAAGCTTAAGACCAGCCTGCTACTGTGATGGGTACACTCCTTGTAAATTCAGTACCAGCATCCGTTTTATTTGATACAGGTGCATCGCATTCATTCATGTCAGAAGATTTTGCATACAAGCACGACGTTAAATGTGAGGAGATGAACACTTCGGTAGTGGTAAAAACACCCGTGGGACAATGTCAAACCTCCATGGTTGGCATCGACGTCCCCATGGAAATCAAAGGGCTGGAATTCTATGCCTCGCCCATTATCCTGAAGTCGTCTAACATCGACCTCATTTTGGGGATGGATTGGTTGAAAGTGCATACTGCTTCTATAGTTTGCGCCACTAAGACCGTCCATCTGCTACACCCTTCAGATGAAATAGTTACTTACCAAGCTCATCTGGTGCAAAATGCCGAGGCACGGCTTTATGCCTTGAATGCATTGAACGCTGCACCCCTCGAGGGCATTGAAAACATTCCTGTCGTTCGCGAATTCCAAGACGTCTTTCCTGAAGAACTTCCAGGGATTCCCCCTGCTAGAGCTGTCGAATTCATCATCGACTTGAAATCAGGCACCACTCCTATAGCCAAACGACCCTACAAGATGCCGCCGCATGAACTCATTGAGCTTAAGGAGGAAATCGACAAATCTCTTCGCAGTGGTTTCATTCGCCCAAGTTGCTCTCCTTGGGGAGCACCTTCTCTCTTTGTCAAGAAGAAGGATGGGACAAACCGATTAGTTCAAGACTACCGTCCTATAAACCAAGCTACCATTCAGAACAAATATCCCCTTCCTCGGATCAATGATCTGTACGATCAACTGGCTGGTTCGTCGGTATTCTCTAAACTCGACTTGAGGTTGGGTTACCACCAGATCCGTGTTCGTGAAGAGGATATCCCAAAGACCGCATTTGTGACTCGCTATGGTTCATATGAGTACACCGTCATGTCTTTCGGCTTAACCAATGCTCCAGCCACTTTCTCTCATCTGATGAACTATGTATTCATGGATTACCTCGACAAGTTCGTCGTGGTTTATCTGGATGATATCCTGGTATATTCCAAGAATGAAGAAGAACATGCTGAACATCTTCGTCTTGTTCTGGAAAAGCTTAGAGAGCATCAACTCTATGCCAAGTTCTCTAAGTGTGAATTCTGGCTTCTCGAAGTAACCTATCTTGGGCATGTCATCTCTAAGGATGGTATTGCCGTCAACCCTGAATGAGTCCAGGCTATTCTTGATTGGACTCCTCCCAAGAACGTTAAGCAAGTCAGAAGTTTTCTCGGGCTTGCCAGCTATTGTCATTGATTCGTCGAGAACTTCTCCAAGATCGCCAGGCCTCTGACTAACCTGTTGCATAAGGGCGTCAAGTTCCAATGGACAGACAAATGTCAGGAAAGTTTCCAGGCACTCAAAGACAAGTTGACTTCTGCCCCAATGCTAGCTCCACCTGATACTAAGAAGGACTTCGTCATTTACTGCGACACTTCCCGTCAAGGATTAGGTTGTGTCCTACTACAAGACTGCAAAGTGATTTCTTATGCCTCTCGGCAATTGCGCCCTCACGAAGAGAACTACCTAGTTCACGATCTTGAGCTTGCTGCTGTCATTCATGCGCTAAAACCATGGCGACATTACCTTCTCGGTAATCGTTGCGAGATCTTCACCGACCACCAAAGTCTGAAGTATCTGTTTACTCAGCTAGACTTGAACCTCCGTCAGCAGAGATGGATGGAGATTGTTGCAGACTTTGACTTCGGTATTTCCTATACACCAGGCAAGGCTAATGTAATGGTTGATGCCTTGAGCTGCAAGTCTTACTGCAACCACCTCCAGGTTCACAAAGTTCAGCCCTCGCTTCTTTAAGAATTTAGAAAGTTGAACCTCCATATTGTTCCTCCTGGTGCACTCGCTCCCCACCCCTAAGGATTTTCGCAAGATGAACCTCCGTGTTGTTACCCAGGGTTCCCTCAATACCCTGGCTGTCGAACCAGATCTCTTGGACTCCATCAAGAGGATTCAGAAGTATGACTCTCAAGTTGAGAAGATTAAACGCTACCTCGCAGAAGGAAAACCCTCATTCTTCACTATTACTGATGATGGCACTTTGTACTTCAAAGGCCGCCTAGTAGTGCCATGTTCAGAGAAAAACCTGGATATGACACAGGAGGTTATGAAAGAAGCTCATGATACGCCTTTGTCTATTCATCCCGGTAGTACAAAGATGTATCAAGACATTCGTCAGAGATTTTGGTGGTCTAATATGAAGCAAGACATTGCTCGTTATGTTGCTGAGTGTGACGTTTGCCGTCGTATCAAAGCAGAACATCAAAGGCCTGCTGGAACTCTGCAACCTATCTCTATTCCTGAATGGAAATGGGACCATGTCGAGATGGACTTCGTCACTGGATTTCCCAAATCACAGAAAGGTAATGATGCAATTCTAGTCGTCATTGACCGGCTTCCTAAGGTTGCACATTTTCTGGCAGTCAAAGAAACAATCACTGCTAGTCAGCTGGCAACGTTCTATATGTCCAGGATTGTTTCACTCCACGGTATTCCATTGGTTATCAGCTCAGACCGTGGCAGCTTATTCACTTCAAGATTCTAGGCAAGTTTCCAAGAAGCTATGGGAACTCATCTGTCATTCAGTACTGCTTTCATCCTCAGTCGCAAGGGCAAGTGGAACGTGTCAACCAAGTTCTCGAAGACATGCTTCGAGCTTGTGTTATTTCCTTCGGCAAGAAATGGGAGGAATATCTCTCGTATGCTGAGTTCTCTTATAATAATAGCTATCAAGCTAGTCTGAAGATGGCCCCCTTCAAAGTGTTATATGGACGAAAGTGTCGAACCCCTCTGAACTGGTCAGAAACTGGGGAACGTCCACTCTTTGGTCCGGATATCATCCAACATGCCGAAGAACAAGTCCGCATTATTCGTGAGAATCTCAAGACTGCTCAGTCATGTCAGAAGAGTCAGTATGACCGTCATCATAAAGACATGGTCTATCAACTTGGCAAAAAGGCCTATCTTCGAGTTACACCAATGAAGGGTGCTCACCGCTTCGGGATCAAGGGCAAGCTAGCTCCTCGCTATATTGGCCCATTCACTATTCTGGAAAGGCGTGGAAAAGTGGCATATCAACGGATCTCCTGCCGAACCTTTCTCAGGTTCACGATGTGTTCCACATGTCACAGCTCCGTCGCTGCTTCAAGGACCCAATCCGAGCAGTGGATCATGAAGTGCTCGCATTGCAACAGGACCTCTCCTATAAAGAGCATCCAGTCCGCATTCTCGACCAAGCTGAACGCCGCACACGTCAGAAGGCACTCAAGTTCCTCAAGGTCCAGTGGTCGCACCATTCTGAAGATGAGGCCACTTGGGAACGCGAGGATCGCCTGCGTGATGAATACCCCGCACTGTTTCCTTCTACCTCCTAAATCTCGGGACGAGATTTCTTGTAGTGGGGGAGATTTGTAATGCCCGGATAATTAAGCGACAGTAAAACTCTGCTAATTATGCCATGTCACCTCCATTACTGTTGCTAATCTTTCGTTAGTTCAAAACCAATTCAAAAATCAATTCAAAATATGGCAAATGACAAAAGTTTTCAAACCTTGAAACAAAAATGTTCGGTGGGTGCCAAATATTGCACTGGTAATTATTGTGGAGAAAACAAATTTTTTAGAAAGTGCCTAAATATTTAAAATGAAATAAAACAGAAAAGAAAATAAATAAAAAGAAAAGGTGAAAATAAAACAAAAGGAAAAGACCCCCCCCCTTGAAAGTGCAACTATCCCTGGGTGGTTTTGGTAATTCCTAACAACATATAGCTCATTGAGCTAATGCTATTTCAAGATAAATATTTCAGGAAAGCTCAATGATTGGCATGGCATGGATTAGAAAATGGACCCCTCAAAATTCTAAGGACAAAAGATTGGCTCAATCTCAAAGCACAAGACTCCACATTTTCATTTTAGTGATCCAAGATCACATTGAGTCCATAGGAAAAGCCAATACTATCAAGAGGGGGTGAGGTGTTGCTTAATGAGTTTCTTGCTCAAAGTGCTTAGTGATATGCTCCAAACCCTCAACTACTTTCTCACATCCACATATGTCCCAAACCAAAATTCAAACTCGGCCCCACCGAAACTTTCTATCTGGCGCCACCGAGTTCTCTTGACATAGCCACTGCCAGAAACCCTAGTCTTTTCGGTCTCACCGATAGGGATCTCGGTCTCACCGAGATGGGATTGTAATCTCTCTGTTTCCCTTCGTAATATTTTGGTCAAACCGAGATGAGCGATCGGTCCCACCAAGATTGCAATGCAAACTCTCTGTTTCCCTTTCGTAACGTTTCGGTCCAACTGAAATGAGCGAATCGGTCCCACCGAGTTTGCCTGACCAACTCTCTGTTAGTCTATTACAAAAATCGGTCTCACCGAGTTTGTGTAATCGGTCTCACCGAGATTACGTTATGCCCTAACCCTAACGAAACAGGTCCCACCGAGTTGACGTGTCGGTCCCACCGAAAATCCTAACGTTCACATTTTGAACTAAATCTGTCCGACCGAGTTTCATGATTCGGTCCCACCGAGTTTGGTGATTTGTGTGTAACGGTTAGATTTTGTGTGGAGGCTATAAATACCCCTCCATCCACTCTTCATTCGTGGAGAGAGCCATCAGAACATGCCTACACTTCCAACATACATTTTCTGAGAGAGAACCACCTACACTTGTGTTGAGGTCAAGATATTCCATTCCAACCACATAAATCTTCATCTATAGCCCTCCCCAAGTTGCTTTCCACTCAAATCTTCTTTCTACCAAATCCAATCCTGTGAGAGAGAGTGGAGTGTTGGGGAGACTATCATTTGAAGCACAAGAGCAAGGAGTTCATCATCAACACACCATTTGTTACCTCTTCGAGAGTGGTGTCTCCTAGATTGGCTAGGTGTCACTTGGGAGCCTCCGTCAAGATTGTGGAGTTGAACCAAGGAGTTTGTAAGGGCTAGAAGATCGCCTACTTCATGAAGATCTACCCGAGTGAGGCAAGTCCTTCGTGGGCGACGGTCATGGTGGGATAGACAAGGTTGCTTCTTCGTGGACCTTCGTGGGTGGAGCCCTCCGTGGACTCGCGCAATCGTTACCCTTCGTGGGTTGAAGTCTCCATCAACGTGGATGTACGATAGCACCACCTATCGGAACCACGGATAAAAAATCTCCGTGTCAACATTGCGTTTGCTCCCTCAAACTCCTCCCTTTACCTTTATATGCAATTGTTTTACATTCCGCTGCTATACTCATAGAATTGCATGTGTAGGTTGATTGCTTGACTTGTGCAAAGTTGCTAAAATCTGCTAAGAACTAAAATTGGGAAAAGGCTAGATTTTTATTTGGTCAAAGTAGTCTAATCCCCCCCCCTTCTAGACATACTTTCGATCCTACAAGTGGTATCAGATCTTTGGTCTCCATTTGCTTTGATTTCCATAGCTTTTGGTAGTCATAGCCTTGGTTTCACAACCTAGGAGAGTATGGAGTCTAGCAAGGGAAATTACCACTGTAGAGGTCCTTACTTTGATGGTACAAATTTTGCTAGTTGGAAGCATAAGATGAAAATGCATATTCTTGGAAATAACCCCGTTGTTTGGGCTATTGTGTGTATTGGCCTGCAAGGTGAATTCTTCGATGGGAGAGAACCAAACCGTGAAGCTACCGCGGAAGAGTTGAAGATGCTACAATACAATGCTCAAGCTTGTGATATTCTCTTCAACGGATTGTGCCCCGAAGAATTCAACAAAATCAGCCATCTTGAGAATGCAAAGGAAATTTGGGATACTTTGATTTATATGCACGAGGGTACCGATTCCGTCAAGGAATCCAAATTGGATGTGCTTCAAAGTCAACTTGATAAGTTCAAAATGAAGGATGGTGAAGGCATCGCTGAAATTTACTCTAGGCTTGCTCTCATCACAAATGAGATCGCCGGCTTAGGAAGTGAAGAGATGACCGATAGATTCATCATCAAGAAGATCCTAAGAGCCTTGGATGGAAAATATGATACCGTGTGCACATTGATTCAAATGATGCCCAATTACAAAGATCTCAAGCCAACGGAAGTTATTGGAAGAATTGTTGCTCATGAGATGTCACTCAAGGATAAGGAAGAGCTTCACAACAAGTCAAGTGGTGCTTACAAAGCCTCGTGTGATGCTCCCACATCATCAAGTGAGAAGCAAACCTTCAATGAAGAATTGAGTCTAATGGTGAAAAACTTCAACAAATTCTACAAGAGTAGAAGCAAGGAAAGAAGTTCCAAGTCAAGGTCCTACAATGACAAAAGATCTTCTAGTCGTGAGCATAATTGCTACAATTGTGGAAGACCCGGACACTACTCCAATGAGTGTATGGCTCCCTACAAAAGAAGAGAAGATTCTCCCAAAAGAAGGAGTAGAAGAGAAGAATCACCATCAAGATAAAGAAGGCGTAGAGATGATCGTTATGAACGGAGACCCTCTCGTAGAAGCAAGGATTCGGAAAGGAAGGACAAGTCATCAAGGAGCTACACAAAAAGAAGACATCAAGCTCATGTTGGTGAATGGATATCCGGCTCCGACTCCGACAATCACTCCGAAAGAAGTTATCACTCGGACTCCGAATATACTCAAGATGAAGGTGTTGCCGGACTAGCGCTTGTGACAACCAACTCCTACGACATATTTGACTCACCAAATGAAGGAATTGGGAGATGCTTCATGGCTAAAGGTCCAAAGGTAACACACCCCGAGTATGTTGATTTCAACAGTGATGAAGATGATTTGCTAGGAGATGATGATTTACTTGTTGACAACTCTAGTTATGAAAACTATGATGAGCTTGCTATTAATCATGATAATCAAGATAAAACGAATGATGATGATAAGAAGGAGATTGAGTGTCTAACTAAAGAACTAAACACTCTTAAGTTAGCTCATGAAACTACCTTGGAAGATCATCGAGAACTTTTAAAGACTCATGAGAAGCTACGCTTTGAAAAGCTCAACCTTGAGCAAGAGCATGAGTTTTTAAAGGCAATCAATGATGATCTTCGCAAGAAAATTTCTTCTTACATTGCCAAGCGTTTACTCTTGTCTACTTACATGCCACAAGTTAAATCTAGCAACAAGAACAAGAAATATTCTTCATCTAGTAGTAACAACAATCATGCTAAATCCAATGATGTTGCTTCTACTAGTTCTCTTGATTCCACTAATGATTCTCTTAGCCAAGTTACACTTGAGCAAGAAAATATCTTATTGAAGGGAATTATATAGAAAGGTGTTTACAAGAGCCTTGCCGGAAGTAAGCAATTTGAGGAAATTGTACGCAAGCAAGGAAGACACCGGAAGAATCAAGGTGTTGGTTTTGAACAAAAGTTCAATGCCAATGGAGTTGAGTGGGAAGAAGATCAATACCCCAAGACGAAGTTTGTTCCTCAACAAGAGAAGTATGATCCTACTTCTTTCAAAGGAACACAAGCTCAAGATGATCTTCCACCACAAGACCACAAGCAAAAAGGCAAGGACAAGCTTCAAGAGGAGATTGATGCATTTGAAGAAGCACCCAAGGCCTTGGTCAAGTGGATTCCCAAGACTACATCAAGTTCTACTTCATCAAATACGACTACAACTCCAAGGATTCCCATCAAGATGGTGTGGATCCCGAAGAAGAAGAACTAGAGAGTTCTTGACGGTGACTCCGCCAACGTACCTCACTCTCATCATTTTGGCAAGGACAAGTGCAAACAACTTTCATATCTTGCACCAGTTCAATGAGTCGCAAACCCTCTTGTTGGTAAGACAAGGGACAAGGTAACCTAATGCTTTCATGGACATCATCTTTTGTACACATCACTCTATGTCTATGGATATCCTTGTTTGTTCCTTGTGGGACTAACCCGTGTAGGTATTGAAAGTGCAACTCACTCCAATGGATTGCTCTGAATGATCTACATCAACATTGAGCATTCACATCTTCAACACCTACATGAAGTCATCATCGACAAAACCCAAGGTTAGTACATCCCTCTTAGGGGGGATATCACATCTAGGGGGAGCATTACTCTAATCAAATGAGCTAAAGCAACTCTAATGATGTGAGCACAACAATGCTTTATGTAAAAGTGGCAACCCCACTTGTGCTTAAACGATGAGTATGACCTATGATCAAATATTCTCATTTGACTCCTAAGTCAATATACTCATATATAGATGACCTAGTCATCGCCAAATTGCTTGATAGATGCTAGAGTGTTTGTGCATGCTTTGTCACATATTTCATTTGTCAGTTTATTGTGTGAGCATGTTGGATGCATATTTTACTCATTCAAGGACATCCATTTGTTGCTTTGTTTGTTTGGATTTTTCTCTTTTGCCAAATGGATGGACAAGAATGCCTAAGAACTCCCTCTAGCTATCTATACTTTTCTCGTCTCAAACTCTATTCATGCTACATCACAAAGTTTGATCAAGTCAGATTCGAACCACTCTGTGTGAGGAGCACTCGGAGTCCCCGATTCGTCATAGACTTAAACTTCCAAAACCTCTTTGTGCATTTCGGTCTGACCGATTCATCCTTTCGGTCCTACCGAGATCACTAAGTTGATCTAGGTTTTCAATCTCGGTGCAACCGATTAGAACCTTTCGGTCACACCGAGTTGCAGTAACTGCCTGCAGTTTTGCATCTCGGTGCCATCGAGTTGTTCCACTCGGTCACACCAATAGTGTCAGGTTAATTATATATACCGACGGGTCAAATTTTGGAAATTTTTTCGAAACCCTTCACCCGCGCGTAACCCGCTCTGCCTCTTCGGGTCTCCGGATCGTCTTCTCGCCGCCAGCGACCTCCCGCCGCTGATCTCCGCCGCCGTCAACGGCAATCTGCCCCGCCGTTGCCGCCGTAGCGAACACTCGCCGCTCTAGGGTAAGTGTTCTATCCCTTGTGCTGTCTCTTTCACTCCGATTCCTAGCACAAGGACAATGCCATGTTTCTTGCCACGATTGAGATTGATCTATCCAGCTAAAACTTCCTTAGGTCTAGATTGATTCGAAAATTTTAGGGTTAGCTCTCCACAGAACTCATCTCGGACCGACCGAACTGTAGAAATCGGTCTCACCGATTCGGCCTTGGCCATTGCACATGCGCTCTTCGGTTTGACCGAAATGTGCAAATCGGTGTGACCGAGTTCAAGATTCTGTGAAACCCTAGCAATCTCGGTGCCACCAAACTGTGACTCGGCCCTACCGAGTTCACTAGTTTAGGTTCCAAGAGTTGCTTCGGTATCACCGAGTTTGTCAATTCGGTAGCTCCGAGATCACTTCTGTAGAGAACTAAAACTAAGCTTTTTGACTCAATTGTTTTGCAAAACCTCTGTACTTTGTGATGCTCATCTTCTCTACCTCATCTATAATCTATTCACAGGGTCTGCTGACAGTTTGCCTGCAAGATGTCTGACCAAAGTGACAGCCGGAACAAGTCTGAACAGCAGGTGCAGATGAGTGAGGGTTCTGATCCCTCTAGCAGCTATGATGAGGGCAGCAGGAGCACACCTAGTAACTTGCCAAAGGCAGCTACCCGGACAAGTAAGAAGAAAACTTCTGATTCAGAGGATGAAGATTATGGCTGTTGAGGATGAAGCCACTTCAAGGAAAAAGGTGCTAAAAGAGGAGTATGGCACAGCTGCTGCAACAAAGCCTGGAATGAAAACAAAGGCTCCAGCAAGAAGAGTTCCAATGTCAAAAGCCAGAGCCTCCACTCAAGAAACAATGGAGTTCACTCTTGAACCCAAAGAAGGAGGTGAAGGCAAGAAGAGGAAAGAAAGGGTCAAGAAGACCATTGCCAGAGTTATTGGGAAGCCCTCCATGATGAGAGATGATGATGAAGAACAGGAGGATGCTGCACCAGCACCCAAAGCTCAGAAGCTCATGGGAGATGAAATCAGATCAGGGGCTGCTCCATCTAAGCCCAAAACTGCTCCCAAGGCTGCTGCTCCAGCTCAGAAGTCTGCTCCAAAGAGAAGCACTAGAAACATTCCAGCTGCAGAAAAGAACAAGGCCCCAGTGCCTCAAGTTGAAGAAGAAGATGATAAAGCCCAAGTGCTAAGGAAGCTGAAGCCCAAGATCCCTGACCACAATGATGCACATCCTGTTGCAGGAAACATGGAAATCAGGAAGGATGCAGGACTGAGGTTATGGAGACAGTCTAATCCATATGTTGTCAGGAGAAGGACTGCTGTTGACTACAGGTTTCACACTAAGGAACATCAAGACTTTTATGAGGCAATTTTGCTTGACAAGAAGCCCATTGTGTGTGACATGAGATGGGTTGACTGGGAGTACATTAAGAAAAATGAAGATCACTATCCAGGAGTATATGACAGCTTCAAAGCATGTGGAGTTGATACATTTGTTGCCCAGAAGCTCACCAAGTGGAATGATGAGCTGATCATGCAGTTTTACTCCACTGCCCACTTCTATCCAGATGGAAAGATAGTTTGGATGTCTAAAGGTACAAGGTACCAATCCACTGTTGAAGAATGGGCTCAGTTGATCAATGCCCCGGAAGAAATTGAGGATGACTTGGATGTTTATGCTGAGAAGAAGAAAGACCACAACACTATGGCACACATGTACAGAGAGATCCCAGATGATGCTTTGGAGAATCACAAGTTTGGATCTGTCCACTTCTTGTTGTCTGGTCTGCCTACCATAAATTGGATCCTAAGGCACACTTTGCTACCCAAGTCAGGTGATCACAAAATGATCAGAGGACATGCTATCAACTTGCTACATTTATTTGATGTGCCTCAAACGTTCAAAGTCATGAGTCTGATTGTGGAGACAATCAAAAGGACAACAGCTGATCAGAAGAGAAGTTGTGGGTATGCCCCACACATTCAGGAGCTCATCAACTCAAAGATGGGCACATGCACATATCTGTTGGATAAGGAGCATCTACCCTTATATCCTGAGTTTGAAGACAACACTGTAGTCATGACTGAGAATGAACCATCATCAGCTCAAGCACATGAGAAGAGAGAGAAGGCAAGGGCAGAGAAAGCTGCAAAGATGCCAACTGCTGAAGAGGCATCTCAATTATTCTTGAAAAACAAGCAAGATCAGTTAGCATATCTGATCCAATCCACCTTGAGGATTGAGAAGGGCTTGGCCACCCTGACTCAAAACCAGGAGAGCTTGGAGAGGATTATAGAGACCAAATTCTATGATCTTGATCTGAAGGTAACTGAGATCCAAACTGCAGTTGAGCAGCTTCAGGAGGAAGCAGAGGAGAAGAAGGGCAAGTCCACTATAGATGCTTTTGCTAGAGTGCCCAGAGGACAAAGATCTGCTGCAGTGCCTGTGACAGATACTCGAGCTACAGCATCAGCACCAGCAGCTACAGCTCCAGTGCCACCTCCAGCAGCCACTCCACCAGCTCCAGCTACATCATCTGAAGCCTTCGTCCTTGGAGTTCTCTCAACACCACCTCCCGAAGATCAAGCCTGAGAGACGTTTAGCATTATGCATTTTTGAACTTTTTGGTAACTTGTTGCCAAAGGGGGAGAAAAATGTATAGATCATAGGCTTCGAGAGATAGTGTTGCTTTTTATCTCTCTTGCTATTTTGGTTGAACTTCTTGATTGTGTTCTTGTGTGAGATACTTTATGTCCTTGTGAGATACTTGTTTGATCCTGTGGTTGATCATATGCTACCCTTAATTCTTGTTGGATGATATTATCTCTTATATTCTTATATGATCATTCACTTGCTTGGTGATGAGTGCATGCTTTTATTTTCTGTCTTTTTGAGCGCTCCACCAAGATGTATGTGACATGAAAGAGTAACCCATGATCCTAATCGATTGTGCATTTGCATTCAAAAGCAAATTTTAAATAATGCACAAATTTAGGGGGAGCTCTTGCTTATCACATACTTCTCAAAGCGACGATGTTTTTCAATCTTATTATCCTTTGTCGAAGCTTTGATCTATATGTTGTCATCAATTACCAAAAGGGGGGGATTGAAAGTGCAACTATCCCTGGGTGGTTTTGGTAATTCCTAACAACATATAGCTCATTAAGCTAATGCTATTTCAAGATAAATATTTCAGGAAAGCTCAATGATTGGCATGGATTAGAAAGTGGACCCCTCAAAATGCTAAGGACAAAAGATTGGCTCAAGCTCAAAAAACAAGACCCTACATTTTCATTTTAGTGATCCAAGATCACATTGAGTCCATAGGAAAAGCCAATACTATCAAGAGGGGGTGAGGTGTTGCTTAATGAGTTTCTTGCTCAAAGTGCTTAGTGATATGCTCCAAAACCCTCAACTACTTTCTCACATCCACATATGTCCCAAACCAAAATTCAAACTCGGCCCCACCGAAACTTTCTATCTGGCGCCACCGAGTTCTCTTGACATAGCCACTGCCAGAAACCCTAGTCTTTTCGGTCTCACCGATAGGGATCTCGGTCTCACCGAGATGGGATTGTAATCTCTCTGTTTCCCTTCATAACGTTTCAGCCAAACCGAGATGAGCGATCGGTCCCACCAATATTGCAATGCAAACTCTCTGTTTCCCTTTCGTAACGTTTTGGTCCAACCGAAATGAGCGAATCAGTCCCACCGAGTTTTCCTGACCAACTCTCTGTTAGTCTATTACCAAAATCGGTCTCACCGAGTTTGTGTAATCGGTCTCACCGATATTACGTTATGCCCTAACCCTAACGAAATCGGTCCCACCGAGTTGACGTGTCAGTCCCACCGAAAATCCTAATGTTCACATTTTGAACTAAATCGGTCCAACCGAGTTTCATGATTTGGTCCCACCGAGTTTGGTGATTTGTGTGTAACGGTTAGATTTTATGTGGAGGCTATAAATACCCCTCCACCCACTCTTCATTCGTGGAGTGAGCCATCAGAACATGCCTACACTTCCAACATACATTTTCTGAGAGAGAACCACCTACACTTGTCTTGAGGTCAAGATATTCCATTCCAACCACATAAATCTTGATCTCTAGCCCTCCCCATGTTGCTTTCCACTCAAATCTTCTTTCTACCAAATCCAATCCTGTGAGAGAGAGTTGAGTGTTGGGGAGACTATCATTTGAAGCACAAGAGCAAGGAGTTCATCATCAACACACCATTTGTTACCTCTTGGAGAGTGGTGTCTCCTAGATTGGCTAGGAGTCACTTGGGAGCCTTCGTCAAGATTGTGGAGTTGAACCAAGGAGTTGTAAGGAATAGGAGATCGCCTACTTCGTGAAGACCTACCCGATTGAGGCAAGTCCTTCGTCGGCGACGGCCATGGTGGGATAGACAAGGTTGCTTCTTCGTGGACCCTTCGTGGGTGGAGCCCTCTGTGGACTCGCGCAACCGTTACCCTTCGTGGGTTGAAGTCTCCATCAACGTGGATGTACGATAGCACCACCTATCGGAACCACGGATAAAAAATCTCCGTGTCAACATTGCATTTGCTCCCTCAAACTCCTCCCTTTACCTTTATATGCAATTGTTTTACATTCCGCTGCTATACTCTTAAAATTGCATGTGTAGGTTGATTGCTTGACTTGTGCAAAGTTGCTAAAATCTGCCAAGAACTAAAATTGGGAAAAGGCTAGATTTTTATTTGGTCAAAGTAGTCTAATCCCTCCCCTTCTAGACATACTTTCGATCCTACACCCCTGGACCAGACGGCCCAGCTCACAGCCAGGCCGGCCCACCTGGCCCATCCGACCGACCCAGCCCGTTCCCCCGGTCGCTCTCTCCCCTTCCATGTTCCCCCGACCAGGGTCGGAACAGGGGCGCATCCCCGCCCGACCGCCTCACCGGCACCGACGCCGGGAGGGGATAAGGCCGCCATGCCCCCGCCTCCTCGATCCCATCTCCCACTCGCCCCCGCTCTCCCTCTCGGTCCCTGCACCTCTCTCTCCCCTCAGATCCACCTCGTTGCCTCTCCTTCCCCTTTGCATCCGAGCGCCACCGCCGCCATGGCTCCGGCCTAGCCACGGCCACCGTGCTCACCTCGCGGCCCCACTATGTCTCCAAGGGCCGCCATCGTCTGCTGCTTCGACTGGTGCACCCCATTGGAGTTCGGAGCCACCGCAACGCCCACGACGCCGTCGTCTTCCTCCTCTGCTCCGACGAGCTTCGCCGCCGCTCTTCACCAACTCCGGCGATGCCCCTGTTGCTACTAAATCCCCAAGGGCCACCGTGTGTGCCACTCGGTGAGCCCCCGCTGCCTCCTCTCTCTCTCTCGCGCGCCCTAGCTAGCTGTCGCCGTAGCACCCGAACTCAGCGCCGCAGAACTCGTCGCCGACGAGTCTCCGGTGACCAAATGGTCACGGGCCAGTGCCGGCGTGATTCCGACGAGTCACCGGCCGTCGCTGAGCTGGCCTGACGCGTGGGCCCCCTTGTGTCGCTGACGGGTGGGCCCCGTTGAATCATTGACTCGGTCAGCGCTCACGTGGCTCCCCTGTGTCTATGACATGTGGGCCCCACGCCATAGACGAATAAAAATAAATAGATAAATAGATAAATTGCTAATTAATTAAAACTTTAATCTCTCACTGACTACTGGGCCCCACCCGCTAATTAACCCATTTAGTTAGTGTAAACCCCCCTGTTAGTGCCCCTGACAATGACATGTGGGTCCCACTGGACCCACCTGTCTAGTTTGACTGGTCAACCGACCAGTTGACCTGTTGACATCACCCTGATGTCATGCTTACGTCATCATTTACTATTCTGGATAATTCGAATCTAAATAAATAATTAAAATCAGAAAATGATTAAAACTTTAGAAAATCATATAAAATAATCCATAACTCGAATGAAAATACTTTGTACATGAAAGTTGCTCAGAACGACGAGACAAATCTGGATACGCAGCTTGTTCGTCCGCCACACATCCCTAACATATCGAACATGCAACTTCCCCCTCCGGTTCATCTGTCCAGAAACGTGAAACACCGGGAATACTTTCCCAGATGTTTCCCCCCTTCGCCGGTATCACCTACTACCACGATTGGGCACCACTAGCAACGCTCATTGTAATGTCATGCATCGTCATGCATGTTTGCTTTTATATTTATTGCTTCTTCCCCCTCTTCTCTCGCTAGACACCGAGACCGACGCCGCTGCTACCCAGTACGACTATGCTCTTGACGACCCCTCCTTCTCGGCTGAGCTTCCAGGCAAGCCCCCCCTGATCACCAGAGATCGCCTATTCTACTCTCTACTGCTTGCATTAGAGTAGTGTAGTATGTTACTGCTTTCCGTTAATCCTATCCTGATGCATAGCCTGTCCTTGCTACTACTGTTGTTACCTTTACCTGCAATCCTACATGCTTAGTATAGGATGCTAGTATTCCATCTGTGGCCCTACATTCTTGTCCGTCTTCCATGCTATACTATCGGGCCGTGATCACTCAGGAGGTGATCACGGGTATATACTTATATACATAATATATGATACCTGTGGTGACTAAAGTCGGGTCGGCTCGTAAGAGTACCCGCGAGTGATTCACGGATAGGGACCGAAAGGACGTTTGTACCGACGGCCCTCTGAGTGAACCTTTGTGGCGGAGCGGCAGGGCAGGTTGAGACCACCTAGGTGAGAGGTGGGCCTGGCCTTGGTCGGCGTTCGCGGTTACTTCAAAATAACACGCTTAACGAGATCTTGGTATTTGATCTGAGTCTGGCCACTGGCCTATACGCACTAACCAACTACGCGGGAACAGTTATGGGCACTCGACGTCGTGGTATCAGCCGAAGCCTTCGTGACGTCAGCGACTGAGCGCCGCGCGCCGGATTAGACTGGAACACCTGCTCTTGTATTAGGGAGGCTAGGTTTGCTTCCGGCCGCGTACGCAACGTGCAGGTGTGCAATGGGCGATGGGCCCAGACCCCTGCGTGCATAGGATTTAGACTGGCGTGCTGACCTCTCTGTTGTGCCTAGGTGGGGCTGCGTCGTGTTGATCTTCCGCGGCCGGGCATGACCCAGAAAAGTGTGTCCGGCCAAATGGGATCGAGCGTGTTGGGTAATGTGGTGCACCCCTGTAGGGAAGTTTATCTATTCGAATAGTCGTGTCCCTCGGTAATAGGACGACCCGGAGTTGTACCTTGACCTTATGACAACTAGAACTGGATACTTAATAAAACACACCCTTCCATGTGCCAGATACAACTCGGTGATCGCTCTCTAACAGGGCGGCGAGGAGAGGATCGCCGGGTAGGATTATGCTATATGATGCTACTTGGTGAACTTACCATCTACTCTCTTCTACATGCTGCAAGATGGAGGCTGCCAGAAGCGTAGTCTTCGATAGGATTAGCTATCCCCCTCTTATTCTGGCATTCTGCAGTTCAGTCCACCGATATGGCCCCTTTACACATATACCCATGCATATGTAGTGTAGATCCTTGCTTGCGAGTACTTTGGATGAGTACTCATGGTTGCTTTGCTCCCCCTTTCCCCCTTTTCCTTTATTCCTAGTTGTCGCAACCAGATGTTGGAGCCCAGGAGCCAGACGCCACCATCGACGACGACTCCTACTACACCGGAGGTGCCTACTACTACGTACAGGCCACTGACGACGACCAAGAGTAGTTTAGGAGGATCCCAGGCAGGAGGCATGTGCCTCTTTCGATCTATATCCCAGTTTGTGCTAGCCTTCTTAAGGCAAACTTGTTTACTTATGTCTGTACTCAGATATTGTTGCTTCCGCTGACTCGTCTACGATCGAGCACTTGTATTCGAGCCCTCTAGGCCCCTGGCTTGTATTATGATGCTTGTATGACTTATTTATGTTTTAGAGTTGTGTTGTGATATCTTCCCATGAGTTCCTGATTTTGATCGTCCACGTTTGCGTGCATGATTAGTGTACGATTGAATCGGGGGCATCGCAAACATCATGTCTTCCTCACCCTCCAACAACGGAGAAGAAGACGCAGGGGTGGTTCAGGAGGATCTAAGGAGAGGGGCAGCTGAAGGGGTTGCTATGGAGGAAGAAGAGGAACATCCTTTTGGGGTTCACTCTCCGGCTCCCGAGAGAGGCACATTGGCTGGCATCTCCACTCATCTGAATCCTCATCAAGCTATGAGATCATCAAATAATCAAGAGAGCCTCGAAGTGCAAGAAGAAATCCCACCAAGAAGGCCTTTACACAGGTTATATTGTAACAATTTTCGTAATTTGATTCACAATTATGGGTTCAAGACTCCTCGTAGGCACATACCGTCCAATTGGGACATATCTCGCCCAAGAGAAAACAGTGCAGGAACAAACCCGTGGGGCCCGGAAAATAAACACATAATGGCTGAGGTGAAGAAAACAGTGAGTTACTTCATCAAGCCCTTTGGGAGATTCAAGGTTTGAAGGATCTACTCATGGTTATATTGGAGAATACTACTTCACCACCACATTCTTCTTCATCACCAAAAGAAAATTGAGTAACCGGTATGGGCACTCCCCTTGGCTTCCGCCAAGCTTGGGGGAGGTGCCCCGGTATCGTATCATCCCCACTATCTTTATTTATTTTAGTTCGATCTTTTGCTTTAGATGAATCAAAGCTTAGTTTGATCCTTTATTTTCGAGAGTTTGCTTAGTGATTTATCCTTGTAATCGTGTGCAGGGATGGAGCCAGGATTGTACCATCGGGGGGGCGAAGACAATGACACAAGATATTTTTCTTCCACTAGGTTAATCCGTTGTTCACTAATTTCTTAACAGAATTAACTAGCTTGTTACAGCGATAATAGGAAAAAGAGATAGCAAATCTGAGTACTAATAGAAAGACAACGACACAAGAGATGTAGGTTCATGAAATTTTACTAGTGACATTTTTTTTTATTCGGAGCTTGCATATAAATTAAATTATGATCCGGCTATTACCTTGATTCTTGGAATCCTCATATTCACCATTTCCTCTAAAAGGACATGCTTGAAACATTAACCGGTGATGCAATCAACAGAGTATTATGTAACAAGAAATTTCGAGTGTCTAAAAATTAAATAATTCTTGCTTACCTCATAGCGTCAATGGAGGTCTTTAGCGTTAGTTAGGATTAGTCTGGTTTGCTTCGCTAGATTGCGTAGTAGCATCATGTTCTCATGGTGAGAGCTTGAACCAATTGGTTTGAAAATTTTATTAATCAATTCGGCTGTCTTTCTCTTCATGTCTACACAAGCGCAAATATATAACTGGAAATTTTATATTTGATAATTAATGCACATAGTTTGTATGATTATACTTCTAATCGGATGTGAAAACAAATTACCTTTTCCCTTTGTGTTGTTGCCGCTCAACCACCGTATGCTCGAGCTGCCGGCTGCCGCAACCGGCGACGTGTCCGTGGATTGGCGCAACGGCACCCGCCTGTCCTGGTGTCTCCTTTCCTTCTCTGCTTCTCGATGGCGGCGGTGCGGCGCGATGGAGAGATCCCATCGGAGTGGATCGCAGCACGGCTTGGAACGAACAGACGTTCAGCGATACTTGTGGGTTCGTGCTGTAATGAACAGGGCCTCCTTCTGTTTCCACCATGGCCTGCTTGGCGTTTTTGTGCTCCATATCTAATGGGATGTACTAGTACATGGGCTGAGAATTCACACTAATTACCATGGCCGAGCGGGATAGGGGGGCGAAGCATGTTACGTACATGTACGCAAGCAGAAATATCAGGGAAAACCTGATCGCTATCGAGGGACGACTCGATCGTTAGGGGGGTCTCTCCCCCCTCGTCCCCCCCTTAATCTGTCCCTGATCGTGTGTGAGATATATAATAAAGTTTAGTTTAAGTTTTTGCTTTCTTTACTTTCTTGTTGCAATAAAAAGAAAGGAAAGAAAATAAATCAAGAAGATCATATGCTAATCTTATGGTAGGTGATGACACCACATAAGGAAAAGTATAAGTAGAAAATTTTATTAGAGATTGACAAACATAACATTAGTCAATGTTGCAACTCATGAAAGAATTAATAAGGGAAAAGAAGATTCACATATAAATATACTATCCTAGAAATCTTTTGTGATTGTGAGCCCCCATCAAAATATTATATTTCAAAATTGTTGACGTTGGACAAGGAAGACAACATAATGATTTATGTTTGTTCATATTCACACAGAAGTCATATTGTTATAGATCCTTTAACATGTGGTGCTTGCCCCCTATCTTTGCTAGCCAAAAATTCTGCACCAAGTAGAGATACTACTTGTGCATCCAAAAACCCTTAAACCCAAATCTTATTTTCAAGAGTCCACCATACCTACCTAGGGATTGAGAAAGATCCCTCAAGTAAGTTGTCATCGGTGCAAAAAGGCAATGAAAATTGCTTCTAAAAGTGTGAGATCATTTAGTGTAAAAGAAAATTGAGCGATGTGATGGTGAAGAATAAAAGCGACAGACTGCATAATAAAGGTTGCCATCACAAGGGGCAATACAACGTGATGTTCTTTTGCACTAAGGGGTTGAGCATACAAACAAATAAGCGCATGGCAAGCTCTGCTTCCCTCTGCAAAGGGCCCATCTTTTACTTTTATGTATTTACTTTTATGCAAAGAGTCAAAGTTTTCTCTCTATTCCTTTTTATTTTTCTCCTTTGGCAAGCATCATGTGGTGAGGAAAGATCTAGGCACATATGTCCAGCTGAATATGGGTAACATGAGTTAATATTGTTGACATCACCTTTGAGGTGAATACGTTAGGAGGCGAAACTATAAGCCCCTATCTTTCTATGTGTCCAGTTGAAACATTTTGCTCATGACTATGCGGTGAGTGTTAGCAATCATAGGAGACTATATGATGGTTGAGTATGTGGACTTGCCTAAAGGCTCCGATACATGACCCTTCCTGAAAAGATGATGAATTGTATTTGCAAAGTTGACGGAGAACATAGTTTGTTGGTTTCTAATAGAGTTTTTGCTTTACACTTTGATAGTGTGATGAATTGTCACTTATTCATGAGAAGTCTACGATAAAAGTTCTATGATAAGAGTCTTATGTCTAAGTTTGTTGCTGTTATAATAATCAACATGATGCTTCTATGTCCGTATTTTATTTTTATCGACACCTCTCTCTCTCTCTAAGCATGTGGACATGTTTTTCGATTTCGGTTTTCGCTTGAGGACAAGCGAGGTCTAAGCTTGGGGGAGTTGATACGTCCATTTTGCATCATGTTTTCCCACTGTTATTTTATGATGTTTTTGTGCATAATAATGCTTTTTGTAGTAATTCTAATGCCTTTTCTCTCATAATACGCAAGGTACACACAAAGAGGGAGAATTCCGATAGCTGGAAATCTGGACCTGCAAAAGCTACGTCAGGCTACCTATTCTACACAACTCCAAACAAGCTGAAACTTTACGGAGAATTTTTATGGAATATATGAAGAATATTGGAGCAAATAAGTACCAGAGGGGGCCCACCAGGTGGGCACAACCCACTGCTACCTCTTGAGCATGCGTTGGTTTTCCCTTGAAGAGGAAAGGGTGATGCAGCAAAGTAGCGTAAGTATTTCCCTCAGTTTTTGAGAACCAAGGTATCAATCCAGTAGGAGACTACACGCAAGTCGCCTAGTACCTACAAAACAGTCAAGAACCTTGCAACCAACGCGATAAAGGGGTTGTAAATCCCTTCACGGCCACTTGCAAAAGTGAGATCTGATAAAGATAATAAGATAAATATTTTTGGTATTTTTGTTGTATAGATTGGAAAGTAAAGATTGCAAAATAAATAGTAAACTAGAATTGTAGATTGGAAACTTATATGATGTAAAGTAGACCCGGGGGCCATAGGTTTCACAAGTGGCTTCTCTCAAGATAGCATATATTACGGTGGGTGAACAAATTACTGCTGAGCAATTGATAGAAAAGCGCATAGTTATGAGAATATCTAGGCATGATCATGAACATAGGCATCACGTCCGTGTCAAGTAGACCGAAACGATTCTGCATCTACTACTATTACTCCACACATCGACCGCTATCCAGCATGCATCTAGAGTATTAAGTTCATAAGAACAGAGCAATGCATTAGGCAAGATGACATGATGTAGAGGGATAAACTCAAGCAATATGATATAAACCCCATATTTTTATCCTCGATGGCAACAATACAATACGTGTCGGTTCCCTTTCTGTCATTGGGATCGAGCACCACAAGATTGAACCCCAATGCTAAGCACTTCTCCCATTGCAAGAAAGATCAATCTAGTAGGCCAAACTAAACCGATAATTCGAAGAGACTTGCAAAGATATCAAATCATGCATATAAGAATTCAGAGAAGAATCAAATATTGTTCATAGATAATCTTGATCATAAACCCACAATTCATCGGATCTCGGCAAACACACCGCAAAAAGTATTACATCGAATAGATCTCCAAGAACATTGAGGAGAACTTTGCATTGAGATCCAAAGAGAGAGAAGAAGCCATCTAGCTAATAACTATGGACCCGAAAGTCTGTGGTAAACTACTCACACATCATCGGAGAGGCTATAGCGTTGATGTAGAAGCCCTCCGTGATCGAATCCCCCTCCGGCAGATCACCGGAAAAGGCCCCAAGATGGGATCTCACGGGTACAAAAGGTTGTGGCGGTGGAAAAGTGGTTTTTGGCTCCCCTGAATGTTTTCAGGGTATAAGAGTATATATAGGCGAAAGAAGTAGGTCGGTGGAGCTACGAGGGGCCCACGAGGGTGGGGGCCGCGCCTACCCCCTCTGGGCGTGCCCTCCTGCCTCGTGGCCGCCTCGTTGCTTCCTTGACTTCCACTCCAAGTCTCCTGGATTGCATTTGTTCCAAAAAAGATCCTCGCGAAGGTTTCATTCCGTTTGGATTCCGTTTGATATTCCTTTTGTGCGAAACACTGAAATAGGCAAAAAAACAGCAATTTGCACTGGGCCTTCGGTTAATAGGTAAGTCCCAAAAATAATATAAAAAGGTATATTAAAGCCCATTAAACATCCAAAATAGATAATATAATAGCATGGAACAATCAAAAATTATAGATACGTTGGAGACGTATCACCCACCTGGGCGCGCCAGGGAGCCCAGGCGCGCCCTGGTGGGTTGTGCTCACCCAGGCCCACCACCGGTGCCCATATTCTGGTATATAGGTATTTTTGAACTAGAAAAAATAAGGAGAAGATTTTCGGGACGGAGCGCCGCCGTCTCGAGGCGGAACTTGGGCAGGAGCACTTTTGCCTTCCGCCGGGGGAACTTCCCTCACGGAGGGGGAAATGATCGTCATCATCATCACCAACAACTCTCCCATCTTAGGGAGGGAAATCTCCATCAACATCTTCAACAGCACCATCTCATCTCAAACCCTAGTTCATCTCTTGTGTTCAATCTTGTTACCGGAACTATAGATTGGTGCTTGTGGGTGACTAGTAGTGTTGATTACATCTTGTAGTTGATTACTATATGGTTTATTTGGTGGAACACTATATGTTCAAATCCATTATGCTATTTAATACCCCTCTGATCTTGAGCATGATTATCATTTGTGAGTAGTTACTTTTGTTCTTGACGGGAGAAATCATGTTGCAAGTAATCATATGAACTTGATGTGTGTTTGATATTTTGATAGTATGTGTGTTGTGATTCTGTTAGTGGTGTCATGTGAACGTTGATTACATGAAACTTCACCATATTTGGGCCTAAGGGAATGCATTGTGGAGTAGTAATTAGATGATGGGTTGCGAGAGTGACAGAAGCTTAAACCCCAGTTTATGCGCTATTCCATAAGGGACCGATTGTATCCAAAAGTTTAATGCTATGGTTAGAATTTATTCTTAATACTTTTCTCGTAGTTGCGGATGCTTGCAAGAAGGTTAATCATAAGTAGGAGGTTTATTCAAGTAAGAACAGCACCTAAGCACCGGTCCACCCACATATCAAATTATCAAAGTAGCGAACACAAATCGAATCAACATGATGAAAGTGACTAGATGAAATTCCCGTGTACCCTCAAGAACGCTTTGCTTACTATAAGAGACCCTTTTGGCCTGTCCTTTTCCTTAAAAGGATTGGACTATCTTGCTGCACTTTTGCTACCATTATCATTACTTGCTCGTTACAAATATCTTGCTATCAAACTACTCTATTACTTAAAATTTCAGCACTTGCAGACATTACCTTGCTGAAAACCACTTGTCATTTCCTTCTGCTCCTCGTTGGGTTCGACACTCTTACTTATCAAAAAGAGCAACAATTGATCCCCTATACTTGTGGGTCATCAACAACATACATCAAAGCTTCAAAAAATAATGTAACAAGAAATTACAATAAAGCTTTGAGAAGCATGTAGCATGAGTAAGTGTAGGATCGTAAGTAGGTCTAGAGTGGGGGTGATTAGACTACTTTACCAAATAAAAACCTATCCTTTTCCCAATTTTAGTTGTAGGAAATTTTTAGCAACGATCATAAGTCAAGGAACACCCTACACATGCAAGTATAGATGGTAGGCAGCGGAAGGTAAAGACTTTGCATATGAACGTAAAGGAGGGGATCGAAGATATCAAACGCAATGAAGAAGCGATGATTTTTGGCATGGTTCCGATAGGCGGTGTGCTACTTGTGAGCTGTATTGGGATTTCCTCAAAGAGGAGAGGAGATGTAGTGCAGTAGAGATAAGTATTTCCCCTAGTTAAGAACTAAGGTTATCAATCCAGTAGGAGAATCACACAAAGCCTCGTGAACAACACCTGCACATACAAATGCAAATACTTGCACCCAACGCAAACAAGAGGGTTGTCAATCCCCTTGGCGGTTATTTGCAAGGATTAAATCTTGTAGTGGTAGATAGATAAATTGCAAAGATAAAATAAAATAAAATAGAAAATTGCAGCAAATCTATTTTTGTGTTTTATATATGATAAAAGTAGACCCCATGGGCCATAGTTTTCACTAGAGGCTTCTCTCTCGAACACATATCATACGGTGGGTAAACAAATTACTGTCGGGCAATTGATAGAAAAGCGCATAGTTGTGACGATATTCAAGGCGATGATCATGTATATAGGCATCACATCCGAGAAAAGTAGACCGACTCTTGCCTACATCTACTACTATTACCCCACCCATCGACCGCTGTCCAGCATGCATCTATGGTATTAAGTTAATAAAAACAGAGTAACACCTTAAGCAAGATGACATGATGTAGACAAAGTAAACTCAACTAATATGAATAAACCCCATCGTTTTATCCTTAATGGCAACACTAAAAATACGTGTCTTGACCCTTTTTGCCACTAGGATACAACACCGCAAGATTGAACCCATCACAAGGCACCTCTCCAACTAAAGATAAATCAATCTAGTTGGTCAAACCAAACAGATAGATCGGAGAGAAATACAAAGCTATGACAATCATGCATAAATAAGTTCAGAGAAGACTCAAATATTTCTCATGAATATTCAGATCATAAACCCACAATTCATCGGATCCCAACAAACACACCCCAAAAGAAGATTATATCGAATAGAACTCCAAGAAGCTCGAGGAGAACATGGTATTGAATATCAAAGAGAGAGAAGAATCATCTAGCTACTAGCTATGGACCCGTAGGTTTGTGGTAAACTACTCATGCATCATCGATAGGGTCGCAAGGTTGATGTGGAATCCCTCCGTGATCGATCCCCCCTGTGGCAGAGTACCAAAAAAGGCCTCCAGATGGGATCGCGGAAGAACAGAGACTCACGGTGACGGAAAAAGTATTTTGGGTGGCTCTCTGACGGTTTCCCAATATTTAAGAATTTATAGAAGTAGAATTAGGTCAGACGGAGCCACATGGGGGCAACAAGGAAATAGTGTGTGCCTAGCCCCCCCCCCCCCATGGTGCGCCCTGTTGCCTTGTTGTCTCCTCGTTTGTCGTCTCGTCTCCTCCTGAAGCTTCCAGGCATTGTTTTGTCCAGAAAAAATCATCAAAGAGTTTCGCAGCGTTTGGAATCCGTTTGGTACAGATTTCTTGGAAAACCAAAAACAAGCAGAAAACAACAATTGGCACTAGGCACTGGGTTAATAGGTTAGTCCCCAAAAATAATATAAAATTGCATATTAAAGCATATAAAATATCCAAGATTGATAATATAATATCATGAAACAAGCAAAAGTTATAGATACGTTGGAGACGTGTCAGGTACGAAGGGAGATGATGTTTAACCAAGTTCGGGCCCTTTCAAATAGGTAAAACCCTACGTCCTGTATTGATTATATTAATGTGATGGAGTACAGAGTACAAGATGATCTACCTCGATATCGTATGATTGTGTTCTAAACCCCAAGGCTGGTAATCGCGTTCCTAAAGACTAAACCCCTCGGCTTATATATGCACCGGTGGTACTAATGAGTGATATTTTTACACTCATTTCACCTTCGTTTAAACCGAGATATTTCATTTAAAAAGAGATATTCGCTCCGATATTGGTACTAATGACTAATGAATGCAAATGATTCCACAAATCCTCTCTTTGATGTGTTTCCACGGGAAATGGGCTAAAAGGAAAGAAATCATGTGTGGAAATGGAATGGAAGGAGAATGGAGGAAGAATGAATCAACCGGAGTCATTGCTGCGAAAAAAGAAAAAAAAACGGTGTTCCATACGGGCGCATGCGCCCGTATGAGTGCCCATTTGGCGTGGATTTCGAGGCAGATCATCCACCTGAAAATCTTTCGTTTAAGGGACCCCGTCGAATTCTCAACAAACAGACGAGCACAGAAGCCAGAACCTCTTCATCATCATCTTCATCCACAAACCCTAGCCGCCGCCATCTCCATATCCATAGCCATCTCCAGCTCCACCATAGTGCTCTCTCATCGCATTCATACTTGTAATCGTGTATCGCACAAGGTAGCCATTGTAAGACATATAGCAATCAATCAATCTGAAGATGTGTTCCTCAATGTTTTCTTCACACGATCTGATCTCCATGTGTGAGTAGTTCTCTAAGGTATGGGTTGAGGCATAAGCCTTGCAACCCAAAGTATTTGTTGAGTGGATCAATGTAAGACTTTGACATAACGTTTCGTATAAGGGACCTTGATGTGTTATATCGGACACCAGTGACAGCAAGGTTCACTAGGGTAACATGGATCACATCCTTGGGGATAAATGAGGTGTAGTCCTTCAACGCCGAAAGCTCTTGTCTGATTTCATTATCTTAATTATTGAGGCAACCCCGCGTGATGGATAGGGCCCGTGGTAGGACAACTAATTCTTAATGCAGGACTCGTGCCGGTCAAGATGTTATTTGGACATATCCCCCACATCGATCCATAACAAGCACATGTCGATGGGTGACTTCCAGCAAAGAATAATATATTATTTGATCCCAACGTAAATACAAGGTTGTAAGCATAAGACTGATGACCCACAAGTATAGGGGATCTATCATAGTCCTTTCGATAAGTAAGAGTGTCGAACCCAACGAGGAGCAGAAGGAAATGACAAATGGTTTTCAGTAAGGTATTCTCTGCAAGCACTGAAATTATCGGTAACAGATAGTTTTGTGATAAGGTAATTTGTAACGGGTAACAAGTAATGAAAGTAAATAAGGTGCAAAAAGATGGCCCAATCCTTTTTGTAGCAAAGGACAAGCCTGGACAAACTCTTATATGAAGGAAAACGCTCCCTAGGACACATGGGAATTATCGTCAAGCTAGTTTTCATCACGCTCATATGATTCGCGTTCGTTACTTTCATAATTTGGTATGTGGGTGGACCGGTGCTTGGGTGCTACCCTTCCTTGGACAAGCATCCCACTTATGATTAACTCCTATTGCAAGCATCCACAACTACAAAAGAAGTATTAAGGTAAACCTAACCATAGCATGAAACATATGGATCCAAATCAGCCCCTTACGAAGCAACTCATAAACTAGGGTTTAAGCTTCTGTCACTCTAGCAACCCATCATCTACTTATTACTTCCCAATGCCTTCCTCTAGGCCCAAACAATGGTGAAGTGTCATGTAGTCGACATTCACATAACACCACTAGAGGAGAGACAACATACATCTCATCAAAATATCGAACGAATACCAAATTCACATGACTACTTATAGCAAGACTTCTCCCATGTCCTCAGGAACAAACGTAACTTCTCACAAATCATATTCATGTTCATAATCAGAGGGGTATTAATATGCATTAAGGATCTGAACATATGATCTTCCACCAAATAAACCAACTAGCACCAATTACAAGGAGTAATCAACACTACTAGCAACCCACAGGTACCAATCTGAGGTTTTGGGACAAAGATTGGATACAAGAGATGAACTAGGGTTTTAGAGGAGATGGTGCTGGTGAAGATGTTGATGGAGATTGGCCCCCTCCCGATGAGAGGATCGTTGGTGATGACGATGGCGATGATTTCCCCCTCCCGGAGGGATCTTTCCCCGGCAGAACAGCTCCGCCGGAGCCCTAGATTGGTTCCGCCAAGGTTCCACCTCGTGGCGGCAGTGTTTCGTCCGAAAAGCTTGCTTATGATTTTTTTTCTAGGGTAAAAGACTTCATATAGCAGAAGATGGGCATCGGAGGCCTGCCAGGGGGCCCACAAGGCAGGGGCGCGCCCAGGGGGTAGGGCGCGCCCCCCACCCTCGTGGCCAGGGTGTGGGCCCCCTCTGGTTGATTCTTTCTCCAGTATTTTTTATTAACTCCAAAACATGTCTCCGTGAAGTTTCAGGACTTTTGGAGTTGTGGAGAATAGGTCTCTAATATTTGCTCCTTTCCAAGCCCAGAATTCCAGCTGCCGGCATTCTCCCTCTTCATGTAAACCTTGTAAAATAAGAGAGAAAAGGCATAAGTATTGTGACATAACGTGTAATAACAGCCCATAATGCAATAAATATCGATATAAAAGCATGATGCAAAATGGACGTATCAACTCCCCCAAGCTTAGGCCTCGCTTGTCCTCAAGCGGAAGACGATATCGAAAAATATGTCCACATGTTTAGAGATAGAGGTGTCGATAAAATAAAATACGGACATGAGGGCATCATGATCATTCTTATAACAGCAACATATATATATTGTCATATGATTTCTTATGCTATAGTAACAATCTATTCACAATGTAAGGTATGAATCGGAAACTTCATTGAGAACCAACAAACTATAATCTCAGTCATTGAAGCAATTGCAATTTATCATAACATTGGAAAGAGTCAATATAAGAGCTTTTCGGCAAGTCCACATACTCAACTATCATTTAGTCTTTCATAATTGCTAACACTCACGCAATACTTATGGGTATGGAGTTTTAATCGGACACAGAGAAAGATAGGGGCTTATAGTGTTGCCTCCCAACCTTCTACCTCAAGGGTAATGTCAACAATAATAGTTCATGCTAACTTACATCCAATTGGATATATATATATATTAGGATCTTTCCAACACAATGTGCTTGCCAAAAGATAAAATGTAAAAAAGAAAGGTGAAGATCACCATGACTCTTGTATAAGGTATAAGACAAGAATAAAAGATAGGCCCTTCGCAGAGGGAAGCAGAGGTTGTCATGTGCTTTTATGGTTGGATGAACAAAATCTTAATGCAAAATAACATCACTTTATATTGCCACTTGTGATATGGACCTTTATTATGCAGTCCGTCGCTTTTATTGCTTCGATATCACAAGATCGTATAAAGCTTATTTTCTCCACACTAATAAATCATACATATTTAGAGAGCAATTTTTATTGCATACAACAATGACAACTTACTTGAAGGATCTTACTCAATCCATAGGTAGGTATGGTGGACTCTCATGGCAAAAACTGGGTTTAAGGATATTTGGAAGCACAAGTAGTATCTCTACTTGGCACAAAGAATTTGGCTAGCATGAGAGGGAAAGGCAAGCTCAACATGTTGGATGATCCATGGCAATATACTTTATTTCAGATATAAGAGAACATAACTCATTGCGTTGTCTTCCTTGTCCAACATCAACTTTTTAGCATGTCATATCTTAATGAGTGCCCACAATCATAAAAGATGTCCAAGATAGTATATTTATATGTGAAAACCTCTCTTTCTTTATTACTTCCTATTATTTGCAACGATGACCAAAACTATGTTTGTCAACTCTCAACAACTTTTATTCATCATACTCTTTATATGTGAAGTCATTACTCTCCATAAGATCAATATGATCTCTTTACTTCTTTTTATTCTTTTATTCCCTCAAGATCATAGCAAGATAATCAAGACGTTGACTCAACACTAATATTTATTATATATAGCTCACGGACTCGATTACATAGAAGGCTCATAAAGCAAAACTCAAAACTAAATCATACTAAAATTTTATTCTACTAGATCAAAATATAACCAAAAGGATCGAACTAAGAAAAACGGTAGATAGGAGTGTGATGGTGATACGATACCGGGCACCTCCCCCAAGCTTGGCAGTTGCCAAGGGGAGTGCCCATACCCGATACTCAGTTTTCCTTCCTCGGAGGTGGTGATGATGGAGTTGTTGATGATGTAGGCTTGTCGTCCCTCTTCCAAGGCATAGGCTCACCATCATAGAAAGATGACCGAGTCTCCGGGATCCTCAAATCTGCAGCCAAACTCATCCTCTTGAATCTATATTCATACTCATAGTTTTGATTTTGCAGGTCATAGATATGGGCTTGGAGGTGCTCGATTTTCTCGTGAAGCTTGAAGATGGCCTACCCAATGTTGTTGGCATCCAGCTTGTGGTTGTTGGTGAACTCCGTGATCATCATGTGGTTGGTGTCGAGTCCGCGTTCCACCATCCCTTGGCACTTGAAAACTTGCTGCTCCATTGCTTCGAGTCTTGTCTCCACGCTTCCGGTCCTCCTGGGTCCCTCAACATCGCGGATGTGCAACACCCCCTCATGCATCTCAATGGTTTGAGGATGTTGCGGCACTTCCGCGAGGTAGGGGTTGATGACCTTCTCGAAGAACTTGTCCTTGGGGGCACTTGGAGACGTCATGGTGATCTAGATCTGTCAGAAAAACAGCTTGAAACAAAAACAGAGGATATTTGCGTGGTACGGTGGTCAAAACCTTCGGGATATTATATAATGAATTTTTACCGACTAAAAGAAGTACCGTGCAAGAAAACGGAGTCCGGAGGGCACACGAGGTGCCCACGAGGCAGGGGGGCGTGCCCAGGAGGGTAGGGCGCGCCCTCCACCCTCGTGGGTGCCTCGTGTCCCTTTCGGACTACTTCTTATTTTCCTATTTTTTTAATATTCCAAAACAGAGAAATATTGCTATTAGAACTGTTTTGGAGTCTGTTTACTTACCGTACCACATACCTATTCCTTTTCGGAGTCTGAAACGTTCTGGAAAGTGTCCCTTATATATTCCTTCGGGGTTACAGTTTCAATAACATTGGTTTCAACATTTATAGGATTACCTCAGATATAATGTTTGATTCTTTGACCGTTCACCACCTTTGGATTTGTGCCTTCGAAGTTGTTGATTTTTATGGCACCGGAACGATAGACCTCCTCGATAAGGTAAGGACCTTCCCATTTAGAGAGGAGTTTTCCTGCAAAAAATCTTAAACGAGATTTGAATAGCAACACATAATCACCTACGTTAAACTCACGCTTTTGTATCCTTTTGTCATGCCATGTTTTAACTTTTTCTTTAAATAGTTTGGCATTCTCATAGGCCTGGGTTCTCCATTCATCAAGCGAGCTTATGTCAAATAACCTCTTCTCACCGGCAAGTTTGAAATCATAATTGAGCTCTTTAATGGCCCAATACGCCTTATGTTCTAGTTCGAGAGGTAAGTGACATGCTTTCCCATAAACCATTTTATACGGAGACATACCCATAGGATTTTTATATGCAGTTCTATAGGCCCATAATGCATCATCAAGTTTCTTAGACCAATTCTTCCTAGATCTATTAACAGTCTTTTGCAAAATTGACTTGATCTCTCTATTACTCAATTCTACTTGACCACTAGACTGCGGGTGATACGGAGATGCAATTCTATGATTAACATCATACTTAGCAAGCATCTTACGAAAAGCGCCATGAATAAAAGTGAACCACCATCAGTCATTAAATATCTAGGGACTTCAAACCTCGGAAAAATAACTTCTTTAAGCATCTTAATAGAGGTGTTATGATCAGCACTACTAGTTGGAATAGCTTCTACCCACTTAGTAACGTAATCAACATCAACTAAAATATGTGTATACCCGTTAGAGGAAGGAAACGGTCCCATATAATCAAAGCCCCAAACATCAAATGGTTCAATAACAAGTGAATAATTCATAGGCATTTCTTGGCGTGTACTAATATTACCAATTCTTTGACATTCATCACAAGACAAGACAAACTTACGGGCATCTTTGAAGAGAGTAGGCCAATAAAAACCGGATTGCAATACCTTATGCGCAGTTCTATCTCCAGTGTGGTGTCCTCCATAAGCTTCGGAGTGACACTTGCGTAGGATCTGTTCCTGTTCATGCTCAGGTACACAACGTCTAATAACACCATCTACTCCTTCTTTATAAAGGTGTGGGTCATCCCAGAAGTAATGTCTTAAAGCATAGAAAAACTTTTTCGTTTGCTGATATGTGAAACTAGGTGTTATAAATTTAGCAACAATGTAATTAGCATAATCAGTACGAGAAGCATTTATGACAGCTAATTGTTCATCAGGAAAGCTATCATCAATAGGTAGTGGGTCATCAAGAACATTCTCTAACCTAGACAAGTTGTCTACAACGGGGTTCTCAGCTCCCTTTCTATCAATAATATGCAAATCAAATTCTTGTAGCAAGAGAACCCATCTAATAAGTCTAGGTTTAGCATCTTTCTTTTTCATAAGGTATTTAATAGCAGCATGATCAATGTGAACAGTTACTTTAGAATCAACAGTATAAGGTCTAAACTTATCACAAGCAAATACAACTGCTAAGAATTCTTTCTCAGTAGTAGCATAATTTCTCTGGGCACTGTCTAGAGTTTTACTAGCATATTGGATAACATTTAATTTCTTATCAACTCTTTGTCCTAGAACAGCACCTACAGCATAATCACTAGCATCACACATCATTTCAAAGGGTAAATTCCAATCAGGTGGCTGAACAATAGGTGCAAAAATCAAGGCTTTCTTAAGTATTTCAAATGCTTCTACACAATCATCATCAAAGACAAAAGGAACATCTTTTTGTAAGAGATTAGTCAGAGGCCTAGAGATTTTTGAGAAGTCTTTAATGAACCTCCTATAAAAAACGGCATGACCAAGGAAACTTATTATACCTTTAGTGTCCTTAGGACACGGCATGTTTTCAATAGCATCAACTTTAGCTTTATCAACTTCAATACCTCTTTCAGAAATTTTATGCCCCAAGACAATACCTTCATTAACCATAAAGTGGCACTTCTCCCAATTCAAGACAAGATTAGTTTCTTCACATCTCTGCAAAAATCGATCAAGGTTGCTTAAGAAATCATCAAAAGAAGTTCCGTAAATGGAGAAATCATCCATGAAAACCTCAACAATCTTTTCACAAAAGTCAGAGAATATAGCAGTCATACATCTTTGAAAGGTAGCAGGTGCATTGCATAAACCAAAAGGCATATGTCTATAAGCAAAAGTACTAAAAGAGCAAGTAAAAGTGGTCTTTTCTTGGTCCTCTTTTGACACAGGTATTTGAGAGAAACCAGAATAACCATCTAGAAAGCAAAAATGTGTATGTTTGGATAATCTTTCTAGCATTTGATCAATAAAAGGTAAAGGGTAATGATCCTGTTTAGTAGCTTTATTTAATTTGTGGAAATCAATTACCATTCTACAACCTGTAATAATTTCTTTGTGGGATCAACTCATCTTTATCATTAGGAACAACAGTAATACCTCCCTTCTTAGGGACACAATGGACAGGACTTACCCACTGACTATCAGCAACGGGATAAATTATACCTGCCTCCAAAAGCTTTAGTATTTCTTTTCTTACCACTTCTTTCATCTTAGGATTTAACCGTCGTTGGTGATCAACAACCGGTTTAGCGTCCTTCTCCAATTTTATTTTGTGTTGACATAGAGTGGGACTAATGCCCTTAAGATCATCAAGAGTATATCCAATAGCAGCACGGTGCTTCTTTAGAGTTTTCAATAATTTCTTTTCTTCATGCTCTGAAAGGTTAGCACTAATAATAATAGGATATATCTTCTTTTCATCAAGATAAGCATACTTAAGAGTATCAGGTAATGGTTTAAGCTCAAACACGGGATCACCCTTGGGTGGAGGGGGATCCCCTAGGATTTCAACAGGCAAGTTGTGTTTCAAAATAGGTCCCTGTTTAAAGAATACTTCATCTATTTCCCTTCTTTCATTCATAAACATATCATTTTCATGGTCGAGAAAATATTGTTCTAAAGGATCATTAGGAGGCACGGCAATAGAAGCAAGACCAATAATTTCATCTTTACTAGGCAATTCTTTATCATGGGGTTGTCTACGAAATTTAGCAAAATTAAACTCATGAGACATATCCCCCAAACCAATAGTAACAACATCCTTTTGCAGTCTATCCTAGCATTAACAGTATTCAAGAAGGGTCTACCAAATATAATGGGACAAAAGTTATCTTGTGGGGAACCAAGAACAAGAAAATCAGCAGGGTATTTAACTTTCCCACACAAGACTTCAACATCTCTAACAATCCCAACTGGTGAAATAGTGTCTCTATTGGCAAGCTTAATTGTAACATCAATTTCCTCTATCTCAGCAGGTGCAATATCATGCATAATTTCTTTGTATAAGGAATGAGGTATTGCACTTGCACTAGCACCCATATCACATAAGCCATGATAGCAATGATCTCCTACTTTAACAGAAATAACAGGCATGCCAACAACAGGTCTATGTTTACCCTTAGTATCGGGTCTAGCAATTCTAGCAGCTTCATCACAGAAGTAAATAACATGCCCATCAATATTATCGGCCAAGAGATATTTAACCATAGCAATACTAGGTTCAACTTTAATTTGCTCACGGGGTGTAGGTGTTCTAGTATTACTCTTACGAACCACAGTTGAAACTTTAGCATGATCCTTTATTCTAATAGGGAAAGGTGGTTTCTCAATATAAGCGGTAGGAACAATAGGATCAACATTATAAGTGATAGTCTTTTCTTCAACTTTAATAGGTGCAACTACTTTTACTTCAATGGGAGGATTATATTTAAACCACTTCTCCTTAGGGAGATCAACATGAGTAGCAAAGGATTCACAGAAAGAAGCTACTATCTCAGAGTCAAGTCCATATTTAGTGCTAAATTCACGGAAAACATCGGTATCCATAAAAGACTTAACACAATCAAACTTAGGTGTTATACCTGACTCCTTACCTTCGTCGAGATCCCAATATTCAGAGTTGCGTTTAATTCTTTCCAATAAATCCCATTTGAATTCAATAGTCTTCATCATAAAAGAGCCAGTACAAGAAGTATCGAGCAGGGAGCGATTGTTGAGAGAAAGCCGAGCATAAAAATTTTGAATAATAATTTCTCTTGAGAGCTCATGATTGGGGCATGAATATAACATTTACTTAAGCCTCCCCCAAGCTTGAGCGATGCTTTATCCTTCGTGAGGCCAAAAATTATATATATATAATTACGATCACGATGAACAAGATGCATAGGATAAAACTTCTGATGAAATTCCAATTTCAATCGGTTGTAGTTCCATGATCCCATATCATCACATAGCCTAAACCATGTCAATGCCTTTCCCTTCAAAGATAAAGGGAAGACCTTCTTCTTGATAACATCCTCGGGCAAACCTGCAAGCTTAAATAATCCACAAACTTCATCCACATAGATTAGGTGCAAATCGGGATGTAATGTTCCATCTCCTGTAAAAGGATTAGCTAGCAGTTTCTCTATCATACCCGAAGGAATTTCAAAGTAAACATTTTCAGTAGGTTCAGTAGGTTGAGGAGCAACTCTTTTCTCTACTGGTCGGGGTGAAGATACCCCGAACAAGCCCCTCAAAGGATTATGTTCCATAGTAACAAGGGACAGTAAATTTCAGCACACTATATGAATTTTTCCTTACCAAATTCCACCTACCAAAGGCGCTTCACTCCCCGGCAACGGCGCCAGAAAAGAGTCTTGATGACCCACAAGTATAGGGCATCTATCGTAGTCCTTTTGATAAGTAAGAGTGTCGAACCCAACGAGGAGCAGAAGGAAATGACAAGCGGTTTTCAGTAAGGTATTCTCTGCAAGCACTGAAATTATCGGTAACAGATAGTTTTGTGATAAGGTAATTTGTAATGGGAAACAAGTAATGAAAGTAAATAAGGTGCAGCAAGATGGCCCAATCCTTTTTGTAGCAAAGGACAAGCCTGGACAAACTCTTATATGAAGGAAAACGCTCCCGAGGACACATGGGAATTATCGTCAAGCTAGTTTTCATCACGCTCGTATGATTCGCGTTCGTTACTTTGATAATTTGGTATGTGGGTGGACCGGTGCTTGGGTGCTGCCCTTCCTTGGACAAGCATCCCATTATGATTAACCCCTATTGCAAGCAGCCGCAACTACAAAAGAAGTATTAAGGTAAACCTAACCATAGCATGAAACATATGGATCCAAATCAGCCCCTTACGAAGCAACTCATAAACTAGGGTTTAAGCTTCTGTCACTCTAGCAACCCATCATCCACTTATTACTTCCCAATGCCTTCCCCTAGGCCCAAACAATGGTGAAGTGTCGTGTAGTCGACGTTCACATAACACCACTAGAGGAGAGACAACATACATCTCACCAAAATATCGAACGAATACCAAATTCACATGACTACTTATAGCAAGACTTCTCCCATGTCCTCAGGAACAAACGTAACTACTCACAAATCATATTCATGTTCATAATCAGAGGGGTATTAATATGCATTAAGGATCTGAACATATGATCTTCCACCAAATAAGCCAACTAGCATCAACTACAAGGAGTAATCAACACTACTAGCAACCCACAGGTACCAATCTGAGGTTTTGGGACAAAGATTGGATACAAGAGATGAACTAGGGTTTTAGAGGAGATGGTGTTGGTGAAGATGTTGATGGAGATTGACCCCCTCCCGATGAGAGGATCGTTGGTGATGACGATGGCGATGATTTCCCCCTCCCGGAGGGATGTTTCCACGGCAGAACAGCTCCGCCGGAGCCCTAGATTGGTTCCGCCAAGGTTCCGCCTCGTGGCGGCGGTGTTTCGTCTGAAAAGCTTGCTTATGATTTTTTTCCAGGGTAAAAGACTTCATATAGCAGAAGATGGGCATCGGAGGCCTGCCGGGGGCCCATGAGGCAGGGGGCGCGCCCCCCACCCTCGTGGCCAGGGTGTAGGCCCCCTCTGGTTGATTCTTTCTCCAGTATTTTTTATTAATTCCAAAAACGTGTCTCCGTGAAGTTTCAGGACTTTTGGAGTTGTGCATAATAGGTCTCTAATATTTGCTCCTTTTCCAGCCCAGAATTCCAGCTGTCGGCATTCTCCCTCTTCATGTAAACCTTGTAAAATAAGAGAGAAAAGGCATAAGTATTGTGACATAACATGTAATAACAGCCCATAATGCAATAAATATCGATATAAAAGCATGATGCAAAATGGACGTATCAAAGACCTCATACATGTACCTCTTTTTATTATAAGTGTTTGAATCACTAGTTGCTTGCTGATCCGGTCAAAAGCTGGATTTGACACTTTGACAAAAGCTCGCTAGAGACCATCACTTCAAGGGAATCTTCCTCTCGTGGGTTCAATAACCCAGGGTCACCTTCGGGGAAATAGGTGCGGGATACTCTTTTCTGTTCCAATACCGGATCAATAAAAGGAGGTATCTGATGTCTACTACGCAACTTCATTCTTGTAGACTCGTGTTGGGCCTCCAAGCGTAGAGTTTTGTAGGACAGTAGCAATTTTCCCTCAAGTGGGTGACCTAAGGTTTATCAATCTGTGGGAGGTTTAAGATGAAGATGGTCTCTCTCAAACAACCCTGCAACCAAATACAAGAAATCTCTTGTGTCCCCAACACACCCAATACAATGGCAAATTGTATAGGTGCACTAGTTCGGTGAAGAGATGGTGATAAAAGTATAGTATTGATGGTAGAAATATATTTTTATAATCTGAATAAATAAAAACAGCAAGGTAGCAAATAGTAAACGGGCACAAAAACGGTATTGCAATGCTTGAAAATGAGGCCTAGGGTCCATACTTTCACTAGTGCAACCTCTCAACAATGCTAATATAATTGGATCTTATAACCACCCCTCAAAGTGCGATGAAGAATCACTCCAAAGTTCCTATCTAGCGGAGAACATAAGAATAAATTGTTTGTAGGGTATGAAACCACCTCAAAGCTATTCTTTCCGTTCGATCTATTCAAGAGTTCGTACTAAAATAACACAAAGCTATTCTTTCCTTTCGATCTATCCTAGAGTTCGTACTAAAATAACACCAAAGCAAATTCATATTCATAATACTCAATCCAACACAAAGAACTTCAAAGAGTGCCCCAAGATTTCTACTGGTGAAACAAAGACAAGAACGTGCATCAACCTCTATGCATAGATTACCCCAATGTCACCTCGGGAATCCGCGAGTTGAGTGCCAAAACACATATCAAGTGAATCAATACGATACCCCATTGTCACCACGAGTATTCAATTGTAAGACATATATCAAGTGTTCTCAAATCCATAAAAGTATTCAATCTGATAACAACGAAATCTCAAAGGGAAAAACTTAATTCATCACAACAAGATAGAGAGGGGAAAACACCATATGATCCGACTATATTAACAAAGCCCGCGATACATCAAGTTCGTGACATCTCAAGAACACGACAGAGAGAGAGATTAAACACATAGCTACTGGTACAAACCCTCAGCCCCGAGGGTGGACTACTCCCTCCTCATCGTGGTGGCCACCGGGATGATGAAGATGGCTACCGGAGATGATTCCCCCCTCCGGCAGGGTGCCGAAATGGGGTCTAGATTGGTTTTCGGTGGCTACAGAGCCTTGCGGCAGCGGAACTTCCGATCTAGGTTAACCCCGAGGGTTTTTGGAATACTTTGGATTTTATAGGGTAAAGAGGGGGTGCGGGAGGCCACCGAGGTGGGCACAACCCACCTGGGCGCGCCTGGGCCCCCCAGGCGTGCCCTGGTGGGTTGTGCCCCCCTCGGGGCACCCCCAGGTGCTGCTCTGGCCCATTGGTGGTCTTCTGGTCCATAAAAAATCCACAAAAAGTTTCGCGGTGTTTGGACTCCGTTTGATATTGATTTCCTGCGATGTAAAAAAAAGCAAAAAACAGCAACTGGCACTAGGCACTGGGTCAATAGGTTAGTCCCAAAAAATGATATAAAGTTTCTATAAAATGATTGTAAAACATCCAAGAATGATAAAATAACAGTATGAATACTTCATAAATTATAGATACGTTGGAGACGTATCAGTATCTGGTACCTAGGTTACACAATCGTTGGTTGCCAACGTGCAGGCTATAGACCTATCCTTGAAGTACACGCCAAGTCTTCGGAGATTTCCATCTTGATCACGCCAAGGTTCACAGCTTTGGTAGTCCTTCCAGTTAATGATCAGCGGGCCATAAGCCTGGCCCATGGACTGTGGGTCGTATAGGGTAGCACCCCCTAGTCCAGGACACCGTCAGTCTAAGCGGAGAGAAACGACGGCCCAATGCGCGGATGCAAACCCAAATCACGTCTGTTCGGTGTCTGTTTGAACGCATTTCCTGCCCAAATTTGGGCCAGGTTTGTGTCTAGACGGACACGAGACGGATGCACCGCACGTACTCTCGATGTCCGCCTCGGGCCCGCGTGTTGGCCGGCAACCACCACCGTTGGTCCTATTAAAGGCCACGCATGCGCCCGGGCCCGCACGTCAGCCTCAGGAAGTGTCCCACGCGTCTCCTTTATAATGCAAGCGTGTGGGGCCAGGTCTCATCCACTTCTCGCCACACCAATCCACATCGAGAGCTTGCTCCCCCGTCGCCCAGCACGAACCCTAGCCCGCTGTCATCGCCATTGGCTTCTTCGGTCACGGCAACAAGCATGGCAAACAAGGCCATGGAGTCAGCTCATCGTGTCGCCCGACCAACTTCACGTTAGCGCCGTAGGGGGGGCATCACGCGCACATGACCAGCTATACATCCCAGTGCACTGGGTATAACTGCGTCCCGCTGTCGTCGTCGGACGTCAACCTCCCGCACGGCTGGCACCTCGACCCCAACCGCATTCCCGTCTCGGCTATGTTGTAGTCTGAGCGCACACGTGCATTTGAGGTCCGCAACCATCGTTCCCTCCTCACGCCGGAGCAACTCCGCGACCCCGCGTACGCTCAGGACTCCCTGAACTGGTACTTCTGGTTCGCGATGGAGCACGACGTACACCACCGTGGGCTCGTCCAGATGGATGCCTATCCTCCACCTCTGTCGGTGGTGGTGAGGGAGGAGGAGGAGGCCGCATTCGAGGTGACCCTCGAGGAGACAACGTGGAGAGCCATGGAGGAGTGCGTGCGCACGGAGATGGCCATGTGGTCTGGCCTCTAGCAGGCACACCAGGAGTCTGCAGCCGGCGTCTAGGCACCGCCGCCACCATCGGCATCGCAACCGCTACCGCCCTCACCCGCACTAACGCTCATCCCCAAGACCTATCAGTGGACAAGCGCACGGCCGATCTACGCCCCTGCGCCACCATTTAGTTGGGCGCAACGGAGGAGGAGCTGTAGCACATCGACGAGTGGGAGGGACGCACGTTCGCAACCGAGCGGGCAGAGGCGGAGTGCCTGATACAGTGGGGGCGCGAGGAAGAGGTCGAGCGGCGCGAGGAAGAGGTCGAGCGGCGCGAGCTAGAGAAGGAGGCAGCACAACAGCAGACGTCGGAGGCTGTGGCGCTGGCGGCTTACCAGCAGGCCTTCCCATGGGCGCTGCCGCCGGCGTTTGTCGACCTGACCGAGGAGGGCAAGGACGACGACGCCTAGGGCGGCGAGCGGCGAGATGTTTTTTAAGTTTTAATCTATTGTTTTATGTTTTAATTATTATAAGTGGATTTTGGCACGATGTTTTAATATGCATGTTTCTATTTTAAATGTTTTATGCCTATTTATTTTTTTTAAGTTTCCGCGTGGACCAAATGGGTCGGGCGCATTGGACGCACCTACGCCCCCCTCCCCACCCCCCGGCCAAAATTGGACGCATTCGTCCGCATGGTCGACCCAAAGGGACAAAGAAAAAGACAAATATCGTGTTCGTTTGCGTCGGCCCGGTTGGACTTGACCTAAGGTCCTTTAATTAGATTCTACTGCAGCCGCCTCCTCCCCCAAGAAAAGCTTAGGGTTCCTCTGCCTCCAGCCGGTCCGCGTCGTCTCCCGTGGCCTTAGGGCCAAGGCAGCGCGGTGGATCCCGGCCCTTGCCAGCAGGAGAGCTCTATTTTTAGAAGTTCCTTCGAGTTTTGTTAGGGTTTGTGTCCTGCTCAGGAAGACGAAACGGTGGCGGCTCCCTGAAGATGGAATAAGGTTCTCCTCGCCTAACCCCTGTCCCGGTGGTGTGTCTAGTATCGTCGGTAGGCGTGCGGAGGTGTGTCTCCGACGGATCTGTCCTTGATGGATTTGCTCGGATCTGGTCGTATTTCGTCTACATTTGTGTTTATTGACGGTTGTTCTGCTACGATGTTCCTATTGGGTCTTAGCACGACGACTTCCAGACTGTCTACTACAACAAGTTTTGACCGGCTCCGGTGAGGGAGGGGCGATGACGGCGGCGTGTCTTCGGCTCGCTTCATTGCTTGTAGTCGTTGCTATATGGTCTACGGATCTGGATATAATTTTTATTATTTTTAGTGTTCGTTATACTGCCATGATTGAAGCAAAATAGATCGAAAATTTTCTCGCAAAAAAGAAGATTCTACTAACCCACCTTATTTAAAGATGTGCATGGTTATGTGAAAAGTTGTGAACCTGAATAATGTTAATCGCTACTATGATTGCCAGAGAACAGATTTTTAATGCGGATATCAGTTCAGTGTGCTTGTACTCTGCCACCTCTATTTGGGTCATCGGTTGTACATTGTCATTGATAGAGGTGCTGTCAACAGGTAGAGCCATCAGTCTCCGTCTCAGTGTCATATAATGAAGACACGGATGGATGCGTTTAATTTTTATAGAGATATTTTTCCAAGAGAATATTTCACTTTGTGTTGCAGTGTGTTGTTATTTCCTTGTGTCATACAGCACAACAGTTGTACTCACACTTCCAAGTGACGGTGAGCACGGCTGTATGGAATATATCTATCTTTGGTTTCATCTGATTCTGATGATAGTATTGCCTGTCATCGCCCCTTGCTGTGTTATTGTGTTACTAGTGTTTTTCATGTTTTCGTCGAGTGCTACTTGTGCTTAACCAGCATCACATGAACCGCAAATGCACTAGTCATTGTCATTTTCCTTACACTCTATCTCGTTTCTCTGTTTGTTACTTTTCTTAAATTTTCAGTTCATTCTTCTAATATTTGTTTTTCAATTTATAATTCTTTTCAAAGAAGTTGCGAACGCCTGTAACTCCATGGCCCAATTATGTTTGTATCTCTATGGTCTCAGCTATGTGTGGGTTTCAAGGTTGGGCAGACCTCCCGCATGGCCTACTTCACTCTGTTGTTGCTCTGTAACTCTACTGGAATCATTCCTTTTTCCTCCGATCTCTCCAAATCGATGTTGTTGCCACCTCCCCTCCTCCAGCCTCATGTCCCTCTGTGCTCTCCTCGTCCGTGCCCATTTAGCAGCAGCCTCGTACGTAAACGTTCATGTTATGTTACTGATCTTGCCAACCAAGGCACCTAAACGTTTTGGTGACAGCAAATCCCCACCTAGTCCGATCCTCTGGATAGTTCTCCTTATGTATGTCTTCACTAGTGTTAGTATCTCAACTCCACAACTACCGGTCAACGGATACATTCACTTCTATGACTACGATGCTGCCCTCACGGCCCATCTTTCGCCACACTACTCCCTCACAGCCCAATTACTTTTGAGACCTTTTACGGTGCATCAAATCAATTTGGGCCGGTAAACTCTTGCTTGTATGTTCTCCTCGAAATGAAACGATTAAGAAGATCGTGGTCTTCAAAGGCCAGGCCTTCGGCATGGATCATGATCAAGGCTGTTTCTCGTGCACTTAGTACCCCGAATTCACATACAGAAAATAGCAGTTGATTTCAATGGAAGCATGACCAGCAAATGGCATCTTGCCCACCCGTGGCCTGTCGCGTGCGACGACTGCTTCTCATGCTTGGTTACCAGGCCGTTTTGCCAACCGCCGACATGAACGAAATCGAATTTCATTGCGGGAAATTAGGAATATTGTCCATCAACAGGGGATACCTTTTTCCCGCAACAAAAAGAAAACAGGGGATACCTTGGAAGCCTTCCGACTCGACTTAATCGACTGAACCTACAAAGTGGGTCAAGGTGGAGAAGTGGGAACTGAGCTATCTTCATCAACATCAAAGAGACAAGTCAGCCCCGTTGCTGCATGAACCTAGAGAGATGGAAGGAAGGAGCCACGGATCACACGTTTTTAATTTTTATTTTGAATGGTGAGTGGATCACATGTGAGTTGGGTCACTCACTGTAGGAAGGCGTCTCCATTATAAATTGTGGCAAAATGATGCAACCCATGTGGGTTGTGCCCAGTATGTTTTATTCGTATCCGTGATGATCGGCGGTCGCCATGGATGGTTATTAGTGCTCTGCATATGAGCTCCACCCGTAAGATATATCGACTTTATGTATGTAGATGTGATTCAACATTGAACCTTTGATATGTCGGATCATGTTGGCAATCCTCAAGTATATTAGGAGTATCGTCGATTTGTGGCCTCTTACTTCAGCATTCATGACAATGCTGAAGCCAACTCTACCAGCTTGTTCCGAAAAATTGCTCTTCCAGCACAGAACAGAACAGTGGCTCTTTCGAAGTCTGTGTAATAGATGTTCGTGGCGGATCTGAAGTTTTTGCGGCTAGTTCCATCCTCGAGTGTTTGGAGCATGGCAAGAGATGTTCCTTTTATCAGTCAGATGTGTTGTTTAACTACTTACTGATTCTTCTGCCTTTTGACTTTGGTGGAGCTGACAAATTTCAAGTGTAGTTTTGGCTTAAGAGGCATGCTGGGGCCTTATTTATTTTGAATGCCCGGCCTTGTGAATTTATCAATGTGTAAGCAAAGGATTCTTCTTCAGGTGCATGGTTTTGGTCTTAGGTTGCTTGCAGCTGTTGAATGGCTGAATACGTGTACCGGAAAAATGAATTTTGTTTTGTTTGGTGTCTGGTTGCTGGCCCTGAACATGAAGAAGACATGTATTGCACTGAACCACTAGACTGATGCTAAGCCACTAGACTGCAGTAACTTCAGTCGGTCCAGACTACATGTTTCTGCATGTGTTCTTGTCAAGTTTTACTTAGTTGCAACAGGAAAGCAAAGAGCAGCAGAACATACAGCCTGCCAGCACCAGATGCATATGTTAGGTCGCTCAGAAATTTGGATCAGAACCCCCAGCAGGCATGAGAAATTGCTTCTAGCTGCCTCTCGCTGTGCAACAGAAGGACCAGACAAGGGACTGGATTGTAAAAAACGACCTAGTATGAAGCCGGCCAGGGACCAAAATGTTGTAAAACCCGACCTTGCATGTAGGTTGGGCCGACCGGCCAGGGACCAAAATTTAATTTTCAAGGATTGGCAGGGGCCGCGCGAACGCGTACCCCCTCTACCACAAATTATGACGTCCACTCTCCCACTTGGGGAGATGGTGGGCCAGCGCATCCACCAAATGCAATGTTGACCACTGACCCAGGCCACGAGCCTTCTTGATCGCTCGTCGACCCCGTCCAGGTAAGTATGGAACAACGTCGCACCTTGCCCTCGTTTTATAGCCAGCGCTCCCGCCCGGTGCTCCTCCGCTTGGCGAGGTGGGACTAAAAACCGAAGCGCAGCAAGCGGCAGCAGCGGGCGGTGCGGGAGCCAGTCACGGAAGGCTGCTCGTTTGAAATGGGCTGGCGTTTGCTATATCTGGGCCTCAATTACGGACGAAGTATAGACCTGGGCCTTGAAAGCCGTAGCAGGCTAGCAGCAGCTTTGTGCCCGTGTTGTTACTGAGCTTCTCCTCGTGTAAATCCTGTTGCACTCTCCTCTAACGCTCAAAAAAAGGTTGATGATTTCCTCAAATATAAAATTTGCACTCTGCTCTATAAAAAATCCTCCCATGGGAACTCTTTCCCAAACAAATAAAACGATTTCATGGCAATTCTTAAGAAATTTCATGGTGTATCCTAAAAAAATCATGGTAATCTCATGCTTCCTTCCTTTATTTTAAAAGATTTTCTTTCTTTCTTGTGCGAAAGATTTTTAGTTGTTCTTGTAACAAAAGATATTTAGTTGTTACTCCATCCACCTGAGTTTATAAGACCTATATTTCTAATATTTACTATTATCGTTGTTAGACCAATAATATAGGATACATATGTCGTAAAATATACCATTAGAGACTTCCAAATACAAATTCGGTGGTATATTTTTATGCTAGTCATCTAATATCGTTATTGGTCTAATATATTGCTGAGGGAATAACCAAAATCCAATTAGGGGACCCACCCCAATCCTACATGGCATGTCATATAGACAAGCCCCTACATTAGCAAATTGACCTGATTGATCATTCCTATTCACATAGGTATAAGTTGAAAATACCATTTTATAATAAGATATGATATGTAAAACCTAATGCATTAGATGTAGTGACACACCGGACCTAGTGGCGTCCCTCCTTTTTCTTTTTCGTACCTGAGGTAGGTTGAATGATTCCATTGTCCACGCAAGTCACCCAGTCTATACAAGTCCAAACAAGACTATGGTCAACGAGTCAAAGGAGGAAGAGCTTGTAAAACAATAAGGAGAAAACCCCGCTAATTTTTGAAAGAAATCAACCGCTTGTGTCACGTGACACATGTCATGGGCCCTTGCATGTTAATTTCCCCTCCTCTCCTTCTCGAAATATTTGGACGGATTTGGTCATTTCTCCCTCGTCTGACCCCCTCGCTCTCTCTCTCTCTCTCTCTCTATCTCTCTCTCGCTCACACACACACACACACACACGACACATAGGCACGCATGCCCCTCCAATCTACTTCCCAAATCCTCCACGGCCCAAGCTCCAACCATGGCGCTACAAACTTCCGCTCCTCTTGACCGGTCACCCACTATTTGCGAGTCGAGGGAGACGACCATGAGCAAAATGCGTAGCCACCTGCCGCTGCAAAAACCGTCTTCTTCCCAAATCTTCCATGGCCCAAGCTCTAGCCATGGTGCTGCAACCTCCCCTCCTATAGATTGGCCACCCGCTATGTTGCGAGCCGGGGAGACGACCTTGCACAAAACACACAACCACCTGCCGCTACAAAGACCATGGCACCGATGCTGCCAGTCATGCGCCAAATGTTGTAGACAGGTGCCGGAGCTGCAAGGATGACCACACTTGCCGCACTATTGCACACGAGCCACCGGGGTGGGGGGGTAAGTTCCAATTTGTGAGAAGACGTACATTTGGGATGGCTGACGAGTTGTTGCAACATCAGTCATGTTGCAAACCTCGAGCGCAACATGACTCATGTTGCAAAAGCATCCATCTTTGCAAAATCTCCAAGCGCAACATGGATCATGTTGCAACCCTTTGAGCGCAACGTGGCTCATGTTGCAAACACTCGTCAGTTGAAATGGACGGCCATCACTTGGTGCATCCAATGACTCGTGACCCGACCGATCTTTGCAAAAGATCAGCCGGTGAACGCGTAGCGCGAGCCACAAATAAGCCAAGAATGAAGTCAAAAGAGCAAAGAGGCACAAGCCCGAGCAAAAAGGCATCATATGATGGAGGGGATCTCCCCCTAGTGGGCCAAAACCTATCTCCTGGCCCAATTAGAGGCACATGGACTAGGGGACTAAAGATTACCTAGTTCTATGCTTCCACCTCCTCTTTTCAAGGATAGCCTTGATTATTTTTCAAGAACACCTAGGATATATAATGACACCATGGGCATGCAAATTACTCACTCCCTACTTGAGTAAAATTAAGAGGAGGGTCACTCTTCCCCTCCATACAACTCAGGCTCGATCGGAGGCTAGGAATCGGAGTCCGAGGGGCCTCAAAGGGCTCATGCTAGCCAGGAGTCGTGAGACAACACTCAAAGTGTTATGTGTGCCAGACACCACTTTTAGTGACTATTGGGAGTCATGCGACTTCGAAAAGTGCTGACACCCTAAGTGTCTTATGTGTCGAGCACCACTCTCGACAACCCTTCTGTTGGAAATATGCCCTAGAGGCAATCATATTTGTATTGTTATATTTCCATATTCACAATTATAGAGCTTATATTCTATGTTGTAATTGCTATGATCCTGGAATATGCGATTCAGTGGGAAACTCGTATGCACGTGTGGAATAATAAACTATAAATAAAAGATTCATAGTCTTGCCTCTAGGACTAGCTCAAGTGTTGTTGGTGATCACGTTTCCGGATCCTAAGATATTGTTAAGTGTAACGATAATCCTAGAACAACATTGAGATTATGATGTTACTAGAACGATCATATTGCATCGACCCAAACTCGCTTGTTATGAATTGAGTTAATATCTTATGTATTCAATTGTAATAACGTGAAGTGTTAACATGTGTGAAATATCGAGAAGAGGGGTCTAGAGGGGGTGATTAGACCTTTAACAAACAAAAGTGGCGTTTTTTACAATTCTCAAGTTAAGGTTGAGTTTAGCACAAGTTAATGGCGCACAATACATTCTACACAAGCATGGCAATAGTATAGGCAGCGGAAAGAGTAAAGCATGCAATTGCAATAATGTAAAGGGGATGTGAAATGGAGTGTGCAAACGCAATGGAGATGCGGATATTTTTGGCGTGGTTCCGATAAGTGGTGCTATCGTATGTCCAAGTTGATGGAGACTTCAACCCACGACGTGTAACGGCTGCTCGAGTCACGGAGGGCTCCACCCACGTAGGGTCCACGAAGAAGCAACCTTGCCTATCCCACCATGTCCATCGTCCACGAAGGACTTGCCTCACTTGGGTAGTTCCTCACAAAGTAGGAGATCTCCTTGCCCTTACAAACTTCTTGGTTCAACTCCACATCATGTCGGATTATCCCAAGCAACACCTAACCAGTCTAGGAGACACCACTCTCCAAAAGGTAATAGATGGTGTGTTGATGATGAACTCCTGGCTCTTGTGCTTCAAATGATAGTCTCCCCAACGCTCAACCCTCTCTCACAGATTTGGCTATGGTGGAAGGAGGATTTGAGTGGAAAGCAACTTCGGGAAGGCTGGAAATCAAGGTTCAAATGGTAGGAATGGAATCTCTTGATCTCAACACATGAGTAGGTGGTTCTTTCTCAGAAAATGAGTGGTGGAAGTGTAGGCATGTTCTGATGGCTCCCTTACTAGGTAAGAGGGGTGGAGGGGTATATATAGCCTCCACACAAAATCCAACCGTTACACACTTTTGACCCAACTCGGTGGCACCGATCAGAAATCTCGGTGGCACCGACCGGTGGATCCGATTCGTTAGGGTTTGGCAGTGGCTATTTCCAGAAGAACTCGGTGGCTCCGGATATGGAAATTTCGGTGGGGCCGAGTTGGAATGTGGGGTTTGGACATATTTGGATGGAGAATGTGGTGAGGGTTTTGGAGCAATATCACTAAGCACTTGAGCAAATAGATCATTAAGCAACACCTCGTCCCCTTTATAGTCAAAAAACACCTCATCCCCTTTTAATAGTATTGGCTTTCCTATGGACTCAATGTGATCTTGGATCACTTAACCATAAATGTAGAGTATTGAGCTTTTGCCAATCCATGTCCTTAGCATTTTGAAGGGGGCTCCACATCCTCTTGTCCTTGCCATGCCATTGTTGAATTTATATGAAATATACTAGATAAAAGCATTGGTCAAACAAAAGATATGTTGACATTAATTACCAAAACCACCAAGGGAGAACTTGTGCTTTCAATCTCCCCTTTTTGGTAATTGATGACGACATACATCAAAGCTTCAAGTAGTGATATGAAGAGTGGTATATTTAAAGCTTTGGAGAAACTTGTAACTTGCATAAGCTCCCCCTACATTGTGTGCAGACATGTGATGATGGAATCAGAAGACATTTGAATGCACAGCATGACAGAGTAATGAGCTACATGTATATTGGCTATATGCATCAGAGCGAAAAGTAATGAGAAATGTACCTTCATGTTTATGATTCCCTCTTGCAAACAATATGTGCAAAAGCAAGAGACAATCATGCACACGAGCGAGATGCATATACTTACCTTGTGGTCCTTGAACTGACTCTTGAAGAAGCAAGCTTGAGAAAATAGGGTTAGGTAACACAAGAGAACTTCAAACAAGAAAGATACTTCAAGATCCACAAGAGTACCAAGACTGGGATGACATGTAATTAGTGAGTATCAAAGAGTGAGTACTCCTTTTGAATATAGACATGTCCCCAAAGAATTAAGGAATTGCAATAAATTTTCAAGGATTTTTATCCCCTAAACTTAAACTTCCTCTCCCCCTGAATCTAGCATTGGACAATGGGAGTAGGTAGGGTGAGATAAAACCAGAGCAGAAATAAATCAGAGCAAATAAAGGGTCAAGTAAAATAGCTGACATGTCTCCATTACTAGGAGAAAGCTTATAGATAGAATTTTAGCAGTAGCGCGGGATAATCCAGAAGCGTTATTGCTAAGTAGTAGTAGCGCGGGGCTAAAACCGGCGCTACAGGTAGCCAGGTAGCAGTAGCGCGGGCTGTTTATCCAGCGCTACTGCTAAGTGGTCCCATCGCCACCGAGACGGGCTACCTGTAGTAGTAGCGGTGGTGGAAAACCAGCGCTACTACTAATTCCATAGCAGTAGCGCATGTTGGCGGCCCACCGCTACCGCTATGTGTGCACGGTGCTAACAGGTGAGCCCGATTAGCAGCAGCGCTGGGCCACCAACCAGCGCTACTGCTATGGCGCTTAGCAGTATCGCTCTTCGGCTTCCAGCACTACTGCTACCATAGCAGCCACCTTTTCCCTCCCCTCTCCTTTACCCTCTCCCTCCTCTACCTCCCTCACTTAGTTCTTCCTTATCCTACCTCTCTTCTCTCGTCATTAATGCCCCCATCCACCATCTCCTCCATTAATGGCTTCTTCTTCCTCACTTGAATTTATTAGTCTCTCCTCCTTCTCTCTTCTGGTCCCACTCATGCCTTTGTCTCACTAGCTAGCTTTCCCTCCCTCTCCACTAGTTAGCTAGAGCATCTCCTTCCAACTAGATCTACCATGCATCTTTGTCCTACTACTTCCGATCCCTAGCTAGCTAGATAGCGGCACATGCCATCTACTGTACCTTTGCTCGATCGACCTTCTCTCGGGACGAAAGGTGAGCAAAAAGTTGTGTTTTGCAAGAATTAATGGAAATATGTGTGTTTGCGCTATGACGGTGGGAATATGTGTGTGTGGCATGAGTTGCTGCCTATGTGTATTTGTCGGATCGTGCGTGACATGAGTTGCTTATGTTTTGCCGAAATGTTGATTTATTTCCGTTTCGACGAATTTCGGGCAAACTCTACATGCCCTATTTTTAGGGAAGGTCATGCCGAAATATTGTACGACTTTGATATATGCATGCATGGTTAAAATTCTTTTGCTTATTATACCGCGCAGGCAATCATGAAGGTCAGTGGAAGGGTGGTGGAAAGATGGTTGCGGTCTATGGTGCACGGCATATATTTACATAACCAGACTGGGGTTATATGTCCGTGTAGAAGATGCAAACTAATCGTCATCTTGGACCCCTTTGACCGTGGAGTTTGAAGGTGCACCTGCTTATGCATGGTTTCATGGATGGCAATACTCGGTGGATAATTGAAGATGATGATGAGGATGTCCACATGTGGCAGACAATAACGACATGGTGGTAGACGAAGAGATGCCTGATGATGATGGACCCGAAGAAGAGTTTGAGGGCAGAGGAGAAGAGGCCGTACACGGCGGAGGAGAAGAGGCCGTACACGGCGGAGAAGAGGTCGTACATGGCAGAGAAGAGGCCGGACATAGCGGAGAAGAAGCGGATACGCCGAAGTCTTCGACACAACTAAGTTCAGTCACGCAGGACCCTCATGTTCAAGAACTGCTTCGCAAGAGTACGACTAGCGAAAGAGCCACTTTAAGAGAGGAGGCCAAGCTGGCGCAGCTGGAGGTAGACTCGAATACTCCATTGTATGACGGTTGCGATCCCGAGGTGACCCGCTTGAGTTTCACGCTCGAACTTCTAAAGATGAAGGCCAAAAACAAATGGACGGACACAAGCCTCGATGAGCATTTGAAGTATCTACATAATAAAGTTCTGCCCTCGGGGAAGCTGTGTCCTACTAGCGTCGATGAGGCCAAGAAGATCGTCTGCCCTCTTGATCTGCCCCACATTAGATACCAGGCATGCATCAACGATTGCATCATTTATCGGAAGGAGCACGCGGAAAAAACCAGCTGTCCGGTGTGCAATGCTACTCGATACAAGAAGGCCGGGAAGAAATCTCCTCAGAAAGTTGTATGGTACTTACTGATCACTCCCCGTCTGCAACGTTATTTCATAGATCCTAAGGAAGCAAAGCTCATGCGCTGGCACGCGGAGAGGGTGAAGTCCGACGATGGAGATAGGCATGGGGGACATCGTGAGCACGTGCTCCTCCCGCTGTTGTGCTTGACACGGGTCAACTTGAGGATGTGACGGCCAAGCAGCCCCTTAGGTAAGTAGTCCGCCAGCGCGGAGCATGGGGCTTCCACGAGAGTGGGCGGGAGCTCTCGCGTGCCGATGGCAGCGCGGGTAGAGAGAGCTCTGGAGCGTGTATAGCTCCATTAAGTAGCCCGCCAGCGCAGAGCATGGGGCTTCCACGAGAGTGGGTGGGAGCTCTTTCATGCCAATGGCAGCGCGAGTAGAGAGAGCTCATGAGCGTGTACAGCTCCATAAGTAGTCCACCAGCGCGGAGCATGGGGCTTCCACGAGAGTGGGCGGGAGCTCTCGCGTGCCGATGGCAGCGCGGGTAGAGAGAGCTCTGGAGCGTGTACAGCTTCATAAGTAGTCCGCCAGCACGGAGCATGGGGCTTCCACGAGAGTGGGGGGGAGCTCTCGCGTGCCGATGGCAGCACGGGTAGAGAGAGCTCCGGAGCGTGTACAGCTCCAAGTAGTCCACCGGCGCGGAGCATGGGGCTTCCACGAGAGTGGACGGGAGCTCTCGCGTGCCGATGGCAGTGCGGGTAGAGAGAGCTCCGGAGCATGTACAACTCCATTTCACTCGTATCTGTGGGTCATGGATAGAACTTATGGAGATGTTGGATGTGATGACCCACAAGTGTAGGGGATCTATCGTAGTCCTTTCGATAAGTAAGAGTGTCGAACCCAACGAGGAGCAGAAGGAAATGACAAGCGGTTTTCAGTAAGGTATTCTCTGCAAGCACTGAAATTATCGGTAACAGATAGTTTTGTGATAAGGTAATTGGTAACGAGTAACAAGTAACAAAAGTAAATAAGGTGCAGCAAGATGGCCCAATCCTTTTTGTAGCAACGGACAAGCCCGGGCAATTTCTTATATGAAGGAAAACGCTCCCGAGGACACATGGGAATTATCGTCAAGCTAGTTTTCATCACGCTCATATGATTCGCGTTCGGTACTTTGATAATTTGATATGTGGGTGGACCGGTGCTTGGGTGCTGCCCTTACTTGGACAAGCATCCCACTTATGATTAACTCCTATTGCAAGCATCCACAACTACAAGAGAAGTATTAAGGTAAACCTAACCATAGCATGAAACATATGGATCCAAATCAGCCCCTTACGAAGCAACGCATAAACTGGGGTTTAAGCTTCTATCACTCTAGCAACCCATCATCCACTTATTACTTCCCAATGCCTTCCCCTAGGCCCAAACAATGGTGAAGTGTCATGTAGTCGACGTTCACATGACACCACTAGAGGAGAGACAACATACATCTCATCAAAATATCGAACGAATACCAAATTCACATGACTACTAATAGCAAGACTTCTCCCATGTCCTCAGGAACAAACGTAACTACTCACAAATCATATTCATGTTCATAATCAGAGGGGTATTAATATGCATTAAGGACCTGAACATATAATCTTCCACCAAATAAACCAACTAGCATCAACTACAAGGAGTAATCAACACTACTAGCAACCTACAGGTACCAATCTGAGGCTTTGAAACAAGGATTTGATACAAGAGATGAACTAGGGTTTGAGAAGAGATGGTGCTGGTGAAGATGTTGATGGAGATTGACCCCCTCCCGATGAGAGGATCGTTGGTGATGATGATGGCGATGATTTCCCCCTCCCGGAGGGATGTTTCCCCGGCAGAACAATTCCGCCGGAGCCCTAGATTGGTTCTGCCAAGGTTCCGCCTCGTGGCAGCGGAGTTTCGTCCCGCAAGCTTGCTTCTAATTTTTTCCAGGGTAAAAGACTTCATATAGCAGAAGATGGACACCGGAGGCCTGCCAGGGGGCCCACGAGGCAGGGGGCGCGCCCAGGGGGTAGGGCGCGCCCCCACCCTCGTGGCCAGGGTGTGGGCCCCCTCTAGTATTTTCTTCGCTCAGTATTTTTTATAATTTCCAAAAATAACTTCCGTGGAGTTTCAGGACTTTTGGAGTTGTGCAGAATAGGTCTCTAATATTTGCTCCTTTTCCAGCCTAGAATTCCAGCTGCCGGCATTCTCCCTCTTCATGTAAACCTTGTAAAATAAGAGAGAAAAGGCATAAGTATTGTGACATAATGTGTAATAACAGCCCATAATGCAATAAATATCAATATCAAAGCATGATGCAAAATGGACGTATCAACTCCCCCAAGCTTAGACCTCGCTTGTCCTCAAGCGAAAGCCGAAATCGAAAAATATGTCCACATGTTTAGAGATAGAGGTGTCGATAAAATAAAATACGGACATGAGGGCATCATGATAATTCTTATAACAGCAACATATATGAATATTTGCATATGAATTCTTATGATAAAGTAACAATCTATTCACAATGTCAAATATGAATCAGAAACTTTATTGAAACCTAACAAACTATAATTTCAGTCATTGAAGCAATTGCAATTTATCATAACATAGGAAAGAGTCAATATAAGAGCTTTTCAGCAATCCACATACTCAACTATCATTTAGTCTTTCACAATTGCTAACACTCACGCAATACTTGTGGTTATGAAGTTTTAATCGGACACAGACAAAGATAGGGGCTTATAGTTTCGCCTCCCAACCTTTTACCTCAAGGGTAATGTCAACAACAATAACTCATGCTAACTTACATCCAAGTGGATATATATATATCAGGATCTTTCCAACACAATGTGCTTGCCAAAGGATAAAATGTAAAAAGGAAAGGTGAAGATCACCATGACTCTTGCATACGGTTGAAGATAAAAGTAAAAGATAGGCCCTTTGCAGAGGGAAGCAGAGGTTGTCATGTGCTTTTTGGTTGTGTTGGGGATATTATTACTGGGTATAAACCGGCCATGAGAGGCCGGGTTATCCCCATAAGGATTTATTCATATTTGAAGCCCATGAAGACAAGGAGTGTGGCGCTTTACGACGGCCCAGGGCCCAACGGCGGATTAGGGCATGTAGACATGAACCGCCATGTGATATGTAGCTTGTATTGTAAGATAAGAAAAGGTAGAAACCGAGCCGGACACATTGATGAGCCGGCCTCGGTATTCTGTAAACCGCCGGGCGTCAACCTATGTATATAAAGGGACGACCCGGCGGCGATTGAGGGACAACAAATAACAACTCGAGAGCCAGGCATAGCGGATTCGTTCCCTGGTCATCAAAACCCTAGCAATTCCACAACAACTGGATTAGGCCTTTACCTTCACCGAAAGGGGCCGGACCAGTATAAAACTCCCTCCGTCCTTTGTCCGCTTTAACCCCTTTAAGCTAACCTGTCGCGATGGCTCCACGACTAAGTCCTTTCACTAGGACATCTGCCGTGACAAAACCACGACAGTTGGCGCCCACCGTGGGGCTATTGCATGATGGTTTCGAGTTCTTAGAGGGCAGCTTTGAAGGGCTCAAGGGATACGCTATGGGCCGGATGACCAAGAGTCGTCGCGGCAAGCTCTACATCGACGGCGCAGGCTGGGGCCCCGAGGCCGGCTCAATTGAGTACGGGTACCGGGTCCCCTTCGGCGGCATCCATGTCTTCATCGGCAAGATCGGCGAACCGGGCCGTGAGCCGGACATATGCACCGACCTCGTCGAAACGGCTCAGCGTGAGAGATCCGCCCGGGTTAAGCCTGCCATGAAGCGTGCCTTCGTGGGAGTCATCCACGGAGCGGAATCTGAGGTTAGATCTGAAGGAAATATGCCCTAGAGGCAATAATAAAGTTATTATTTATCTCCTTATTTCATGATAAATGTTTATTATTCATGCTAGAATTGTATTAACCGGAAACATAATACATGTGTGAGTACATAGACAAACAGAGTGTCACTAGTATGCCTCTACTTGACTAGCTCGTTGATCAAACATGGTTATGTTTCCTAGCCATAGACATGAGTTGTCATTTGATTAGCGGGGTCACATCATTAGGAGAATGATGTGATTGACTTGACCCATTCCGTTAGCTTAGCACTCGATCGTTTAGTATGTTGCTATTGCTTTCTTCATGACTTATACATGTTCCTATGACTATGAGATTATGCAACTCCCGTTTACCGGAGGAACACTTTGTGTGCTACCAAACGTCACAACGTAACTGGGTGATTATAAAGGTGCTCTACAGGTGTCTCCAAAGGTACTTGTTGGGTTGGCGTATTTCGAGATTAGGATTTGTCACTCCGATTGTCGGAGAGGTATCTCTGGGCCCACTCGGTAATGCACATCACTATAAGCCTTGCAAGCATTGCAACTAATGAGTTAGTTGTGGGATGATGTATTACGGAACGAGTAAAGAGACTTGCCGGTAACAAGATTGAACTAGGTATTGAGATACCGACGATCGAATCTCGGGCAAGTAACATACCGATGACAAAGGGAACAACGTATGTTGTTATGCGGTCTGACCGATAAAGATCTTCGTAGAATATGTGGGAGCCAATATGAGCATCCAGGTTCCACTATTGGTTATTGACTGGAGACGTGTCTCGGTCATGTCTACATAGTTCTCGAACCCGTAGGGTCCGCACGCTTAAAGTTTCGATGACGGTTATATTATGAGTTTATGAGTTTTGATGTACCGAAGGTAGTTCGGAGTTCCGGATGAGATCGGGGACATGACAAGGAGTCTCGAAATGGTCGAGACGTGAAGATTGATATATTGGACGACTATATTCGGACATCGGAAAGGTTCCGAGTGATTCGGGTATTTTTCGGAGCACCGGAGAGTTACGGGAATTCGCCGGGGAGTATATGGGCCTTATTGGGCTTTAGGGGAAAGAGAGAGGAGAGGCTGGGCGCCCCCCCCCCCCCAAGGCCTAGTCCGAATTGGACTAGGGGGAGGGGCTGCGCCCCCTCCTTCCTTCTCTTCTCTCTCCCCTTTCCTTGACTCCTACTCCTACTACTTGGAAGGGGGGAATCCTACTCCCGGTAGGAGTAGGACTCCTCCTAGGGCGCGCCATAGAGAGGGCCGACCCTCCCCCTCCTCCACTCCTTTATATACGGGGAGGGGGCACCCCTTGGAGACACAACAATTGATGATTGATCTCTTAGCCGTGTGCGGTGCCCCCCTCCACCATAGTCCACCTCGATAATATCGTAGCGGTGCTTAGGCGAAGCCCTGCGTCGGTAGAACATCATCATCGTCACCATGCCGTCGTGCTGACGGAACTCTCCCTCAAAGCTCGGCTGGATCGGAGTTCGAGGGACGTCATCGAGCTGAACGTGTGCTGAACTCGGAAGTGCCGTGCGTTCGGTACTTGATCGGTCGGATCGTGAAGACGTACGACTACATCAACCGCGTTGTGCTAACGCTTCCGCTTTCGGTCTACGAGGGTACGTGGACAACACTCTCCCCTCTCGTTGCTATGCATCACCATGATCTTGCGTGTGCGTAGGAATTTTTTTGAAATTACTACGTTCCCCAACAAGATCGGCATCTGGTGGTGAGACCGTCGTTTACTCTGATGAAGAGTCATCTATTGGAGAGACCGAGTCACTGTACCAGCTGCAAGATGGCCGGCTTGGGGGCTGCTCCGATGCCGACAGTATTCCGAACCCCCTTGATCCGCCAAGCCGAGTCGCGATCTTCATGGCCGGTACACATTCAGCGCCGCAATCTTCGACCGCAGTAGTGATGATCTCCGGTTCAGCAGCGGCGACAGCGGCTGGGGCAGGAGGCCCTGCACCACCGCCGGCTCAGGTTTTGTCCGATTTATTCGACACCTTGGCAGCATTGCTGGCGGCTAAAGTCAGCCCAACGAATCAGGATCAGAATAACGCAGAAGTGGCGAAGGTGAAGGATCAGATAGCTCAAGCCAAGGTGGACTTGCCACCTGAAAACGCCAGGATGGCGACAGAGCGGGCTGAGTTAGATGCACAGGCTTATCGGCTTATGTTGGATCAGAACGCGTCAAATGACGTAATGAGGAGAAGGTACCAACCTCACCTGCCTCCGGTTTATGAAGCCAAGAATCTCTTCAACACGCCCGGAGCAGGAACCAGCAACCAGCCAGTGGTAAACCGGGTAGAAGCACCTGGAACGGGGACGCCGGTTCAGCCGCGCGCAATGGATCCGCCTCCTCAAAATGTCCCGTCCCAGCACGTGCCGACGCCTCCGGGTCATTACTCCAACCCCTTGGATAACATAGTCGCAGCCGTTTCACAATTGGTAGCCTTCCCAGTCGAAGGTGAGACCCCCGTAGCGGTGGAGACGCGACGGGCTAGGGAGCTCCTTCAGATAGCTTTGACTCAGCAGCAGGCTTATTCATACAGTCGCGAAAGGATTCATTCCACCCCCCAACTAAGCCAGAGTTACAGCCAGCATATTGATGAACTGGCCGTGTCGAACAGTGCGCGGAATCGTAATCCGCCTCGTGGTCATAACCCGGCGAGTGGTGATGCTGATGCTCAGAACGTGGTGGACCGAGCAAGGGCACGTCGAGAAGCCGAGTTAGCGGCGCAGCATGCGGCCCGTCAGCTTACTCCGGTTCGTCCAACAACTTCGGTGGAGCCAGGAGTTACCTCCGGTTCTTTGGGGGTGCCGTGCCTCACCCCAACTTTACATAATGTGCGGCTACCCAAGGATTTCAAGGGTCCACATAAGGTGCCCAATTACACCGCCGATTTATCCCCCGAGTCATGGATTGAGACCTATGAGATGGCGATGGAGATGCTGGATGTGGATGATGCGGCATGTGCTAAATACTTCACCATGATGTTGGAGGGAACAACTCGCACTTGGTTGAAGAATTTGCCAGCTAACTCCATTGGGTCATGAACTGAGTTGAGGGCCCGGTTTATTTAGAATTTTAAAGACACGTGCAAGCAACCCATGTCAATTGTGGACTTAGCTGCATATGTCCAGGAGGAAGGAGAATCAACAAACCATTGGGTGCGCCGGGTTTCAGAAATTTTGCATTCATCGGACTGCATCAACGTTGATACAACAGTTTTAACGTTGGAAGGCAATTGCCGGTTTGCACCTCTGAAGTTAAAATTGGGACTGCTCAAACGTCACTGTAATGACATGGGGACGCTTATGGCAGCTCTGGTGAAGTATGCCGACTCTGATAGTACCAAGGACCCTGAGTCTGACGATGACAAGACAGGAAAGGGAAAGAAGAGCGGCAACACCAAAGGGCAGCAGCATAACCCGGCGGGTCATGGAAATAGCGATAAGCGTAAAGCGGATAACAATTTAGATTTTGTGGCTAATACCAGCACGCAGGATAATGGTCAGCGTCGTAAGGGTAAACCGCCCCCGCGTGGTGGAGGACCAAGTCCCAATCCGGATCGCCTATCTTACCTGTTAAACCAGCCTTGCCCAAAACACGGGTCGCGGGAAAAGCCAGCCACGCACCTCTGGAAGGATTGTTTTATTATGCGGGAGTTCAAAAATTCGGATTTTTTCCGGTATGATCATGGACCGGCCGGCGGTTCAGGCCCCGGATCTCATGGGCCGAGTTATGGTGGTGGCAGTTCCGGTTCAGGATTTCAAGGTGATCAAAGCGGACATGGCAATCAAGGCAGTCAGGGCAACCAAGGTGGTTATAATCATCAGGGGAATCAGTAGCAGCAGCAGCAGCAGTCGGGTTACCAGAGCAACCCGAAGGAGTTGAACAGTGGGCAATATCATGTTTTCACCACTAGCCTGTGCAAGCGCGGTCAAAAGCTTCATAAAAGGGCAGTGAACTCCGTTGAACCGGCGGTGCACCGTTACTTGCGCTAGTCTGAACAGCCCATTGTGTGGAGTCGAGAGGATCATCCGCCCCGGGTTGATAATCCGGGTCATCTAGCATTGGTGGTGGCGCCTCAGGTTCGAGGGTATAAGTTCACCAAGGTACTCATGGATGGAGGGAGTAGTATCAATATCCTTTATTATGAAAACTTCCGTCACATGGGGTTAACAGATAAAAATCTTAAACCGTCAAACACCGTTTTTCATGGTGTGGTGCCTGGTAAATCGGCGTATCCAGTTGGTAAGATAGCTCTGGAGGTTGCTTTTGGAGATGAGCATGACTCGAGATCAGAAACATTGACTTTTGAAGTGGTGAAGATCAAGAGCCCATATCATGCCCTGTTTGGACGGCCGGCTTATGCCAAGTTCATGGCAAGGCCCTGTTATGTTTATCTGCAGCTCAAAATGCCGGGTCATAAGGGGACCATCACAGTGCATGGAAGCCGTAAGATCGCTTTGGAATGTGAAGAAGGTGATGCGGCTTATGCTGAGTCGGTTTGTGCAGTAGAGGAGTTGAAGTTCTATAAGGACAATGTTGATCCGGCGGATATGACTTCCTTGAAAAAGCCAACTACAGAGCATGATCCGGCCTTGAAGTTTAAATCGGCTAATGAGACTAAGCTGGTTGATTTTGTTCCTGGCGATTCATCCCAGCAATTTAGCATCAGCGCTAACTTGGATCCGAAATAGGAAAGCGCGCTCATCGAGTTCATCCGTGAGAACCGGGACATCTTTGCGTGGAAGCCTTCTGACATGCCAGGTGTACCGAGGGAACTCGCTGAGCACACTCTTAATGTCGATCCCAAGTTTAAACCGGTCAAGCAGTTTCTCCGCCGGTTCAATGAAGAAAGACGCAAGGCCATTGGTGAGGAGGTAGCCAGTCTCTTGGTGGCTAGATTTATCATTGAAGTATTTCATCCTGAGTGGTTGGCTAATCCGGTGTTAGTACTTAAGAAGAACGACGCCTGGCGTATGTGTGTGGACTACACAGATTTGAACAAGGCTTGTCCAGCGGATCCTTTTGCCCTCCCTCGTATTGATCAAATCATTGATGCTACGGCGGGTTGTGAGCGTTTGAGCTTTCTGGATGCATATTCTAGTTACCATCAGATCAAAATGGCAGTTAAGGACCAGGAGAAGACAACTTTCATAACTCCCTTTGGAGCCTTCTGCTATGTATCTATGCCTTTTGGGCTCAAGAGTGCCCAGGCGACTTATCAGCGCTGTGTGCAGAACTGTCTTCATAATCAGATCGGCCGCAATGTTCATGCCTATGTGGATGATATTGTGGTGAAATCCAGAAAGGAGGAGACATTGATAGATGACTTGAAGGAGACTTTTGATAACCTCCGGGTTTATAAGATGATGCTTAATCCGGCCAAGTGTGTCTTTTGTGTACCAGCAGGCAAGCTCTTGGGCTTTCTGGTGTCTAACAGGGGCATTGAAGCTAATCCGGAGAAAATCAAGGCTATTACTTCCTTGGCTAAACTGAAGTGTATCAATGATGTTCAACGCCTGGCAGGCCGGATTGCAGCCTTAAGCCGGTTTATCAGTCGCCTTGGGGAGAAGGCCATCCCTTTATATCAGATGCTGAAGAAGACAGATAACTTTGTCTGGAGTGACGCCGCCAATGAAACGTTTGAGGACTTAAAGCGTCAGCTAGCCGAGCCACCTATCCTTGTTGCTCCTGTTGACAAAGAGCCCTTGTTGTTATATGTGGCTGCTAATGCCCGGGCTGTTAGCGTGGCTATTGTGGTGGAGCGCAAGGAGGCCGGAAAGGAGTATCCGGTTCAACGGCCGGTTTATTATATCAGTGAGGTACTTATCGAGTCCAAGCAGAGGTGCCCACATTGGCAGAAGCTAGTGTATGGAGTTTTCATGGTGAGCCGGAAGCTTAAGCAGTATTTCTAGGGTCATCCCATCACTGTGGTCAGTTCTGCTCCTTTGGGGGATATAATCCAGAACAGGGAAGCAACTGGCCGGGTTGCCAAGTGGGCCATTGAGCTTGGACCTCATGGGTTAAAATATATGCCTCAGACGGCAATCAAGTCCCAAGCGTTGGTGGATTTCATCAATGACTGGACAGAGTTGCAGGCGCCAGAGGAGAAGCCGGATCATACTTATTGGACTATTCACTTTGATGGGTCCAGGCAATTGGAGGGCTCGGGGGCTGGAGTCGTATTAACTTCGCCACGAGGTGATAAGTTTTGTTATGTTCTCCGTTTAATGTTCCCTTGCACTAACAATGCAGCTGAATACGAGGATTTACTCCATGGTCTTCGAATGGCTAAGGAGATGAATTTAAGCCGGGTTAAGTTTTTCGGTGACTCAGACCTGGTGGCTCAACAAGTGTTTGGTACTTGGCATTCCAAGGACCCGCTCATGGCAGCATATCGTCGAGAGGTGGATATTGTTGCAGGTCACTTCAAGGGTTATCAGGTTGATCATGTGGACCGGCGGAAGAATGAAGCGGCGGACGCTTTAATCCGTTTGGGTTCCCAGCGTAAACCGGTTCCACCCAACGTCTTTCTGGATGTGCTACATAATCCGTCGGTCAAGCTCCCCACAGAGGAGGATCTGGCTGTTCCTGATCCGGAGGCTCAGTTGGTGGCGGCTCTTCATATCATCCCGGATTGGACGGTCCCATATTTGGCGTATATGAACCGGGGTGAGTTACCAGAGGATGAAACTTTGGCCAGGCAGATAATCCGGCGGTCCAAGTCAATGACTATAGTCAATGGAGAATTACATCATTGCAGTGTGACAGGGGCGTTTCAGCGTTGTGTGTCTCCTGAAGAAGGCCGTGAGATTTTGCGTGAGATCCACGAAGGAGATTGTGGTCACCATGCCAGTTCAAAGTCCCTGGTAGCCAAGGCTTTTCGTCATGGTTTTTATTGGTTGATGGCTCATGCTGATGCTGAAGACTTGGTCAAAAATGTGATGGCTGTCAGAAATTTTCATGCCGAGCTCATGTTCCGGCTCAAGAACTGAGAATGATTTCAATCACTTGGTTGTTTGCAACTTGGGGGCTGGATATGGTTGGACCCTTCAAGAGACCCAAGGATAAGAAGACCCACCTGTTGGTGGCAGTTGACAAGTTCACTAAGTGGGTGGAGGCAGAGCCAGTAAGTAAGTGTGATGCAGCTGAAGGAAATATGCCCTAGAGGCAATAATAAAGTTATTATTTATTTCCTTATATCATGATAAATGTTTATTATTCATGCTAGAATTGTATTAACCGGAAACATGATACATGTGTGAATACATAGACAAACAGAGTGTCACTAGTATGCCTCTACTTGACTAGCTCGTTGATCAAAGATGGTTATGTTTCCTAGCCATAGACATGAGTTGTCATTTGATTAACGGGATCACATTATTAGGAGAATGATGTGATTGACTTGACCCATTCCGTTAGTTTAGCACTTGATCGTTTAGTATGTTGCTATTGCTTTCTTCATGACTTATACATGTTCCTATGACTATGAGATTATGCAACTCCCGTTTACCGGAGGAACACTTTGTGTGCTACCAAACATCACAACGTAACTGGGTGATTATAAAGGTGCTCTACAGGTGTCTCCGAAGGTACTTGTTGGGTTGGCGTATTTCGAGATTAGGATTTGTCACTCCGATTGTCGGAGAGGTATCTCTGGGCCCTCTCGGTAATGCACATCACTTAAGCCTTGCAAGCATTGCAACTAAAGAGTTTGTTGCAAGATGATGTATTACAGAACGAGTAAAGAGACTTGCCGGTAACGATATTGAACTAGGTATTGAGATACCGACGATCGAATCTCGGGCAAGTAACATACCGATGACAAAGGGAACAACGTATGTTGTTATGCGGTCTGACCAATAAAGATCTTCGTAGAATATGTGGGAGCCAATATGAGCATCCAGGTTCCGCTATTGGTTATTGACCGGAGATGTGTCTCGGTCATGTCTACATAGTTCTCGAACCCGTAGGGTCCGCACGCTTAACGTTACGATGACAGTTATATTATGAGTTTATATGTTTTGATGTACCGAAGGTTGTTCGGAGTCCCGGATGAGATCACGGACATGACGAGGAGTCTCGAAATGGTCGAGACATAAAGATTGATATATTGGACGACTATATTCGGACACCGGAAGTGTTTCGGGTGATTTCGGAGAAAAACCGGAGTGCCGGAGGGTTACCGGAACCCCCCCGGGAGAAGTAATGGGCCTTATGGGCCTTAGTGGAGAGAGAGAGGGGCAGCCAGGAGGGGCCGCGCGCCCCCTCCCCCTCTGGTCCGAATTGGACTAGGAGAGGGGGGGCGGCGCCCCCCTTTCCTTCTCCCTCTCCCCCTTCCTTTCCCCCTCCTAGTAGGAGTAGGAAAGAGGGGAGTCCTACTCCTACTAGGAGGAGGACTCCTCCTCCTGGCGCGCCAACAAGGGCCGGCCGGCCTCCCCCTTGCTCCTTTATATACGGGGGCAGGGGGGCACCTCATAGACACAACAATTGATCTATTGATCTCTTAGCCGTGTGCGGTGCCCCCCTCCACCATATTACACCTCGATAATATCGTAGCGGTGCTTAGGCGAAGCCCTGTGTCGGTAGAACATCATCATCGTCACCACGCCGTCGTGCTGACGAAACTCTCCCTCAACACTTGGCTGGATCGGAGTTCGAGGGACGTCATCGAGCTGAACGTGTGCTGAACTCGGAGGTGCCGTGCGTTCGGTACTTGATCGGTCGGATCGTGAAGACGTACGACTACATCAACCGCGTTGTGTTAACGCTTCCGCTTTCGGTCTACGAGGGTACGTGGACAACACTCTCCCCTCTCGTTGCTATGCATCACCATGATCTTGCGTGTGCGTAGGAATTTTTTTGAAATTACACGTTCCCCAACAGCAGCCACGGCGGTTCAATTTATCAAGAAGGTGATTTTCCGGTTTGGGTTTCCACACAGCATCATAACTAATAATGGCACTAATCTGTCCAAGGGTGCTATGAAAGAATTTTGTCAACGGGAGCACATCCAGCTTGACGTATCATCAGTGGCTCACCCCCAATCTAATGGTCAAGCGGAGAGAGCCAATCAAGAGATCTTGAGAGGCATCAAGCCCTGGCTCATGGTTCCTTTGCAACGGATGCCGGGTTGTTGGGTGGAGGAGTTACCTTCTGTGTTATGGAGCATCAATACCACGCCCAACAGATCTACGGGTTACACGCCTTTTTTCATGGTTTACGGAGCAGAGGCGGTTCTCCCTAGTGACATCCGTCATGACTCGCCTCGTGTGGCGGCTTATGTCGAAGCTGACAATGAGAAGGCACGACAGGAAGCACTTGATATGTTAGATGAGGAGCGTGACATTGCAGCAGCCCGTTCGGTGATTTATCAGCAAGATCTGCGTCGTTATCACAGCCGTCGGGTTAGAACCAGAACTTTTCAAGAAGGCGATCTGGTGCTCCGACTCATCCAGGATCAGACTGATACGCACAAGTTATCCCCGCCTTGGGAAGGACCCTTTGTGGTCAGCAAGAATCTACATAACGGGTCATACTACCTTATCGATGCTCGAGAGCACAAAGACTCACGTAATCGGAGGAAGAGACCCACCGGCCGTGGAATATCGCTCATCTTCGGCCTTACTATACTTGAGCCACAGGCTCTGCTTATGTACATAGTCATGACAATGTATATATTATGATCAATATAATAAACCGGAGCCTCAACTAAAGCGGGGTCTCTGTTGTTTTTCTTACATCATGTGTGGTTACATGGGGGCTTCTGTTTATAAAGCGGAGTCCTTTTTACCCATTGAGCCGGCTTATAAAGCCATGTATATATATATATCAAAAAATCATCTGGGGGCTTGGTCGTATTCGAACCATAGCTACACCTCTTGATCGGCGCAAGGCCACCATGGAAATCACTTGGGGGCTTGGTCATATTTGAACCATAGCTACACCTCTTGATTGGCGTAAGGCTACCAAGAAAATCATCTAGGGGCCAAAGAGAGTGTTGCAAAAGCACAACTCAAACATAGGCACCCACTGAGCACAGCTCAAAATATTGCTTGGGGTCTCTTTGCTTCGCAATGAACGAAGAGTCTACACTTGTAATAGGCTATCAAGCCAGGCTTGGAAGCCAGGTGTATTCACCTAAAACCCGGGTTATCCTACCTTATTTAAGTAAGCCACTCCGTCCAGGTAAACCTGGTATGAGGGGGAAAGGCAAGCTCAACATGTTGGATGATCCATGACAATATACTTTATTTCGGATATAAGAAAACATAACCCATTACGTTGTCTTCCTTGTCCAACATCAACTCTTTAGCATGTCATATTTTAATGAGTGCTCACAATCATAAAAGATGTCCAAGATAGTATATTTATATGTGAAACCTCTCTTTCTTTATTACTTCCTATTAATTGCAACGATGACCAAAACTATGTTTGTCAACTCTCAACAACTTTTAATCATCATACTCTTTATATGTGAAGTCATTACTCTCCATAAGGTAAATATGATCTCTTTATTTCTTTCTCTTTCTTTTATTCACTCAAGATCATAGCAAGATAATCAAGCCCTTGACTCAACACTAATCTTTATTATATATAGCTCACGGACTCGATTACATAGAAGGCTCATAAAGCAAAACTCACTACTAGATCATACTAAAACTTTATTCTACTAGATCAAGATATCACCAAAAGGATCGAACTAAGAAAATGGTAAAGATAGGAGTGTGATGGTGATACAATACTGGGGCACTTCCCCCAAGCTTGGCAGTTGCCAAGGGGAGTGCCCATACCCATGTGATTATGTCTCTTTCTTCGGAGGTGGAGAAGATGGTGGTGATGATGGATAGTCGCACATCGAGCGTAAGAGATCCTCCAACTTGCGAATGATGCCCTTGAGTGCGACGATATGCTCCTTCAACAAAATATTTTCACTTGTGAGATACTTGTTTTGTATACGAGCTAACTCAATCATCTTGAAAGCTTCAATCTCAGTCGGGGTAAAGAGAGGTGGAAGGATGTTTTCTTCTTTTGCTGCCGGAGCTTGATCCTCCATGGCCTTCTTGATCCCATTATCCTTGTTGATCTCCACGGGTTCTTCTCTCTTCAACTCAATCTTCATTAGCCAAGCATCATTGTCACCATTGTTGGAGGAGGGGGGCGACATGATGCCTGGCCTTGACAAATCTGGCAGAAAACAGCTCGAAACGAAAACAGAGGATAATTGCGTGATACGGTGGTCAAAACCTTCGGGAGATTATATAATGAAATTTTACCGACCGAAAGAAGTAACGTGCAAGAAAACGGAGTCCGGAGAGCACACGAGGTGCCCACGAGGTAGGGGGGCGGGCCCAGGGGGTAGGGCGCGCCCTCCACCCTCGTGGAAGCCTCGTGTCCTTCCCGGACTGCTTCTTAATTTCCTATTTTCTTAAATATTCCAAAACGGAGAAAAATTACCATTAAAACTGTTTTGGAGTCAGTTTACTTACCGTACCACATACCTATTCCTTTTAGGAGTCTGAAACGTTCTGGAAAGCGTCCCTTATGTATTCCTCCGGGGTTACGGTTTCAATAATATTGGTTTCAACATTTATGGGATTACCTGAGATATAATGTTTGATTCTTTGACCGTTCACCACCTTCGGATTTGTACCTTCGAAGTTGTTGATTTTTATGGCACCGAACGATAGACCTCCTCGATAACGTAAGGGCCTTCCCATTTAGAGAGAAGTTTTCCTGCAAAAAATCTTAAACGAGAGTTGAATAGCAACACATAATCACCTACATTAAACTCATGCTTTTGTATCCTTTTGTCATGCCATCTTTTAACTTTTTCTTTAAACAGTTGGCATTTTCATAAGCCTGGGTTCTCCATTCATCAAGTGAGCTCATGTCAAATAACCTCTTCTCACCGGCAAGTTTGAAATCATAATTGAGCTCTTTAATAGCCCAATATGCCTTATGTTCAAGTTCGAGAGGTAAGTGACATGCTTTTCCATAAACCATTTTATACGGAGACATACCCATAGGATTTTTGTATGCAGTTCTATAAGCCCATAATGCATCATCAAGTTTCTTGGACCAATTATTTCTAGATCTATTAACAGTCTTTTGCAAAATCAATTTAAGCTCTCTGTTACTCAATTCTACTTGACCACTAGACTGTGGGTGGTATGAAGATGCAATTCTATGGTTAACATCATACTTAGCAAGCATTTTACGGAAAGCACCACGAATAAAGTGTGAACCACCATCAGTCATTAAGTATCTAGGGACTCCAAACCTCGGAAAAATAAGTTCTTTAAGCATCTTAATAGAGGTGTTATGATCAGCACTACTAGTTGGAATAGCTTCTACCCACTTAGTAACGTAATCAACAGCAACTAAAATATGTGTATATCCATTAGAGGAAGGAAACGGTCCCATATAATCAAAGCCCCAAACATCAAATGGTTCAATAACAAGTGAATAATTCATAGGCATTTCTTGATGTCTGCTAATATTACCAATTCTTTGACATTCATCACAAGACAAGACAAACTTACGGGCATCTTTGAAGAGAGTAGGCCAATAGAAACCGGATTGCAATACCTTATGCGCAGTCCTATCTCCAGCGTGGTGTCCTCCATAAGCCTCGGAGTGACACTTGCATAGGATCTGTTCCTGTTCATGCTCAGGTACACAACGTCTAATAACACCATCTACTCCTTCTTTATAAAGGTGTGGGTCATCCCAGAAGTAATGTCTTAAATCATAGAAAAACTTTTTCTTTTGCTGGTATGTTAAACTAGGTGGTATAAATTTAGCAACGATGTAATTAGCATAATCAGCATACCAAGGAGCAGTACGAGAAGCATTTATGATAGCTAATTGTTCATCAGGAAAGCTATCATCAATAGGTAGTGGGTCATCAAGAACATTCTCTAACCTAGACAAGTTGTCTACAACGGGGTTCTCAGCTCCCTTTCTATCAATAATATGCAAATCAAATTCTTGTAGCAAGAGAACCCATCTAATAAGTCTAGGTTTAGCATCTTTCTTTTCCATAAGATATTTAATAGCAACATGGTCAGTGTGAATAGTTACTTTGGAATCAAAAATATAAGGTCTGAACTTATCACAAGCAAAAACAACTGCTAAAAATTCTTTTTGAGTAGTAGCATAATTTCTCTGGGCACTGTCTAGAGTTTTACTAGCATATTGGATAACATTTAATTTCTTATCGACTCTTTGCCTAGAACAACACCTACAGCATAATCACTAGCATCACACATAATTTCAAAAGGCAAATTCCAATCGGGTGGCTGAATGATAGGTGCAGAAATCAAAGCTTTCTTAAGTATTTCAAATGCTTCTACACAATCATCATTGAAGACAAAAGGTATATCTTTTTGTAATAGATTAGTCAGAGGCCGCGAAATTTTTGAGAAGTCCTTAATGAACCTCCTATAAAAACCGGCATGACCAAGGAAACTTCTTATACCTTTGATGTCCTTGGGACACGACATCTTCTCAATAGCATCAACTTTAGCTTTATCAAATTCAATACCTCTTTCAAAAAATTTATGCCCCAAGACAATGCCCTCATTAACCATAAAGTGGCACTTCTCCCAATTCAAGACAAGATTAGTTTCTTCACATCTCTGCAAAACTCGATCAAGGTTGCTCAAGCAATCATCAAAAGAGGATCCATAAACGGAGAAATCATCCATGAAAACCTCACAAATCTTTTCACAAAAGTCAGAGAATATAGCCATCATGCATCTTTGAAAGGTAGCAGGTGCATTACATAAACCAAAAGGCATGCGTCTATAAGCAAAAGTACCGAAAGGGCAAGTAAAAGTGGTCTTTTCCTCATCGTCGGCTGACACAGGTATTTGAAAGAAACCAGAATAGCCATATAGAAAGCAAAAATGTGTATGTTTGGATAATCTTTCTAGCATTTGATCAATAGAAGGCAAAGGGTAATGATCTTTTTTAGTAGCTTTATTTAACTTACAGAAATCAATTACCATTCTATAACCTCTAACAATTATTTGTGGTATCAATTCATCTTTATCATTAGGGACAACAGTAATACCTCCCTTCTTAGGGACACAATGGACAGGACTTACCCACTGACTATCAGCAACGGGATAAATTATACCTGCCTCAAGGATCTTTAATATTTCCTTTCTTACCACTTCTCTCATCTTAGGATTTAAACGTCGTTGGTGATCAATGACCGGTTTGGCGTCTTTCTCCAAATTTATTTTGTGTTGACATAGAGTGGGACTAATGCCCTTAAGATCATCAAGAGTATATCCAATAGCAGCATGGTGCTTCTTCAGAGTTTTCAATAGTTTCTCTTCCTCCTTCTCTGAAAGGTTAGCACTAATAATAACAGGATATATCTTCTTTTCATCAAGATAAGCATATTTAAGAGTATCAGGTAATGGTTTAAGCTCAAACACGGGATCACTCTTGGGTGGAGGAGGATCCCCTAGGATTTCAACAGGCAAGTTGTGCTTCAAAATAGGACCCTATTTAAAGAATACTTCATCTATTTCCCTTCTTTCATTCATAAACATATCATTTTCATGATCAAGCAAGTATTGTTCTAAAGGATCATTAGAAGGCATGGCAATAGAAGCAAGACCAATGATTTCATCTTTACTAGGCAATTCCTCGTCACGGGGTTGTCTACAAAATTTAGCGAAGTTAAACTCATGAGACATATCACCCAGACCAATAGTAACAATATCCTTTTCGCAGTTTATCCTAGCATTAACAGTGTTCAAGAAGGGTCTACCAAATATAATGGGACAAAAGCTATCTTGTGGGGAACTAAGAACAAGAAAATCAGCAGGATATTTAACCTTCCCACACAAGACTTCGACATCTCTAACAATCCCAATCGGTGATATAGTATCTCTATTGGCAGGCTTAATTGTAACATCAATATCTTCTATCTCAGCGGGTGCAATATCATGCATAATTTCTTCGTATAAAGAATGAGATATAGCAGCACTAGCACCCACATCACATAAGCCATGATAACAATGATCTCCTATTTTAACAGAAATAATAGGCATGCCTACAACAGGTCTCTGTTTATTTTTAGAATCGGGTCTAGCAATTCTAGCAGCTTCATCACAGAAGTAGATAACATGCCCATCAATATTATCAGCCAAGAGATCTTTAACCATAGCAATATTAGGTCCAGCTTTAATTTGCTCAGGGGGTTTGGGTGTCCTAATATTACTTTTGTTAACAACAGTTGAAGCTTTAGCATGATCCTTTATTCTAACAGGTAAGGTGGTTTCTCAACATAAGTAGTAGGAACAATAGGATCATTATAAGTGATAGTCTTTTCTTCAACTTTAATATGTTCAACTACTTTTACTTCTATGGGAGGATGATATTTAAACCACTTCTCCTTAGGGAGATCAACATGAGTAGCAAATGATTCACAGAAAGAAGCTACTATCTCAGAGTCAAGTCCATATTTAGTGCTAAACTTACGGAAAACATCGGTATCCATAAAAGATTTAACACAATCAAACTTAGGTGTTATACCTGACTCCTTACCTTCGTCGAGGTCCCAATATTCAGAGTTGCGTTTAATTCTTTCCAATAAATCCCATCTGAATTCAATAGTCTTCATCATAAAAGAACCAGTACAAGAAGTATCGAGCATGGAGCGATTATTGTCAGAAGGCCGAGCATAAAATTTTTGAATAATCATTTCTCTAGAGAGCTCATGATTGGGGCATGAATATAACATTGACTTAAGCCTCCCCCAAGATTGAGCGATGCTTTCTCCTTCGTGAGGCCAAAAATTATATATATAATTACGATCACGACGAACAAGATGCATAGGATAAAACTTCTGATGAAATTCCAATTTCAATCGTTTGTAGTTCCATGATCCCATATCATCACATAGCCTATACCATGTCAACGCATCTCCCTTAAAAGATAAAGGGAAGACCTTATTCTTGATAACATCATCGGGCATACCTGCAAGCTTAAATAATCCACAAACTTCATCCACATAGATTAGGTGTAAATCGGGATGCAATGTTCCATCACCTGCGAAAGGATTAGCTAGTAGTTTCTCTATCATACCCGAAGGAATTTCAAAGTAAACATTTTCAGTAGGTTCAGTAGGTTGAGGAGCAACTCTTTGCTCTACTGGACGGGGTGAAGATACCCCGAACAAGCCCCTCAAAGGATTACTTTCCATAGTAACAAGTGACAGTAAATTTCAGCACACTATATAAATTTTTCCTTACCAAGTTCCACTTACCAAAGACGCTTCACTCCCCGGCAACGGCGCCAGAAAAGAGTCTTGATGACCCAGAAGTGTAGGGGATCTATCGTAGTCCTTTCGATAAGTAAGAGTGTCTAACCCAACGAGGAGCAGAAGGAAATGACAAGCGGTTTTCAGTAAGGTATTATCTGCAAGCACTGAAATTATCGGTAACAGATAGTTTTGTGATAAGGTAATTGGTAACGAGTAACAAGTAACAAAAGTAAATAAGGTGCAGCAAGATGACCCAATCCTTTTTGTAGCAAAGGACAAGCCTGGACAATTTCTTATATGAAGGAAAACGCTCCCGAGGACACATGGGAATTATCGTCAAGCTAGTTTTCATCACGCTCATATGATTCGCGTTCGGTACTTTGATAATTTGATATGTGGGTGGACCGGTGCTTGGGTGCTGCCCTTACTTGGACAAGCATCCCAATTATGATTAACGCCTATTGCAAGCATCCGCAACTACAAGAGAAGTATCAAGGTAAACCTAACCATAGCATGAAACATCTGGATCCAAATCAGCCCCTTACGAAGCAACGCATAAACTGGGGTTTAAGCTTTTGTCACTCTAGCAACCCATCATCTACTTATTACTTCCCAATGCCTTCCCCTAGGCCCAAACAATGGTGAAGTGTCATGTAGTCGACGTTCACATGACACCACTAGAGGAGAGACAACATACATCTCATCAAAATATCGAACGAATACCAAATTCATATGACTACTAATAGCAAGACTTCTTCCATGTCCTCAGGAACAAACGTAACTACTCACAAATCATATTCATGTTCATAATCAGAGGGGTATTAATATGCATTAAGGATCTGAACATATAATATTCCACCGAATAAACCAACTAGCATCAACTACAAGGAGTAATCAACACTACTAGCAACCTACAGGTACCAATCTGAGGCTTTGGGAAAAAGATTTGATACAAGAGATGAACTAGGGTTTGAAGGAGATGGTGCTGGTGAAGATGTTGATGGAGATTGACCCCCTCCCGATGAGGGGATCGTTGGTGATGATGATGACGATGATTTCCCCCTCCCGGAGGGATGTTTCCTCGGCAGAACAGCTCCGCCGGAGCCCTAGATTGGTTCCGCCAAGGTTCCGCCTCGTGGCGGCGGAGTTTCGTCCCGCAAGCTTGCTTCTGATTTTTTTCAGGGTAAAAGACTTCATATAGTAGAAGATGGACACTGGAGGCCTGCCAGGGGGCCCACGAGGCAGGGGGCGCGCCCAAGGGGGTAGGGCGCGCCCCCCACCCTCGTGGCCAGGGTGTGGGCCCCCTCTGGTATTTTCTTCGCTCAGTATTTTTTATAATTTCCAAAAATAACTTCCGTGGAGTTTCAGAACTTTTGGAGTTGTGAAGAATAGGTCTCTAATATTTGCTCCTTTTCCAGCCCAGAATTTCAGCTGCCGGCATTCTCCCTCTTCATGTAAACCTTGTAAAATAAGAGAGAAAAGGCATGAGTATTGTGACATAATGTGTAATAACAGCCCATAATGCAATAAATATCAATATCAAAGCATGATGCAAAATGGACGTATCGGGATGTTCCATGCGTTTTGCACTGGAACACCCTCCTCCGTCTCCAGTCGTGTCGCACCGGGCCTGAAGATATGCTTTACCCTGAAAGGGCATTCTCACGAGGTAGGCCTCCCGAGGCGGCCTCGCGAGGTAGGCCTCCCGTGACGGCCCTCTTCAGCCTTGGCGCAGTGGTCGGTGAGGACAAACAGCTCGGCCGTGGAGTCGAGCTCGTCGTTGATGGTGAGCTTCTAGCACATCGTACGCTAAGAAGTTAATACGATACTCTCATGGGCCAAGGAACTAAACACACTTAACACTCCGTGTTATAGCAATTGACTTATGACCATATTATCTCAAAGTATAACAAACATGTTTGGGTCGATTCAATATGATCGTTCTTCTAACGTCATACTCTCAATGTTGTTTTGAGACTATCGTTACTGTTAATGATATCTCAAGATCCGGAAAACGTGATCATGAACAACACTTGACATAGTCCTAGAGGCGAGACTAGGAATCTTATTTTATCGTTTATTGTTCTACATGTGCATATGAGTTTTTCACTGAATCACATATTCCAGGATCACAATAGTTATAGCATAGAATATAAACTCTTAATTATGAATACATAAATATAATAATACAATATTATTGCTTCTAGGGCATATTTCCAACACAGACCTCGTGCGCACAAGGTGTCCAGATACATCGCCACTATCTCGTGCGCACGGGGGCCCGAGACACCGTGTGCACGTCAGGCCCCGGTGCGCACGGGGTGTCCAAAGAGCAAAGTACTACCCCGTGCACACACGGTGTTCAGAGAGTAGGGCATGAGCCCGTGCGAATGGGGTGTCTAGAGACTTGGGCATCACCCCGTGTGCACTTTGAGACGTGGTTTCGGAAGTTAGTGATATAAGGGGGCACGTGTAGGAAGGTTGTTGTATATCTTATTTGAAGTGTTCCCACACCGTCATTCGAGCACCTTGACACCTCTTGATAGTGCGGTTGTCCCACGACTAAAGACCCCAAAACCAAAGCTTCGTGTCGCCAGAATATCATGCCTTTTACTTTTTTGAAGTGGGTGGGTGGGGGGGTCAACCATCTCATCGCTAAATCCCTAAGGAACCAATGACCCAATATAAATCATAACAACCGTCATTAGTTCCACTAACCATATTGTCATCACACCAAAATACCATTTACAGATAAATACATGTTCACCCTCTCTTGCTCTTCATTATTCTTCTATTCAATATCCTCCTTTACTATATTTTGGTAGTTCATATGATGCACATGTTTCTCTTGGAAACCAAATATCCTGTTCACATCATCAACAAGGTTGTTGTACTTAAGGTTTACTAAGTATGATCCTTAAGCTTCTTGGTGACCTCTTCATGAGCTTGATTATCCATCAACCTACCATACTTGCTCTCATCATGTATACTCCAAAGCTAATAAGGCACCTATGCAGTGAACAATAGTACTACACCTACAAAAGGTCTACAAAAAGGTTACTTAACTTTCCAAACTAACTAACTCCCCCTGGATTTCATTGGGGTGGGACCCATCGTTTACCCGTTTCCAATCCCAACACTCCTCATCAGCGAGTATGTAAAATCCTTAAGTAACCTTTAGTAGGTCTAGCATTGTTCCTGCAGTTAATCAGGCCAGACATCATTCACCCACTCCACAAGTCCAGTGTTTACACCTCCATGAAAATAGAAATAGAAATTTTAACACGATGAACAATTAAATATCCATGTAATAAAGCTTTCATCTTTAAGCAAACTTACTCCCTTCATCCGCGAATAGGTGTACATCTAACTTTTGTCCTGAGTCAAAGTTTTAAAAATTTGACCAACCTTCTAGGAAAAAGTAGCATCATTTATGGCATCAAATTAGCATCATTAGATTCATTTTGAAATGTACTTTCAGAATATACCAATTTGATGTCATATATGCTACTACTCTTTTCTGTAAATTTGGTCAAACTTTTAAAACTTTGACTGAAGACAAAAGCTAGATGTACACTTATTCGCGGACGGAGGGAGTAGTGGTGATCCTTTGTATTACTAACATCACATTAAATATCTATGTGATAATTTGACTTGCATGACGAGCAAAACTATCATGCAAATTGAGCACTAACTAACTACTGCTCACTAACTCATTACTTTGCTCACTACACAACTAACTAGATTAAACACTGACCAATAGACCATTCACGGAATAATCTGCTAATTAGTTACATAGCAACCGTGACCTCATTACTTTGCACAATAGTAGCATCTAACTAATTAGTTTACATTTGGAGCATTCCTTGACAGTGAGCTAATTTCAGCACAGGTCAATTATTTCAAACAAACTCGACAGTGTGCTAATTTCAACAAAGATAAATTGTTTCGTACAAATCTGACTGTGAGCTAATTACACAAAAGTGCAATTGTTTCAAACAATATTCCTAATGAACAATCAACCCTGAATCCGCTTCCACTACTTTCAACAATTCAATTACAATACACGTAGGATTTAAAGTAGAGGAAATACTCACATTCACAACACACCCGTAGAACTTCCTCCCATTGTGGATCTCTTCAAAAACCACACATCTCTAAGTCTAGCATTGTGGAGGAGGCATTACAGAGGGACATCCACATCAACACCAAAGAAATCTAAGTCTTTAGTGGTACCATGAACCTGCTAACGGAAGCAAAACCAGAAGAAATCGAAGCAACACAAGTCAAATCAGTGCTCAAATTGAAAATCCCCAAACACAAACCCTAGTACATAAATTGCGCATGTACGGGCTCAGATTCATGTTCGTTATTCCACGACGACATTGCACAACGGTAGCGAGCAGTCGCAGGGCCGGCAGCGGCGGCGGTTGTGAGAGAGGAGAGAAGGAAAAGAGAAAGTGAGGGCACGAGAGAGATAAAGAGAGAGCGTTGATCATCTTCCCCATCCGACGTGGCGCTGACTAGCAGGCCCGGGCTGTCAGAAACGTGTTTTAATCGCCGGCGACTCCTATTAACGGACGTTTGGGTCACGCCGTCTTCCCCGTCCGACGTGGCCCTGGCTAGCGGGCTCAGGCTGTCATAAACGTGTTTAAATCGACCAAATCGGTTCACTACCGTTTCCTGAGAAAAATCACGTCAAGGTTGATGGTATTGTAGCGGACGAGAATGTTGTAGTTTTATGCTATTTATCACTCAGCTATTTATCCAGGCAGAAACCAATATCCCGGAGATTGGTGTGACGCTCAAGATACATATACAATGGTGCAGGACGAGGCAGCACGGCGACTTCTGCTTCCAGCCGCTCCATCGCCGGCAGACTTCTGCTTCCAGCCGCTCGATCGATCGCCGGCGACGTTCCTATGATCCTATCGCATAGACAGAGCTGCTGGACGGCACAACACAAAGGGTACGCTTTCACCGGCGCAGGTCTCGTCCCTCTCGGTGACAGACAAGTTAACGGCCACTCGGTGTACATGCACGCACGCGTCATCATCAAGCGAACATTTGTAACCGGTGGACGTGCTGTAATCATACGATGTGCTGATACGGATGGCAAGCTGCTTGCTCCGTGACAAATGCATCTTTTTAGGTTCTATAAAAAGAGATGGGACGGTGTAATACATACAAGGTGGAAAGTGATGTCAAATTAGGTGGAGAGGTCAACTTTCGGGTCACATTATAACTTATAACCGGTGCAGCAAGTGGAAGAATTACACTTGCATGGTTAAATTATACCGCTAGATGTTCATGTTAACTCCAATTCCATGAATCAATGGAGTGAAACCAATCCATGGCGATGTTTAATAAGCTCACACATGTTTGCCTGAGCCGATGGCACACCTCACACCTGCATGTACAGCGGTGGCAAGAACACACCATCCATGCCATCCTCTTGGTCGATCTTGTCCGGACGCGATCAATCCCGCAGCTTAGGATTCATCAAAGGTTGAATGTTTAAGATCGATCTCCATGAACCAAGTTCTTGAGTTTGCGTATGTTACACGGGTCACCCAGGAAGGATCACCATGAGCCGAGACCATGCAACTATATCTGATAGCAGTACCAATCAGTGTGGTACAAAATAAATAATCATCCTCTTGGCATACTTCAATTGGCTCGTCGTTTGCATTTTGGAAACTTGATGGATTCATATGTGTTGGGATGTTGCCGTGATCAGCTCGATCGAACGATCATGGTGTTTGGCCGAGAGCACTATACACCCAACCCCACTCTGATCTCTTCCTGGACAGAATTCTTGATCCCAACTGTAGCCACGACTTTCAAAATTTTCATTCCAGTTTGTCGTTCCAGGGAAGATTAGATACAAATCTGCGTCGTGCATCGAGAAATCATTCGAAGTTATGAACAATTTTGATCCCGCATGTAGAACAAAGCCAGCTTGTATCACCTGGTAGACTTTCCCCAGCCACAAGAACAAACACTGATCATTCCAGTGCAAATTAATCTGGACTCAAGTGTGACATCGCAAATGCAGCAGCTGGGAAGCCTTCCCCATGTCCACGCCTGCGGGAGCACGGCGGTCCTCCGGCGAGCCGGCCGGCCACCGCGCCGGTGAAGGGAGCAAAGCTGGGCTGAACTCACACACCACCAGCAAAGGTTGCCACAGAGTTGTGCAACTTGGGTCGCGTTCCATCGCCTCGTAGCCTATCGAAACCATGTCGGACCAGCCTGTTTCTTGTACGCAGATGTTGCTACGTTATCCTGCTACAACACCATGCCGGAAAACCCCATCGTTCGCCGGTGCACCCCGTGCCGCCGGCCGGAAATCTCCAGCAAACTCACACGAAGGCACCATCCTGACCAGTCCCTGATCACCGACGCATTTCTCCCAGAATACAGAACCAAATCACACAAACCCGACCTTGTTACAAAGACATTATCCGTACCTACACAATGCAGAAAATTTCGGTCGAATCGGTGGAGAGGAGCCGGAGATATTCGACCGGAAATCGAGAGGAGAAGCACACTCTGGAAGCCTGGAGGCTGGTTCGCGAGCCGGGGAGGCCAGCGAGGGGGGCGGCAATCCGCGGCATCGGATGCGGCGCGTGGACGGCCGTTGGATGGAGACAGATCGGACGTCGCGCGTTTGATGCGGGGCGCTAGGGGGAGTGATCCGCGGCAACGCCCTCTCGACCAATCAGCGCGCGGCTTTCGGCACCCTCCGGCTCTCCCGTCTTCCCGACGTCTCCCACTATTTAACCAGCGCTCCCTCCGCCCCGACCTACTCACCCAGCTCACAAGCATCTCTCTCTCACCTCCGGCGAATAACACACCAGAGCTCACCTCTCCCCTCGCTTCCCCGCGAAAATGTCGACTGACGTGGCTGCCGCTGACATCCCGGTGCCTCAGGTGGAGGTAGCCGCCGACGCTGCCGTTGACACACCGGCGGCGAAGCCGGCCAAGGCGCCCAAGGCGGCCAAGGCCAAGAAGTCCACTGGCCCGAAGAAGCCCCGCGTCACCCCGGCCCACCCGTCCTACGCCGAGGTAAGCCCCCCGACCCCTTCGCCGTCGTCCCTCGTTTTGTCTGTTCTTCCATGTTTCCCCTGATCTGACTTTGGTTTTGGTTCCTGTGCGCAGATGGTGTCGGAGGCGATCGCCGCCCTGAAGGAGAGGAGCGGGTCGAGCACCATCGCGATCGGCAAGTTCATCGAGGACAAGCACAAGGCGCACCTCCCGGCCAACTTCCGCAAGATCCTGCTGACCCAGATCAAGAAGCTCGTCGCCGCCGGCAAGCTGACCAAGGTCAAGGGCTCCTACAAGCTCGCCAAGGCCCCCGCCGCCGTCAAGCCCAAGACGGCGACCAAGAAGAAGCCCGCCGCCAAGCCCAAGGCCAAGGCGCCAGCCAAGAAGACCGCCGCCAAGTCGCCGGCCAAGAAGGCCGCCGCGAAGCCCAAGGCCAAGGCCCCAGCCAAGGCCAAGGCCGTCGCGAAGCCCAAGGCGGCGGCGAAGCCGAAGGCGGCCGCCAAGCCCAAGGCCAAGGCCGCCGCCAAGAAGGCGCCGGCCGCCGCGACCCCGAAGAAGCCCGCCGCCCGGAAGCCGCCCACCAAGCGGGCGACCCCGGTGAAGAAGGCCGCGCCGGCCAAGAAGCCCGCGGCCAAGAAGGCCAAGAAGTAGAGCCCCGCATGACGGACCTAGATGCCCTGGCGGTAGTATTGAGTAGCCTAATTCTCTGTTCGGTGTTGTCAGTCAAGAGCTTCTTGACTGTGTCTTGGGCGGCGGTGGGCTGTAAATCTGATCTATCTGTGCCGGGGGTGTACCCTTTGTGTCGAGGAAGAGTGATATCCATGGGAATCAGTTGTACTAGTAGCAGTAATCTGTGTAATTTAGTCTTTTTTATTATTGCAGCAATGTCCATGAGCTATTTGTCAGAATTACTGTGTTTCATTTGCCAAATCTGATGCCAAGATTGTTCATGTTACCTGCTCTGAGAGCCTGCGGATATGGAAGGAGAATTGAGATCTAAAATTGAGTTCGTATCTTTAGTATGATTCTGCGTTATATGTATGTATCTTTAGTATGACTCTTTATGGAGAAAGTAAAAAAGGGGGGCCTGGAAGAGATGGATGATGCTCGTCGGGCTGATGCAGTGAGGTGAATGGAACGTGACACACAGAGAACAGTAAGCTAACTAGGCCGTCCATGGTGATGCCGGCGGTGTCCGTCGGCCGTCGACACGTGGGAATGCCTGCTTTCAGCGAGATGTATGGTGGCTGCGGCGCAAGATTCGCAGGAGCCTCTCCGTTTGGGTGGGGCGGGCAGTGGCAGAGACGTTTCGGGTGGGGGCGCGCGCTTTCGCTTTCAATTTTTTGCCTTGCTACCCGTCCCGCCTGCAGTGTTTCCCCTTCCGCGCTTCCGAAACCTATGCGAGTGGGCAGCAAGCGTGTGGATGTAGGAGTACGTTCTACAGGAGTGGCTAAACGTGGGCCTGTTTGATTGAAGCCTACGTGTATGCCACACTTTTCTTTTGCCAAATGTGTGGCAAGCCACAACATTTGCGGCGAGTAAATTGTTAGCCACGGTTGTGGCAGGACTTGACAATAAAACTTGTGTATGACATGTGGGGTTGGGTGCTAAAAAAATCATGGCACGCCATGAACGAGGCAAAGAAACAAACACTAGGCTAGGCTAAGAAAGTGTGGCATGCCTAACATGTCAGGACCCAAACCAAGGAGACACTGAAACTGAAGGTTCAAGTCAGTGTCGAATTATTGAAGACAGCGATTCAGTTAACTGATGGTGCAGATCCAGGAATGGCTCACACGTGGAATTGGACGGCTCAGATGGACCTCGCCGTCAGTTACCGCTTTACTTTAAACCGAGTCACTTTTTAGTACTGCAAGTTGTTATACCGCCGTAATTCTAATACGGCTACTTATAGTCCGTCCCGATTCAGAAGACCCTAAGTTGTACTTCCTCCGTCCCATAATATTATGGGATAGAGGGAGTAATTCACAATTCTCCTATCTAGGGCAGAACTAGCTACCTTCCATGTAAGACGGGGTATCTGTGAGTGAATTCTTCAACCGAAGTCCTTGATTTCTCACTTGATCTTGTTGATAATTGTGTGGATCAAAGATTTTTCGTCGAATCGGTCCTCACAAAGGCACCAGAGTGCAGATTGTCGGTGGCGACATACCGACGGTGAATTGGGAAGAGGAAGACGAGGGGTTGGGCTCTCTCATAACACCCCGTCCCTCTATGTTTGCGGCGGCAATGGAGTACACTGTGACAGTGAAAGTAGTGGCTGCGAATCATTCATGCACAAACCAACAAGTCCGATAAGGTTGCTCAGAGATACTCTCCTTGCGGTAAAATTCCTGTGTCTGGCGTTGATTCATGTGTTATTAGCGGCGTTGAGTTTATGCGAGGAGAGCATGTTAAGATTTTCCGTATAACTCTGGTTACTTCTGCTTGTTCTCAAAGGGGTTGGGTCTAGATCGGAGATTTTTGGGATGAGATCGTTAGCCCGTCGCTCGCACCGACCTGATCTGAGATGGCGGACACACGCACGAAGGTTCAGATCATAGTGGACATACTAGAATGAGGAGTGTCTGAACTACGAGCCGAACCTTGTGAACTTAAGGACTTGTGTTTAGAAGTGAACTAGTTGATATCTGAGATCGTTACAATGCCTATGAAGGTTGAAAACCAAAAGTTGCTGAAATTGACACTACTTAATACTACATCCAATGTTCAGAAATCAAAGGCAATGACACCACAGACAATAGTTCCCTCATGTGTCGATATCTCTTTGCATTCCTCTTCACCACATATTACCATATCTGATACTGGCATGCATATTGTTCATCAAATTACTAGAATTATATATGTTGCATTTGATTTACAAAGTACTGTACCTACTACCCCTATACTGGCTTTCCTGGAGTAACTATAGTTTTACCTGCACCCCATTATTCACTAACAACATGGCCACAACCGCAATCAGAAACCATGGAATTCCTGTTCATTAACAGTTTAGGTCAACACCATCCAACACTGTAAAGTCATTTGCAAGCACACACCATGGGTTTTACTGGTAACAGTGGATAATTTGCTCCTATAAGTACTCCTTTGTATTGCCCAACACACACATATAACATTGTCTGGACAATTTATCAATACTGCTACCATCAGCCAAGTATATCCGCCTCTCTATCAAGCTATAGGGCAACTCAATGAAGCTCAAAGAAATCAATATGCTACATTGGGAGAGCCATCTTATTTTGCTGAAGCAGTACTAAGAGTACCCAAAGTGGAAATTCCATTGTTTAATGGAGATGATCCTACTGGCTGGTGATTACAAGTGATTCTTTTATGATACGACAGAACTCCATATGATCAGTGGGTTAACTTGGCCACTCGGCAGTTCCATGGAAGGGCTGCTACATGGTTCAAAAACATTTGTGTACCTTGGCAAATGGTCACTTGGTAACAACTGTGTCACATGTTAGCAGACATATTTTTTGAAGCGTCAGTACATGAAGCCGTGGAACTACCGAAGAACATACAACAAAAAACAACTGCGGCTAGCTACATTGACAACTTTCAGCACTGTGTGGCAGTAGTTGAAAGAGATCATCCGTTCCTATATGAAAATTTCTTGCTCAGCTATTACATTGGGGGTTTGAGAGCTGATATTAAACATAAAGTATGTGGATAGAAATCAACTGTAATTATTGAAGGTTATTGGTATTCTAAAATTTATGGAAAATAACGAGCTCCTAGAAAGCACAATTACAACCAATGTATAGACACTCCAAATCAACTTCAAATACAAGTTTCACAACAAGAGGAAAACAATGCTCCTTTTTCCAGAGATGCCAAAGCTTGATGGTACTGCAGAGAACCATGGACCAGGCAACACAAATGTAAAATTGGAAATACTCCGCACACTGTTAGTGGCTACAACATCTATATTCAGTTTTCAAGTAGTCAACCCCCCAACAGAAATTGATCGGAAAAGTTCATAGAAATATACCATATAGAGCGGAGGTGGCTCCCCATGATGAGGTACATGGTCTCGACTAGACGTCAATCCGATGCAAGTGAAGTTCGCGCATAGTCGAGGAGGAGGAGCCGCCGACGTTATGTCTGGCTTATAGCGAGAGAGAAGGAAGCCTTGATTACATTCTTTGCCTTAGCGGGCCGGTCCAAAAGTGTGGTTTTGGGAAGCTTCTACGGACCGGCACATACTGGTTTTGGGTGTTGAGGGCATTTTTTGTGTGTATTCATCTGCTTTCTTTCGTTTTTTTCATTATTCAAACATATTTGTCGACTTTTTATAAATACGTGCTGATCATTTTTAGTATACAGGTTAAACATTTTTTAGATACACGTTGAACATTTATCCAAATACATGTTGAATATTTATAAGATGCACAATAAACTTTAAGGTAGTGAACATTTTTAAACACATGTTGAACATTTTTCAAAATTGTCATGTATATTTTTGTGAAACTTGCAAACATTTCTAAAGTTACTATGAACTTTTTTGTAAATGGCACAAATATTTTTTATATGTTATGATTTAATTTTTTTGGATGAACATTGTTTTTTACATTCCATGAACATTTCTGGAAATATAATTAAAAGAGTGAACTTTTTCTAAAACTCATAATTTTTTTGAATGCTTCAAACCTTTTTTACGAATTATGTATTTTTTCTTCATATTTTCTTGTATATTTTTTTAATGTCATGAACATATTTTCAACCGCGTGAACAATTTTTAAATAACAATTCTTTAGTTGTACACACATTTTTTTAAACTACGAGGATGAACTTTTACATCGTATAAACATTTTGTTAATGCTACAGAAATGACACACCCACAGAAAAAGCCACCGAAAAGTACAAACATTCCAAGAAAATACCCCCACCCCCCACACAATCAACCTTATAGAACAACGTGTGCTAATCAAGCCTTACACAATGTACCTGAGCCGATCCATGTGTAATACGACTGTTGGCGAGTGCGATTTCCATCTCGCAAGCTTTTAAGTTACTAAGCTCGTCAAAATGGAGTCTCCTGTTCGTTGACCCTATTTTGGGCACTTGTGACCCACTTGGAAGGGAGTGGATGGCTAGTATGCATGCAATTTGGGAGTTAGGCCGTTCGATCAGGGTGGCGAGACGATCACAACCGTCCAATCGTGTTAGTAAAAACTAACGCTCTAGCCGCAACCCCAATTCCCATCCTTACTCCTCCTTCTCTCGCGCACAAGGGCATGGCCAATCCCGCTCGCCACAACCATCCTCCTGTTGTCGCTCTTGCTACCTCTGCCACTTCTTGAGCTGGGCATTCGGCATGGGCAGTAGCCAACGGTGGAACTCGATGAGGGGCGGCGGTGCTCGGGTCCGTGGTCAAGGCCGAGGTCGAGGTGGGGATGATGGCAGGGAAGTGCATTTTGGTAAGCTCGGAGAGGGGCCCGAGTGCTCGGTTGGGGGTTTGAGGTCTGATATTGAACATATTGTATGTAGACAAAAATCAACTGGAATTATTGAAGCTTTTGGTATTCTAAAATTTATGGGAAAGAAGCTGCTGCTCAAAAAGCATAATTACAACCAATGTATAGGCACTCCAAATCAACTTCAAATACAAGTTTCACAACAAGAGAAAAACAATGCTCCTTTTACTAGAGGTGCCAAAGCTTGATGGTATTGCAGAGAACCATGGACGAGGCAACATGGGAAAACTCCGCACACTGTTTGTGGCCACACAATCTATATTCAGTTTCAAGTAATCAGGCCCCCAACATAAATTAATTGAAAATTGCATAGCAATATACCGTATAGAGCGGAGGTGGCTCCCAACGACAAGGTACATGGTCTCACCGACTAGACATCAAGTTGATGCGAGTGAAGTTCATGCGTAGTTGAGGAGGAGGAGCCGCCAATGTTATGTCTGGCTTGTTGCAAGACAGAAGGAAGCCTCGCTTACATTGTTTTCCTTAGCGGGCCGATCCAAAAGTGCGGTTTTGGGAAGCTTGTACGGATCGGCACAGACCTGTTTTGGGAATGTTCCAGGCATCTGTGTGTGTGTTTTCATATGTTTTCTTTCGTCTTTTTTCCATTTCATTTTTTCCATTATTCAAATACATCTGTAACCTTTTTATAAATACACCATTTTTCATATATGGGCTAAACATTTTTCAGATACACGTTGAACATTTATCCAAATACATGAATATTGTTTTAATGCACAATGAACATTTTTAGACACATTTTGAACATTTGTTCCAAAATTTCATGTACATTTTTGTGAAATGTGCAACCATTTCTAAATTTTTTAGGAACCTTCTTGTAATTGTGACAAATATTTTTATATGTTATGAACATTTAAAAAAATTTGGTGAACATTGCTTTTACATTCCATGAACATTTGTTTAAAATCTCACAAATATACTTTTGAAAGAGTGAACATTTTCTAAATTTCATAAATATTTTTTGAATGGTACAACCCTTTTTTTACAAATCATGTGAACATTTTTTCATATTTTTTTGTATATTTTTAAATGTCATGAACATATTTTTAAACGTGTGAACAATTTTCGAATAACGTTTTGTTAATCGTAAGACCATTTTTTGAAGTTTCATGAATAAAATTTTACATCTATTTTCTAATGCTATAGAAATGACACACCCATATAAAAAACCACTGAAAATGCTACAAAACATTTTGTGTGTGAACATTCCAAGAAAAATATCAGCCCCTCCCCACACACATAGAATCAACCCTATAGAACAACGTGTGCTAATAAAGCCTTACACAATGTACCTGGGCTGGTCCACGTGTAACACGACTGTGGGCGTGTGCGATTTCTAGCTCATAATCTTTTAAGTTACTAAGCTCCTCAAAATAGAGTCTCCTAATCGTTGAGGCTGTTTTGGGCACTTGTGACCCACTTGGAAGGGAGTGGATGGCTGGTGTGCACACGATATAGGAGCTAGGCCATTCGATTAGGGTGGCCAAACGATCACAACTGCCCAACCACGTTTGTAAAAACTACCGCTCTAGCCGCAACACCAATTCCCATCCTTATTTCCCCTTCTCTCGCGTGCAAGGGTAGGGACAATCCCGCAGGCCGCAACCATCCTCCTGCCGTCAGGCTGCCGTCACTCTCGCAACCTCTGCTACTTCTCCTAGAGCCGGGCATCCGACATGGGCAGTAGCCAATGGTGGAGGTCGAGGATGGGCAGTGGTGCTCGGGTCCGAGGGCGAGGTCGAGGTTGAGGTGGGGACGGGGGTGGAGGAGTGCATTTTGGGTAAGCTCAGAGGGGGGTGCGAGTGCTCGATTCCGGTGTGGATGAGCTCGAGGTGGGGACGTAGGCTGCGAAGCACATATTGAGTGCGGACAGTAGCGAAGCTAGGAGATCGGCGCCAATGCGGAGACGATTGGAAGTCATCGACGTCACCATGAATGTGTAGCAGTTAATAGAAGACACTCCGAGGAGGAGCCACCGCCGGTTAGAGTTCACGCGTGGCATTCTGTTTTCTTAGCACGTTTAGTTATTGTTTAAATACATTGTCTATGACATCAAACAATTGAAGTTTCAATTAAAACCCATGAAAACGGCTAATTTACGGCAAACGCAATTTTGTTTTGGATTTGCAAATGCAACTCTTAACGAGTCATCTATGGCTATAACCATACAATCAACATTTAAATTGAACTTGCATAAAAACATAGGGCATTCTAGTCATTTCTACATTAACCGTAACTGCTACAACACGACTATCAAACTTCCGGCTTCAACCTTTGGACCGGCAGCTAGTAGTTGTAGCTGCTCCTTCCAGTGAGAGCCATTGCAGCTGAGCTGTGAAAGTTACAACTATAACAAACAAACCCTTCTCTTCTTTTGATCTGACATATATGGTGGGGGCATCTTGACGGTCGAGATAAAATGCGACGACCATCCTGTAACCGTAACCGCTCCAGCTGTCAAATCAAAGGAAATCTCGTAACCAACCGCTCCCCCAGAGTTCACCGAGCCGCCCATTTCTTCCTTCCCTCGCCTCTCCTCGTTTTGAAATCCTCCTCGCCATTCTGTCGTGGAATTGTCACGGCAGATGTCCTCGTGCAAGGACTTAGTCGTGGAGCCATCGCAGCTAGGAAGCTTAAAGGGGTTAAACGGGACAAGGGACACGAGAATTATACTGGTTCGGCCCCTTACGGTGAAGGTAAAAGCCTACGTCCAGCTGAGGTGGTATTACTTAAGGTTTCGATGACCAGGGAGCTTAATCGCTATGCCTGGCTATCGATCTGTTGTCTCTCTCCCTAAACCGCCGCCGGGTCGCCCCTTTATATAGAGAGGCTGACGCCCCGGCGGCTCTCAGAGTTCCGGGCCGGCTTATAACAGTGTCCGGCCCGGACTCTTAGCTATTCTTGCCTTACACTACAAGTCTTGCCATAACGGCGGTTCATCACTACGGGCCTTAAGCCGCCTCCGGGTCTTAAGCCCATTACTGACCCGCCTTCCGCAAGCTTGGTACTGGGCTTCACGTGATGATCATTATAACGTAACCCGGCCCCTCCTGGGCGGGTGACTCTAATGGTTATATCCTCAACATTAGGCCCCAAATTGATTTGAACCGGTTCACGTCAATCTTCAAAATCTTCCGGCTTCTGCTTGTGTAAAGGTTATAACCCGCCATGACGTCATCTTCTGGATTCTTGGTAACCCGCCATGACGTCATCTTCCATTAAATTCATTTTTTATTCTGTCATATCCCAACGGATCTTATCTTTAATGACCATCCCGAAAATCGAGGCGTTCCGCGACAAGATAATCATGTCTTCCGCCTCCTCTTTTCCCGCGCCCATTTACCAGCCGGCCCTTATAAATAGGTCCGGCCCATAGGTCTTCGTCACTCTTTCCCTCCATCGTCTTCCTCCTCCGACGCTCCAGAGCCCAAGCTCCGCCGCCGCCGCGCACCTCGTCTTCACCGACCAAGGGCGCTGCATCAACCTGTCTTGACCAGAAACCTGCGGCGCGCCTCCGCTGCTCATCAGCACCAGTAAGTCCTCGCCGTTTCGTACCTTAGATCCGCATTAGGGCTCGCAAGTTCTCTGTGTTCTTCGTAGTTCGTCGCGATTTCTTCACAGTTCCGCCACCGAGGTTCCTTTTGATCCAAAACGGTACAGACTCCCTGCGGTAGTAGTTTCTCACCCATTTTTATGCTAGTAGATCCCTTTTGTCCGCAAAAAGACCTTGTTTAGAGCTTATGAACTTCTCTGTATCAGCTTTTTAGGTCTAGAAATTTTTCCTTTCTAGACGATCGTTTGATCCAAAATAATCCCTGCAATCTGTGAAACTTGTTTGTGCAACACTTAGACAAAAAACTGCATCTGTTAACCATGGTGGCTCATATCGCCGGCTTAAAAGAGGCCATGCTTTGTGAAATTTCCGGCTCATTCATAATAGAGTTTTAAACAACTTGAATTGCTTATGATATCCACAACGGCTTAGATAACTCGACACAATTAGACATATATCATTAGGCCCCTTCATAAGCCGCCATCTTGAATACTGAACTGAAATCTTCCTCCGGCTTAAATTTGAACCGGAAATTTTCTTTTGTCATAGGCTTCCGTCTTTCACAATGCCGCCCAAGGCTCCCAAGGCACCCATTACGTGCAACTGGGTGAGATCCAACGTTACTGATAATACCTTAGATGACTTCGTGAAGATGGGTTACCTGCCTAAGAAGGAGGTCATGTCCTATCGTGCCCCTGACCCGTCCGAAGAAAGACCTCAACCAAGAGACGGAGAGGTTGTTATATTTGCTGATCACATGAGCCAGGGTTTTGCACCTCCCGGCTCAAAATTCTTCAGAGATGTTCTGCACTTTTTCAATCTGCGACCTCAAGACATTGGACCCAATTCCGTGTCGAACATTTGTAACTTCCAAGTGTTCTGTGAGGTGTAGCTTGGAGAAGAGCCCAGCCTACTGCTCTTTAGGGAGCTGTTTTATCTGAACCGCCAGAACGAGTGTGCCAACGGGCCTAGCTTGGAACTTGGCGGAATTTCAATCCAACGACGGAGAGATTGCCTTTTTCCTTATGCCGAGCCGCCAAGCCACCCAAAAGACTGGAATCAGACATGGTTCTACTGCCAGGACACCTCTCCGGCTAACGAGAACCCTCTGCCCGACTTTTGCGCCCTGCGTCTGGAGTCAAATCACCCCCTGCTAGACAAATTATCTCAAGCTGAGCGTCAACCACTTATCCCCACCATCAACAAGATTAAAGCTCTTCTGGGAAATGGCCTTAACGGCGTTGATCTGGTCCGGGTCTGGATTGCTTGGCGGGTGATTCCTCTAAGCCGCCGCCCCGGCTTAATGTGTGATTACACGGGCCGGAAGGATGATCCTCTTTGGCACAGCCCCAACGACCTACCTGAGGACGTCGTTGATGACATGACCAAGTCCCTTTTAAACGAGAGTTTAGCAGATTGCGGGAGGACAGGCTTAAGTCCCTTCTGCAAAGCTAACCCGGCTCCGGCGGTAAGATACTGATCTGAGCACCTTACTTTCCATTTTAACAATTTTCATCTTAACTTCAAGAAACCTTTGCTGTATTTTTCAGGCCAATGATAAGTTTTGGAAGGTCAGGTATGACCATGAGGCTGCTAAAAAAGCCAGGAAGGTTAAAAAAGCCGCCAGGAGAGCCACTCCCCGCAAGAAGGGGAGTAAGCCTAGCGCCTCAGACCTGCTTCAGTTGGATGACACCTCCGAGTCAGAGGTAGCCCTTGATTCTTTAGGCTCTTCTTTTGTTTTTTTGTCTATTTTTAATCACCTTATTGACACTGATTATCAGCAGGATGATACCGGAGCGAGTAACCCGGTGATTGAAGAGGTAACTATACTTTCCTCCGACTCGGAGCCCTTGCCAAGGCTGAAAGTCCGAAAAGTAACCCGGAAAGTAAGATTTTCACATCCTTTAGCTTATCAAGATCCTCAATTTCTTTTGAAGCGACAGATTCATGAGAGCCGGAGGCAAACCCGGACCAACAAGGATGCAGACCTCTCCTCCGGCTTACCTGAAGCATCAAGGAAGCGCCGGACCGAGGTTATCTCCAACTTATATCCTTTTCATCCTTTGGCGGGCGTCACTCGTCAACCACTCAATTCTTCTGATTCAAACTATCAGGAAACTTCACCTTCCTCTGGGGACTCCATGCAATCTAACTTGCCGGCTTTCAAGACCGCACCCGGGTAATGATGATCAGCTTATTTTGTGCTTATCTTACTCATGTTTTTGCACTAACCTTTTGACTTTCAGTGCACAAGCAAAGCTCAGCAAGAGGGCAAAGAAAAGTAACCCGGTCGAAGAGCCGGTCTTGACTGAACCCAACGCCTCTGCCTCTGAGCCGCCGTCTGCACCAGCTCCAGAAACCACCGCTCCAACTGAAGAACAAGCCATGGAGGGTTCTGATAACCCGGAGATTCCTAGCCCAGCTCAACCGGCCGATGACCCGGATGTGGTGATTACCCGGACCGAATTTGTTGAACCGGGAAGACCTACCGTGCTGGCTAAGTGCTTTGCTAAGGAGGAACTTCTGGAACGCCGCAGAGCCAGGCTGAACATTACTAACTATGCCAATCTGAGCATTGGAGATATTGTTGCTGGTTATATTGGTCAAGTGCACAACAGCCGGGACCTGGAAATTGACATGGTGAAGCAGATACAGCAAAAATCTGAGGTACAACTCCCTTGCTTACTCCATAGTCATCCTTACCATGCTAGCCCCAAAGTCTATTACTTATGACAGAATATGTTGTAGACTTAATACCGGCTTACCTGGTAACACTCAAGGGCCGGCTTAAACAGCATAGTTCACCTGATTCTTTCCTTACTTTAACCAAGTAGTTGAGCAACTTGACACATTAGCCCCCAAGTGCCAAGTACCTTTGCCTGCAAAGTGCTTGGGACTTATTTTCATGAACCGGCACTGTAAATAAAGCTTCTCAGCCTACATTAGCCCCCAAGTGCCAACTGTCTTTGCTTGCAAAGTGCTTGGGACTTTAATGTTGCATGATAATCACTCAAACTGTAACCCGGAATTTGTACAGGCTACCTGCAAGAAACTTGAATCGGAAATCTCTGAACTGAAGAACCGCCTGAAGACTCAGGAAAATGAGATCCAGAAGGCCAATGCCAAATTTGAGTTCCGTGTCTCTGCACAAGAAAAACTGAAGAAAAAATTTGAAACAGAAAGAAAAGCCTGGGCCGATGAGAAGACTGCCTTGTTCAGCCGGGCCGAACAAGCGGAGGCTGCTCTTACTGAAAGAACCGCTGAACTCTCCGGCTTAAAACGCCATGTATCGCAGATGGTCTCCGCAATCTTCGGTAAGTTACTTTGTAAGCTTCTAACAAGTTTACATCATTCATGTCTCATAAGTCCCACCATTGCCATCAGCTCACCTGACTTTGTTATACAGGTCCCAGAAGCTCCAATCTCAATCAGAACATGCTGACCAAGCTGAAGGCTGTTTACACCTTGGTGGAGCAACTCTACACCGGGTCACAGCGTGCTTTAGCCGTTGTGGCTCTGTCCAATGAGGTTCCCACTCACCTGGCAGACGTACTCAGGCGGCTTGCCGTGTTGGAAATATGCCCTAGAGGCAATAATAAATGGTTATTATTATATTTCTTTGTTCATGATAATAGTCTATTATTCATGCTATAATTGTATTGTCCGGAAATCGTAATACATGTGTGAATACATAGACCACAAAGTGTCCCTAGTAAGCCTCTAGTTGACTAGCTCGTTGATCAATAGATAGTCATGGTTTCCTGACTATGGACATTGGATGTCATTGATAACAGGATCACATCATTAGGAGAATGATGTGATGGACAAGACCCAACTTAAGCATAGCATAAAAGATCGTGTAGTTTCGTTTGCTAGAGCTTTTCCAATGTCAAGTATCTTTTCCTTAGACCATGAGATCGTGCAACTCCCGGATACCGTAGGAGTGCTTTGGGTGTGCCAAACGTCACAACGTAACTGGGTGACTATAAAGGTGCATTACGGGTATCTCCGAAAGTGTCTGTTGGGTTGGCACGGATCGAGACTGGGATTTGTCGCTCCGTGTGACGGAGAGGTATCTCTGGGCCCACTCGGTAATGCATCATCATAATGAGCTCAATGTGACTAAGGCGTTAGTCACGGGATCATGCATTGCGGTATGAGTAAAGAGACTTGCCGGTAACGAGATTGAACAAGGTATTGGGATACCGACGATCGAATCTCGGGCAAGTAACATACCGATTGACAAAGGGAATTGTATACGGGATTGATTGAATCCTCGACACCGTGGTTCATCCGATGAGATCATCGTGGAACATGTGGGAGCCAACATGGGTATCCAGATCCCGCTGTTGGTTATTGACCGGAGAGGCGTCTCGGTCATGTCTGCATGCCTCCCGAACCCGTAGGGTCTACACACTTAAGGTCCGGTGACACTAGGGTTGTAGAGATATATGTATGCGGAAACCCGAAAGTTGTTCGGAGTCCCGGATGAGATCCCGGACGTCACGAGAGGTTCCGGAATGGTCCGGAGGTGAAGAATTATATATAGGAAGTCCAGTTTCGGCCACCGGGAAAGTTTCGGGGGTTATCGGTATTGTACCGGGACCACCGGAAGGGTCCCGGGGGTCCACCGGGTGGGGCCACCTGTCCCGGAGGGCCCCGTAGGCTGAAAGTGGAAGGGAACCAGCCCCTAGTGGGCTGGGGCGCCCCCCTTGGGCCTCCCCCCATGCTCCTAGGGTTGGGAACCCTAGGGGGGGGGGAGTTCCCCCTTGCCTTGGGGGGCAAGGCAACCCCTTTCCCCCTTGTGGCCGCCGCCCCCCTTGAGATCCCATCTCTTGGGGCTGGCGCACCCCCCCAGGGGGCCTATATAAGGGGGTAGGGGAGGGAGGGCAGCACACAACAGCCTTGGGCGCCTCCCTCCTCCCCTGCAACACCTCTCTCTCTCTCGTAGAAGCTCGGCGTAGCCCTGCGGAGACCCGCTACATCCACCACCACGCCGTCGTGCTGCTGGATCTCCATCAACCTCTCCTTCCCCCTTGCTGGATCAAGAAGGAGGAGACGTTGCTGCACCGTACGTGTGTTGAACGCGGAGGTGCCGTCCGTTCGGCACTCGGTCATCGGTGATTTGGATCACGGCGAGTACGACTCCGTCATCCACGTTCATTGGAACGCTTCCGCTCGCGATCTACAAGGGTATGTAGATGCACTCCCTTCCCTTCGTTGCTAGTAGACTCCATAGATGCATCTTGGTGAACGTAGGAAAATTTTAAAATTATGCTACGATTCCCAACATGCCGTACTTCCTCAACGCTTCCAAGAGCTGAGACGGGCTTCTGCAAGAGCCGGAGCTATAGCTGCTCTGAGCCGGGCCAAGGCGTTTCTACCGGAGCTAGACCCGGCCGACATCGCTCTTGGATACCCCAGCCTAAAGGAAGACGGCACCCCCTTTGACCAGAAAGACTTCGCCGCCTGTGTGAAGAGCGTGCGCCCGGTGGCCACCTTGATTGGGAATGACACAGACCTTACCAAGTATCAGCCGGGCTATGACGCGGAGAATCAGAGGATCCCAACTCCACGCTATGAAGCAGTCAGCCTGATCCCTCCGACTCGTAAGCATACCTTCGCCCCAGAAGTTGACCCGGCCGGGTTAATTGATGATGAGGCTCAGTTTGAAGCTTTGAGCGACATTGACTGGAAATCATCAACCTTCCAGGTCATGGAAACAGCCGGAGGAGCGGAGAGGGATGAGCCGGGAGCTTCAACCCAACAAGCACCTTGATTTCTTAGGCGGCTCATGGTTATGCCTTAAAAACAATGCCTCACCTTTTGGACTCGGGGAGTCCTGTAATAGAGTAGGACAAACACTTAATTTTGTCGTGCCATCTTGCACGTGTGGAGTGCTTAACTCCGTTGAAGCTGCTCTTTTATATTCCTCCGGGTTATGTTTGATCTTTTACTTTCCTTAAGTTTAAAGAACTGTCTTTCATTGTCCTGCATAGAAAACAAATCACAAGTCTCTAGGCGGCTTTCCGCACTGGGAGTCATATATTTTACATATAACCCGGAATATGAACCAAAGTCATAAAAGACTGGCTCTCAATTATATCCTCGAGGTAACCATAATAGCATACCTGCAAGCCTTCAAGTACACTTCCGGTTTATGTAACCCAAATAATGAGGTTGAGAGCTCAACTCCGGTTCACCAGCATCGATAACGCTTATTGTGTGCTATCAATATTGTGAATCAAAGTTAAGCCGGCGGAGTAAGAACCGCCCTTGCACACTGTTGATATGATCAAAAGAACTTGTTGCAAACCAAAAGATCAAAACTTAAGGGCTTCTGGTTCGAATACGACCAGAGAACCTTCCCAAAGCGGTTAAGCTAAGATTCGAATGCGATCATATAGCCCCCAGTGGCTTTGGCGTTGCTGATCAAGAGGGTACCGACAGCTATGTTCTCTTAGGTTCGAATACGACCCATGTTTGAACAGGAAGCCCCCAAATGAACTTAAGAGTTGTTTAACGACGCTGATTCGAATACGATCCACGTCGGTTCCCAAAGGGGGTTGAGCTATGATTCAAATATGATCAAGAAAAACTCCCCAATGAGCTCGGCAATTCTCCAATCAAGTGGGTAACGACAGCTATGTTCTCTTTGGTTCGAATACGACCTATGTTTGAACAGGAAGCCCCCAAATGACCTTATTGTTTAACGGCTAGATTCGAATACGATCATAAGCCGGATCAACCTCCAAGTGACCATGTAATGTTGTAATGGAAATAACAATAACACATTTACCTTTGGAGGGAAAAAGGACAGAGGTCCTGCTTTATTATTTATCATAATATATACATGGCTATGGAAATATGTACATTATGAGAGCCGGTGGCTCAAGTGTAATAAGGCCGAAGCTGAGCTATGTTCCACGGCCGACGGGTCTCTTCCTCCGACTTACGTGAATCTTTGTGCTCCCGAACATCGATAAGGTAGTATGACCCGTTGTGCAAGTTCTTGCTGACCACAAAGGGCCCTTCCCAAGGCGGGGATAACTTGTGTGCATCTGTTTGATCTCGGATGAGCCGGAGCACCAGATCACCTTCCTGGAAGACCCTGGACTTAACCCGGTGGCTGTGATAGCGGCGCAGGTCTTGTTGGTAAATCGCCGAGCGAGCTGCTGCCACATCACGCTGTTCGTCCAACAAATCAAGAGCATCTTGGCGCACCCGCTCATTATCCGCCTCAACATAAGCCGCCACTCGAGGCGAGTCATGACGGATGTCGCTAGGGAGGACCGCCTTCGCTCCATAAACCATGAAGAAAGGCGTGTAACCCGTAGACCTGTTAGGAGTAGTATTGATGCTCCATAACACGGAGGGTAACTCCTCCACCCAACAACCCGGCGTCCGTTGCAAAGGGACCAAAAGCCGGGGCTTGATGCCCTTCAAGATTTCCTGATTGGCTCTCTCAGCTTGACCATTGGATTGTGGGTGAGCCACTGATGAAATATCAAGCCGAATATGCTCTCGTTGACAAAACTCCTCCATGGCACCTTTAGACAGATTAGTACCATTGTCAGTTATAATGCTGTGTGGAAAACCAAAGCGAAATATCACCCTTTTCATGAACTGAACCGCTGTGGCTGCGTCACACTTACTAACTGGCTCAGCTTCAACCCACTTTGTGAACTTGTCGACCGCCACCAAGAGGTGGGTCTTCTTATCCTTGGACCTTTTAAAAGGCCCAACCATATCAAGCCCCCAGACCGCAAATGGCCAAGTGATTGGAATCATCCTCAACTCTTGAGCCGGCACATGAGCCCGTCGCGAGAACCTCTGACAACCGTCACATTTACTGACCAAGTCCTCTACATCAGCATGAGCCGTCAGCCAATAAAAACCATGACGAAAAGCCTTGGCCACAAGGGATTTTGAGCCGGCATGATGGCCACAATCCCCCTCGTGGACCTCACGTAAGATTTCTTGACCTTCCTCAGGGGAAACACAACGCTGGAAAGTTCCAGTGACACTGCGACGATGCAGCTCGCCCTTGATAATTATCATTGACTTAGACCGCCGGGTTATTTGTCTGGCCAAAGTTTCATCTTCAGGCAATTCTCCCCGGGTCATGTAAGCCAAGTATGGTACTGTCCAATCTGGGATAATGTGGAGAGCCGCCACAAACTGCGCTTCCGGGTCAGGAACAGCCAAGTCTTCCTCTGTAGGCAACTTAACAGAAGGGTTATGCAGAATGTCCAAGAAAGTATTAGGCGGCACCGGCTTTCGCTGAGAGCCCAGCCGGCTTAATGCATCAGCCGCCTCATTCTTCCTGCGATCGATGTGCTCTACTTGGTAACCCTGAAAATGTCCAGCAATGGCATCAACTTCGCGGCGATAAGCCGCCATGAGGGGGTCCTTGGAATCCCACTTGCCTGACACTTGTTGGGCCACTAAATCTGAATCGCCAAAGCACCTTACCCGGCTTAAGCTCATCTCCTTAGCCATCCGAAGACCATGGAGCAAGGCCTCGTACTCAGCTGCATTGTTAGTACAGGGAAACATCAACCGTAGCACATAGCAAAACTTGTCACCTCGAGGGGAAGCTAATACAACGCCAGCCCCCGAGCCCTCCAACTGCCTGGACCCGTCAAAGTGAACAGTCCAGTACGTATTATCCGGTTTCTCTTCAGGCACCTGCAGCTCTGTCCAATCGTTGATGAAATCCACCAATGCTTGAGACTTGATGGCAGTGCGTGGTACGTATTTTAGACCATGAGGCCCAAGTTCTATAGCCCACTTAGCCACTCTTCCTGTGGCTTCTCTGTTTTGGATGATATCTCCTAGGGGAGCAGAACTAACCACAGTGATAGGGTGACCCTGGAAATAGTGCTTAAGCTTCCGGCTTGCCATGAACACCCCATAAACAAGCTTCTGCCAATGTGGATACCGTTGCTTGGACTCAATGAGTACTTCGCTGACGTAGTAAACCGGCCGCTGAACCGGATACTCCTTACCCGCTTCCTTACGCTCCACTACCACAGCCACACTGACGGCTCGTGTGTTAGCGGCTACATACAGCAATAAGGGCTCCTTGTCAACAGGAGCAGCAAGGACTGGGGGCTCAGCCAGCTGTCTCTTCAAATCCTCAAAAGCAGCATCAGCAGCATCATTCCAGATAAAGTCATATGTTTTCTTCATCATCTGGTACAGTGGCATGGCCTTTTCACCCAAGCGGCTTATAAACCGGCTCAAAGCAGCGATGCGACCCGCCAGACGCTGGACGTCGTTTATGCACGCCGGCTTAGCCAGCGAGGTGATTGCCTTGATTTTTTCCGGGTTAGCTTCAATGCCTCTGTGAGAAACCAGAAAACCCAAGAGCTTGCCCGCGGGAATACCAAAAACACACTTGGCCGGGTTAAGCATCATCTTGTAAACCCGGAGATTATCAAAGGTTTCTCTAAGATCATCTATCAAGGTCTCCTTCTCCCTGGATTTAACCACGATATCATCCACATAGGCATGAACGTTGCGCCCAATCTGGTTATGAAGACAATTCTGCACGCAATGCTGGTAAGTCGCCTGTGCACTCTTGAGCCCAAAAGGCATAGACACATAACAGAAGGCTCCAAACGGAGTGATGAACGCCGTCTTCTCCTGGTCCTTAACTGCCATTTTAATCTGATGGTATCCAGAATAAGCATCCAAAAAACTTAAGCGCTCACAACCCGCCGTAGCATCAATAATTTGATCAATACGGGGGAGAGCAAAAGGATCAGCCGGACAAGCTTTGTTTAAATCCGTGTAGTCCACACACATCCGCCAGGTGCCATTCTTCTTGAGCACAAGCACCGGCTTAGCTAACCATTCTGGATGAAAAACTTCAACAATAAACCCGGCCGCCAAGAGCCGGGCTACCTCCTCACCAATGGCTTTCCGCCTCTCCTCATTAAACCGCCGGAGGAATTGCCTGACCGGCTTAAATTTCGGATCAATATTGAGAGTGTGCTCAGCGAGTTCTCTAGGTACACCCGGCATGTCAGAAGGTTTCCATGCAAAGATGTCCCTGTTCTCACGGATGAACTCGATGAGCGCGCCTTCCTATTTCGGATCCAGATTGGCACTGATGCTGAACTGCTGAGATGAGTCACCTGGAACAAAATCAACAAGTTTAGTCTCATCAGCTGATTTAAATTTCATTACCGGCTCATGCTCCGTGGTTGGCTTTTTCAAAGACGTCATATCTGCCGGGTCAATGTTGTCCTTGTAAAACTTCAACTCCTCTGTTGCACAAACAGATTCCGCGTAAGCCGCATCACCTTCCTCACACTCCAAGGCTATCTTTCGGCTGCCATGAACCGTAATGGTCCCATTGTGACCCGGCATCTTGAGCTGCAAATACACGTAACACGGCCGTTCCATGAACTTGGCGTAAGCCGGCCGCCCAAATAAAGCATGGTACAGACTTCTTATCTTAACCACCTCAAAGGTTAGTTTTTCCGCCCTATAGTTGTACTCATCTCCGAAGGCTACTTCCAGTTCGATCTTACCGACTGGATATGCCGACTTGCCGGGCACCACACCATGGAAAACAGTATTGGACTGGCTGAGGTTTTTATCAGTTAAACCCATACGACGGAAGGTCTCATAATAGAGGATGTTGATGCTGCTGCCTCCGTCCATGAGCACCTTGGTGAATTTATACCCCCCAACCTGAGGAGCCACCACCAAGGCCAGGTGACCCGGATTATCAACCCGGGGAGGATGATCTTCCCTACTCCACACAATAGGCTGCTCAGACCATCTTAAATAGCGTGGAACCGCCGACTCAACAACATTCACAACCCTTTTATGGAGCTTCCGCTCTCGCTTGCACAGACTGGTAGTAAACACATGATACTGCCCACCATTGAGCTACTTTGGATTGGTCTGGTATCCCCCTGCTGCTGCTGCTGCTGCTGATGACCCTGGCCGGACTGCTGATTAAAGCCACCTTGAACATTCTGAGAATTGGAATTTGAGCCGCCGCCCGGGCCATGAAAGCCGCCGGCGCCTGAGCCGCCGCCCGGGCCATTGTTGCCATTGAAAGCATTGGAATTCTTAAAGGCCTTCATGATTGCACAGTCCTTCCATAGATGAGTGGCCGGCTTTTCCCTAGAGCCATGCCTTGGGCAAGGCTCATTCAACAACTGCTCAAGCGTTGGGCCAGACCCGCCGGCTCGGGGAGGTGGTCTCCCCTTGCGCCGGTGGTTGTTACCCTGTGAATTGGCGTTGGCCACAAATTCTATACTGCCATCAGCCTTACGCTTGTTACCTCCCTGGCTCGCTGGGTTATGCTGGGGGCCCTTGCCATTGCCATTCCGTTTTCCCTTCCCTGTCCTTTCATCATCCGACGCGGGATCCTTGGTACTATCAGAGTCGGCGTACTTGACCAGCGCCGCCATCAGCGTACCCATATCATTGCAATCGCGCTTGAGCCGCCCGAGCTTCATCTTCAGGGGCGCAAAACGACAATTCTGCTCCAACATTAAGACTGCAGAGCCGGCGTCCATCTTATCAGATGAATGTATTATCTCTTTGACCCGGCGAACCCAATGGGTTGTAGACTCACCCTCCTGCTGCTTGCAGTTGGTCAAATCCACAATTGACATAGATTGCCTACATGTGTCTTTGAAGTTTTGGATGAACCGGGCTTTCAGCTCCGCCCACGACCCGATAGAGTTAGGCGGCAGTCCTTTCAACCAAGTGCGGGCAGTCCCATCTAACATCATGGTGAAGTACTTGGCCATTGCCGCTTCACTGACTTCCAGCAACTCCATAGCCATCTCGTAACTCTCAATCCATGCTCCGGGTTGTAAATCAGCCGTGTAATTAGGTACCTTCCTAGGCCCTTTGAAATCCTTGGGCAGACGTTCATTACGGAGAGCCGGCACCAGACAAGGAACACCTCCAGCCCTCGTAGGTATACCCGCGTCGATAGAAGCCGTCGGATAAGCTGGGAGTGGCTGGTAAGCCGTCAACTGTGCCGCCCGCTTCGCCTCTTGTCGTGCCCTGTCATGGTCTACCATGTTAACGGCTTCATTATGCGCCGGACCGTGGCCAGCTGGTAAGTTGCGGCGCCGGGCGTTGCTTGAGCCGGTTGTTGATTCCATGTGCCTGCTATAACTTGGGCTCTGGTTTGGACGAGGGGTTGAATGAATCCTGTCCCGGCTATATGAGTATGCCTCTTGCTGCGCCAGAGCCGTCTGAAGAAGTTCTCTGACCCGACGGGTTTCGACCGCCGTTGGAGAGTCACCCTCGATTGGGAGAGCCGCCAGTCGTGCCGCCGCGGCGACCATGTTTTCCAACGGGTTGGCATAATGACCCGGTGGTATTGGCACGTACTGAGGCGGGGCAGCGTTCACCCGGGGAGGCCCCATCACTTGGGGCTGAATTGGCGTTCCAGCCCTGGGCGCCGTGATCTCTGGCGGGTTACTAGGCCCTGCACCAGGCGTGTTGAAGAGGTTTCAAGGATCATAAACCGGAGGGAGTCGAGATTGAGCCTTTTGATGCCTCCTTCTCATGATCTCATTGGACACGTTCTGATCCATCGTGAGCCGGAAAGACTGCGCTTGAATGAGCTGAGTCTGGGCGTCGAGAGCCGCCCTCTCTGCAGCCATCCTGATCCCTTCCGCCGCCAGATCCTCCTTGGCTTTTGCTAGATCCAGATTTAACTGTGCCACCTCCGCATCATGCTGAGCTTGATCTGCTGGGGCGACCGTGGCGGTTAACAGGGCCGTCATCTTGTCTGTAAGATCCATCAGCACCTGAGCCGGCGAGTGCACAGGGCCTCCTGCCCCAGTGGCGGAGTTTTGAACAGGTTGTGCACCGGCCATGAAGATTCCCACCCGGCTTGGCGGCTCAAAGGGGTCCGGAATACTGTTGCCATCGGAACAACCCCTGAGCCTGCCATCTTGAAGTTGATATAACGAGTTTGTCTCATCCGTGGACGACTCGCCGTCAGAGCGGGCGGCCGTCTCATCGCCAGATCCAGATCCTTCAGAGAGTCCTCAATGGACGCATCCCACGAAAGCACGCTTCAAGGCAGGCAGATCCCGGGCGGGTCGTGCACGCTGAGCCGTCTCGATGAGATCGGCGCAGAGGTCCGGCTCAGGGCCCGGCTCACCAATCTTGCCAATGAAGACATGGATTCCGCCGAAGGGGACCTGGTACCCGTACTCGATTGAGCCAGCGTCGGGGCCCCAGTTTGCATCGTCGATGTAGAGCTTGCCGCGGCGACTCTTGGTCATGCGGCCCACAGCGTATCCCTTGAGCCCTTCGAAGCTGCCCTTCAAGAACTCAAATCCATCATGCGCCAGCCCCACGGTGGGCGCCAACTGTCGTGGAATTGTCACGACAGATGTCCTCGTGCAAGGACTTAGTCGTGGAGCCATCGCAGCTAGGAAGCTTAAAGGGGTTAAACGGGACAAGGGACACGAGAATTATACTGGTTCGGCCCCTGACGGTGAAGGTAAAAGCCTACGTCCAGCTGAGGTGGTATTACTTAAGGTTTCGATGACCAGGGAGCTTAATCGCTATGCCTGGCTATCGATCTGTTGTCTCTCTCCCTAAACCGCCGCCGGGTCGCCCCTTTATATAGAGAGGCTGACGCCCCGGCGGCTCTCAGAGTTCCGGGCCGGCTTATAACAGTGTCCAGCCCGGACTCTTAGCTATTCTTGCCTTACACTACAAGTCTTGCCATAACGGCGGTTCATCACTACGGGCCTTAAGCCGCCTCCGGGTCTTAAGCCCATTACTGACCCGCCTTCCGCAAGCTTGGTACTGGGCTTCACGTGATGATCATTATAACTTAACCCAGCCCCTCCTGGGTGGGTGACTCTAATGGTTATATCCTCAACACATTCCGCTTGCGTGCTCGAGTTCTCCTCGCCCATCAAGCTCCGTCCATGAGAGGATCGCCCGCCGGAGATGAAGATACGTGAGCTGGATGACGGTTCGGAGGAGCTCGAGCGGTGGGAGGCCGTCGAAGCGGAGCCGCAGTTAGGGGAGGCCGACAAGAGCTGGGTGAAGGTGGAGGGGGCGGGGCATGGCTGCAGCGGCAGCCTCGAGGCAGATCCCTGGGAGCGGTAGGAGGTAGGGGTCAGCCGCGTCGACGGCGGCGAGGTGAAACCCTGGGGCTGGGAGTGGGTGTGGGACAGTGGCGGCGCCAGGAAATGAAGGCTGGGTATTCATCCAATTTTTTTTGCTCTAAATGTAGTATATGAACCAAACAACACAGCACTAGCAATATATGAACAAAACAACACTAGCATAACAACAATAGCAATATTTCAATATATCAGACCATAACGACATGAATACATAAGTACCTTTTGATTGATAAAGTGATGATATCCTTCTTACAATATAACTCAGCGGTCGCCTTTTTGGAACAGATTGATGACATCTTCATCTTTCACTTGATTGAAAAATTCTCTCTCAACGAATGTAACCAAACAATCGTTCAAATATTCATCACCCATTTTGTTCCTTAGCTTATTATTCACATAGCTCATTGAAGAGAATACCCTTTCAACACTAGCAGTAGCTACTGGCAGAATCAATACCAACTTAAGAAGCTTGTAAACAACATGATATTGTTCATGCTTGTTTGTCTCAACAAGCATAACTGAAAGCTGACACAAATTTTTCAGGTTTTGAAACCTTTCATCTCTACGCACATTAGTAACATACATGTTTAGTTGCCATGGAAGTCTTGCCAGTTCATCCCTTGTAAAATCAGAAGCATAAAACTTTGTAGCAAGCCTAACCAACTTCTCTTGGTCATAAGCAGCAAATAGATGAAGTGGACAGAAAGCTGCCATGCAAGAAAGTAGCTCCGTGTTTACCTCATCAAATCTGCCATTCAGCTCACTGATTTGCCTATCAATGACACCCACAAACATATCAACCTTGAAGCGGTGTTAATTGGTCGCACCATTACATAAACCCCTTCTAGGCCGGCCAACGGGAAAGTAAGGACCCTCCATATCAATAACTTTGATCTTATGCTCTGTACAAAAAGTTGTGACCTTTGTGAGAAAATCATCCCATCCAGCATCGGTCCTCAAAGCCTCCAAGTAATACTTTGTGTCACTAACAAGCTCAATAGCATGAAAAATATCTTCGTCTTGCTTTTGCAAAGCTCTACACAACTCATCTATGTAGCCAATATTTCTTGCATCAAGTGTGCCATGAAAACAAACTCAAATGATCGAAATATTGTCTCTATGGATAGAGCCGCTTGTGCCTCCGCACCATGATACTCGTCTCTAATCTTGCGAAGGACTTGTCGTAGTGCACCATACATAGAGATGACATGGTTCATAGTTTTGAAGTGAGAGCCCCATCGTGTATCACATGGCCTTCCCAAACCCATTTCCTGATTCAGCCCACTCCCTGTTTCTACTTCTTCCAATTCCAATGCATCAATGAGTTCTTCAGCCTGAGCTGTTGTAACACCCCGGATGTAACTTTCCATATTTGTAACTCCAACTCTTTCCATTTTTGGCTATGTGTTATGATATTCCCTTCGTGGTCGGGTTTTGTCTTTCGTTTTGTATTTTGTTCATGTCATGCATCTCATATCATATCATCATGTGCATTGCATTTGCATACGTGTTCGTCTTTTGTATCCGAGCATTTTCCCCGTTGTCCGTTTTGCTATCCGGCACTCCCACCTCCTCCGGCGCACCCCTCTTGTTTTCTTTCATGAGCGGGTGTCAAACGTTCTCGGAATGGACCGAGGCTTGTCAAGTGGCCTTGGTATACCACCGGGAGACCATCGGTCAAGTTTCGTTCCATTTGGAGGTCGTTTGGTACTCCAACGGTTAACCGGGCAACCGCAAAGTCCGTTTGTGTGTGTAGCAAAAACCCCTCTCTAGACAGCCCAAAACCCCTCTAAGTCTCTTCCATGCTCTAGGTCGTTCGATCATGATCGTGTGGGCGAAAACCGTGCCTCATTTGGACTCTCCTAGCTCCCTCTAGCTATATATATGCATCCCTCCCGAAATACGTTCGCAGTCCAAACCCTAGCTATCTCCCTCTCCGCGGACGGACGCGTCCGCCGCCGCCGGACGTTTCTCCACCGCCGCGCCTGGCCAATCCCGTGCTGCCATGTGGCCTCGCCCGCTGCCCGTACGCCGCGCGCGCCCGCCGGCCCGCCGAAGCCCGCCGCGGGTCCTCCCGTGCCCCGACCCGGGCCGCGCCCCGCGCGCCTTCCCGCGCCGCCCCGCCGCCGCCCTCGCGCCCTCGCCGCCTCGCCGCCGTCGCCCGCCGGCGCCACGCCGCCGCCGCCTCGCCACCGCGTCGGACTCCGCGCCGCCGCCTCCTCCTCTGCCGTCCGCCGGCGCCGCCCTCTCCCTCCTCCCTCAACTCCGGCAGCCCCGCGAGCGAGCTCCGACCGAAGCTCCGGAGAGCCCGAGCTCCTCTCGCCCCGATCCGATCTGTGAACGAGGAGGTTGATTTTTTCTTTCTCGTCCCCCCTTTTTTTTCGAAGTCCTAGTAATTTTGACATTACATGCACCTGTTCATCGCATCATAACTCTCTGCATATAGCTCCGTTTCGCGCGTGTAATATATCGAAATGTTCGTGTCATGATGCTCTTCATTTTGTTCCATTGCACCATGTTCATTTGAGTCCATCTTGATGCCCAAATCTCTGGTGCAAGAGTGCTACTTGCTGTTAACTGCTGTTACTTATCAGAACTTGGAGATTTGTTATTTTTGTTGCATTTAATCTGTGCATCTTATGGGCATGAGCTATACATGTGTTTTGTTATATGCCATACCATCCTTACAGAGGTGTATGCCATGTATTTTTTTGATCTCTTTGGTGACTAGCACAAGCATGCAAACTAGGCTCCGTAATGTTTCTGATTTCAGGGACTTAGTAAATTTCCCAAGTCTTTGTCTGCTGTTATTTTGTTGCTATGTATCCATGTGTATACAGAGAGATCCATGCTTATTTTGGTGATGTTCAGTAAGGATGTTTTGTAGATATTGTTGTAATTGATCCATTCATGCCTTTGTTTGCAATTATGGAGTGCCATAGTATGACTCAATATTGCTCTACTTTTGCTATAAAATATTTCTGGCAGATTGTTTACGTGTTATTCAATTTTGCCAAGCTTGTTGTAGTTGTTTCATAGATGCTATGTATTTGCTATTGCCATTGATAGCTTCATAAACTTGCCATCTTGCTGTAGGTATGCTTGTTTTGTCATGCATTGCTTTGTGGTGAGTGCATCAAGCTCACCAAGATGCCCTCATAATATCTGTTTCTGCCATGCTCTGTTTTCTGCCAAGTCTGAAACCTGTTAACAAAACTTGCTATGTTTACATGGTTGCCATCATATCTTCTGGTCCTTTTTGGCTTATGGTCAATAAGGAACTTTTGTCATATGCTTTTAGTAGAATACTTCTGTGCCTTGTTTTGCTATGTTAAGTTCCTGTAGCATGTTGATTTCTTGCTCTGAACATTGCTACCTGATGCTGTTTCAGGCATGTCCAGTAATTTCACCCAAGTCTGTGAACCTGTTATCTTTTGCACTTTTTCCATGCTTGTTTGAACCTGTTATGTTGTGAACTAGCCGTAGCTCAGTGTTCATCTTTTGTCAAGCATCTCCTGTAGTTTACTGTCCTATGCTTTGTTGCTACGTTGGAGTGCTGTAGCATAGTTTCTTGTTGCATTCTAAGTGCTATCATGCTGTTAATCACAGATTCGTGTCATTCATGTTTTGCTTGCCATTTGCAAACCGTGCATCCGTTTCCGGTGATCTTTATATCGATTTCGACCGAAATCATCTCATCTTTCCAGTGGCATGCTTGGTTTGCCAAGCTACTGCCTTGTTCATCATTTTTCGTCCGGAGCACGCATATGCATCACATATCCCATCTCGCATATCATTCATGTATTGCATCATGTTGCTTGTGCATTTCCCGTGATTTATTGTGGTTCCGTTGCTTGTGTTCTTGTTGTGGGTAGAGCCAGGAGACAAGTTCATGAACGAGGAACCTGTTGAGTACGCTTACGAGGATCAAGCTTTCGACAACCCTGAGAACCTTGCAGGCAAGATGACCATACCCCCGAAATCACTTCTATCTTCGCTTTGCTAGTTGTTCGCTCTATTTGCCATGCTGCGCTACCTACCACTTGCTATATCATGCCTCCCATATTGCCATGTCAGCCCCTAACCATCCTTTCCTAGCAAACCGTTGTTTGGCTAAGTTACCGCTTTTGCTCAGCCCATCTTATAGCGTTGCTAGTTGCAGGTGAAGATGAAGTTTGTTCCATGTTGGAACATGGATATGTTGGGATATCACAATATCTCTTACTATATTAATGCATCTATATATTTGGTAAAGAATGGAAGGCTCGGCCTTATGCCTGGTGTTTTGTTCCACTCTTGCCGCCCTAGTTTCCGTCATACCGGTATTATGTTCCTTGAGTTTGCGTTTCTTACGCGGTTGGGTGATTTATGGGACCCCCTTGACAGTTCGACTTGAATAAAACTCCTCCAGCAAGGCCCAACCTTGGTTTTACCATTTTCCACCTAAGCCTTTTCCCCCGGGTTTTCGCGAGCCCGAGGGTCATCTTTATTTTAGACCCCCACGGGCCAGTGCTCCTTCGAGCGTTGGTTCGAACCGAGCTGCCTGCGGGGCCACCTTGGGGAAACTTGAGGACTGGTTTTACTCGTAGCTAGTCTCATCCGGTGTTTCCCTGAGAATGAGATATGTGCAGCTCCTATCGGGATTTGTCGGCACATCGGGCGGCTTTGCTGGTCTTGTTTTACCATTGTCGAAATGTCTTGTAAACCGGGATTCCGAGACTGATCGGGTCTTCCCGGGAGAAGGTTTATCCTTCGTTGACCGTGAGAGCTTATGATGGGCTAAGTTCGGACACCCCTGCAGGGTATTATCTTTCGAAAGCCGTGCCCGCGGTTATGAGGCAGATGGGAATTTGTTAATGTGCGGTTGTAGAGAACTTGTCACTTGACTTAATGCCTCGACACGTGGGAGATATAGCCGCATCGTGGGCGTTACAGCTATCCATAGCATTCTCATCTTTTTACAAGACATGCCAAGAGCATTTAACAAGTGTGCAAGCTGCTGAAAGAACCAAGTACAATCACCACTCTCCTTAGCAACAACAACAAGAGTTAACTGTAGTTGATGGGCAAAATAATGAACATAGTAGGCAGAAGGGGACTCATCCATAATCAGTTTTTTCAGACCATTAGCATTACCTCTCATATTACTAGCTCCATCATATCCTTGCCCACGAACCATTGCAAAGGTCAAATTGTATTACATAAGCATTTTCTGAATTGCGGCTTTTAGTGTCAAAGCGGTAGTATCTTCAACATGAGCAAGACCAAGAAATCTTACAACCGCCCTTCCATTCTTATCAACATAACGCAAGCAAACAACCAACTGTTCATTCTGATACACATGAGTAGACTCATCTGCAAGTATTGCAAAATGACCACCATCAAGTTCTTCAATGACTAGTTTAGTAGTCTCTTGTGCACAACATTTTATCACCTCTTGTTGTATATCATGGCGAGTCATCTTGCAGTTCTGTGGAGCATTCTTGAGAACAACCCTGTCAACCTCTTCAAAATTTCCTGCTAGCCAATTTAGAAGCTCAAGGAAATTTCCTTTATTTAGTGAGTCTTCACTTTCATCATGTCCTCTAAATGCCAAGCCTTGGCGCAACAGAAATCTCACACACTTGAGTGTCCATGTCAAACGCTGTTTATACAAAGCCTTGTATTGTGAGGTGTTTGAAGCAATAGACTCCCGAATTGATGTTTGTGGTGTAGTGAACCTATCATACTTCTCTTGAGCTTCAGCATGAGCACTACTAACCTCACCTTCATGTTTCTTCAATCTCGACTTCATGTTCCAGTTATTAAATCCCTCTTCACAAAAGCATCTCCACCGGGACATCTTGTCTTATCCTTGAACAAATAGCAAACAAAGCAGAAAGCTCTATGTTTTTCCACACTATACTCAATCCATGGAAATTGTTTGAACCAAACACGGCAAAAGCGACGCTCTTTTCCACTTTTATTTGTAACTTGAACTTATGATTCTTTGGCTGACATGACCCCATCTCAATATATCTCGTTCTTACTCTATCTTGGTCACTGACAGCATACACTGAGATGGGAATCCGCTTTCTAGGATCATGTTCCAGTGCCTCGAAATCTGCTTGCATCGGTTCATCATCTTCATCAATAGATTCATCATCTTCTACATGAGGTGTTGAGGTTTCTCCTCTACTTTCCGGTTCTTGCCATAACACCAATTGCAAATTGCTCTCAAGATGAACAGGAGAAGTACAAGTACTGGATGCATCTGCTGTCTGATTCGGTGTTGATACTTCATCTGTTTTCCTTGCCTTTGAAGCCTTTTCCCACATTGCAAAAATGCTACTGCCAACAATTCCACTCTTCATCTACATTAGGAAAACAAGGGAAACATAAATTTAAATACTTGCATCTGTTAAATAGATCGACTAATTGCATCTAGTAAATTGGAGCAAATCAAGAAATTCTCAAATTGGGGGCCAGGGCGGAGGTCGTAGCAACTTTTGTTTATGTGCTGCAGGGGGTGGGGCGCCGCAGCCAGGGTCGCCCGTCCCTGCTCGGCTGCTGCTCCCTCCGAGCCGAAGAGGAGGGGCGGGTGGGGGTCCGAGCGCCGCCGGCGCGGGTGCCAGGGTGCCGCCGCCAGGGTCGCCCGTCCCTGCTCAGCTGCTGCTCCCTCCGGGCCGAAGATGAGGGGCGGGCGGGGGGCCGGGCTCCGCCGGCGCGGGGGGCGGGGCGCCACCGCCAAGGTCGCCTCCGGCGGTTGACATCGGCCTCCGGCGGCGCTGCGACATGCTTGTCTACGAACGCTGCGTGCCTGTGGGAACGGTGCGAGGAGACGAGGAGTGGAGTTGTGGAGGCGTCGGTGCGAGGAGACGAGATTTCGTGGGCTGGGCGCATGGGCCTGCGTTTGCTCTGGGCTGACATGTATATATTTTTTCCATCCAAATCATGGGTATTCCTGTGCATACAGAGGCATACACCTGCCGCTGCCGCTGGTGTGGGAGGAGGTGGGGGGCAGCTGCCAGCACGACGGGGTGAGGGGCATCGATGAGATGCTGCTGGTGCCTCCCTTCGGGCGGGAGGAGGAGAGGGGCGTCAGCGGTGAGCCGTACGGGGTGAGGGGCGTCGAGATGCCCCTGGCACTTCCTTTCGGGCGGGAGGAGGAGAGGGGCGTCGGTGACGAGGCGGGTGTCGGCGGCGAGATGGTCTCTGACGGGCGTGATGAGGCGGGCAGCTTGGGCGTCAAGCGTGCGGCAAGGTGTATCTAGTATTTCTAAAACTGCTATTGGGCTCGGCCCAAAATAGACAAAATTCCAGCACATTGGACTAATTTTAATTTGTATCGATCCAGGATGGATAGGGGCAGTTCCTTTTCCCAGTCATGTGCCACGGTTGAAGGAACTAGGAATAACTGGGGTCGTCACATTGACCGAGCCGTTCGAAACTCTGGTTTCAAAATGTGCATATGAGGTGAGCATTTTTGAACTCTCATCTATAGCACTATATTTGCCTTGTGTAAGTACATGTTCCTTTAAGTGTGAGAAGACATATTCCCATACTATGCATCTTTTGTAATGTGTTGGATTTAGTTACTTGGAGAAGTCCGTCTCTTCTAGAACATTGAGTTACCTTATACTCCCTCCGTCCGGAATTACTCGTCGGAGAAATGAATAAAAATTGGATGTATCTAAAACTAAAATACATCTAGATACATCCATTCCTCCGACAAGTATTTCCGGACGGAGGGAGTAGAAGATTAGTCAGTACGTACTTTTGATTGATCCACTGTCCTAAAAGCCATGTTGCTCTGAGGATGAAATCAAATCACTCAGAATAGAGAAGTATGAAGCAAGTCACTTTTCATACTAGCGATCTTTTTAAGTTATGTGCACATAGAAGATCACGTAGGTAGTATCTGAAACTGAAACAAAAATGGTGTTTTTGGTGAATTAAGTAGTTTCAACAAGAAAGTAAGGTTGTTATACAGTGCTGTAGACACTACAATGTGAATATGCCAGTCACAGAAATGGACTGTGCATGTTGACATGAGAGTTGACTCATCAACTGTTAGGTTGTATTCAGTTCTCTTATCGCTCTGAAATATTTTCAGCTTCATGGAATGGATCACCTCGAGATTCCCACTACAGATTACCTCTATGCTCCCTAAAAAAACATCGACAAAGTATTGGATTTCATCCACAGTAAGTATGCTAAGGCTTTACCATGGTTATGCATCTTTGTACAAACTTGCATGGAACTTAAGCAGCCAGAGTTGATATATATCCTTTTTTTCTTCAGAAAATGCAACAGAAGGTGGTAGTACTTTGGTCCACTGCAAGCAGGAAGGGCACGAAGTGCTACCATAGTTCTATGCTATTTGGTATGACAATGTGCATTAGTTGTGCATTAGATTTCTTGTTTCCTTTCTACACATGTCATATTATTACCTCTGTAATTGCAGATTAAGTACAAGAACATGACTCCTGGAGCAGCTTTGGCTTGTGCGAAGTCCGTAAGAACTCGAGTGAAATTGGCAACAACCCAATGGCAGGCATGTAACCTGACTTCTTTTGCTATTGCAGTTGCAGTACTAGATGAATGATACTTCCTTTGCTCTGGTATAAATGGCGTTTTTGACTAATGCATATATGGTCTTTTATTCAGCCATTTTTTTACTTAAATTGTGACAAGAATCTCCCTCGTATCTAGCTAGAGGGGGATTCACCTTTTTTCTTCTTGGAATGTGCACACAACACTCAAGACTCAACTCTGGAGTTGTACTTTATGAACTTGACTTTGTTACTCTGAAGGAATGCTACAGTTCATTATCTCTGAGATCAACTATACCGCTGCTCCCACCAATCAACACATGGCCTCCATCACACATTCACAAACGAGCACATTCACTAGGAATAAAGAAGTGAAAAGATCATTTAGGTTGCCATTCTTTACTGATTATTGGAGGTTTAGTTCAGTAAAGAGAGTTGATAGGTAAACAATGATCATAGTGCCCAGAAAACTTGCTAAAAGTGGAACTCAATATATAATACAGTACTACTAGATATACACTTGGAACATGGAAATACTCGAGGTTCCTATTGCTGAAGGTGCTAGTTCTTCATCAAGGCCTGGCCCTGCCACATTGAGAAGAATTAGATTACACCTGCAAATATTTGTCAAGCCATTTATTTACCTTTTAGGCGTAGAGATTAACATCAATGACCAACCAAACTGGGCAAGCACCAAGGTCAAGGTCTTCTGCCAACTAAAGTAAAGACATAGCACATCAAAGCTTCAGCTGAGTTTATGTCTATCACGGGACAACTCCCAGATCAAAGTCAAGCATTAGTGTTTTACTCACTTGGAAGTGAATTCGAGCAATCCAAGTTCACCACTAGTTTAATCATTGAAACAATTGAGTCTGTCCTCCCAAGGTCCAACAGTTCCATTCCAACAAATTCATTTGATAGAAAATATCCAACGAGTACACAGTATTCATAACAGATTTTAGATCGAAAAAATAAGTCGGAATGCTTGCATTGCTAGTCGCAGTCTTCCAAGTATTTGGAGAAAATATTTTGGTCAAGAGTGTCAATATATGAAAGCGAAGGGATTATTGTTATTGCTATATTCTGGTCTTTTAAAAATTATGCTGATGCTTATTTCTTATCTGATGTACTTTCTTATTTCTTCATTGCTCAGGCTGTCAAGGAGTTTAACTCAAGTCTGGTGGATGTTGGTGAGGATGTTGATGACGATGGCATCGACACGCTGCAGGGCGCTTGAAGATTACCTAACTGCAGAACATTCTTCTGAATTGGCCTGATTTGCAGACCCACGTGCATTTTTTCATATTGCGGATCAACAAGTGTGAATAATTCAGCATTAGTTTCCGCAGCCCGCGGAAAGTCCTTAGGAGGACTGGAGGAGAGGTTGATATGATTCAGCACGAATGGTTCCCATTCACCATGGCTTGTGAACGTAGTTGTAATGTCTGCCACCTGTCCACCATTCTGCTTTGTTCTGATCACTTGGTAAATGGTTACTGACAGTCAATGTGCTTTATGGGGATCAGGCTTTGCTATTTGGAACATCATATGGAAGTTAGTTGCCTTCAGTGGGGATCAGGTTTTGGTTCGTATAATTCACCATTCTACTTTGTTCTAATCACTTGGGAAATGGTCACTGACAATTAATGTGCTCTGTGGGGATCAGGTTTTGCTGTTTGGAACATCATATGGAAGTTAGTTGCCTCCAGTGGGGATCAGGTTTTGGTTCGTTTAATTCACCATACTGCTTTGTTCTAATCACTTGGAAAATGGTCACTGACAATTAATGTGCTCTGTGGGGATCAAGTTTTGCTGTTTGGAACATCATATGGAAGTTAGTTGCCTTCGGTGGGGATCAGGTTTTGGTTCGTTTAATTCACCATTCTGCTTTGTTCTAATCACTTGGGAAATGGTCGCTGACAATTACTGTGCTCTGTGGGGATCAAGTTTTGCTGTTTGGAACATCATATGGAAGTTAGTTGCCTTCAGTGGGATCAGGTTTTGGTTCGTTTAATTCACCATTCTGCTTGGTTCTAATCACTTGGGAAATGGTTACTGACAATTAATGTGCTCTATGGGGATCAGTTTTGGTTGTTTGAAACATCATATTGAGGTTCTTTGCCTTCAGTGGAAATCAGGTGTTGTTTCATTTAATTCGCCATTCTGCTTTGTTCTAATCACTTGGGAAATGGTTACTCACAATTAATGTGCTTTGTGGGGATTAGGTTTTTGCTGTTTGGAACATCATACGGAAGTTCGTTGCCTTTAGTGGAGATCAGGTTTTGTTTCGTTTAATGCGCCATTCTGCTTTATTCTGATCACTTGGTAAATGGTTACTGATAGTTAATGTGCTTTGTGGAGATCAGGTTTTGCTGTTTGAAACATAATGTTGAAGTCTGTTGCCTTCGGTGGAGACCAGGTTTTGTTTCGTTTAATGAGATCTGGTTTTCACGGAATCGTTTAATGTGCTCTGTTAGGTAACAACTGATAGGTAGGAAAATCTGGAAGGAGCGTGACTCAAACAATGTTAGTACAGAATGAACCTAATGGTCGACATAATGTGCTGCTAATTAGTGCAAAGGAATACACAACAGGTGCCTTTTTTGGAGTGTAATAAGATAGTCACACATTAACAACATCAAGTTCTTTATGGTAACACATAAATTGTACCAACAGTACGCCTCCTTTTTTTTCTGGTGTAGTGCCTCCAAATCTAAATTCATTTGGGTGTACACAAGTTTAAAAGTTACCGTACATAGGCTAAGCCAGAATTAACCAAGGGTCAAAAACTCATTAAAAATGAACATCTCTAGTACTCCCTCCGTGTTAGATACATTCGTATCTAGACAAATCTAAGACAAAATATGGATCGGGAGTAGTAATAAATAACGAATTATACTATTCTGCAACATGTGTGGCTATATAACCAGCTAACAGAAAAGTTCATAGGCTGACAACTGCTAACCCTTTTAATTCAGAAGACTACTTAAGCCATAGGTAGAGTTAGTCAATAGTAGCAGTGGCGAAGCTTGATGAAGATTGTTGAGGGGCTAATCAGAGTTGAGGGGTCGAAGAAGATAAGTTATGCATGAACTCTGAGAAAGTTCTGATATTCAAGCCTAATAGTTAAGGATACACTTGAGAATTTTTCTGGAGTAGGGAGGCAATGACCCCCTTTGGCCCCCATGAAGCTCCACCACCGCCCGTAGGTCTAGTCCAACTCCAGAGACTAGCTAGGGCTCTCATCTGCTTGCAGTACTTTGTCCAGTCCCTGCTAATCCCCACTTCACCACTACCCAGAATTTTAGTATGAACTCAAATATTTTTTTTGTAGCTTCCTTCGGTTCCTTCTGCCCGTGTAGGTAGCGGTGAGCGCTCTTCGTGGAGTCCACGACGGGGTGCTCATCTACACCTCTCTCGCTTCACCAGCTGGTCGGGTGTGCGCCGCACTCGCCGTGTTGGACCTGGTAAGTTCTGAAACTACTTTAGCATTCAGTGGCGTGTAAATTGACTGAAAATTTGTGTCGCAAGTGATGGTGCAGCTACTCGTTGTTGCAGCTTCGTGCTCCTTGACCGTCTTAGACATCGTGGGGCGCTCCCTAGGGCAGTGCTACGTCCTGCCTGCACGTACCTGTGGTGTAACCTGTGAGAACCTACCGAATCAAAGATACAAATAACTTAGGGCTCTCATCAATGTAGCTGATGCCAACTTATGCCTACACTTGAGAATTTTTCTAGAGTAGGGGGGCAATGGCTGAAAAGTGCTTGCAGCTACCGAGCTCCACTGCTCTTGGTATTTGAAAATTTTGAAAAACACACTTTTGGTACTCAAAAAAATCTTAAAGCAAATACGTGTGTACATACACATATTCCTAAGGCCTGGTAAAAATCTGGAAAAGAAATACTTTGTATTTTGAGAAATACAAAAAAGAGAAATTTCTAACATAAATGGCACCCTTTTTATCCTATATACTGTGAAGGGACTGTTTGACATTTTAGATGCAACAAACATCACCCACAACTGCTTTTACTTGGTACAAAGTTAGGTGTTTCTTATTCCATCGACCACAACGTTCCAGCCCGCAAGACGTATGGTATGATGAGAGGCAGCTAATCATGACAAACTCCTACTAAGCAACAGAAGTGTCTGATTACCTCCGTCTTAAATTACTCATTTCAAATTTGTCTATATATGAATGTATCTAACACTATGAAAACAGATGTAGGAGTGCACGAGACGATATCAATCAGATGGTCATTCTATTTTATTGCTAAAAGTATAAGGTTCGCCAGGTATCATGGTCCTTATAAAAATGCTTTCGCCCACCAAAAGATATACAATGCTTAATTTTTTGCAAAGAACAAGCACGAAAAACGTTGCTATCAAACACATATACTGTACTCGGTACAACTTATCTGCCACGACATCGCAACAAACAAAGCCATGTCAATCTAGCCCTGGGATCTAAAAAAAAGGGTAAAAATCTAGCCGATCTTGGGAACTGCGGAGACGAGGTTATGGGCGTCGGAGAAGAGGGCCACGCGCTTGGGGTCGAACCCTGCCGGCGGCGGTCCGGTCCAGTCGAAATCGTAGAAGTGGACGGAGACTCCTGGCCTTTCGTGCGCGATCGTGAATGCTGCGTCCATGTACCAGCTGCCCACCAGTTCCGGCCACGACGACTTCTCGCCATGGTCAGGCGGCTGGGCAACCTCCTCCTCTCCTTCCATCCTACTACTTCCGAGCCTCCAACCCAGAGAAGAAACGATCACATCTTTCGTCTTTCTGCAAAGATAGCCCACAAGCTCCGGCCACGACGTTTTCTTGTCGTGGTAAGGCCGCCGGGCAACGTCTCCTCCTTCCATCCTAGTACTTCCGAGCCTGTTGAACCCAGAGGAGAAACGGCGAAGACGATCGGATCTTTCTTCTTGGACGCCGATAAGTGTCACACGTGTGGGCGTTAGGGGTCTGCCCACATATTTTGTGTGGTGTATACGAGGAACAGCCCACACACCTACGTGTGGGCAAAATAAGTAATGCCCACACACCTCTTTTTTCCCCTCCCGCTCCCTCTCATACGTGTGCGTGTGGGCGAAATAGATAACGCCCACACGCCCCGTACGTCAGGCCTCGTATCTCGTGGTCCCGCACGCCCGCAGTTGCCATGATCCAGACCCTCGTCCATGTTCGTTTAACTGCAGTTGCCATGTCGCTGAACTACGGTTGCCATGTCAGACAACTACAGTTGCCATGGTTGCTCAACTGCAGTTGCCATCTCATGTCAAAAGTTTCAGATGCCATTTTGGGCAACTGCGGCTGTTGCCATGTATGGTCTGGTTTACTATAGTTGCCATGAGTTGAAAACTTTAGGGGTTTGCCACCTACTAACACTAGGCAGTTGCCATGTATGAGTTGCCACCTACTAACACTAGGCAGTTGCCATGTATGAGTTGCCACCTACTAACACTAGGCAGTTGCCGTGTAGCTACTACAAAAGGATATGGCAAAACAACATGTTCGGGCAAAAAAGAGAGAGTTGCCATCTGCTTACAAGCACATTAGGGCAGTTGCCGTGTACCCTGCAAAAATACATGACAACTGACATGTTCGGGTAAAAAAAAGAGAGAGTTGCCACCTGCTTATAAAGCACAATAGGGCAGTTGCCATGTACACTGCAAAAGACATGACAAGTGGCAACTTGGGTGTGGGGGATGAGACGGGCGTGTGGGCGAGATGGCAAATGCCCACACACCAGCCCTTGTGCGTGAGTAGAAAGTGGCGTGTGGGCGAATTGCTGAACGCCCACACACCAGCCCCTCTCGTGTGGTGAAACGACCGTGTGGGCGACCGGGTGAATGCCCACACACCAGCCCAGTCCTATGTGGCATTAGAAACATGCCAAAATTCGTGCGCTCACAAACGGACGCGGATCCATACATGTGGGCGAGATGCAAACGCTCACACGTGTGGGCGTTAATATTTTCGTTCTTCTTTCAGCAAAACAGAGAGATAGAGGTTCTCTTGAAGGCCTTTCAATCGTGGGAGTCCTTTCTCATATACTCCAGTATTTAAACTGCATGCAGGTTACCGCTGTCCGTATCGTGTACCAATCTCCTATCTTCTGTCCGTATCCTCTACATCTACTGTAACAGTTATTTATGTACTGCTCGATTGGATTAAAAGATGAACAACTCACAGGACTCCATCCACCACGATCTTCGCTCAGGGTCGGTATCCCAACCTAATTCTTGCTCCGCCTGAGTTGGGGCTGACCACGGCTGCTCCGACACTCCCGTTTTGGTGCATAGGGCCGCACTTCTCACCGCTCCTAGCTTTTTCCACCCTACACCTTCCGCCTACACCTTCCGTCAGAGATACTCTCTTCGTTTCTTTTTAGTCTGCATATAAAATTTGGTTAAAATCAAATTTTGTAAAGTTTGATTAGCTTTATAGGAAAAAACATCAACATCTACAATGCTAAACCTGTATGATATGGAAACTAATTTCATGATGCATCTAATAATATTGATTTTATATTGTGAATGTTTATATTTTTTTCTATAAACTTAGTCAAACTTGATAAAGTTTGACTTTGATCAAATTTTATATGCAGACTAATAAGAAACGGAGGGAGTACTATGTTTGTTTTTGGCGCCGGCTATTCGAGATGCCCTAATCGTGGTACTCAGGCCTTATATTTATGAAATTCTCTTCCCTGCAATATTGTGTGCAATAAAACGCCAGTGGTAGTTTAGTTGTTGTTAGGGTTGCTCAAATGGGCCACGTGTTTCACTTTCATCCCGCCGCTCGAAATCGAACGATCCAAGGGAAACACACATGTTTCGTGGCGTCCACGCAGGCTCGCCAGCCTCCGACTCCGGAACTCAGGCCTAAGTGCTTCAGAAGATTTTGACTGGGAATCTCTATCATCTAGAGGAAGATCTGGAGGGATTTTAGTAGGTATTAATACTGCCACTCTTATCAAAGAAAAAGTGGAGCAGGGAGAATATTTTGTTAAGATAAAAGTAAGAAACATTAGGGATGGGTTTTGCTGGGATCTGGTTGTAGTGTATGGTGACGCTCAACCAAAAGGCAAAACAAAATTCCTAGTGGAGCTGCTTCACTCACATTTTCAAAAAATCAAAAAATCCTATGCTGGTGGGGGGAGATTTCAATATGACTAGGAAAGACAGTGACAAAAACAAACCTGGTGGTTATAACAAATGGAGCATGCTTTTTAATTCGGTGATTACTTATGGGGAAATGATGGAACTACCATTAGTGGGGAGGAAATATACCTGGTCCAATAATCATGAAGACCCCACTTATACCTTATTGGACAGAGTGTTAATTTCTCCCACATGGGAGGAAAAATATCCTTTGGTATACATTGAAGATTTACCCAGAGAGCTCTCGGATCATACTCCACTGCCCATCAAAACTGGAAATGCACCTCTGAAATCCTTTGTTTTCAGGTTTGAGAACAGTTGATTTCAAAGGCCAGATTTAGATGAGATAGTTAGGAATGTATGGGAATTTTTTTCCCTGGGAGCTCCACTTTGGACAGGGTTCATAATAAGTTGAAAGAGCTTAGGAAAGTGCTAAAGGGATGAAATTTTAATATTGAAGCTATCCTTAGGCGAAAGAAAAAATAAATAATGGAGGAGTTGAATAGATTATACAAAAAGGAGGAAGAAGGAAATATTTGTAAAGATAAAAAAGAAAATGCCAAGGGGTTCTGAAGGAAATTCTTAAAGAAGAAGAAATCAAATGGCTTCAGAGATCCCATGACACAGAGTTGTTTGAGGGAGATGCAAATACTAAGTACTACCATGCTAAGGCAAATGGCAGACTTAGGAAAAATAGAATTATTAAACTTGTGCAAGATGAAGGGGTGATTAAGGGACGTGAGAATTTGAAGAAATATATCACTAACTTTTACAAAGAACTCTTCAATGAACCTGAGATTAAAACTTTAAACATGGACCCCAGTGGTGTGGAAACACTCACTGCCAAAGAACAGGAATTCCTTGTAAGGAAATTTACAATGGAAGAACTGAAAAAAACTATTTTTGAGATGGAAAAAAATAAGGCTGCTCATTCAGATGGGTTTAATATTGAGTTTTATCAACATTTTTGGGATCTGGTTAAAAAGAACTTGTTTGCATTGCTTGAGGAATTTTATGAACATAATTTAGACCTGGACATGCTGAATTATGGAGTAATTTTTCTTTTACCTAAAGAGAGCGATGCTGATAGGATACAAAAATATAGACCAATATGTCTCCTGAATGTTATCTTTAAGATAATCACCAAAATCCTGGTGAATAGATTGATTGTAATAATTTCTGGAGTAATAAGAGCCTCTCAAACCGCTTTCATAAAAGGAAGATATATTTTAGAAGGGGTTTTGGTGTTGCATGAAACTTTGAATACTATGCATAAAACAAAAAAAATCAGGAGTGCTTTTTAAGATTGATTTTGAGAAAGCCTTTGACAAGGTCAAGTGGCCTTTTCTTTTTCAAACTCTTAAAATGGAAAAATTCCCTAATAAATGGATTAGCTGGGTGATGAAGACAGTGATGGGTGGAAAGGTAGTTGTTAAAGTGAATGGAGAAATTGGGTCTTATTTCAAAACACACCAGGGGTTGAGGCAGGGTGACTCGATGTCACCTTTGCTTTTTGATCTTGTGGTGGATAATCTAGCTATCATGTTTGATAGAGCATTTGAAGGGGGTCTGGTCTGCGGCCTTGCCAAAAATCATAAAGATAATGATGTGTGCATTTTGCAATACGCAGATGACACCATTCTTCTCTTTCAAGATGGAACATGATAGGAATGTCAAAAGAATCCTAAGTTTATTTGAAATTATGTCGGGTCTGAAATCAATTTTCACAAGAGTTAAGTGATATGTGTAGGTTTAGCGGAAGATAGAATTAAACTTTTTGAAGAGATTCTCATTTGTAAAAGAGGGAGCCTTCCGTTTAAATATCTTGTAATTCCAGTGGATGAACATAGACTGAGAAATAGTGATTGGAACCCCTCTGTTAATAAAACAAAGAAATGAATGGGGCTGGTGTTGGAAATATGCCCTAGAGGCAATAATAAATAGGTTATTATTATATTTCCTTGTTCATGATAATCGTTTATTATCCATACTAGAATTGTATTGATAGGAAACTCAGATACATGTGTGGATACATAGACAACACCATGTCCCTAGTAAGCCTCTAGGAGACTAGCTCGTTGATCAATAGATGGTTACGGTTTCCTGACCATGGACATTGGATGTCGTTGATAACGGGATCACATCATTAGGAGAATGATGTGATGGACAAGACCCAATCCTAAGCCTAGCACAAGATCGTGTAGTTCGTTTGCTCAGAGCTTTTCTAATGTCAAGTATCACTTCCTTAGACCATGAGATTGTGCAACTCCCGGATACCGTAGGAATGCTTTGGGTGTGCCAAACGTCACAACGTAACTGGGTGGCTATAAAGGTGCACTACGGGTATCTCCGAAAGTGTCTGTTGGGTTGGCACGAATCGAGACTGGGATTTGTCACTCTGTGTAAACGGAGAGGTATCTCTGGGCCCACTCGGTAGGACATCATCATTATGTGCACAATGTGACCAAGGAGTTGATCACGGGATGATGTGAGTTACGGAACGAGTAAAGAGACTTGCCGATAACGAGATTGAACAAGGTATAGGGATACCGACGATCGAATCTCGGGCAAGTAACATACCGATGGACAAAGGGAATTGCATACGGGATTGATTGAATCCCCGACATCGTGGTTCATCCGATGAGATCATCGTGGAACATGTGGGAGCCAACATGGGTATCCAGATCCCGCTGTTGGTTATTGACCGGAGAACGTCTCGGTCATGTCTGCATGGTTCCCGAACCCGTAGGGTCTACACGCTTAAGGTTCGATGACGCTAGGGTTATAGGGAAAGCATGTACGTGGTTACCGAATGTTGTTCGGAGTCCCGGATGAGATCCCGGACGTCACGAGGAGTTCCGGAATGGTCCGGAGGTAAAGATTTATATATGGGAAGTCCTGTTTTGGTCACCGGAAAAGTTTCGGGTGAAATCGGTAATGTACCGGGACCACCGGGAGGGTCCCGGGGGTCCACCAAGTGGGGCCACCAGCCCCAGAAGGCTGCGTGGGCCAAGTGTGGGAGGGGACCAGCCCCAGGTGGGCTGGTGCGCCCCCCCACCAAGGCCCAAGGCGCATGGGAGAGTGGGAGGGGGCAAACCCTAGGTCCAGATGGGCCTTAGGGCCCATCTAGTGGGGCGCCTCCCCCTCTCCTCCCCTTGGCCGCCCCCCTTGATGGGATCTAGGGCTGGCCGCCTCCTCTTGGGGGTGGAAACCCTAAGGGGGGCGCAGCCCCCTTCCCCCCTATATATACTTGAGGTTTGGGCTGCCATACAGACACGAGAACGTCTCCTTTTGGTGCAGCCCTACCCCTCTCCCTCCTCCTCCTCTCCCGCGGTGCTTGGCGAAGCCCTGCGGGATTGCCACGCTCCTCCATCATCACCATGCCGTCGTGTTGCTGCTGGATGGAGTCTTCCCCAACCTCTCCCTCTCTCCTTGCTGGATCAAGGCGTGGGAGACGTCACCGGGCTGCACGTGTGTTGAACGCGGAGGCACCGTTCTTTCGGTGCTTAGATCGGAATCAACCGCGATCTGAATCGCTACGAGTACGACTCCCTCATCCGCGTTCTTGCAACGCTTCCGCATCGCGATCTACAAGGGTATGTAGATTCACTCCCCTTCCCCTCGTTGCTAGATTACTCCATAGATTGATCTTGGTGATGCGTAGAAATTTTTTGAATTTCTGCTACGTTCCCCAACAGTGGCATCATGAGCTAGGTCTATGCGTAGTTTCTATGCACGAGTAGAACACAAAGTAGTTGTGGGCGTCGATGTTGTCAATTCTTCTTGCCGCTACTAGTCTTATCTTGTTTCGGCGGCATTGTGGGATGAAGCGGCCCGGACCGACCTTACACGTACACTTACGTGAGACAGGTTCCACCGACTGACATGCACAAGTTGCATAAGGTGGCTAGCGGGTGTCTGTCTCTCCTACTTTAGTCGGAACGGATTCGATGAAAAGGGTCCTTATGAAGGGTAAATAGAAATTGGCAAATCACGTTGTGGTCATACGTAGGTAAGAAAACGTTCTTGCTAGAAACCTACAAACCACGTAAAAACTTGCAACAACAATTAGAGGACGTCTAACTTGTTTTTGCAGCAAGTGCTATGTGATGTGATATGGCCAGAAGATGTGATGAATGATATATGTGATGTATGAGATTGATCATATTCTTGTAATAGGAATCACGACTTGCATGTCGATGAGTATGACAACCGGCAGGAGCCATAGGAGTTGTCTTTATTTTTGTATGACCTGCGTGTCATTGAATAACGCCATGTAAGTTACTTTACTTTATTGCTAAGCGCGTTAGCCACAGAAGTAGAAGTAACCGTTGGCGTGACAACTTCAAGAAGACACAATGATGGAGATCATGGTGTCATGCCGGTGACAAGGATGATCATGGTGCCCCGAAGATGGAGATCAAAGGAGCATGATGATATTGCCCATATCATGTCACTATTTGATTGCATGTGATGTTTATCATGTTTTTGCATCTTATTTGCTTAGAACGACGATAGCAAGTAGGATGATCCCTTATAATAATTTCAAGAAAGTGTTCACCCTAACTGTGCACCGTTGCGAAGGTTCGTCGTTTCGAAGCACCACGTGATGATCGGGTGTGATAGATTCTTACGTTCGAATACAACGGGTGTTGACGAGCCTAGCATGTACAGACATGGCCTCGGCACACACGCAATACACTTAGGTTGACTTGACGAGCCTAGCATGTACAGACATGGCCTCGGAACACGGAGGACCGAAAGGTCGAGCATGAGTCGTATAGAAGATACGATCAACATGGAGATGTTCACCGGTCTTGACTAGTCCGTCTCATGTGATGATCGGACACGGCCTAGTTGAACTCGGATCATGTTTCACTTAGATGACTAGAGGGATGTCTATCTGAGTGGGAGTTCATTAATCAGACGAACTTCATTATCATGAACATAGTCAAATAGGTATTTGCAAATTATGTCATAGCTTGCGCTTTAGTTCTACTGGTTAAGATATGTTCCTAGAGAAAATTTAGTTGAAAGTTGGTAGTAGCAATTATGCGGACTGGGTCCGTAAACTGAGGATTGTCCTCATTGCTGCACAGAAGGCTTATGTCCTTAATGCACCGCTCGGTGTGCTGAACCTCAGCGTCGTCTGTAGATGTTACGAAACATCTGACATACACGTTTTGATAACTACGTGATAGTTCAGTGCGGTTTAGAATTGTGGCACCAAAGACGTTCTTGAAACGTCGCAGAACATGTGAGATGTTCCGAAGACTGGAATTGGGATTTCAGACTAGTGCCCACGTCAAGAGGTATGAGACCTCTGACAAGTTTCTTAAGCCTGCAAACTAAGGGAGAAAAGCTCAATCGTTGAGCATGTGCTCAGATTGTCTGAGTGCCACAATCGCTTGAATCGAGTGGGAGTTAATCTCCCAGATGAGATATTGATAGTTTCCCATAGTCATTGCCACCAAGCTAGTAGAGCTTCGTGATGAACTATAACATATCAAGGATAGTTATGATGATCCTTGAGCTATTCGCGATGTTTGACACCGCGAGAGTAGAAATCAAGAAGGAGCATCAATTGTTGATGGTTAGTAAAACCACTAGTTTAAGAAGGGCAAGGGCAAAAGGGATACTTCATGAAACAGCAAGTCGTTTGCTGCTCTAGTGAAGAATCCCAAGGTTGAACCCAAACCCGAGACTAAGTGCTTCTGTAACGAGAGGAACGGTCACTGAAGCAGTACTACCCTAGATACTTGGTAGATGAGAAGGCAGGCAAGGTCGACAGAAGTATATTGGATATACGTTATACGAATGTGTACTTTAATAGTACTCCTAGCAGCACCAGGGTATTAGATACCAGTTCGGTTGCTAAGTGTTAGTAACTCGAAATAAAAGCTGCGGAATAAACGGAGACTAGCTAAAGGTGAGATGACGATGTGCGTTGGAAGTGTTTCCAAGGTTGATGTGATCAAGCATCGCATGCTCCCTCTACTATCGAGATTTGGTGTTTGCGTTGAACATGATTGGATTATGTTTATCGCAAAACGGTTATTCATTTAAGGAGAATAATGGTTACTCTGTTTATTTGAATAATACCTTCAATGGTCTTGCACCTAAAATGAATCTCGATCGTAGTGATACACATGTTCATGCCAAAAAGATATAAGATAGTAATGATAGTACCACATACTTATGGCACTGCCACTTGAGTCATATTGGTATAGAACGCATGAAGAAGCTCCATGTAGATGGATCTTTGGACTCACTCGTTTTTGAAATGAATGAGACATGCGAACCATGTCTATTGGTATATATGCATGAAGAAACTCCATGCAGATGGATCGTTTGGACTCACTTGATTTTGAATCACTTGAGACATGCAAATCATATCACATGGGCAAGATGACTGAAAGGCCTCGTTTTCAGTAAGATGGAACAAGAGAGCAACTTATTGGAAGTAATACATTTTGATGTATACAGTCCAATGAGTGCTGAGGCATGCAGTGGATATCGTTATGTTCTTACTTCACAGATGATTTGAGTAGATGCTGAGAATATTTACTTGATGAAACACTAGTCTGAATTATTGAAAGGTTCAAGTAATTTCAGAGTGAAGTTGAAGATCGTCGTAACAAGAGGATAAAATGTCTGTGATATGATCATAGAGATGAGTATCTGAGATACGAGTTTGGCACACAATTGAGACATTGTGGAAAGTGTTTCACAATTAATACCGCCTGGAACACCATAGTGTGATGGTGTGTCCGAACATCACAACTGCACCCTATTGGATATGGTGCACACCATGATGTTTCTTATCAAATTACCACTATCATTTATGGGTTAGGCATTAGAGACAACCACATTCCCTTTAAAAGGGGCACCACGCAATTCCGTTGAGCCGACACCGTTTATAGAAACCTAAGTTGTCGTTTCTTAAAAGTTTGGGGCTGCGATGCTTATGTGAAAAAGTTTCAGGCTGATAAGCTCAAACCCAAAGCGGATAAATGCATCTTCATAGAATACCCAAAAACAGTTGGGTATACCTCCTATTTCAGATCTGGAAGCAAAAGTAATTGCTTCTAGAAATGAGTCCTTTCTTGAGGAAAAGTTTCTCTCGAAATAATTGAGTGGGAGGATGGTGGAGACTTGATAAGGTTATTGAATCCTCGCTTCAACTAGTGTGTAGCAGGGCACAGGAAGTTGTTCCTGTGGCACCTACACCAATTGAAGTGGAAGCTTATGATAGTGATCATGAAACTTCGGATCAAGTCACTACCAAACCTCGTAGGACGACGAGGATGCGCACTACTTCAGAGTGGTACGTGATCCTGTCTGAGATATCATGTTGTTGGACAATACTGAACCTACGAGCTATGGAGAAGCGATGGTGGGCCCATATTTCGACAAATGGTTAGAAACCATGAAATCCGAGATAAATGGATCTTTGAGAAGAAGACGGACGTGGACGGTAATGTTACCGTCTATGAAGCTCGACTTGTGGCAAAGAGTATTTTCACAAGTTCAAGGAGTTGACTACGATGAGTTTTTCTCATCCGTAGCGATGCTTAGGTCCGTCGGAATCATGTTAGCATTAGCTACATTTATGAAATCTGGCAGATGGATGTCAAAACAAGTTTCCTTACCAGTTTTCGTAAGGAAAGGTTGTATGTGATACAATCAGAAAGGTTTTGTCGATCCTAAGGATGCTAAAAGGTATGCTAGCTCCAGCGATCCTTCCATGGATTAGAGCAAGCATCTCGGAGTCAGAATATACGCTTTGATGGGGTGATCAAAGTTTTTGGGTTTATACAAAGTTTGTTAGAAACTTGTATTTACAATAAAGTGAGTGGGAGCGCTACAACATTTCTGATAAGTATATGTGAATGACATATTGTTGATCCGAAATGATGTAAAATTTCTGGAAAGCATAAAGGGTTGTTTGAAAGGAGTTTTTCAAAGGAAGACCTGGATAAAGCTACTTACATATTGGGCATCAAGATCCATAGAGATAGATCAAGACGCCTGATGATACTTTCAAAAGACAGCACACCTTGACATGATTTTGAAAGAGTTCAAAATAAATCAGCAAAGAAGGAGTTCTTGGCTGTGTTACAAGGTGTGAGTATTGAGTGAGACTCAAGACCTGACCACAGCAGAAGATAGAGAAAGGACGAAGGTCGTCCCCTATGCTTTAGACGTAGGCTCTATAGTATGCTATGCTGTGTACCGCACATGTAGTGTGCCTTGCCATGAGTTGGTCAAGAGGGTACAATGGTGATCCGGGAAAGGATCTCATGACAGCGGTCGAACTTATCCTTAGTATCTAGTGGACTAAGGAATTTTCTCGATTATGGAGGTGGAAAGGAGTTCGTCGTAAAGGGTTACGTCGATGCGAACTTTGACACTAATCCGGATGACTCTGAGTAGTAAACCGGATTCGTATAGTAGAGCAATTATTTGAAATGGCTCCAAATAGCGCGTGGTAGCATCCACAAGATGACATAGATATTCGTAAAGCACACACGGATCTGAAAGGTTCAGACCCGTTGACTAAATAACCTCTCTCACAAGCATAACATGATCAAACCAGAACTCATTGAGTGTTAATCACATAGAGATGTGAACTAGATTGTTGACTCTAGTAAACTCTTGGGTGTTGGTCACATGGTGATGTGACCTGTCAGTGTTAATCACATGGTGATGTGAACTAGATTATTGACTCTAGTGCAAGTGGGAGACTGTTGGAAATATGCCCTAGAGGCAATAATAAATAGGTTATTATTATATTTCCTTGTTCATGATAATCGTTTATTATCCATGCTAGAATTGTATTGATAGGAAACTCAGATACATGTGTGGATACATAGACAACACCATGTCCCTAGTAAGCCTCTAGGAGACTAGCTCGTTGATCAATAGATGGTTACGGTTTCCTGACCATGGACATTGGATGTCGTTGATAACGGGATCACATCATTAGGAGAATGATGTGATGGACAAGACCCAATCCTAAGCCTAGCACAAGATCGTGTAGTTCGTTTGCTCAGAGCTTTTCTAATGTCAAGTATCACTTCCTTAGACCATGAGATTGTGCAACTCCCGGATACCGTAGGAATGCTTTGGGTGTGCCAAACGTCACAACGTAACTGGGTGGCTATAAAGGTGCACTACGGGTATCTCCGAAAGTGTCTGTTGGGTTGGCACGAATCGAGACTGGGATTTGTCACTCTGTGTAAACGGAGAGGTATCTCTGGGCCCACTCGGTAGGACATCATCATTATGTGCACAATGTGACCAAGGAGTTGATCACGGGATGATGTGAGTTACGGAACGAGTAAAGAGACTTGCCGATAACGAGATTGAACAAGGTATAGGGATACCGACGATCGAATCTCGGGCAAGTAACATACCGATGGACAAAGGGAATTGCATACGGGATTGATTGAATCCCCGACATCGTGGTTCATCCGATGAGATCATCGTGGAACATGTGGGAGCCAACATGGGTATCCAGATCCCGCTGTTGGTTATTGACCGGAGAACGTCTCGGTCATGTCTGCATGGTTCCCGAACCCGTAGGGTCTACACGCTTAAGGTTCGATGACGCTAGGGTTATAGGGAAAGCATGTACGTGGTTACCGAATGTTGTTCGGAGTCCCGGATGAGATCCCGGACGTCACGAGGAGTTCCGGAATGGTCCGGAGGTAAAGATTTATATATGGGAAGTCCTGTTTTGGTCACCGGAAAAGTTTCGGGTGAAATCGGTAATGTACCGGGACCACCGGGAGGGTCCCGGGGGTCCACCAAGTGGGGCCACCAGCCCCAGAAGGCTGCGTGGGCCAAGTGTGGGAGGGGACCAGCCCCAGGTGGGCTGGTGCGCCCCCCCACCAAGGCCCAAGGCGCATGGGAGAGTGGGAGGGGGCAAACCCTAGGTCCAGATGGGCCTTAGGGCCCATCTAGTGGGGCGCCTCCCCCTCTCCTCCCCTTGGCCGCCCCCCTTGATGGGATCTAGGGCTGGCCGCCTCCTCTTGGGGGTGGAAACCCTAAGGGGGGCGCAGCCCCCTTCCCCCCTATATATACTTGAGGTTTGGGCTGCCATACAGACACGAGAACGTCTCCTTTTGGTGCAGCCCTACCCCTCTCCCTCCTCCTCCTCTCCCGCGGTGCTTGGCGAAGCCCTGCGGGATTGCCACGCTCCTCCATCATCACCATGCCGTCGTGTTGCTGCTGGATGGAGTCTTCCCCAACCTCTCCCTCTCTCCTTGCTGGATCAAGGCGTGGGAGACGTCACCGGGCTGCACGTGTGTTGAACGCGGAGGCACCGTTCTTTCGGTGCTTAGATCGGAATCAACCGCGATCTGAATCGCTACGAGTACGACTCCCTCATCCGCGTTCTTGCAACGCTTCCGCATCGCGATCTACAAGGGTATGTAGATTCACTCCCCTTCCCCTCGTTGCTAGATTACTCCATAGATTGATCTTGGTGATGCGTAGAAATTTTTTGAATTTCTGCTACGTTCCCCAACAGCTGGTTGGGGAGGTTTCTTAATATGGCTGGGAGAACGACCCTGATTAATTCCTCCCTGACTAGTCTAGTCCTCTTTATGCTCTCCTTTTATGGGTTACCAAAAGGAGCAAAAAAAAGATTGGACAGACCCAAAGCTAATTTCTTTTAGAATGGAGAGGAAAACAAACATAAATATCATTTAGTTGCTTGGGAAAGGGTGTGCAGACCAAAAGAACTAGGAGGTTTAGGGATTTTAGATTTGGATATCATGAATATCGCGTTGTTGTCTAAATGGTTGTGGAAACTTTTTAATGAGGAAATCTTATGGCAAAAATTGCTATGGAATAAGTACATAGGGAATTCCACCTTTGGACAGGTTGGTAAAAAGCAAGGTGATTCACATTTTTGGAAGGGGCTGCTGAAATGCAAAACCTTGTTCCTAAATTGTTGCAGATTTAAAGTAGGGGATGGGAGGAAAACTAGATTTTGTGAAGACATATGGATTGGGAAACATAATTTATCTGATACTTTCCCTAGTCTATATAATGTCTCTCTCAATCAACACATTACTGTATATGAAGTTATTTCTTCCAACTTGGCTACTCTTCAATTCAGAAGGGTGCTGGTGGGGGAAATAGCAACCCAATGGCAAGATCTGGTAGAAATGTGTAGGCTAGTCAAGTTAAACGAGGAGAAGGATAAGTTACACTGGATACCTGATAAATCTGGGATATTTAGTGTGAAATCCTTCTACTCTGTTGTACAAGTAGGGGAAAAATAGCCCAACAGATTCCTATGGAAAGTTAAAATCCCTCCGAAAATCAAAACATTTATCTGGTTGGTCTTGAAAGAAAGTATACTAACTAGAGATGTTTTGTTACATAGAGGAGGAAAATGTGAAGAGAAATGTCTTTTTGCAATGAAAAAGAATCAATCAATCATCTATTCTTTCGATGCCCGCTTGCCAGATATATGTGGAATGTGGTCAGTTATTGCACTGGGCTCCGATGTGATTTCAGTGATATGGACACATGTATACATAGTTGGCTAGAGGGTTTTGGGACAGAGAATAAGAAAAAAAATTGTTGGGGTGGCAGCTCTGATATGGAGTATTTGGAGAGCTAGAAACTTAGCATGTTTCCAACACGTGTGGCCTGCTGATCCGAGTGTTTTGATGTTCAGAATGTCGCACTGGATTAATCATTGGAGTTTTTTGCAGGTGAGGGAGGACGCAAAAGTGGAGTTGCAACGGGGCGTAAAGCTGCTGGATCGAGTCGCCAGTGAAGTATTTCAATCAAGACGAGGGTGGGCGACCTGGGTGCCAAGGCTGGAGAACTGCTGAGGATGAGATTTTGGAAGTTTGTAATCCTAGAATGGAGAATGTGATGGGCTTGATTGCTCTCATGACAGCTCGTCTTTGTGTTGTAACCTAGATTCTTTTATGTAATAAGATAGACATGGAAAAAGGGGGTAGGTTTTCTTTCTCTTCGCCTATGCACTGTGTTGAATGGTGCATAGGGCCAGATGGAGGTGGTATGCGCTCTCGTAGTGTGCATGATTAGCGGGTCGTGAGGGGGTTGTGTGGTGTGTTTTGGCTGTATCAAAATACTGCATGGTTTCGTTAATGAAATCGGGGGAAAGATCCCTTTCTTTCAAAAAAATACCACAGCCAAGCCCGTCGCCTTGGCCGTCCCATCAGTCTCGGCCATTGATATCGAGAAGCAGCGGTTCTTGGAAGATCCTGTTCGCCAACAAGTCAGTCGAGAGCTCCATCTTCCCTGTCATATGCGGTTCTTGGAAGAACAGAAGGATCTTGTTCAACAACACATCAGTCAAGAGCCATCGATCGTCGGAGCTTGGAAGAAGAAGAAGATCTTGTCGGGTTCTTCCCACCTCCCGGGCCCGAAGGAGATGCCGATGGGGAAGTACGGGTGCACACGGATATGCTTGACACGGCGGCCCGGATCATGGCGCGCTTCTACGCGCACTGCCCCCACACGTCGTGTCTCTACTACAGGCCCCCGCCGCGGACCACCGCCACAAGCAATAGTGGCAAGAGCGGGAACGCGAGGAGCTCTGCCAGCGAGGCCGAGGTATCGTCAGCGAGGAGGAATCCGCAACAGGAGCAGGCGGTCAGGGTGGTGCTCGATGCCACGGAGATCATCCTCAGCGGGGGCGTGTAGCTGGCATTGCTCGCCCGACACCACCCAACAACAGACAAAGACCCAAAGATGGTGTTGGATAGATTAGCATTTTTTTGATTAATTTAATCTATAAATAGATTCGAACATGACATTGACAGTATTAAATCTTATTCAGATATTTAAGCATGCTAACACATAATACCCATATAATAGAGATATTTGCTAATAAAGGATGATGCATTTCTCCATTTTTCCCGTCTGTCATGTTTGAGCCAAACTAGTTAAATTTTATATATAGATTTTTTTATACCTCCTGTATTTCAATTTTTTTTTTGCATTGAGGGGTGCACCCCCGATTTCATTGCATTGATAAAAAGAATACGACAAAACAGTTTTAACACACCAAAAAATCGTTTTGGGGCTCAAGCTACATGGAGCTTGTTCTTTTTTGTAACATCCAAAACTAGTGCTTTAGTGCTTCAAATTTTTTGAAAAAAAATTCGACAATATCATATGGATGTGTACTACATGGTTGCAAAAATTGATGACCAAATACATTGACATGAGGGCTATACAAAAAGGACAAATCGCTGACATTGGAAACAGTGAACACATAAAACCAACTATCTTCTCATTTTTTGTAGATCATGAATCAATGTATTTTTGATGAAACTTTATACATTGTAGTACACATTCATATGTCAATGTGGAGTTGTTTTCAGAATTTTTTAAACTTTGAAACATGATTTTTGAATGTTTCAAAAAAAGGACTCCATGTAGCCTAGGCACCAAAACGCTACATCCCTCCCACATGACGTACCACAGGAACGAGATCCTCTGGCATACAAACAAGTTACTGTATAGGGACGTTGTTGCATCCACAGGCCTGCTCTCTCTTACAGCCGTGCAATAGTGAATGGGATGGGATCACCGAAAGCAGCACTAGCGAGCAGAAGGACGGTGAGTTGTGTGTAAGGAGATAGAGCAGATGTGATCTGATCTGGTTGTCGACTAAGGCTTGAACGCAAATCAAGGGAAATAGTGAAATATTGAGTGTGCGCATGTAGCATGTAGAGACTTGATATCACACGAAATTTATCTTCGCTTTCCACAAATCACGTTTGTGCTCTTTTTGTCCGCCTAAGTCGAATGAGTATATTTTCATAATATCTAAACTGATTCTAACAAACATATATGCAATCTTTTTGTTAGAGATAATCGAATATGCAATATTTTTATAGAGCAAAAAAATGTATATGCAATCTTAGTATGGCTAATACTGCACCATGCTTTTTTTTTCATCATCTTGGAATTTTCTGATATAAATACAAGTTGCCTTTTTTACTACTACCTCCATCCCCAAAGAGATGATGTATATGTATGTTTTCATAATATATTTATTCAATACCAAATCAATAATATATTCAGATATATTTTCCTGATATATTTATTCAATATTATATTTGTTCATAGTTCCTTCTATATATTTGGTCAAACTTAGAAATAGTTGGCTTCTAAATAGAAATTTATACATCGCCTATTTAGGGACGAAGGGAGTAGACTGAACTTGAAATTTCTTGAAATTATTTTACTACAACTAGATAATTGCACGTGCATCGCACCTTTGCATCTCTTTCTCGTGCATTTCTTTCTAGAAACTTGAGGAAATTGCTTAGGAAAAAATCAGCAAAACTATAATGGAGGTGAGGAAGATGAAAGAAATGAAACCAAAGAATTCAAGCCATGGTCCTTGGAAGCACTGGATCGATCATCGGAATTCTCGCGCACCGCCACCATCCTGCTTGGATTGACGACTCGTCTTGCTCGCAGAAGTTGGCGTGACCCGACATGTGGTAGAGTTCAACCATGGGAATGTGGAACTACGACAAGGGTGACCACCTATCAAGGTGTAGGCTCGGCTGCATGTGTTCAGGCAACAACAACTTGTCATCGACTAACCAAACCTGATTCTCATGTATACTATTAGCGGCAAAAGCGGGGAAAGCTCCGGACTAGGCATCAACGATGAAGATTGTATCACCACTGAAGCCATTGACCTGCACCCACCAGTCATCCGCCGTTGCACACGCTGGTGTGTGGCGTGAGGACTGGACCTCCAACATGAGGGTTTTGTAGTTGAGGTATGAAAATCATCACCATTATTGATTTTTAGTCATCGGCGAACACTAAACCCGCCATTAGAAGGAGGTGGTTAAGCGCATGTCAATGGGGTCATGAATGGAAATATTCTGCGTACAAGTCAATTACACTCGCTGACTGACAGGTTTTCAACTCAAATGTATGTAGGGTGTTGCGCGGTTGGAAAACGAGATGAGAAATCAGAAATGTAACCCGCTCGAAGATCAGAACGAGGCACAGTGAGCCATACAACTACCCAGGTATGAACTTGAGGATAGTAAGAGAAATGTAACCTCCTCGATTTCTTTGTTTTCTGAGACTTGAAAGGATGTGAAATAGCTATCTCGCATCTAAGTCCATAGCCATTGGATCTTGTGCTATCTTTAAGATTCGCGCGAGTTGTTTTTCTGTTCTGGTCGTTCGTTTTCGCTCGCGTCGCCGCTCGTTCATCTGTGTGCGCGGCCCATTGGGTTGTGTTGTTTTGCCTGTTTGCGGGCCGCGTTGCTTGTTGGGCTGGCGGGCTGTTTGTCTCAGCTGTGTCTTTGGGCTGGCGTTCATTTCCCCCCACGTTATCTCATTCTCTCCGGCATTGACTTCGGCCGTTTCCCATTCCTCTTCTGCCGTTCCCCATTTCTCTCCGACAGTTGGTGCTCGAGGCGCAGGCGATCTCTGGAGAGGGAGACGCATCGTTAGTGAGTTGCCTGCTCTTCTTTCCTTGTCCTCTGTTTCTTTGATAGTGTCCATGCTGTTTTTTTTGTTTCTTTGCTCACTGATTTGGCAGCATACATCTAGGGTTTGCTCCTCAATGTCCCCAAATGTGGGTAGGGTTCGTTTGCACGGTCCATCTTCTTTTGTTTCTTGTTTGTTTGTCCATCGATCTAGGGTTCTTTTGTCCCCTCCAATCTCCTGAAATGTGGGTTAGGGTTCATCAGATCTTTGAAACTATCTAGAGTGGGTTGGGGGGTTCGTTCATCAGAATATATCTAGAGGTGGGGAGGGGGGTGATTCGAAATGGGTTCCTGTGGTTAGGGCCTGGGTTATACATTTTTTTGTAGTTTTTAGGTGATTTTTAGTGTTACATGGTTATTTGTGCAGAGAATATTGAACTATAGACAGTTTTTTATCTTCCGGTATAGTCATCATTCTGTACAAAGTTGATTTCTCATGTTAAATTTTGTTGTACAGTAGTGATATGTTTCATTAGGTTTGCTCCTCTGTCCAGTGATTTGTATTACTTAAAGTTGATGCTTGATGCTTTTGCACAGCGCATCATATATAGTTTCGACAGTTTGATGAGCATGTCGTCCTCTTTTTCGACAGTTCCATTTTTTTACATTGCCATGTGGTGTGTAGTTTTTGTTTACTGGGTCTGATTTTATATGCTCTGCTAAATTCAGAGTATATACATATTCAGAATTATGAATGTTCAGAAAGATTCACTGTTGTGATTCAGATTTTATACGTTCATATCAGTTTTAGTATGTATGTTTTGTCAGAGCTAGTTTCGATTTATATTAGTCAAGATTTTCATTTGTTTCTTTCTTTTTTTCAGTATAATATACCATTTTTCGTTTTCGTGACTTCTGTTTGTTTTTCATGTCAGGTGGCGGCGATTGTCTGGGAGCGAGCAGGGGAGGGGAGGAGAGGAGCATTCAAGTATGTGGTCGTTTTTCCCCTGGTTTATGTGTATAGGTTAAAGTAGTGTGCACCAGCGGTATTTAAATTAGTGTGTTAGTCACTGAATGGTTCTATGAGTAAGCAAATTTATTCTACTTTGTCATGTTTTTGAGGGAGAGATATATGATCCATCCCTGTTTTTTTTAATGTTGGGGTTGATGCTATGTACATATATGTACCCATTTGTTTTGTTTGAATCATGCCTGCATTAATACTGAAGAAGTTTTTTCAGCAGACAATAACTGAATTATCAGTAGTGTCAAATCACTCAAGCAGTAACTGAAATTAACTGGGTTTTTGTGTACAATCTATGCAAATGGAGTCATTATTTTAATGTTACCAAATGGCATGAAACTTGCTGTTACATATTTCAGAGTACTCATCTCTGCAGGTGTTGTGTTTTTTCTGTAGCTTGCTTGCCGGAATATGCTTATCATTGTTTGATGAAACTACTTTTTGCTCTGACGACATATCCCCCTGATGTTTTTGTCTTTTTGTTGTGCTGCTTCAGTTTGCTTACTCCGAAAACATATCCGTCTGATGATTCTCCTGCTTTGTGCCAGCTTGTGTTCCTTTTTTATTTATTTGATGTGTAGGATGGTGTGCACAATCTGCCATTCGCATTGTGAGAGTGACAATGAGCAGACTTTTCGCATTGTCATCCGTGATGACTACGAAGCTTTAGCGGTATTCTCTTTTTCTTTTCTTTTCTCAATTTGATTTTTTTGTGCCTTATTTTTTAGTAACATGAAAAGGATTTTTTATTTTCTTGATACAGTTTTCATTTTTTGTTTATTCGTGAACAGAACATCCCATGCACTGAAAGGAATATGTTTAACCAGATGTCTGGGTTGAACTATAAGGCGGACGACCGTAGGTATGTTTTTGATGTGTACAGGGGACACGAAGCCACACTGATTGGAGGTGATGATTGGACCAAGTTCAAGCGCGACTTCGACGTGGGGCAGGGCAATGTAGTTGTTTTTGACATGACTGGTGAACAGCAAAGGTATATGTGGCTGGAGTTGAGGCTGAAGAAGAGGGAGGAGCTGCTGAAGAAGTTGTTACAGTTGATGAAGAGGAAGAGGTTGTCAATGATGATCACGGGCTTGAAGATGCACTAGCATTTGTGAACACCAGGAGTTTTGTCTTTGAGGATGGCGAATTCGCAATGATGGAGCTCATTCTCACTATCCAACATTTATACATTGGCCCACCCTTTGTGCATCGTCCGACCACGAACATTGCAGGCAAGCTGATGGTATATCTCTTTTCATTCTTTTTATATACTGACTTTTTTTTTGTTTATATGCCTTTTGTTTTTGCAATTTTAACTTATTCTTTTGTTTATATATTCCTTTTTCTAACATTTCCCCTCCCCTTTTTCCTTTGTTTTTTTATGTGGACATCACTTAGAAAATCCCCAAGAAGCTAGCTCAACCACTGAACTTGGACACAAAAGGTGTTCTTGGCCTTTGCATGGGTGTGGGAGATGTTATGCAGGTTGCGTACCACACGGACCGTGACGGACGCATCGTTTTCAACCAAGTCTGGGGTGTTTTTGTAGCCCAGAACCACCTCTAGGTGAATGATGCTGTTGTGTTCAACTTCAGGGAGATCAATGAAGAACATATCAGCCTAGTATGCGTCGTCAACGCTTTGAGGCCCGCAGAAGCATAAGGATGGGGGCTGATGGAGATTTTTGTGCCAGCATATTTTATTTTATTACCTCATGTTCAGAACCTTTTTAATGGTGTGGCAGAAGCAAATGTTTAGCGGTGCTACCGACAATGTGCTATCATTTTTTTTACTTTTGTTGTTTATGAGGTGGTTATTAGAGATGAATTGTCAAGTTCCTATGTTGTCCCACCATGACCTGGGAATCAAATGCAGGACTTTTGAACTTATTTCCTAATGTTTTCCGTATAAGCGCTTTTTTTTGTAGGTGGGGAAGAGCTTGATTTTGATTGATTAGTTGTTAATTATTTTTGCCTGTACATAGCATGAAAACTTTTTTTGCTGAAATCAGTTGATTAAGTGTTGGTTCTTGACCTGTAGTGAGATTTTTCCAGCTTTAGCTGTACTTAGTATCCTCCTAATAATGAGGCAGGTTTTAGCTTATGTACTTCAATGATACATCACATTCTAACCTAGTGGTTATCCTTTTTTTATCAAGTAAACAGTGTATTTTTTGTTAGCACTTCTGAAGACTATCATGTATTTTTTGGCCTTGAACAGAGTATAGACTATAGAAGCCTGAGCAAAGATACTGACTCAGCTACAGTTTTGATAAAAATATATTCTCACAGACCTGTTACTTTTCTGTCCACACACACGGCCAATTCTTTTTGCTTCCCCCTTTTTGCAGTAGTTTGCAAGATGAATGATGTGTCTACATCGGGGCGGGGGGGGGGGGGGGGGGGGGGGGGAGTTTTGGCAAATGCAACCGGGGCGTCGGGGGGAGGGCTATCGGCGCTAATGAAATAGGTTCCATTTTTTTTCCGTTAGTGGTCTTTGTTGTAGTTTTTGCAATCGGCCCAGTTCCAAGTCCATCCACCGACTCTCAACTTGAGGTTTTGTATTCACACCCAGTTGCAAGTCCACTGTCGACTCGCTACTTAAGAGTTTTTGTAATTCACCCCAGTTGCAACTCGAGCATCGACTCGCAATCCCCATAGTTGCAACTCCACCATCGACTTGCAATTGGGGTGTGCCTGCGTGCTACTTGCAACTCGACCATTTGACTTGCAACTCCAACATCGACCTTGGACTCGCAACAGTAGGGCCCGCACGACACTTGCAAATCGACCATCGACTCGCAACTCGGGGGGGGGGGGGGGGGTTTACTTGATGCCACATGCAACTCGACCATGGACTCGCAACTGGTTTTTTTGTCTTTTTTTTGCCATAATTGCCCCAATTGCATCGACTCCCAACCGCGACGTCCTAAATGCCCCAGTTGCAACTCGACCATCGACTCGCAACTCAGTGGTTGTGTACTCGATGCCACTTGCAACTCGACCATGGACTCGCAACTGGTCTGGTTATTTTGTCTTTTTTTCAACATAATTGCCCCAATTTGCATCGACTCCCAACTACGACGTCCTAAATGCCCCAGTTGCAACTCGACCATCGACTCGAAACTCAGTGGTTGTTTACTTGATGTCACTTGCAACTCGACCTTGGACTCACAACTGTAGGGACCCGCATGACACTTGCAACTCGACCATCGACTCGCAACTCGGGGGGGGGGGGGAGGGGTCTTTTTACTCGATGCCACTTGCAACTCGACCATGGACTCGCAACTGGTCAGGTTTTTTTGTCTTTTTTTCGCCATAATTGCCCCAATTGCAAGTTCACCATCGACTCCCACCTGCGACGTCCCAAATGCCCCAGTTGCAACTCGACCATCGACTCGCAACTCAGTGGTTTGTTTTACTCGATGCCACTTGCAACTCGACCTTGGACTCGCAACTTGTTTGTTTTTGTTATTTTTTGTTGTTTATTTTGTTTCTTTTTGTTCTTTTGTTATTCACAATTATTCCCCTTGTAAATACAAGCAACTTTCTGGTTTCACGGATGAAATAGAAGGACCAGTGTGGCCCCGCATGCGCAGTTGCAACTAGACCATCGACTTGCAACTGGGGGGAGGGGGTGGTTTTTGAAGGAAATATGCCCTAGAGGCAATAATAAAGTTGTTATTTATATTTTATTATATCATGATAAATGTTTATTATTAATGCTAGAGTTGTATTAACTGGAAACTTAGTACATGTGTGAATACATAGACAAAAGAGAGTGTCCCTAGTATGCCTCTACTAGACTAGTTCGTTAATCAAAGATGGTTAAGTTTCCTAGCCATACATGTGTTGTCATTTGATGAACGGGATCACATCTTTAGATAATGATGTGATGGACAAGACCCATCCGTTAGCTTAGCACTATGATCGTTTAGTTTATTGCTATTGCTTTCTTCATAACTTATACATGTTCCTATGACTATGAGATTATGCAACTCCCAAATACCAGAGGAACACTTAGTGTGCTATCAAACGTCACAATGTAACTGGGTGATTATAAAGATGCTCTATAGGTGTCTCCGATGGTGTTTGTTGAGTTGGCATAGATCGAGATTAGGATTTGTCACTCCGATTGTCGGAGAGGTATCTCTGGGCCCTCTCGGTAATGCACATCACTATAAGCCTTGCAAGCAATGTGACTAATGAGTTAGTTGCAGGATGTTGCATTACGGAACGAGTAAAGAGACTTGCCGGTAACGAGATTGAACTAGGTATGATGATACCGACGATCGAATCTCGGGCAAGTAACATACCGGCGGGTGGTGCTGGTGCTCAGGAGGTGGTGGACCGGGCTCGGGCACGCAGAGAAGCCGAGTTAGCGGCGCAGCATGAAGCCCGTCAGCTTACTCCGGTTCGTCCAACCACATCGGTGGAACCAGGAGTTACCTCTAGTTCTTTGGGAGTGCCATGTCTTGTCCCAGCATTGCGCAATGTGCGCCTGCCCAAGGATTTCAAGGGCCCGCGCAAGGTGCCGAATTACACCGCCGATTTATCCCCTGAAACATGGGTCGAAAGCTATGAGATGGCCATGGAGATGTTGGATGTGGATGATGCGGCATGTGCGAAATACTTCACCATGATGCTAGAAGGGACAACCCGCACTTGGTTAAAGAGCTTACCGGCCGAGTTGAGAGCCCGGTTTATTCAGAATTTCAAGGATACATGCAAGCAGCCCATGTCAATTGTGGACTTAGCTGCCTGTGTCCAGGAGGAAGGAGAGTCAACAACCCATTGGGTGCGCCGGGTTTCGGAGATTTTGCATTCATCAGATCGCATCAACGCTGACACCACAGTTTTAACATTGGAAGGCAATTGCCGGTTTGAACCCCTGAAGTTGAAGTTGGGACGGCTCAAACGTCATTGTAATGACATGGGAACCCTCATGGCTGCACTGGTGAAGTATGCCGACTCTGATAGTACCAAGGATCCCGAGTCTGATGATGATAAGACAGGGAAGGGAAAGAAGAGCGGCAACACCAAGGGGCAGCACCACAACCCGGCGGGTCATGGAAACGGCGGCAAGCGCAAGGCGGACCATGGTTTAGACTTTGTGGCTAATACTAATACACACGACAAGGGCCAGCGGCGTAAGGGTAAACCGCCCCAGCACGGTGGAAGGCCAAATCCTAATCCGGACCGTTTGTCTTATCTGTTGAACCAGCCCTGTCCAAAGCATGGGACGAAGGAGGAACCGTCCACGCACCTCTGGAAAGATTGTTACATCATGCAAGAGTTCAAAAATTCTGATTCTTTCCGGTATGATCATGGACCAGGAGGCGGTTCGGGCCCCGGGTCTCATGGGCCGGGTTATGGTGGAGGAAATTCCGGTTCAGGCTTCCACGGTAATTAGGGTGGACATCATAATCAAAGTAATCAGGGTAATCAAGGTGGCTATAATCATCAGGGCAATCAGCAGCAGCAGCAGTCGGGTTACCAGAGCAACCCGAAGCAGTTAAATAGCAGACAGTATCATGTCTTCACCAGTAGCTTGGACAAACGCGATCAGAAGCTTCATAAAGGGTGGTGAATGCCGTTGAACCGGCGGTGCCCCGTTATTTGCGCTGGTCCGAGCAGCCGATTGTGTGGAGTAGAGAAGATCATCCACCCCGGTTTGACAATCCGGGTCATCCGGCTCTGGTGGTGGCACCTCAGGTGGGAGGTTATAAGTTCACGAAGGTACTCATGGATGGAGGGAGTAGTATCAATATCCTTTATTATGAAACTTTCCGTCGCATGGGGTTAACAGATAAAAATCTTAAACCGTCCAATACGGTGTTCCATGGTGTAGTGCCTGGTAAGTCGGCATATCCTGTTGGTAAGATAGCTCTGGAGGTGGCTTTTGGAGATGAGCATGACTCGAGATCAGAAACCTTGACCTTTGAAGTGGTGAAAATCAGCAGCCCGTATCATGCCCTATTTGGACGGCCAGCTTATGCTAAGTTTATGGCATGGCCTTGTTATGTCTATCTGCAGCTCAAGATGCCGGGTCACAAGGGAACTATAACCGTGCATGGGAGCCGCAAGATTGCTCTGGAGTGTGAAGAAGGTGATGCGGCTTATGCTGAGTCGGTTTGTGCAACAGAAGAGTTGAAGTTTTACAAGGACAATGTTGATCCGGCAGATATGACTTCGTTGAAGAAACCAACTACAGAGCATGATCCGGCCCTGAAGTTTAAATCGGCTGATGAGACTAAGCTTGTTGACTTCGTGCCTGGCGATTCGTCCAAGCAGTTTAGCATCAGCGCTAACTTGGATCCGAAATAGGAAAGCGCGCTCATCGAGTTCATCCGTGAGAATCGGGACATCTTTGCATGGAAGCCTTTCGACATGCCAGGTGTACCGAGAGAACTCGCTCAGCACACTCTCAATGTTGATCCCAAGTATAAACCGGTGAAGCAGTTTCTCCGCCGGTTCAATGAAGAAAGACGCAAAGCTATTGGAGAAGAAGTAGCCAGGCTCTTGGCGGCTGGATTTATCATTGAAGTATTCCATCCTGAGTGGTTGGCTAATCCGGTGCTGGTCCTCAAGAAGAATGGCACTTGGCGTATGTGTGTGGACTACACAGATCTCAACAAAGCTTGTCCAGCAGATCCTTTTGCCCTTCCCCGTATTGATCAAATTATTGATGCTACGGCGGGTTGCGAGCATTTAAGCTTTTTGGATGCATACTCTGGCTATCATCAGATCAAAATGGCAGTTAAGGACCAGGAGAAGACAACCTTCATAACTCCCTTTGGAGCCTTCTGCTATGTGTCCATGCCCTTTGGGCTCAAGAGTGCCCAGGCGACTTATCAACGGTGTGTGCAGAATTGTCTACATAAACAGATCGGCCGCAATGTTCACGCCTATGTGGATGATATTGTGGTAAAATCAAGGAAGAAGGAGACATTGATTGATGACTTGAAGGAAACTTTTGATAACCTAAGGGTTTATAAAATGATGCTTAATCCGGCCAAGTGTGTCTTTGGTCTACCGGCAGGCAAGCTCTTGGGCTTTTTGGTGTCTAACAGGGGCATTGAAGCTAATCCGGAAAAGATCAAGGCCATTACCTCCTTGGCTAAACCGAAATGTATCAATGATGTTCAACGCCTGGCAGGCCGGATTGCCGCGTTGAGCCGGTTTGTCAGTCGCCTTGGCGAGAAGGCCATCCCTTTATATCAGATGCTGAAGAAAACGGATAACTTCGTCTGGAGTGACGCCGCTAATGAAGCATTTGAGGACTTAAAGCGGCAGCTGGCTAATCCGCCGATTCTCGCTGCTCCAGTGGACAAAGAACCATTGTTGCTATATGTGGCAGCTAATGCTCGGGCTGTTAGTGTGGCTATTGTGGTGGAGCGCAAGGAGGCAGGAAAGGAATATCCGGTTCAGCGGCCGGTTTACTATATCAGTGAAGTACTTATTGAGTCCAAGCAGAGGTACCCGCATTGGCAAAAATTGGTGTATGGGGTTTTCATGGCAAGCCGGAAGCTTAAGCAGTATTTCCAAGGTCATCCCATCACGGTGGTCAGCTCTGCTCCTTTGGGGGATATAATCCAGAAATAGGGAAGCAACTGGTCGGATTGCTAAGTGGGATATCGAGCTCGGGCCTCACGGGTTGAAATACATACCCCGAACGACGATCAAATCTCAGGCACTTGTGGATTTCATCAATGATTGGACAGAATTACAAGCACCAGAGGAGAAGCCGGATCACACTTATTGGACTATTCATTTTGATGGGTCCAGGCAATTGGAGGGCTCGGGGGATGGAGTCATATTAACTTCCCCACGAGGTGATAAGTTTTGTTATGTTCTCCGTTTAATGTTCCCTTGCACTAACAATGCAGCTGAATATGAGGCTTTACTCCATGGTCTTCGGATAGCTAACGAGATGAACCTCAGCCGAGTTAAGTGCTTCGGTGACTCGGATCTGGTGGCTCAACAAGTGTCCGGCACTTGGGATTCCAAGGACCCACTAATGGCAGCATATCGTCGTGAGGTGGATATTGTTGCAGCTCACTTTAAAGGTTATCAGGTGGATCATGTGGACCGGCGGAAGAATGAAGCGTCGGACGCTTTAAGCCGCCTGGGTTCCCAACGTAAACCGGTTCCACCTAATGTCTTCCTGGATGTTTTGCATAATCCGTCCGTCAAGCTCCCTGGTGAAGAGGATTTGGCTGTTCCTGATCCGGAGGCTCAGTTGGTGGCGGTTCTTCATGTTATCCCGGATTGGACGGTTCCATATCTGGCGTATATGAACCGGGGCGAGTTACCAGAGGATGAAACCTTGGCCAGGCAGATAACCCGGCGGTCCAAGTCCATGACTATTATCAATGGAGAGTTACATCATTGCAGTGTGACAGGGGCGTTTCAACGCTGTGTGTCTCCTGAGGAAGGCCGTGAAATTTTGCGTGAGATCCATGAAGGAGATTGTGGTCACCACGCCGGTTCAAAATCTTTGGTGGCCAAGGCGTTTCGTCACGGTTTCTATTGGTTGACAGCTCATGCTGATGCCGAGGACTTGGTCAAAAGATGTGATGGCTGTTAGAAATTCTCCAGGCGCGCTCATGTACCCGCCGATATGTCACAAACTGGATACGTATTTACATTGAATGGTGGAGCTGTCAGTTGGTGCAGTTCTAAATAGCGCGTCGTGGCGGGATCTACGTGTGAAGCGGAGTACATAGCTGCTTCGGAAGCAACAAATGAAGAAGTCTGGATGAAGGAGTTCATATCCGATCTAGGTGTCACACCTAGTGCATCAGGTCCAATGAAAATATTTTGTGACAATAATGGTGCAATTGCCTTGGCAAAGGAATCCAAATTTCTACAGAGAACCAAGCACATCAAGAGACGCTTCAATTCCATCCGCGATCAAGTCAATGAGGGAGACATAGAGATTTGCAACATACATACGGATCTGAATGTTGCAGACCCGTTGACTAAGCCTCTCTCACGAGCAAAACATGATCAGCACCAAGACTCCATGGGTGTTAGAATCATTACTATGTAATCTAGATTATTGACTCTAGTGCAAGTGGGAGACTGAAGGAAATATGCCCTAGAGGCAATAATAAAATTGTTATTTATATTTCCTAATATCATGATAAATGTTTATTATTCATGCTAGAATGGAAACTTAGTACATGTGTGAATACATAGACAAAACAAAGTGTCCCTATTATGCCTCTACTAGACTAGCTCCTTAATGAAAGATGGTTAAGTTTCCTAGCCATAGACATGTGTTGTCATTTGATGAACGGGATCACATCATTAGAGAATGATGTGATGGACAAGACCCATCCATTAGCTTAGCACTATGATCATTTAGTTTATTGCTATTGCTTTCTTCATAACTTATACATGTTCCTATGACTATGAGATTATGCAACTCCCGAATACCGGAGGAACACTTAGTGTGCTATCAAACGTCACAACATAACTGGGTGATTATAAAGATGCTCTACAGGTGTCTCCGATGGTGTTTGTTGAGTTGGCATAGATCGAGATTAGGATTTGTCACTCCGATTGTCGGAGAGGTATCTCTAGTCCCTCTCGGTAATGCACATCACTATAAGCCTTGCAAGCAATGTGACTAATGAGTTAGTTGCGGGATGTTGCATTACTGAATGAGTAAAGAGACTTGCCGGTAACGAGATTGAACTAGGTATGATGATACCGACGATCGAATCTCGGGCAAGTAACATACTGATGACAAAGGGAACAACGTATGTTGTTATGCGGTTTGACCGATAAAGATCTTCGTAGAATATGTAGGAGCCAATATGAGCATCCAGGTTCCGCTATTGGTTATTGATCGGAGATGTGTCTCGGTCATGTCTACATAGTTCTCGAACCCGTAGGGTCCGCACGCTTAACGTTCGATGATGATTCGTATTATGAGTTTTTGTGATTTGATGTATCGAAGTTTGTTCGGAGTCCCGGATGAGATCACGGACATGACGAGGAGTCTCGAAATGGCTGAGACATAAAGATTCATATATTGGAAAGGCTACATTCGGACACCGGAATGGTTCGGGTCGTTTCGGATAAGTTTCGGAGTACCGGGGTTTACCGGACCCCCCCGGGAAGACATTGGGCCTAGTGGTGGAAGAGAGGAGGCAGGCCAAGGTGTGGCGGGCGCCCCCCTAGCCCAAACCTAATTGGACCAGGGCTAGGGGGGCCGCCCCCCTTTCCTTCTCTTCTCCCTCTCCTTCCCCCCTTCTCCTTGTGGAAGTAGGAGGGGGGGGGGGGGGGGCGAATCCTACTTGGAGTAGGACTCGCCCCCTTGGGCGCGTTTCCACCTGGACGGCCTCCTCTTCCCTCCCTCCTTTATATACGTGGGGAGGGGGGCACCCAAAGGCACAACAGATAATCTCTTAGCCGTGTGCGGTGCCCCCGTCCACAGTTTTACACCTCGGTCATATCGTCGTAGTGCTTAGGCGAAGCCCTGCGCCGGTAACTTCATCATCATCGTCACCACACTATCGTGCTGACGAAACTCTCCCTCGGCCTCACCTGGATCAAGAGTTCGAGGGACGTCACCGAGCTGAACGTGTGCAGATCACGGAGGTGCCATGCATTCGGTACTTGATCGGTTGGATCGCGAAGACGTTCGACTATGTCAACCGCATTACTAAACGCTTCCGCTTCCGGTCTATGAGGGTACGTGGACACACTCTCCCCGCTCGTTGCTATGCTTCTCCTAGATATATCTTGTGTGATCGTAGGAATTTTTTTGAAATACTACGTTCCCCAACAGTGGCATCAGAGCCAGGTCTATGCGTAGATGTTATATGCACGAGTAGAACACAAAGAGTTGTGGGCGATAATAGTTATACTGCTTACCAGCATGTCATACAATGATTCGGCGGTATTGTTGGATGAAGCGGCCCAGACCGACATTACATGACCGCGTTCATGAGACTGGTTCTACCGCCGTGCTTCGCACATAGGTGGCTAGTGGGTGTCTGTTTCGCCAACTTTAGTTGAATCGAGTGTGGCTACGCCCGGTCCTTGTTGAAGGTTAAAACAACACATTTGACAAAAAATCATTGTGGTTTTGATGGGTAGGTAAGAATGGTTCTTGCTAGAAGCCCGTAGTAGCCACGTAAAACTTGCAACTGTTGGGGAACGTAGCAGAAATTCAAAATTTTCTACGCATCACCAAGATCAATCTATGGAGTAATCTAGCAACGAGGGGAAGGGGAGTGCATCTACATACCATTGTAGATCGCTATGCGGAAGCGTTGCAAGAACGCGGATGAAGGAGTCGTACTCGTAGCGATTCAGATCGCGGTTGATTCCGATCTAAGCGCCGAACCACGGCGCCTCCGCGTTAACACACGTGCAGCCCGGTGACATCTCCCACGCCTTGATCCAGCAAGGAGAGAGGGAGAGGTTGGGGAAGACTCCGTCCAGCAGCAGCACGACGGCGTGGTGGTGATGGAGGAGCATGGCAATCCTGCAGGGCTTCGCCAAGCACCGCGGGAGAGGAGGAGGACATGGAAGAGGGGAAGGGCTGCGCCAAGGGGGAGATCAAATCATGTGTTGGGCAGCCCCCATACCTCAAGTATATATAGGGGAAGAGGAGGGGCTGCGCCCCCACCTAGGGTTCCCTCCCCAGGGGTGGCGGCAGCCCCCAGATCCCATCTGGGTGGCGGCCAAGGGTGAGAGAGGGGGGGCGCACCTAGGGTGGGCCTTAGGGCCCATCTGCTCCTAGGGTTTGCCCCCTCTCCTCTTGAGGGCGCCTTGGGCCTTGGTGGGAGGCGCCCCAGCCCACCTAGGGGCTGGTCCCTTCCCACTATTGGCCCACGTAAGCCTCTGGGGCTGGTGGCCCCACCTGGTGGACCCCCGGGACCCTCCCGGTGGTCCCGGTACGTTACCGATAGCACCCGAAACTTTTCCGGTGACCAAAACAGGACTTCCCATATATAAATCTTTACCTCCGGACCATTCCGGAACTCCTCGTGATGTCCGGGATCTCATCCGGGACTCCGAACAACATTCGGTAACCATGTATATCTATTCCCTATAACCCTAGCGTCATCGAACCTTAAGTGCGTAGACCCTACGGGTTCGGGAACCATGCAGACATGACCGAGACGTTCTCCGGCCAATAACCAACAGCGGGATCTGGATACCCATGTTGGCTCCCACATGTTCCACGATGATCTCATCGGATGAACCACGATGTCGGGGATTCAATCAATCCCGTATACAATTCCCTTTGTCTATCGGTATGTTACTTGCCCGAGATTCGATCGTCGGTATCCCGATACCTTGTTCAATCTCGTTACCGGCAAGTCTCTTTACTCGTTCCGTAACACATCATCCCGTGATCAACTCCTTGGTCACATTGTGCACATTATGATGATGTCCTACCGAGTGGGCCCAGAGATACCTCTCCGTTTACACGGAGTGACAAATCCCAGTCTCGATTCGTGCCAACCCAACAGACACTTTCGGAGATACCTATAGTGCACCTTTATAGCCACCCAGTTACGTTGTGACGTTTGGTACACCCAAAGCATTCCTACGGTATCCGGGAGTTGCACAATCTCATGGTCTAAGGAAATGATACTTGACATTAGAAAAGCTCTTAGCAAACGAACTACACGATCTTGTGCTAGGCTTAGGATTGGGTCTTGTCCATCACATCATTCTCCTAATGATGTGATCCCGTTATCAACGACATCCAATGTCCATGGTCAGGAAACCGTAACCATCTATTGATCAACGAGCTAGTCAACTAGAGGCTTACTAGGGACATGGTGTTGTCTATGTATCCACACATGTATCTGAGTTTCCTATCAATACAATTCTAGCATGGATAATAAACGATTATCATGAACAAGGAAATATAATAATAACCAATTTATTATTGCCTCTAGGGCATATTTCCAACAGTCTCCCACTTGCACTAGAGTCAATAATCTAGTTCACATCACCATGTGATTAACACTCACAGGTCACATCACCATGTGACCAACATCCAAAGAGTTTACTAGAGTCAACAATCTAGTTCACATCACTATGTGATTAACACTCAATGAGTTCTGGTTTGATCATGTTAGGCTTGTGAGAGAGGTTATTAGTCAACGGGTCTGAACCTTTCAGATCCGTGTGTGCTTTACGAATATCTATGTCATCTTGTGGATGCTACCACGCGCTACTTGGAGCCATTTCAAATAACTGCTCTACTATACGAATCCGGTTTACTACTCAGAGTCATCCGGATTAGTGTCAAAGTTCGCATCGACGTAACCCTTTACGACGAACTCCTTTTCACCTCCATAATCGAGAAAATTCCTTAGTCCACTAGATACTAAGGATAAGTTCGACCGCTGTCATGTGATCCATTCCCGGATCACTATTGTACCCCTTGACCAACTCATGGCAAGGCACACTTCATGTGCGGTACACAGCATAGCATACTGTAGAGCCTACGTCTAAAGCATAGGGGACGACCTTCGTCCTTTCTCTCTCTTCTGTTGTGGTCAGGTCTTGAGTCTTACTCAATACTCACACCTTGTAACACAACCAAGAACTCCTTCTTTGCTGATCTATTTTGAACTCTTTCAAAATCATGTCAAGGTGTGCGTTCTTTGAAAGTATCATCAGGCGTCTTGATCTATCTCTATAGATCTTGATGCCCAATATGTAAGCAGCTTTATCCAGGTCTTCCTTTGAAAAACTCATTTCAAACAACCCTTTATGCTTTCCAGAAATTCTACATCATTTCGGATCAACAATATGTCATTCACATATACTTATCAGAAATGTTGTAGTGCTCCCACTCACTTTATTGGAAATACAAGTTTCTCATAAACTTTGTATAAACCCAAAAACTTTGATCACTCCATTAAAGCGTATATTCTGACTCCGAGATGCTTGCTCTAGTCCATGGAAGGATCGCTGGAGCTAGCATACCTTTTAGCATCCTTAGGATCGACAAAACCTTTCTGATTGTATCACATACAACCTTTCCTTACGAAAACTGGTAAGGAAACTTGTTTTGACATCCATCTGCCAGATTTCATAAATGCAGCTAATGCTAACATGATTCCGATGGACTTAAGCATCGCTACGGATGAGAAAATCTCATCGCAGTCAACTCCTTGAACTTGTGAAAATACTCTTTGCCACAAGTCGAGCTTCATAGACGGTAACATTACCGTCCATGTCCGTCTTCTTCTTAAAGATCCATTTATCTCAATGGCTTGCCGATCATCGGGCAAGTTCGCCAAAGTTCATGCTTTGTTCTGATACATGGATCCTATCTCGGATTTCATGGCTTCTAACCATTTGTTGGAATATGGGCCCACCATCGCTTCTCCATAGCTCGTAGGTTCAGTATTGTCTAACAACATGATATCTAAGACAGGATCACGTACCACTCTGAAGTAGCACGCATCCTCGTCGTCCTACGAGGTTTGGTAGTGACTTGATCCGAAGTTTCATGATCACTATCATAAGCTTCCACTTCAATTGGTGTAGGTGCCACATGAATAACTTCCTGTGCCCTGCTACACACTAGTTGAAGTGACGGTTCAATAACCTTATCAAGTCTCCACCATCCTCCCACTCAATTCTTTCGAGAGAAACTTTTCCTCGAGAAAGGACTCGTTTCTAGAAGCAATTACTTTTGCTTCCAGATCTGAAATAGGAGGTATACCCAACTATTTTGGGTATTCTATGAAGATGCATTTATCCGCTTTGGGTTCGAGCTTATCAGCCTGAAACTTTTTCACATAAGCATCGCAGCCCCAAACTTTTAAGAAACGACAACTTAGGTTTCTCTAAACGGTGTCGTCTCAACGGAATTGCGTGGTGCCCCTTTTAAAGTGAATGCGGTTATCTCTAATGCCTAACCCATAAACGATAGTGGTAATTCGATAAGAGACATCATGGTATGCACCATATCCAATAGGGTGCAGTTATGATGTTCGGACACACCATCACACTATGGTGTTCCAAGCGGTATTAGTCGTGAAACACTTTCCACAATGTCTTAATTGTGTGCCAAACTCGTAACTCAGATACTCATCTCTATGATCATATCACAGACATTTTATCCTCTTGTCACGACGATCTTCAACTTCACTCTGAAATTACTTGAACCTTTCAATAATTCAGACTTGTGTTTCATCAAGTAAATACACTCAGCATCTACTCAAATCATCTGTGAAGTAAGAACATAACGATATCCACTGCATGCCTCAGCACTCATTGGACTGCATACATCAAAATGTATTACTTCCAACAAGTTGCTCTCTTGTTCCATCTTACTGAAAACGAGGCCTTTCAGTCATCTTGCCCATGTGGTATGATTTGCATGTCTCAAGTGATTCAAAATCAAGTGAGTCCAAACTATCCATCTGCATGGAGTTTCTTCATGCATATATACCAATAGACATGGTTCGCATGTCTCAATCTTTTCAAAAACGAGTGAGTCCAAAGATCCATCTACATGGAGCTTCTTCATGCGTTCTATACCAATATGACTCAAATGGCAGTGCCACAAGTATGTGGTACTATCATTACTATTTTATATCTTTTGGCACGAACATGTGTATCACTGCGATCGAGATTCATTTTAGGTGCAAGACCATTGAAGGTATTATTCAAATAAACAGAGTAACCATTATTCTCCTTAAATGAATAACCGTATTGCGATAAACATAATCCAATCATGTTTATGCTCAACGCAAACACCAAATAACAATTATTTAGGTTTAACACCAATCTCGATGGTAGAGGGAGCATGCGACGCTTGATCACATCAACCTTGGAAACACTTCCAACACATATCGTCATCTCACCTTTAGCTAGTCTCCGTTTATTCCGCAGCTTTTATTTCGAGTTACTAACACTTAGCAACCGAACCGGTATCTAATACCCTGGTGCTGCTAGGAGTACTAGTAAAGTACACATTCATATAATGTATATCCAATATACTTCTGTCGACCTTGCCTGCCTTCTCATCTACCAAGTATCTAGGGTAGTTCTGCTTCAGTGACCGTTCCCCTCATTACAGGAGCACTTAGTCTCGGGTTTGGGTTTAACCTTGGGATTCTTCACTAGAGCAGCAAATGATTTGCTGTTTCATGAAGTATCCCTTTTGCCCTTGCCCTTCTTGAAACTAGTGGTTTTATTAACCATCAACAATTGATGGTCCTATTTGATTTCTACTTTCGCGGTGTCAAACATCGCGAATAGCTCAAGGATCATCATATCTATCCCTGATATGTTATAGTTCATGACGAAGCTCTAATAGCTTGGTGGCAGTGACTATGGAGAACCATCACTATCTCATCTGGAAGATTAACTCCCACTCGATTCAAGCGATTGTGGCACTCAGACAATCTGAGCACATGCTCAACGATTGAGATTTTCTCCCTTAGTCTGCAGGCTTAAGAAACTTGTCAGAGGTCTCATACCTCTTGACGTGGGCACTAGTCTGAAATCCCAATTTCAGTCTTCGGAACATCTCATATGTTCTGCGATGTTTCAAAACGTCTTTGGTGCCACAATTCTAAACCGTTAGCATTACGCACTGAACTATCACGTAGTCATCAAAACGTGTATGTCAGATGTTTCGCAACATCTACAGACGACGCTGAGGTTCAGCACACCGAGCGGTGCATTAAGGACATAAGCCTTCTGTGCAGCAATGAGGACAATCCTCAGTTTACGGACCCAGTCCGCATAATTGCTACTATCAACTTTCAACTAAATTTTCTCTAGGAACATATCTTAAACAGTAGAACTAAAGCGTAAGCTATGACATAATTTGCAAAGACCTTTTGACTATGTTCATGATAATTAAGTTCATCTGATTATTTAATGAACTCCCACTCAGATAGACATCCCTCTAGTCATCTAAGTGATACATGATCCGAGTCAAACTAGGCCGTGTCCGATCATCACGTGAGACAGACTAGTCATCATCGGTGAACATCTCCATGTTGATCGCATCTACTATACGACTCATGTTCGACCTTTCGATCTCTTGTGTTCCGAGGCCATGTCTGTACATGCTAGGCTCGTCAAGTCAACCTAAGTGTTTCGCATGTGTTCCGAGGCCATGTCTGTACATGCTAGGCTCGTCAACACCCGTTGTATTGGAACGTTAGAATCTATCACACCCGATCATCACGTGGTGCTTCGAAACAACGAACCTTCGCAACGGTGCACAGTTAGGGGGAACACGTCTCTTGAAATTTTAGTGAGGGATCATCTTATTTATGCTACCGTTGTTCTAAGCAAATAAGATGTAAACATGATAAACATCACATGCAAATCATAAAGTGACGTGATATGGCCAATATCATCTTGCGCCTTTGATCTCCATCTTCGAGGCGCGGCATGATCACCTTCGTCACCGGCATGACACCATGATCTCCATCATCATGATCTCCATCATCGTGTCTTCATGAAGTTGTGTCGCCAACTATTACTTCTACTACTATGGCTAACGGTTAGCAATAAAGTAAAGTAATTACATGGCGTTTTCATTGACACGCAGGTCATACAATAAATTAAGACAACTCCTATGGCTCCTGTCGGTTGTCATACTCATCGACATGCAAGTCGTGATTCCTATTACAAGAACATGATCAAACTCATACATCACATCCTTTTGGCCATATCACATCACATAGCATACCCTGCAAAAACAAGTTAGACGTCCTCTAATTGTTGTTGCATGTTTTACGTGGCTGCTATGGGTTTCTAGCAAGAATGTTTCTTACCTACGCAAAAGCCACAACGTGATATGCCAATTTCTATTTACCCTTCATAAGGACCCTTTTCATCGAATCCGATCCGACTAAAGTGGGAGAGACAGACACCCGCTAGCCACCTTATGCAACTAGTGCATGTCAGTCGGTGTAACTTGTCTCACGTAAGAGTACGTGTAAGGTCGGTCCGGGCCGCTTCATCCCACGATGCCGCCGAATCAAGATAAGACTAGTAACGGCAAGTAAATTGACAAAATCGACGCCCACAACTACTTTGTGTTCTACTCGTGCATAGAAACTACGCATAGACCTAGCTCATGATGCCACTGTTGGGGAACGTAGCAGAAATTCAAAATTTTCTACGCATCACCAAGATCAATCTATGGAGTAATCTAGCAACGAGGGGAAGGGGAGTGCATCTACATACTAGTGTAGATCGCTATGCGGAAGCGTTGCAAGAACGCGGATGAAGGAGTCGTACTCGTAGCGATTCAGATCGCGGTTGATTCCGATCTAAGCGCCGAACCACGGCGCCTCCGCGTTAATACATGTGCAGCCCGGTGACGTCTCCCATGCCTTGATCCAGCAAGGAGAGAGGGAGAGGTTGGGGAAGACTCCGTCCAGCAGCAGCACGACGGCGTGGCGGTGATGGAGGAGCGTGGCAATCCTGCAGGGCTTCGCCAAGCACCGCGGGAGAGGAGGAGGACATGGAAGAGGGGAAGGGCTGCGCCAAGGGGGAGATCAAATCATGTGTTGGGCAGCCCCCATACCTCAAGTATATATAGGGGAAGAGGAGGGGCTGCGCCCCCACCTAGGGTTCCCTCCCCAGGGGTGGCGGCAGCCCCCAGATCCCATCTGGGTGGCGGCCAAGGGGGAGAGAGGGGGGGCGCACCTAGGGTGGGCCTTAGGGCCCATCTGCTCCTAGGGTTTGCCCCCTCTCCTCTTGAGGGCGCCTTGGGCCTTGGTGGGAGGCGCCCCAGCCCACCTAGGGGCTGGTACCTTCCCACTATTGGCCCACGTAAGCCTCTGGGGCTGGTGGCCCCACCTGGTGGACCCCCGGGACCCTCCCGGTGGTCCCGGTACGTTACCGATAGCACCCGAAACTTTTCCGGTGACCAAAACAGGACTTCCCATATATAAATCTTTACCTCCGAACCATTCCGAAACTCCTCGTGACGTCCGGGATCTCATCCGGGACTCCGAACAACATTCGGTAACCACGTATATCTATTCCCTATAACCCTAGCGTCATCGAACCTTAAGTGCGTAGACCCTACTGGTTCGGGAACCATGCAGACATGACCGAGACGTTCTCCGGCCAATAACCAACAGCGGGATCTGGATACCCATGTTGGCTCCCACATGTTCCACGATGATCTCATCGGATGAACCACGATGTCGGGGATTCAATCAATCCCGTATACAATTCCCTTTGTCTATCGGTATGTTACTTGCCCGAGATTCGATCGTCGGTATCCCGATACCTTGTTCAATCTCGTTACCGGCAAGTCTCTTTACTCGTTCCGTAACACATCATCCCGTGATCAACTCCTTGGTCACATTGTGCACATTATGATGATGTCCTACCTGTTAGGAATAAGCAACTTGTATTCCTATGAGGCCATAGGCCGATATATATACATGTACAGGTGTGGTACATATGCAGGAAACCCCTTATACTACGGGATAAATACAAAGGGGTATACATGACTTATATTATAACTCTAACACCCCCCTCAAACTCATGGTGGAGGAACAACACTGAGTTTGGAGAGATAAAAGCCATGTTGTGCTCTAGTCTGGGCCTTCGTCAGGAAATCCGCCAACTGTAACTCGGAAGGCACATACTGAAGAGCAACGACCTGATCCTGCACAGCAGCGCACACATAGAAAGCATCAACACCAATATGCTTGGTGAGCTCATGCTTCACAGGATCGCGCGCAATGCTAATAGCACCTGTACTGTCAGATAAGAGCATAGTCGGTGTAGTGACAGAAACACCAAAGTCCTGAAGTAACCACCGTAACCAAGTCACCTCTGCCGTCAAAAGAGCCATAGCTCGCAACTCACCCTCAGCACTCGAACGGGAAACTGCAATCTGTTTCTTCGTCTTCCAGGCAATGAGAGAACCGCCAAGAAAAACACAGTAAGCAGAAAGCGAACGGCGATCAGAAGGATCACTAGCCCACGTAGCATCCGCATAGGCCTGAAGCTGTAAAGAACTGGAGCTAGGAAAGAAGAGACGGTGAGAGATCGTGCCCCGAAGATATCGGAGAACACGAAGGAGATGACTATAATGAACCGATGTGGGAGCAGAAACAAACTGACTCAGAATATGAACCGGATAAGAGATGTCCGGACGAGTGACAGCTAGATAGACAAGACTGCCAACGAGATGACGATAACGCGTCGGGTCAGGGAGAGGATCACCATCAGTAGCACGAAGGTGAACATTGAGCTCCATAGGAGTCTCAACAGTGCGCTCGTCAGAAAGAGCAGCACGAGCATGAAGATCCTGGATATACTTTTCCTGTGATATAAAAAAGCCATCAAAGGTAGAAGAGACTTCAATCCCAAGAAAATAGCGAAGAGGCCCAAGATCAGACATAAGAAACTGCTCACTAAGACGGGCCTTTACAAAGGCAATATACTCGGGATCATCCCCAGTGATGACCATATCATCAACATAGAGAAGAAGAAGAGTCCGGCCACGAGGAGAAAGGTGAATAAACAATGCGGGATCATGAACACTTGCTGAAAAGCCAGCAGTAGTGACCACAGAAGCAAAACGCTCAAACCAGGCGCGAGGGGCTTGCTTAAGGCCATAGAGAGAGCGACGAAGACGACACACCATGCCATCAGGAACAGAATACCCAGGTGGTGGCTGCATGTACACCTCCTCACGCAGCTCACCATTAAGAAAGGCATTCTTAACATCAAGCTGAGATATAGACTAGTGGCGTGCAGGGGCAACGGCAAGAAGTGTACGAATAGTGGTCATATGGGCCACAGGAGCAAAAGTCTCGTCATAATCACGACCATGCTCCTGCTGAAAACCACGAGCCACGAGACGAGCTTTGTGATGCTCAAGAGAACCATCGGAGCGAGTCTTAACCTTGTAGACCCACTTACAAGTGATGGGACGGACTCCGGGAGGAAGAGAAACAAGATCCCAGGTACCAGTGCGTTCAAGAGCCGCAATCTCCTCTGCCATCGCAAACTGCCATTCAGGATGAACAATAGCCTGACGGTAAGAAGTCGGCTCAAGAACAGCAGCACCAGCGGTGGGAAATCCAAAGCGATCAATAGGCGGACGAGGACGAGAACGCAAGCCATAAGTAGGCTGAGAGGAAGAGGACGACTCATCCAAGGAAGCATCCACAGGTCATGAACGACGAGTGTAATGCTGAGGAAGAGATGGAACAAGAGAAGGAGGAATCGCCAAGGTAGAATCAGGGGGTGGCGACGAAGAAGTCACCGGAGATGAAGGTGTAGAATCCGGTGACATGCTAGGTGAGGAGACCGGGGAAGATGGTGGCGGTGAATCGACAAGGGGTGGAGAAGCAGAGGGAGTGAGATGAATAGGCATAGGTACGACGGGAGTGATAGGGGAGTCAGGAAAAGTGAGAAAAGAGATATCCTCCACGGAAAAGACCGAGGAAGATGGGCGTGGGTAAAAAGGACGAGACTCATCAAAAGTCACATCTCGAGAGATACGCATCCGACGACCGACAGGATCCCAACAACGATAGCCCTTATGCTCATCACTGTAGCCTAAGAAGACACACTCAACAGACTGAGCGGTCAGTTTGGTGCGTTCGCGAGGAGCAAGAAGAACATAGCAAACACAACCAAACAAGCGAAGCATCGAATAATCGGGAGAGCGATCAAACAGACGCTCAAAAGGAACACCACCCTGCAAAGCAGCAGATGGCTGAAGGTTGATGAGATAGACAGAAGTGGAGATAGCCTCGGCCCAAAAATGAGGCGGAAGAGAGGCGGCGATCATCATAGCACGAGCCGTCTCAAGAAGGTGACGATGCTTGCGCTCAGACGCACCATTCTGAGCATGAGCACCAGGACAAGAGAACTGGGCAAGAGTACCCTGCTCAGCAAGGACACCACGCAACATCTTAGAGATATACTCACCAGCAGAGTCAGCACGAAAAACACGAATGGGTGAAGAGAACTGAGTGTGAACCATGGCAGCAAAACGCTTATAAATAGACAACACCTCACTACGTGAAGTCATGAAATAAAGCCATGTGTAACGAGAAAAATCATCGATGAAAATAATATAGTATTTATGACCACCTTTCGAAGTGAAAGGAGCCGGACCCCATACATCAGAATGGACTAAATCGAAAGGACGCTGAGACACTGACTCACTATGAGAATATGGTAGCTGAATCTGCTTGCCAAGACGACAACCCTGACACTCTAAAGAGACATCTCCTGAGACAGACCCCAGAAGGCCTCGACGAACTAAAGACGATAATCGAGAACCACACAGATGACCAAGTCGATGATGCCACTACTTGAAGGAACCAGTAACAGAAGCGACAGCAGCGGAGGAACTGGCGATGGTGGTGGCAGCGGAAGGAACATGAAGCCAGTCCAACTCCCAAAGACCCTGAGAATCACGGCGGCGAGGGCCAGCCCCAACCAGAGTGTGCGTGCGACGATCCTGGACAGAACAAGAGTCAACATCAAGGATGACACGACAACCAGAATCAGTAAGTTGACCGGCAGAAAACAGATTCATGGTAAGTCGAGGAACATGAGCAACATCAGGAACAGAATAAGAAGGAGTAGAAAGATGGCCTCTACTGGCAACAGAAAGTGGAGTACCATCAGCAGTAAAGACATGAACAGGAGAATCCAGCGAGCGAAGAGAAGACAAAGCGGAAGAATGAGAAGACATATGAAAAGAAGCTCCAGAATCCAGAACCCATGGGGATGTACCTGACTGTGTAGAGGGCGAGTGCTCAGTGCGGGAAGCATCAGTCACAGAAGCAGCAGTACCCGTCGAGGAAGAACCTGAAGCCGCGAGCAGACGCTTAAGTCTCAGAATATCCTGCTCGGTCAAAGCAATGGCTGAAGCTGGCGAGGGAGATGACGCAGTCCCTGATGATCGCGCCTTGCGCAGGTGTTTCCGCTTGGTGTAGCACTGTGACTCAATATGACCATCATTCTTGCAGTAGTCACAATGTGAACGGGGGCGACCTGAGCCTCCAGAAGGAGTGGGCAAGAGCGGCGGAGCACTCGAGCGAGAATGAGGCGGTGCAGCAGGTGGAGTGGAAGAAACCCGAGTAGCGAGCACAGAGGGAACCTCCAGCAAACCAGCACCACGTAGGCGAGTCTCCTCAGCACGAATCTCTGAAAGCGCCTCCATGAGAGAAATACGGCCACGAGCAAGCAACTGAGCACGCCGGGGCTCAAACTCCTTACGGAGCCGAGACAAGAACTCGTAGACGCGATGAAACTCCAAATCGGCCTGGACAGCCTGGCAGCAGGGGCAAGTACGACAACCAGCACTGCGGAGAGAATCAAGCTGGCGCCAGATAGCAGAACTCTGTGCATAAAAGTCATCAACAGTAGAGTCACCCTGCTGAAGAGCATGCTCCTGACGAACCACAGAAAGGTATAAGGCATCACCAGAGGGCTCATAGCGCTGACGAAGACAGGTCCACATCTGGAAGATAGTAGGAAGACCCAGAAACTCAGAAGCAAACTGAGGCAGAACACTAGCAGTGAGAACAGCTGCAGCACGAGCATCATCATCAAGCCACTGGGTGTAAACAGACAAAGCACCATGATACGTCTGAAGAGCCTCCTCATAAGCCAAATCCCTCTCATCATAGGCACGATCAGCAGCCTCATCAGCAACCTTAGCCGCATCCTTGGCGGCCTGATTAGCATCCGGAGGAAGAACCAGTGGAGTCGGCGGAGTAGGGGCCACCGGAGGAACCGGACGTGGCGGACAGCAGACCTCGCCAGAAAGAACACCCCAGAGATGGATGCCACGCATGTGAATGCGCATGAAGCCAGCGAACTCGGTGTAGTTGGTACCATCGAAGATCACTGGACAGCGAGGGACAGCAACGCAGCCTGATGCAGCAGACAATTTTTTTGTGTGCAAAGATCCGAAAATAGCAGAGGCCGGACGAGGACGGCGGCTGGGAACGAAAGCCGGCGCAGCAGACCTCAGCGCCTGGGCAGGAACGAACGCGGCCGAGCAGCGCCTGGGCAGGAACGACCTCCGGGCGGGAGAGGCGCTGGCGGGAGCTGCGTTGGCGGGAGATGCGTCCTGGCGGGAGCGACGGGCGGGAGATGTGTCGTGGCGGGAGCGGCGCTGGCGGGAGCTGCGGCCGGACGGGCTGCGTCCTGGCGAGCAGCACTGGGCGGGAGGGAAGGTCGCCTGGCGGGAGCTGCGTCCGGACGGGAGCGATGAGAAGAAGACGCGGCGACGGCGAGAGAAGATCGGAGCACGAGTTGCGCGTGCGAAAAAAAAATCTAAGGCTCTAATACCATGTTAGGAATAAGCAACTTGTATTCCTATGAGGCCATAGGCCGATATATATACATGTACAGGTGTGGTACATATGCAGGAAACCCCTTATACTACGGGATAAATACAAAGGGGTATACATGACTTATATTATAACTCTAACACTACCGAGTGGGCCCAGAGATACCTCTCCGTTTACACGGAGTGACAAATCCCAGTCTCGATTCGTGCCAACCCAACAGACACTTTCGGAGATACCTGTAGTGCACCTTTATAGCCACCCAGTTACGTTGTGACGTTTGGTACACCCAAAGCATTCCTACGGTATCCGGGAGTTGCACAATCTCATGGTATAAGGAAATGATACTTGACATTAGAAAAGCTCTTATCAAACGAACTACACGATCTTGTGCTAGGCTTAGGATTGGGTCTTGTCCATCACATCATTCTCCTAATGATGTGATCCCGTTATCAATGACATCCAATGTCCATGGTCAGGAAACCGTAACCATCTATTGATCAACGAGCTAGTCAACTAGAGGCTTACTAGGGACATGGTGTTGTCTATGTATCCACACATGTATCTGAGTTTCCTATCAATACAATTCTAGCATGGATAATAAACGATTATCATGAACAAGGAAATATAATAATAACCAATTTATTATTGCCTCTAGGGCATATTTCCAACAGCAACAACAAAGTAGAGGACGTCTAACTTGTTTTCGCAGGGCTTGCTATGATATGATATGGTCAAGACATGATGATATAAAATTTGTTGTATGAGATGATCATGTTTTGTAACAGTTATCGGCAACTGGCAGGAGCCATATGGTTGTCGCTTTATTGTATGAAATGCAATCACCATGTAATTGCTTTACTTTATCACTAAGCAGTAGCTATAGTCGTAGAAGCAATAGTTGGCGAGATGACAACGATGCTTCGATGGAGATCAAGGTGTCAAGCCGGTGACGATGGTGATCATGACGGTGCTTTGGAGATGGAGATCAAAGGCACAAGATGATGATGGCCATATCATAACACTTATTTGATTGCATGTGATGTTTATCTTTTCATGCATCTTATTTTGCTTAGTACGGCGGTAGCATTATAAGATGATATCTCACTAAATTTCAAGGTACAAGTGTTCTTTCTGAGTATGAACCGTTGCTACAGTTTGTCGTGCCGAGGCACCACGTGATGATCGGGTGTGATAAGCTCTACGTTCACATACAATGGGTGCAAGCCAGTTTTGCACACGCAGAATACTCGGGTTAAACTTGACGAGCCTAGCATATGCAGATATGGCCTCGGAACACTGAGACCGAAAGGTCGAGCGTGAATCATATAGTAGATATGATCAACATAGTGATGTTCACCATTGAAAACTACTCCATCTCACATGATGATCGGACATGGTTTAGTTGATATGGATCACATGATCACTTAGATGATTAGAGGGATGTCTATCTAAGTGGGAGTTCTTAAGTAATATGATTAATTGAACTTTAATTTATCATGAACTTAGTACCTGATAGTATTTTGCATGTCTATGTTGCAGTAGATAAATGGCCCGTGCTACTGTTCCGTTGAATTTTAATGCATTCCTAGAGAAAGCTAAGTTGAAAGATGATGGTAGCAACTACACGGACTGGGTCCGTAACTTGAGGATTATCCTCATTGCTGCACAGAAGAATTACGTCCTGGAAGCACCGCTAGGTGCAAGACCCGCTGCAGGAGCAACACCAGACGTTGTGAACGCCTGGCAGAGCAAAGATGATGACTACTCGATAGTTCAGTGTGCCATGCTTTACGGCTTAGAACCGGGACTTCAACGACGTTTTGAATGTCATGGAGCAGATGAGATGTTCCAGGAGTTGAAGTTAATATTTCAAGCAAATGCCCGGATTGAGAGATATGAAGTCTCCAATAAGTTCTACAGCTGCAAAGTGGAGGAGAATAGTTCTGTCAGTGAGCATATACTCAGAATGTCTGGGTACCACAATCACTTGACTCAACTGGGAGTTAATCTTCCGGTCGATAGTGTCATTGACAGAGTTCTTCAATCACTGCCACCAAGCTACAAAAGCTTCGTGATGAACTATAATATGCAAGGGATGGATAAGACAATTCCCGAGCTCTTCGCAATGCTAAAAGCTACGGAGGTAGAAATCAAGAAGGAGCATCAAGTGTTGATGGTCAACAAGACCACTAGTTTCAAGAAGAAGGGCAAAGGGAAGAAGGGGAACTTCAAGAAGAACGGCAAGCAAGTTGCTGCTCAAGTGAAGAAGCCCAAATCTGGAGCCAAAGACTGAGTGCTTATACTGCAAAGGGACTGGTCACTGGAAACGGAACTGCCCCAAGTATTTGGCGGATAAGAAGGATGGCAAAGTGAAAGGTATATTTGATATACATGTTATTGATGTGTACCTTACTAATGCTCGTAGTAGCGCCTCGGTATTTGATACTGGTTCTGTTGCTCATATTTGCAACTCGAAACAGGGGCTACGGATTAAGCGAAGATTGGCTAAGGACGAGGTGACGATGCGCATGGGAAATGGTTCCAAAGTCGATGTGATCGCCGTCGGCACACTACCTCTACATCTACCTTCAGGATTAGTTTTAGACCTGAATAATTGTTATTTGGTGCCAACGTTAAGCATGAACATTATATCTGGATCTTGTTTGATGCAAGACGGTTATTCATTTAAATCAGAGAATAATGGTTGTTCTATTTATATGAGTAATATCTTTTATGGTCATGCACCCTTGATGAGTGGTCTATTTTTATTGAATCTCGATAGTAGTGATACACATATTCATAGTATTGAAGCCAAAAGATATAAGCTTAATAATGATAGTGCAATTTATTTGTGGCACTGCCGTTTAGGTCATATTGGTGTAAAGCGCGTGAAGAAACTTCATGTTGATGGGCTTTTGGAATCACTTGATTATGAATCACTGATGCTTGCGAACCATGCCTCATGGGCAAGATGACTAAGACTCCGTTCTCCTGAACAATGGAGCGAGCAACAGACTTGTTGGAAATAATACATACCGATGTATGCGGTCCAATGAGTGTTGATGCCCGCGGTGGGTATCGTTATTTTCTGACCTTCACAGATGATTTGAGCAGACATGGGTATATCTACTTGATGAAACATAAGTCTGAAACATTTGAGAAGTTCAAAGAATTTCAGAGTGAAGTGGAAAATCATCGTAACAAGAAAATAAAGTTTCTATGATCTGATCATGGAGGTGAATATTTGAGTTACGAGTTTGGTATTCATTTGAAACAATGCGGAATAGTTTCGCAACTCACGCCACCCGGAACACCACAGCGTAATGGTGTGTCCGAACGTCGTAACCGCACTTTATTAGATATGGTGCGATCTATGATGTCTCTTACTGATTTAACGCTATCGTTTTGGGGTTATGCTTTAGAGACGGCTGCATTCATGTTAAATAGGGCACCATCTAAATCCGTTGAGACGACACCATATGAACTGTGGTTTGGCAAGAAACCCAGGTTGTCGCTTCTTAAAGTTTGGGGCTGCGATGCTTATGTGAAAAAGCTTCAACCTGATAAGCTCGAACCCAAATCGGAGAAATGTGTCTTCATAGGATACCCAAAGGAAACTGTTGGGTACACCTTCTATCACAAATCCGAAGGCAACATTTTTGTTGCTAAGAATGGATCCTTTCTAAGGAGTTTCTCTCGAAAGAAGTGAGTGGGAGGAAAGTAGAACTTGATGAGGTAATTGTACCTGCTCCCTTATTGGAAAGTAGTTCATCACAGAAATCAGTTCCAGTGATTCCTACACCAATTAGTGAGGAAGCTAATGATGATGATCATGAAACTTCTGATCAAGTTACTACCGAACCTCGTAGGTCAACCAGAGTAAGATCCGCACCAGAGTGGTACGGTAATCCTATTCTGGAAGTCATGTTGGTAGACCATGACGAAACTACGAACTATGAGGAAGCGATGATGATCCCAGATTCCGCGAAAGGCTTGAAGCCATGAAATCTGAGATGGGATCCATGTATGAGAACAAAGTTTGTACTTTGGTTGACTTACCCGATGATCGGCAAGCCATAGAGAATAAATGGATCTTCAAGAAGAAGACTGACGCTGACGGTAATGTTACAGTCTACAAAGCTCGACTTGTTGCGAAAGGTTTTCGACAAGTTCAAGGAGTTGACTATGATGAGACCTTCTCACCCGTAGCGATGCTTAAGTCCATCCGAATCATGTTAGCAATTGCCGCATTTTATGACTATGAAATTTGGCAAATGGATGTCAAAACTGCATTCCTTAATGGATATCTTAAAGAAGAGTTGTATATGATGCAACCAGAAGGTTTTGTCGATCGAAAAGGTGCTAACAAAGTGTGCAAGCTCCAGCGATCCATTTATGGACTGGTGCAAGCATCTCGAAGTTGGAATATACGATTTGATAGTGTGATCAAAGCATATGGTTTTATACAGACTTTTGTAGAAGCCTGTATTTACAAGAAAGTGAGTGGGAGCTCTGTAGCTTTTCTGATATTATATGTGGATGGCATATTGTTGATCAGAAATGGTACTGAATTTCTGGATAGCATAAAAGGATACTTGAATAAGAATTTTTCAATGAAAGACCTCGGTGAAGCTGCTTATATATTAGGCATCAAGATCTATAGAAATAGATCAAGATGCTTAATTGGACTTTCACAAAGCACATACCTTGATAACGTTTTGAAGAAGTTAAAAATGGATCAAGCAAAGAAAGGGTTCTTGCCTGTGTTACAAGGTGTGAAGTTGAGTCAGACTCAGTGCCCGACCACTGCAGAAGATAGAGAGAAAATGAAAGTCATTCCCTATGCTTCAGCCATAGGTTCTATCATGTATGCAATGCTGTGTACCAGACCTGATGTGTGCCTTGCTATTAGTTTAGCAGGGAGGTACCAAAGTAATCCAGGAGTGGATCAATGGACAGCGGTCAAGAACATCCTGAAATACCTGAAAAGGACTAAGGATATGTTTCTTGTTTATGGAGGTGAAAAAGAGCTCGTCGTAAATGGTTATGTCGATGCAAGCTTTGACACTGATCCGGATGACTCTAAGTCACAAACCGGATACGTATTTACATTGAATGGCGGAGCTGTCAGTTGGTGCAGTTCTAAACAGCGCGTCGTGGCGGGATCTACGTGTGAAGCGGAGTACATAGCTGCTTCGGAAGCAGCAGATGAAGAAGTCTGGATGAAGGAGTTCATATCCAATCTAGGTGTCACACCTAGCGCATCAGGTCCAATGAAAATATTTTGTGACAATAATGGTGCAATTGCCTTCGCAAAGGAATCCAGATTTCTACAGAGAACCAAGCACATCAAGAGACGCTTCAATTCCATCCGCGATCAAGTCAAGGAGGGAGACATAGAGATTTGCAACATACATACGGATCTGAATGTTGCAGACCCGTTGACTAAGCCTCTCTCACGAGCAAAACATGATCAGCACCAAGACTCCATGGGTGTTAGAATCATTACTATGTAATCTAGATTATTGACTCTAGTGCAAGTGGGAGACTGAAGGAAATATGCCCTAGAGGCAATAATAAAGTTGTTATTTATATTTCCTTATATCATGATAAATGTTTATTATTCATGCTAGAATTGTATTAACCAGAAACTTAGTACATGTGTGAATACATAGACAAAACAAAGTGTCCCTATTATGCCTCTACTAGACTAGCTCCTTAATCAAAGATGGTTAAGTTTCCTAGCCATAGACATGTGTTGTCATTTGATGAACGGGATCACATCATTAGAGAATGATGTGATGGACAAGACCCATCCATTAGCTTAGCACTATGATCATTTAGTTTATTGCTATTGCTTTCTTCATAACTTATACATGTTCCTATGACTATGAGATTATGCAACTCCCGAATACCGGAGGAACACTTAGTGTGCTATCAAACGTCACAACGTAAATGGGTGATTATAAAGATGCTCTACAGGTGTCTTCGATGGTGTTTGTTGAGTTGGCATAGATCGAGATTAGGATTTGTCACTCCGATTGTCGGAGAGGTATCTCTAGGCCCTCTCGGTAATGCACATCACTATAAGCCTTGCAAGCAATGTGACTAATGAGTTAGTTGCGGGATGTTGCATTATAGAATGAGCAAAGAGACTTGCCGGTAACGAGATTGAACTAGGTATGATGATACCGACGATCGAATCTCGGGCAAGTAACATACTGATGACAAAGGGAACAACGTATGTTGTTATGCGGTTTGACCGATAAAGATCTTTGTAGAATATGTAGGAGCCAATAGGAGCATCCAGGTTCCGCTATTGGTTATTGACCGGAGATGTGTCTCGGTCATGTCTACATAGTTCTCGAACCCATAGGGTCCCCACGCTTAACGTTCGATGACGATTCATATTATGAGTTTATGTGATTTGATCTACCGAAGGTTGTCCGGAGTCCCGGATGAGATCACGGACATGACGAGGAGTCTCGAAATGGTCGAAACATAAAGATTCATATATTGGAAAGGCTACATTCAGACACCGAAATGGTTCGGGTCGTTTCAGATAAGTTTCGGAGTACCAGGGGTTAACGGAACTCCCCTCCCCCGGGAAGTTATTGGGCCTCATGGGCCTAGTGGTGGAAGAGAGGAGGCAGGCCAAGGTGTGGTGCGCGCCGCCCTAGCCCAAACCGAATTGGACTAGGGCTAGGGGGGCGGCCCCCCTTTCCTTCTCTTCTCCCTCTCCTTCCCCCCTTCTCCTTGTGGAAGTAGGAGGGGGGGGGGTGAATCCTACTTGGAGTAGGACTCCCCCCTTGGGCGCGCCTCCTCCTGGCCGGCCTTCTCCTCCCTCCCTCCTTTATATACGTGGGGAGGGGCACCCAAAGGCACAACAGACAATCTCTTAGCCGTGTGCGGTGCCCCTTCCACAGTTTTACACCTTGGTCATATCGTCATAGTGCTTAGGCGAAGCCCTGCGCCGGTAACTTCATCATCACCGTCACCACACCGTCGTGCTGACGAAACTCTCCCTCGGCCTCAGCTGGATCAAGAGTTCGAGGGACGTCCCTGAGCTGAACGTGTGCAGATCGTGGAGGTGCCGTGCGTTCGGTACTTGATCGGTTGGATCGCGAAGACGTTCGACTACATCAAGCGCGTTACTAAACGCTTCCGCTTTCGGTCTACAAGGGTACGTGGACACACTCTCCCTGCTTGTTGCTATGCTTCTCCTAGATAGATCTTGCGTGATCGTAGGATTTTTTTTGAAATGCTACGTTCCCCAACAGTTTTTACTTCGATGCCACTTGCAACTCGACCATGGACTCGCAACTGGCCTACTTTTTTTGTCTTTTTTTTCGCCACAATTACCCCAATTGCATCGGCTCCCGAATGCCCCAGTTGCAACTCGACCATTGACTCGCAACTCAGTGGTTTGTTTTACTATTTGCCACTTGCAACTCGACCATGGACTCGCAACTGGTCTATTTTTTGTCTTTTTTTCGCCATAATTGCCCCAATTTTGCATCAACTCCCAACTGCGACGTCCTAAATGCCCCAGTTGCAACTCGACCATCAACTTGCAACTCAGTGGTTGTTTACTCGATTACAACTTGGGCTTGGACTCTCAACTATAGGGCCCGCACGACACTTGCAACTCGACCGTCGACTCGCAACACGGCGGGGAGGGGTCTTTACTCGATGCCACTTGCAACTCGACCATGGACTCGCAACTGGTCTGGTTTTTTATCTTTTTTGTTTCGACATAATTGCCCCAATTGCAAGTCCACCATCGACTCCCACCTACGACATCCCAAATGCCCCAGTTGCAACTCGACCATCGACTCGCAACTCAGTGGTTTGTTTTACTCGATGCCACTTGCAACTTGACCTTGGACTCGCAACTTTGTTATTTTTGTTGTTGTTGTTGTTGTTTGTTTTTTTTGTTCACAATTACTCCCCTTGTAAATACAAGCAACTTTTTGGTTTCATCGATGAAAATAGAAGGACCAGTGTGGCCCTCCATACCCCAATTGTAGTTGGATCATCGACTTGCAACTAGGGGGTGGTGTTTACTTCGATGCCACTTGGAACTCGACCATGGACTCGCAACTGGTCTGTTTTTTTGTCTCTTTTTCCGCCATAATTGCCCCTATTTTGCATCGACTCCCAACCGCGACGTCCTAAATACCCCAGTTGCAACTCGACCATCGACTCGTAACTCAGTGGTTGTTTACTCGATGCCACTTGCAACTCGAGCTTGGACTCACAACTGTAGGGCCCGCACGACACTTGCAACTCGACCGTCGACTCGCAACTCGGGGGGGGAGGGGTCTTTACTCGATGGCACTTGCAACTCGACCACGGACTCGCAACTGGTCTGGTTTTTTTGTCTTTTTTTTACATAATTGCCCCAATTGCAAGTCCACCATCGACTCCCACCTACGACGTCCCAAATGCCCCAGTTGCAACTCGACCATCGACTCACAACTCAATGGTTTGTTTTACTCGATGCCACTTGCAACTCGACCTTGGACTCGCAACTTTGTTATTTTTGTTGTTGTTGTTGTTGTTTGTTTTTTGTTGTTCACAATTACTCCCCTTATAAATACAAGCCAATTTTTGGTTTCACCGATGAAAAGAGAAGGACCAGTGTGGCCCTCCATGCCCCAGTTGTAGCTGGATCATCGACTTGCAACTAGGGGGGTGTTTACTTCGATGCCACTTGCAACTCGACCTTCGACTCACAACTGGTCTGTTTTTTTGTTTTTTCGCCATAATTGCCCAACTGCATCGACTCCCAACTGCGACGTCCTAAATGGCCAAGTTGCAACTAGACCATCGACTCGAAACTCAGTGGTTGTTTTACTCGATGCCACTTGCAACTCGACCTTGGACTCGCAACTGTAGGGCCTGCACGACACTTGCAACTCGACCATCGACTCGCAACTCGGGGGGGGGGGGTCTTTTCTCAATGCCACTTGCAACTCGACCATGGACTCGCAACTGGTCTGTTTTTTTCACCATAATTGCCCCAATTTGCATCGACTCCCAAATGCCCTAGTTGCAACTCGACCATCGACTTGCAACTTGGGTTGGGGTGGCTGGTGTTTTACTTCGGTGCCACTTGTAACTCGAACTTGGACTCGCAACTGGTCTGTTTTTTGTCTTTTCTTTTTTATTTGCAAACTTGACCCAGTTGCAACTCCACCCTCCACTCGCAACTGTAGGGACCCACATGCCACATGCAACTCGACCATGGACTCACATCTGGTCTGTTTTTTTGTGTCTTTTTTTTCGCCATAATTGCCCCAATTGCAAGTTCACCATCGAATCCGAACCGCGACGTCCTAAATGCCCCAGTTGCAACTAGACCATCGACTCGCAACTTAGTGGTTGTTTACTTGATGCCACTTGCAAACTCGACTTTGGACTCCCAACTGTAGGGCCCGCACGACGCTTGCAGTTCGACCATCGACTCGCAACTCGGGGGGGAGGGGTCTTTACTCGATGCCACTTGCAACTCGACCATGGAATCGCAACTGGTCTTGTTTTTTTTGTCTTTTTTACCATAATTGCCCCAATTGCATCGATTCCCAAATGCCCCAGTTGCAACTCGACCATCGACTTGCAACTTGGGTTGGGTGGGTGGTGTTTTACTTCGGTGCCACTTGCAAACTCGACCTTGGACTCGCAACTAGTCTGTTATTTGTTATTTGTTGTTGTTGTTGTTTGTTTGTTGTTTTTTGTTGTTCTTTTTGTTGTTCACAATTACTCCCCTTGTAAATATAAGCAACTTTTTGGTTTCACCGATGAAAATAGAAGGACCAGTGAGGCCTTGCATGCCCCAGTTGCAGCTGGACCATTGCCTTGCAATTGGGGGGGGGGGGGTGTTTACTTCGGTGCCACTTGCAACTCAACCTTGTATTGACAAACCTTTTTTATAACACTCCTATTTATAGAAATAAAATATGGCCAACAAAGAGCAGAATTGAAGGGTAGACTTGGTTCTAGCCTATTGCTTGGGGTAATCATTTTAACGTTAAAGTGTTTGATGAAGAAGGAAATGAGAAGATGGACAGTCAGAGTCCTGGTATGTCTTTTTGTACTGTTTCTTTTTTTCTTTTTGTGTTAGTATTTTTCTCATTTTTTGCTATATTTTTTGTTTATTTTTCAGGGATAATGCTAGTCCCGGATGATATTCGTGTGATTTTCCAGGATATTTATTTCACAAACTTGTGTAGTCTCACCGATGATGCCATCGGAGGGCTTGTTGGCACACTATCTAGGCGACGTAGGGCTGGACACGACCTTATTGATGCGTCAACTGGCGCGCCTGTCGGGAATCGTCTTGTGCACACGCTAACCGACGATGATATCGAAGAGGACGAATTTGTATGTGTAGATAAAGTTTTTCTAGTTTTGGTGTTATTTTTTTTTGTATTTTTGGTACTCAACGAAGTTTCTTTATTACAGGCTATCCCAACAAAGTTCATTGAGACTCAAGAAATGGATGAAGAAGGAGAAGTTTTCTTATGGAATAGTTTCCTAAGTGTACCCATGACTGGCAAATATACAAGGAGCAACAACAATAAGACTATGATAGATGAAGTATGGCATCATTTTTGTTATACCTACGGTCTTAGAGTCGGCAGAGTTGTTTTGGTCAAAGTTGAGAAAGGACGGCGGAATGACAATTTGTTCCTAATAGTTGATATCATCGAAAAGTGATAGACATTTTTTTGTAATAATAACTTTTTCACCTTTTTTGTAATAGACATAAATTTTCTTGGTAATAGACATGTTTTGTAATAATAACATTTTTTATGTAATTGTTTTTGCAATAATTACTTCCTGTTGTTGTTTATGTAAATTTTTGTAAATTTTTATGTATTTTTTTCAATAATAATAACATTTTTTATGGCATAATTTTTATGTAATAATAACAATAGTTGTTGTTGTTGTTGTTGTTGTTGTTGTTGTTGTTGTTGTTGTTGTTGTTGTTGTTGCTGCTGCTGCTGCTGCTGTTGCTGTCGGCCCTCACCAACATTTTTTTACGACGGATCCCTTCTTGAACATGGAGTTTATGCCACGGGTTTTGTAGTTAACAATATTGCTCAACCTTCGTAGGTATCAGGCTATCATTGATGGCAGACAGGGCCCAAGATGTCATTCGCCATGTCCCTTTTTTTGCATAGATAAACGACACTAGCATGGCAGGCAATTGTTGGCTGTTGTGCAAGGAGACACCAGTGTTTTTTTTTGTCAGCATCGCCGAGGCTGATGTATGCGTAAAAGTCGTGGTCGAGTGTCCCCAATGCCCACGGTGGACTTTTTATGCAAGTTGACTATTGAGTTTTTGTAACAGATCAAAAACCTCAACAACAACTTCTTTTTTTCAATTCAACAATTTTTAGTTTGTTTTCAATGGTGCCATTTAATTTGTCATTTTTTGTCTCACAACTTTTGAAGTTTTTTGTCACTGCCTACTTGCTAGTTTAATCCACAAACAAGAAGGTTTTTTTCTACTAGGGGAGGGAAGCATCATTTCTGTAATTGAAACAGTTTTTATGTTTTCCTAGGGGGTTTTCTACAAGATATCCCAAAGCACCAACGGATCTCTCATAATAATCCACACCGACAAATTTACTCTGTCCATTTTTTTTCGAGGTAATATCACAGGTGGTGCTTAAACTTGTCACCGATGTTCACTTTAGTGCCTGAAGTTGAAAAATACACCGAACTGGTTTCAAAACTTGGCACGAGCGTGCAAATACAGTGCTAATCCTATTAATAGACGTGTTTTTACGCTGATGTGGCACCGTAGTTCGCTTAGCATGCACAGACAACCTCGCCCTAGGAAAGAACCAGTATGCCATACGTTTTCTCGTTCCTGTTAATGAAAATAGATCCTTTTTCTTAGAATAATGAAAACATTTCCTATTTTTTTAGATAAGAAAGAAGAGACACGTACGTGGGTTTTAATCGGCTCAGCAGTGCAGCCCAGTTTGCGCATCTTAGTTTCATTTAGAAATTTGTAAAAAAGTTTGTAAATTATAATCACAGTAATAAAAATATTCACATATTTGTTTTAAACGTATCATATAAATAAAATGGTATTTCTGATTATAAAAATGGCTGTACAATTTAGAATTATATAAATATTTTCTATACTACAATTCATGAATATTATTTTAACTACATAAACCTTTTAATAGTTACATGTACATTTTTACAATTCATATTGTTTAAGAATTTTTCAACAATGTAAAATGTTCATAAATATCCAAAACTTAAAATTTCAGTTTATGAAAAATATTCACTACTGACTATGTTTTAATTATAATTTTTTTTGAATATATGACATGATGAAAGTTATACACATGTTTCTCGCAAAAAAAGAAATTTATACACGTCTGAATATTAATAAAAAATTTCTACCTATAACATTTTTTTTCATTTAAGGCATAAGCCAAGCATGCATAATCTTTTGGAATTTACTCAAAAAATTAAGTTTTTTTATAATTATTTTTGCATATACTAAACAATTTAGAAAATTTATTTACGAAAAGCTTTAACTATAAATCACATGTAAATTGCTGACTATTTTTTTAAATTACATGAACATTTTAGTTATTTAATTTATATGTATTTATTAAAAATTTGAAGCACAAATATTTGAAATGTATTTTTATTACTGTGATTATAATATGCAATTTTTTTTTACAAATTTCTAAATCAAACTAACATGCGCAAATTGGGCTGCACTGCAGCAGGCCATTAAAACCCACGAACATGTTTCTTTATCTAACAAAATAGGAAATGTTTTCATTATTCTAAAAAAAGATCTGTTTTCATTAACATGCACGAGAAAACGTATGGCGTACTGGCCAGTAGTTCCAGTTTGCTAGGGCGAGGTTGTCTGTGCATGCTAAGCGAACTACTGTGCCACGTCAGCGTAAAAACGTCTACTAATGGGATTAGCATTGTATTTGTACGCTCGTGCCAAGTTTTGAAACCAGTTCGGTGTATTTTTCAACTTCAGGCACTAAAGTGAACATCGGTGGCAAGTTTAAGTGATATTACTTTTTTTTTGGTGTGCCACTGTTTGAATTGGTGGAGGTGGAGCAGAAGAGGAAGAGACGGGGGCGCAGTTCACCTCCGACGGGCGAGGCACTCGCCACGGACATGGCGGGCGAGCGCCGCGCGGCATGCGAGGGTCGCGACATGACCACCGTCGACGACCTCTGCACCGCCGACAAGCCAGCGTCGCGCGCCGTCCCCACCGTCCGCGACCTCTGCGCCGCCAACAAGACAACGTCGCGCGCCGTCCCCGCCGTCCCGGAGTTCGCTGCAGGCGAGGAGCTGCCGAATCCAGTGAGCAGCACCCCCCCCCCCCCCCCCCCCCGCGGCCCCTTCTTTGAACCTGCTTAATTTTTGTTCGTTCACATCGTCAAAATCAATCAGTATTGTGGCCATCCAACTCTAATTCATCGTGGCAGTGTGTACCCTGAATTTGTAAGCCGGCTCCTGTGTCCTTGAAGGCTAAGGAATTGCTAGCCGTCAGTGTGTACCCTGAATTCCGAATTTCGACTTGGCTCCTGTGTCCTTGAAGGCTAAGGAATTGCTAGCTGACGCTTGTGTGTGTATGTTTGTAGGGTCCTTGATGTTTGTATGCTCTTTTTTAACTTGGTCCTTGAAGCCTCCACGGTAGAAATGCAAATACTGAACATATACAATTATTTTGTTTAATTTGCGGATGGAGAGAGCTTTGAGCCAACATGTGGTCATCAGCTTGCAATGAAATGGCAGCTGGCATATATTTTTGTTTGTTTGTCTGGGTTGATGTTTCCATCCCCAGCTAGCAATGAATGCAGGAGGGATAAGTGTGTTGCAATTTTTGTTTTGTTCTCTTCGTGAAAATCAGTCAGTATTTGTGGCCATCCAACTCGAAACTCGTTGTCGCAGTGTTCATCATGTGATCCTTTTTCGAAAGGCTAAGGGGAGGTGAGGGGCGGTAGTTGTTAGTTCGTGTGTGTAAGTATGTATGATCTGTTCTCATGCATCATTGAAGGCTCATACAGTAGAATGCAAATTCTGAATGAATGGTATGTGTCATGTTATGTCCTTTATGACTGTTTGCAAGTTTGGGGATGAAGGGCCACTCGAACTAACATCGGGTTTCGTTTTTTGCCTCAAACTAACATATCGTAGTTTGTTTGTTCCTGCGAAACAGTTTTCAGAGTATGATGTTATGGAAGTCGTTGAGTATGTAATTTTTCTGAGTTGACTCTCTAATTGAGTTATAGCTAACTGTTTTCGTGAGAGTCTGTAATTCTTCAGAAGTTGACTCTGTTATTTTTTCAGAGCATACATCATGTGTTTTTCAGTTTTTCTAATTTGTTCGGAGAGCATGCATTTTATATTCAAAGAGTGTGACTCACCAGTTAGTATTCAGTGAGGATCATCTTTTTATTTTTTAGCAGTTTGATAACATATCTTCAGTTTTTTTGTAAGGGCTCCCTCAAGCTATTTATGTCGAATGCTTTGCCTGCCCAACTATAAGTGCACCATCAGTGCAGCATATATTACCAGTAGACTTTATATGCATTCCACCCACTCTGTTTTGTCTGCGCGCAAGCGAATAACATTGATGTCAAATGTATACCTGAATAGAGACCAATAACTCTCTAGAATCACTTCAGCTAGCTGACAAATGAGGAGGATCAGGCAATGTTCATATAGTTTGAAACATCATTTTCAGTAATTTTCAGTAATCTGTTTTTTTATCAGAGAGTTGACCATCAGTCAATGTTCAGAGTTTTTCAACCCATGAGTAAATGCTTAGAGAGGATGACTTGATTTTTTCTTTCCTTCCGAGTAGTAGTCTCAGCTTTGTAAATAGTCGATGTTTTGGTTTAATTAGTACTGTAGTTTTTCTCAATGTACACCATAACGTTTTTTAACTCAGTTATTTTTTTGTGTTTTCTTAAACATGAGCTTTTAAACGAAGATACAATTCCTGAGCCTTTGGAGTCAAACAACAACAGTCAAAAGGATGATTCAGGGGTTGATAGCATGAATGAACAAGAGGAGCAAAGTATAGTTGATATGACAGAATCAGATGCATCAGACGTCATGCTGATCAATGGCCTGAGAACAATTGTAAATGTGTTTTGAACTAGAAGAAGCTAGTGTTTTTTCTTTTCTTGTGTTGTTTTTCATAAGTTCAATTCTCTGACACAAACTTTCCTTTATTTCTATAGTTACAGAAAAGACAAGAGAGGAAGCAGGAGAGGAGTGCTTTGAAAGAGAAAAGGAAGAAGGTAACTTTGTGCTTTTCATAGTTTTTTTCATTGTTAACATTTCTGAGCCATAACCACAAATCTTATTCTAGAGAATAATGCTCCTTAGCCCTTTTAATGCTTGCTATTTGTTTCATTTTCAGAGGACAAGGGCAGAGGAAGGAAAAGCCAAAGGGCACATGAACAAAGGAAGAGCAACTGCATACAACATGTTTAGCATTGGATATTTCGCGAAGATTGTTGATGTTGTGTGCAAAAGCAATCATAGGATGGAGGTTGTCAGGAACGGCGGTTTTGGATACTTGCTCGAGCTAGATGATTGTTATGTTCCAAGGCCTTTTGCTCAGTGGGTCGCGGACAACATATCCACAAAAGAGGAAGCAATTGTACTTGGTGGCAAATCAATCTCTCTCAACCCTGAAGCCGTATCATTAGTTCTTGGTATACCAGCAGGAAGAACAAAGATCAGAGTGCTCGACGAGGAGTCCGGGAAAGCGGTGTTTCTACCACTGTTTGGGCTAACAGATCTTCCATCAATAAGTTTCTTCGGGAATAAGCTTATGAAGGAAGAGCTGCCTGACGACGTTTATCTTCGCTGCTTCTTGACTGTCGCCCTAGCAACCTTCCTGTGTCCCACATCCAACACAAAGCCAAGCACCAAATATTTGGGAGCACTTGTGGATGTGTCAAAGTACAAAGATCTTGATTGGTGCTCTTTTGTCCATACATGGAATATCTCTATGTCAAGAAGTACCAAACAGACAAGCTGAAGCAGAAACGGATAACAACGACTTTGGGAGGCTGCATATATCAGCTAGCAGTATGCTCCTTCTTTTTGTTTATATGTAACTTTTTTGTTAACTTATTTTTTATTTTTTAGGAGCACTGTGTTCTCATCAAACATACTGAAGGTTTTTCATTTGTATTTTGTTGTTTATTTGCAGGTTCGGTGTCTAGACTTCAACAATTTTGGATCAATAACAATCCCTCCAGCACTACCTAGGATTTGTTTCTGGAAAGGACAAACCATTAAACATTTCAGTGATATGCTCCTCGGGAAAGATGGACTCTATGGAGCTCTTCAAGTAAATATCATACTCTGCTATAATTTCCCTCCTTTTTAATGTGTACCTTTTGTTTGTTCACATCTACTCCTATTATGTTTGTTTGTTTATTCTTTTACATTTTTCTGGCAGATCAAAGATGAGGCAGAAACTTGCTATGCACAAACTGACGGTGCATGGGCAAGCACCGCCAAGAACTCAAACATAAAAAAAGCTATACAAAGGGTCTTAGGCAACTCTTTTTCAGAGAAGGTAAAATGCATCAGACTTGATGCAGACAGCAACTTCAACACCTAATTTTAGTGATAACCCACAAGTATAGGGGATCAATTGTAGCCTCTTTCGATAAGTAAGAGTGTCAAACCCAACGAGGAGCTAAAGGTAGAACAAATATTCCCTCAAGTTCTATCGACCACCGATACAACTCTACGCACGCTTAACGTTCGCTTTACGTAGAACAAGTATGAAACTAGAAGTACTTTGTAAGTGTTGTTGGATAGGTTTGCAAGAATGTAAAGAGCAGGTAAATAAAAACTAGGGGCTGTTTAGGTAAAGAAGCAATAAAGTTAGTATAGCGAGTGTGGAAAAGTGGTGGTAGGAGTTGCGAAATTGTCCCTAAGCAATTGACTATTTTACTAGACCGATAACAAGTTTTATGTGGGAGAGGCCACTGCTAGCATGTCATCCCTGACTTGGAATTCTATGCACTTATGATTGGAACTATTAGCAAGCATCCGCAACTACTAACGTTCATTAAGGTAAAACCCAACCATAGCATTAAGATATATTGGTCCCCCTTCAATCCCGTATGCATCAATTTCTATGCTAGGTTGAAACTTCTGTCACTCTTGCCTCCAATACATAGCCCTAGCAACATACAACTAACCCTATGGTGTGATCCACGTGCGCGCTCATATGATGGGCACCAAAGGATAGCAACATAACCACAAGCAAATTAAACCAATCGTAGCAATTCACCAATTACCAATAGGACAACGAAAATCTACTCACACATCATAGGATGGCAACACATCATTGGATAATAATATGAAGCATAAAGCACCATGTTCAAGTAGAGGGTACAACGGGTTGCGGGAGAGTGGACCGCTGTAGATAGATGGGGGAAGGTGATGGAGATGTTGGTGAAGATGACGGAGGTGTTGGTGTAGATTGCGGTGATGATGATGGCCCCGGCGGCGTTCCGGCGCCACCGGGACAGAGGGAGAGAGAGCCCCCCTTCTTCTTCTTCTTTCTTGACCTTCCCCCTAGATGGGAGAAGGGTTTCCCCTCTGGTCCATGGTCTCCATGGCGGCGGAGGGGCGAGAGCCCCTCCGAGATTGGATCTCTCTCTCTCTGTTTCCTTCTGTTTCTGCTCCCCCTGATTCTGGCCTTTCACCGTTTCTTATATTCCCGGAGATCAGTAACTCCGATTGGGCTGAAATTTGGACACGATTTTTATTCGGATATTGGCTTTCTCGCGGCGAAAGAAGGGCACCAACTGCCTTAAGGGGTGGCCACGAGGGTCAGGGGCGCGCCCCCTACCTCGTGGCCCCCTCGGGCATCGTCTCACGTTGATTCTTCTTCCCAAAAATCACATATATTCCAAAAAAATCTCCGTCAGTTTTTATCCCGTTTGGACTTCGTTTGATATGGATTTTCTGCGAAATAAAAAACATGCAACAAACAGGAACTGGCACTGGGCACTGGATCAATATGTTAGTCCCAAAAATAATATAAAAAGTTGCCAAAAGTATGTAAAAGTTATAGAATATTGGCATGGAACAATAAAAAATGATAGATACGACGGAGACGTATCATTTAGCTGTTTTGGTTTCCCCTTCTCTTTTTTATATTTTTTTGATTTACTTGTGGAATCTTTTCTGCTTGTCAGATCAAAGAAGATATATTCCTCAGTTTCCAGGAGCGCATAAAAGATCAAAACCTGACCACATGTCTGATAGCAAAACAAGTGCTGCTAGACAGTTTGAACATTGTTTCTTCTTATTTCAATGGCTCTCAACGTACAGAGAAGTTAGAGTCCTCCGAGCATTTATACATGCCAACTGACGAAGATAATGGGTCTGGCAGTACTATTAGAGTTGATTCCAATGGGATTGAAATAAACAGTGGTGTGTTTTTGAATCATTTTTTATCACACGCAACCATGTGTTTTTAAAATGATTTTTTCATTCTTTTTGTTCTAATTCTTTGTTTGTTTTTTAATTTATTTGACAACCCCCCTATATTGTTGGCAGATGGAAGAGGCAGGAAGAAGAGAATGAAGACTAGTACACAACAGTCAGAAACTTCAGAAACTAAGGACAATCAATTGGAAGTTAAAATAAAGGTATTTTGTGGGCCTTTTGTAATTAGTTCTTTTCAAAAGCATGTTTTCGTGTGTGTGTGTGTGCAATATCCATCACATTTTTCTGCCATATTCTGAATTTTTCTCTCAATAACTTCTCACAGGGAGGCATACTTGAAGTAGTTGTAGAAGGAGGTGAAGCCGAAATGCAGTCACTACCGGGCAATGGTCACACAAACAAGCTCGAAAAAGAAGCTCGAATGGTTATTGTTTTTTTAAAACCCCTTTATAGTCACATCTTCTTTTAAAAGAAATTGTCCCTTAACATGCACCTTTTCCTATGAACTAACCTGCGAGGGAGTGAATTGTGGAATTGTTAAAGAATGTAGAAATATATGAACACCAAATGTTAAAGCATTGTATTGTTCCAAGAATTCTACAAATAGCTCTGACAACCATGCTTTTTTTGGACATGCTTGTGGGTTAGGAACAAACCATGCAGAATAGCAACATTGCAACACAGCAACCAGAGATGAATATGCTTGATGCAGATACCAATATCCCCAAGTGCACTGCTTGTGATTGTTCTGCTCAAAAAGAAGCACCAGAAAAGAGCACTAGTCTGAACTACATGTTGTTATCAGCTAGATTGGCAAGAGCACTGGAAACGACAGAACAAGACATCAACTCAAAGGAGGAAGCCAGCACGCATGTACCACCAACTTTCCCAGGTTTCCAACAAAACGCTATTAACAGTAATCAATCTGAGGTACACCCTCCAAGGAATTTCTTTGAGCTTCTCTTAGCGCCATCATTTTTTCATAGGTTTTTTTATCTGTGTTTTTTTGTTTACATCTAACTCAACCCTTTTCTTCATCTTTTTTAAAAACTCAGCATTGCATCGAAACCAAGACATTGTATCAAGAAAACAAAGCAGCAGCAATTGAGTGTGTGGAACTAGACACCACTGCCTCCCCACAAGACAACAATAACCAAGGTTTTTTCCAACAAAAAAGTTTCAGAACCCTGTCTGCGAACGGGCTAACTCCTTGAAATATTTTCTTTTACTGAAGAGTTGCAGTTTCTTGTTTATTTTTATTGTTTACTTTTTTGCCTCTTTTCTTTTTGTGACAGATGATTTTCGTTTCAATGAAGTCAAGGAGCAGGGGAAACATGCAGGACTTGATATTGATATCAACATATCACTATCAAACAGTACTGCCAACAACTCTTCTCTTTTTTTCATTCAGTACACATGGCAATTATTTTTCTTCATGTTACTGGTAACAACCGATTTTTATCATTTGTTTTACCTTTTACCTTTTTTGTCTTTTTCATATGTGTAGGTGGTGTAGATGACAAGCTGAAACATGTGGAAGATTTCCAACACACTATGCATCCATTGGACGTTGCAAGACAAAAGTATTTCTTTTCTGATGATATGACACCTAGCTGCAGAATTTTTGTTGACCATGATGATTGTGGGAACGAAATAACAGAGCCAGAATTGTGGCGTGATTTAGACATGGACTCGAATGCATACGAAGCCCAGATAGAGGTAATTATTGTCCACACACACTTTTCTTTTTGACTTCACTGTTTTGGCTACAAAAGTCACCCACTCAATTTGTTGCTCATTTCAAGAAGCTAAGAAAAAATATCCATGGAATACAAGTAAGGACATAATCAAAGGATACAACTCACAGGTGCTATTTTTTTTTTTCAAATGTAATAGTGTCTGAAAAAACCCTCTTACCATCTCGCACAAGCCCATATCTAAGTGTTTTCTTTTTGTTTCTCTTTTTATTTCTTATCTCTTTTTTAGCATGAGAAAACAGCGCTTGTCGATTCCTCCATACATTGTGCGCAGAGAGAGCCCGCGACAACAGAAATGTGCAAGTACAGAAACTTTCTTCCCGGGTTCGAAGAAATAGACGACATTATTGACTTGGTTTGTCTTTTTCTGATTTTTCTTCCCTTTCTTTTTGTCCTTGCTACCTTTCGTTTATAAGCAAATTCCTTATAGATACCAAAGCACACTCACTCTTTTTTTGTGATTGATTTTTAAAATGCCATACATTTTTTTCAGACATCTCCTGCCACACACACACCAAAGACCTGGACAATACAAAAATATCTTACTACCCAATGAGGACATGGAACTATGAGAATGTTGAAAGCTCATCACAAAAGAACAAGAAGGTATAAATCCAATTGCCTCCAACCTTTTTTCTTTTTTTATACGTTTGTATATTGCTTCTGTGATGTTTATTTTTGGGGGCATTTAAATGATTTTGTGTTTGTGCTGCTCTGTAGCTTTTTTTGTTACTTTTTTGCTTAGTTACTGAACACATCCTTTTCAACAATTTGTCCCAATTTGCAGAGCTACTTGACAACACCATTTATTGGCAAGAGGCTTTTTACAGACGAGTTCATTGAAGAAGATGACCAAGATGGGACCGAAGATCAACCAATCAATGTCAACAATGTGTTTCAAGTAAATCTGTTTTCCCTCTTTTTGTGCAGCAATAACTTTCTTTTATCTTTTCTTAATACAACACAAGTTAATCATTATTTTTTATGTTGTGCCATTTTTTGTATGTTTTTTAGGTACCTCCGGACGTTCAAATTCTGGGGGAGAGAGTATTCAATGGTTCATGCTCTAATATGGTAAACACAGTAGACAATCTGTACAAACATCAAGCTTACATTAGGCAGTTACTCAAGTGGCAAGGAAAATCTGCCTCCCAAAAGGCTAGTACGCCCAAGCAAGTATCAATGCTCACCTTTCGAGCACGATATGAGAGGTGCTCTCATGCCACTTGAGAAGCAGCTACACAGCAACATTGTGACACTAAGCAAATTTGAACCAAACAGAAGGTTTTTTCTACATTCTTTTTGTTTGGTCATTCTTTTCCAACATTGTGACACTAAGCAAATTTGAACCAAACAACGGTGCACCCCTCTTGTTTCTTTTCGTGAGCGGGTGTTAAACGTTCTCGGAATGGACCGAGGTTTGTCAAGTGGCCTTGGTATACCACCGGTAGACCACCTGTCAAGTTTCGTTTCATTTGGACGTCGTTTGATGCTCCAACGGTTAACCGGGTAACCGCAAAGGCCTTTTGTGTGTTGCAGCAAAACCCCCCTCCAAACAGCCCAATAACCCATCTAAGTCACTTCCATGCTGTCGGTCGTTCGATCACGATCGTGTGGGCGAAAACCGCACTCCATTTGGAGTCTCCTAGCTCCCTCTAGCTATAAATAGGTGATCCCCCGAGATTTTCGCACAGATCAACCCTAGCCTCGCACCCTCCGCGCGCCGGACACGTCCGGTCCGCGCCGGACAAACCGCGCCGCCGCCCGCAGCCAGTCACCGCCCGCCACGTGGCAGCGCCGCCGCCCCACCGCCGCCGGCCCTCCGAGCCCATCTCCGGCCCCCGCGGCCCGCGCCTCCTCGCCCGCGCCCGCGGCTCCCGCCGTCGCCCGCCGCTCCACCCGTAGTCGCCGGCCGCGCACCCCCCCCGCCGCCGTTCCCGCTCCGCCGCCTCGTCTCCCCGTCGCCGCCGCCGTTCGCCGGTCGCCGCCGTCCTCGGTGCCCCGCCGACGCCCGCGCGCGCCGCGACCGCGCCGGCGCCTTTCTCGTTCCTCCCGCGTCCGAGCTCCACCCCCGTCGGCGCCTCCTCCCTCACCGGCAAGATCTCCGGCGAGCTCACCCCGGTGAACCTCGACTTCCGTGCCGCCCCGATCTGGATCTGGAGGTTGACCCCGAAATCCCCTCGTTTTCTGCTAAGTCCCCGAAACTATTGCATTATGTGCTCATGTTCATCGCATCATATCTCCTTGCATATTACTCCGTTTTGCGTGCATGATATATCGAAATGTTCGTCTCAAGATTCTCTTTATTTTGTTCCATTGTGCCATGCTCGTTTGAGTCCATCTTGATGCCCAAATCTCTGGTGCAAGAGTGCTATATGATATTTACTGCTGTTACTTATCAGAACTTGGTGTTTTGTTATTTTTGTTGCATTTGATGTGTGCATCTTATGGGCATGAGCTCTACAGGTGTTTTGATCTATGCCATGCCATCTTTACAGAGGTGTATGACATATATTTTTGTGATCTATCTGGTGACTAGAACAAGCATGCAAACTAGCCTTCATGATGTTTCTGTTTTCAGGAACTTAGAATTTTGCTGTCTGTTACTGCTGTTATTTTGTTGCCATGTATCCATGTGGCTACGGTGAGTTCCATGCTTCTTTTGGACATATTCAGTAAGGATGTTTTGTAGATATAGTTGTGATCTATCCATCCATGCCCCTGTTTGCAATTATGGAGTGGCCTAGAATGTCTTAATCTTGCTCCATTTTGCTATAAAATGTTTCTGGCAGATTGTTAACATGATATTCAATTTTTCCAAGGTTGTCGCAGTTGATCCATACATGCTATGTACTTGCTCTTGCCATGGTTAGCTTCATAAACATGCCATCTTGCTGTATGTATGCTTGTTTTGTCATGCATGGCTTTGTGATGAGTGAATCAAGCTCACCAAGATGCCTTCATAATTTCTGTTAATGCCATGCTCTGTTTTCTGCTAAGTCTGAAACCTGTTAACGAAACTTGCTATGTTTACATGGGTTCCATCATATCTTCTGATCCTATTTGGCTCATGGTCAGTATGGGACTTGTTTTCTATGCATTTAGTAGATTCATGCCATGCCTTGTTTTGCTATGTTAAGTTCCTGTAGCATGTTGATTGCTTGCTCTGGACATTGCTACCTGATGCTGTTTCAGCCATGTCCAGTAATTTTACCAAGTCTGTGAACCTGATATCTTTTGCATTTTTGCCATGCTTGTTTGAACCTGTTATGGTGTGATCTAGCCGTAGCTTAGTGTTCATCTTTTGTCACGCATCTCCTGTAGATTACTGTCATATGCTTTGTTGCTATGTTGGGGTGCTGTAGCATGGTTACTTGATGTATTCTAAGTGCTATCATGCTGTTAATCGCAGATTTATGTCATTCTTGTTTTGCTTGCCATTTGCAAACCGTGCATCCGTTTCCGGGGATCTTTATATCGATTTCGACCGAAATCATCTCATCTTTCCAGTGGCATCCTTGGTTTGCTAAGTTACTGCCTTGTTCATCCTTTTTCTTCCGGAGCACGCATATGCATCGCATATCACATCTCGCATATCATGCATGTATTGCATCATGTTGTTTTTGCATTTCCCGTGATTGATTGTGGTTCCATTGCTTGTGTTCTTGCTATGGGTAGAGCCGGGAGTCGAGTTCATGAACGAGGAACCTGTTGAGTACGCCTACGAGGATCAAGCTTTCGACAACTCTGAAAACCTTGCAGGCAAGATGACCAAACCCTCGAAATCACTTCTATCTTTGCTTTGCTAGTTGTTCGCTCTATTGCTATGCTGCGCTACCTACCACTTGCTATATCATGCCTCCCATATTTGCCATGTCAAGCCTCTAACCTTCCTTTCCTAGCAAACCGTTGTTTGGCTAAGTTACCGCTTTTGCTCAGCCCTTCTTATAGCGTTGCTAGTTGCAGGTGAAGTTGAAGTTGGTTCCATGTTGGAACATGGATATTTTGGAATATCACAATACCTCTTATTTAATTAATGCATCTATATATTTGGTAAAGGGTGGAAGGCTTGGCCTTATGCATGGTGTTTTGTTCCACTCTTGCCTCCCTAGTTTCCGTCATACCGGTATTATGTTCCTTGAGTTTGCGTTCCTTACGCGGTTGGGTGATTTATGGGACCCCCTTGACAGTTCGCCTTGAATAAAACTCCTCCAGCAAGGCCCAACCTTGGTTTTACCATTTGCCACCTAAGCCTTTTTCCCTTGTGTCGTGGAATTGTCACGGCAGATGTCCTCGTGCAAGGACTTAGTCGTGGAGCCATCGCAACTAGGAAGCTTAAAGGGGTTAAATGGAACAAAGGACACGAGGATTATACTGGTTCGACCCCTTACGGTGAAGGTAAAAGCCTACTCCAGTTGAGGTTGGATTACTTAGGGTTTCGATGACCAGGGAGCTAAACCGCTATGCCTGGCTATCGATCTGATCTTACTTGTCCTGAACCGCCGCTGGGTTGTCCCTTTATATAGAGAGGTTAACGCCCAGCGGATCTCAGAGACCCAGCCGGCTTATAAACAGTGTCCGGCTCGGACTCTTAACTATTCTTGCCTTACACTATAAGTCATGCCTTAACGGCGGTTTATCACTACGGGCCTTAACCCGCCTCTAGGCCTTAGGCCCATTATTGATCCGCCATCCTTAAGCTTGATATTGGGCTTCTTGTGATGATCGTCATGACATAACCCGGCCCTTCCGGTTGAGGGTGACTCCAGTAGTTATATCCCCAACATTAGGCCCCAGATTGATTTGAACCGGTTCATGTCAATCTTCAATACCTTAATAAAAAATCTTCTGGCTTCTGTCTGCGCAAAGGCTATAACCTGCCATGACGTCATCTTCTGGATTCTTTGTAACCCGCCGTGACGTCATCTTCTGGATTCTTGTAACCCGCCGTGACGTCATCTTCTGGATTCTTGTAACCCGCCGTGACGTCATCCGCCATCAATGCACGTTCTGCCCAACGTATCTCAATGGATCCTTATCTTAATAATTGTCCCGAAAATCGAGGCGTCTTCGCAGCTGGATAACCATGTCTTCAGCCTCCTCGTTTCTTGCGCCCATTCATCAGCCGTCCCTTATAAGTAGGCCCGGCCCTCAGGTCTTCGTCATTCTTCCCTTTCCATCGTCTTCCTCCTCTCGACACCTCAGAGCCCGAGCTCCGCCGCCGCCGCCGCGCATCCCGTCTGCACCAACCAAGGCCGCTGCATCAACCTGTCTTGACCAGAGAACCGCGGCGCACCTCCGCTGCTCATCAGCACCAGTAAGTCCTCGCCGTCCCGTATACTAGATCCGCATTAGGGTTCGCGAGTTCTTCTGTGTTCTTCGTGGTTCCTCGCGATTCCTTCGCAGTTCTTCCACAACGGCCTCCTTTGATTTTAAGAGTAGTGCATAACTTCGGCGGTAGTTGTTTCACTCCCATTTTCAATACTAGCAGATCCCTTTTGCTTGCAAAAAGACCTCATTTAGAGCTCTTGAACTTCTCTGTACCAGTTTTTAGGTCTAGGAATTTTTCTTTTCTGGACGATCGTTTGATCCAAAATAATCCCTGCAATCTGTGAAACTTGTTTGTGCAACACTTAGGCAAAAATTGCATCTCTTAGCCATGGCGGCTCATATCGCCGGCTTAAAAGAGGCCATGCTTTGTGAAATTTCCGGATCATTCATAATAGAGTTAAATAACTTAATTGCTCATGATATCCACGACGGCTTAAATAACCTGACACAATTAGCCATATATCATTAGGCCCTTTCATAAGCCGCCATCTTGAACACTGAACTGAAATTTTCCTCCGGCTTAAATTTGAACCAGAAATTTTATTTTGTCATAGGCTTCCATCTTTCACAATGCCGCCTAAGGCTCCCAAAGCACCCATCACATGCAACTGGGTTAGATCCAACGTCACCGACAACATCTTAGCTGATTTCGTGAAAACGGGTTACCTGCCAAAGAAAGAGGTCATGTCCTATCGTGCTCCTGACCCGTCAGAAGAGAGGCCTCAACCCAAAGATGGGGAAGTTGTCATATTTACTGATCACATGAACCGGGGCTTTGCTCCTCCCAGCTCAAAATTCTTCAGAGATGTCCTGCACTTCTTTGATCTGCGACCTCAAGACATCGGACCCAATTCCGTGTCAAACATCTGCAACTTCCAAGTGTTCTGTGAGGTGTACCTCGGAGAAGAACCCAACTTGCTACTCTTTAGGGAGTTATTTTACCTGAACTGCCAGAATGAATGTGGCAACGGGCCTAGCTTGGAACTCGGTGGAATCTCAATCCAACGACGGAGAGATTGTCTCTTCCCTTATGCTGAGCCGCCAAGCCACCCGAAAGATTGGAACCAGACATGGTTCTACTGCCAAGACACTTCTCCGGCTGACGAGAACCCTCTGCCCGGCTTTCGCGCCCTGCGTCTGGAGTCAAATCACCCCTTTCTAGACAAATTATCTCAAGCTGAACGTCAACCACTTACTCCCACCATCAACAAAATCAAAGCTCTCCTGGGGAACGGCCTAAATGGCATTGATCTGGTCCGGGTCTGGGTTGCCTGGCGGGTGATTCCTTTAAGACGCCGCCCCGGCTTGATGTGTGATTACACGGGCCAGAAGGATGATCCTCTTCGACATAGTCCAGACGACTTACCTGAGGACGTCATTGATGATACAACCAAGTCGCTTTTGAACGAGAGCCTGGCAGATTGCGGGAGAGTGGGCTTGAGCCCTTTCTGCAAGACTAACCCAGCTCCAGCGGTAAACCATTAACCTGAATACTTCTCCTTCCATTTTAACGATTTTGTCTTAACTCACTAACCTTTGTTGTATTTTACAGGCTCATGATAAATTCTGGAAGGTCAAGTATGACCACGAAGCTGTCAAGAAAGCCAGAAAAGTTAAGAAAGCCGCCAGGAAAGCCGCTCCCTGTAAGAAGGGGAATAAACCTAGCGCCTCGGACCTGCTTCGTCTGGAAGACACCTCCGAGTCAGAGGTAGCTCTTGACTCTTTAGGCTCCTTTTTTAACCATCTTATTGACATGGATTATCAGCAGGAGGACACCGGAACGAGTCATGAAGTGAATGAAGAGGTAACTATAATTTCCTCCGACTCCGAGCCTTTGCCGAGACGGAAAGTCCGAAGAGTAACCCGGAAAGTAAGATTTTCACATCCTTTAGCTTATCAAGATCCTCAATTTCTTTTCAAGCGACAGACTTATGAGAGCCGGAGGCAGACCCGAACCAGCAAAGATACAGACCTCTCCTCCGGCTTACCCGAAGCATCAAGGAAGCGCTGGACTGAGGTTATCTCCGACTTATATTCTTTGTATCCTTTGGCGGGTGCCACTCGTCAACCCCTTAATTCTTCCGACTCAAACTACCAGGGAACTTCACCTTCCTCCGGCGACTCAATGCAGTCCAGCTTGCCGGCTTTCAAAACCGCTCCCGAGTAATGATGATCAGTTGATTTTATGCTTATCTTACTCATGTGTTTGCACTAACCCTTTGACTTGCAGTGTACAAGTGAAACCCAGCAAGAGGGCGAAGAAAAATAAGCCGGCCTGTTGAGGATATAGCTACTGGTGTAACCCGCCCAGGATGGGCTGGGTTACGTTGGGACAACTCTTCATTCAGAAGCCCAAGGACAGGTTAAGGATGGCGGTTTAGTAATAGGTCTAAGGCCCAGAGGCGACTTAAGGCCCGTAGTGGTAAACCGCCGTTGTGGCATGACTTGTAGTGTAAGGCAAGAATAGTTAAGAGTCCAAGCCGGACACAGTTTATGAGCCGGCCGGGACTCTGAGAACCGCTGGGCGTTAACCTTTCTATATAAAGGGACGACCCGGCGGCGGTTCAGGACAAGTAACATCAGATCGATAGCCAGGCATAGCGGTTTGGCTCCCTGGTCATCAAAACCCCAAGTAATTCCACCTCAACTGGAGTAGGCTTTTACCTTCACCGTAAGGGGCCGAACCAGTATAACCTTCGTGTCCTTTGTCCCGTTTAACCCCATTAAGCTTCCTAGCTGCGATGGCTCCACGACTAAGTCCTTGCATGAGGACATCTGCCGTGACAATTCCACGACAGTTGGCGCCCACCGTGGGGCCAGCGCACGGTGGATTTGAGTTCTTGAAGGGCAGCTTCAAAGGGCTCAAGGGATACGCTGTGGGCCGGATGACCAAGAGTCGTCGCGGCAAGCTCTACATCAACGACGCAGGCTGGGGCCCCGACGCCGGCTCAATCGAGTACGGGTACCGGGTCCCCTTCGGCGGAATCCACGTGTTCATTGGCAAGATCGGTGAGCCGGGCCCTGAGCCGGACATCGGCACCGACCTCATAGAGACGGCTCAGCGTGCGAGACCCGCCCGGACTCCGCCCGCCTTGAAATGTGCTTTCGTGGGATGCATCCACGGAGGACTCTCTGAAGGATCTAGATCTAGCGATGAGACGACCATCTGCTCTGATGAATCGTCCACGGGTGAGACGGACTCATTGTATCAACTTCAAGACGGCAGGCTCGGGGGGTGTTCCGAGGGCGACAGTATTCCGGACCCTTTTGAGCCGCCAAGCCGGGTTGGAATCTTCATCGCCGGCACGCAACCTGTGCAAAACTCCGCCGCTGGGGCAGGAGGCCCTGCGCACTCGCCGGCTCAGGTGCTGATGGATCTTACGGATAAGATGACTGCCCTGCTAACCGCCACGGTCGTCCCGGCGGATCAAGCTCAACATGATACGGAGGTGGCACAGTTAAAGCTGGATATAGCACGAGCCAAGGAAGATCTAGCAGCGGAAGGGATCAGGATGGCTGCAGAACGGGCGGCTCTCGACGCCCAGACGCAGCTGATTCAGGCGCAGTCTTTCCGGCTCACGATGGATCAGAACGCATCCAATGAGATCATGAGAAGGAGGCATCAGAAGGCTCAATCCTGACTCCCTCCGGTTTACGATCCTCGAAACCTCTTCAACACGCCTGGTGCAGGACCAAGTAACCCGCCAGAAATCACGGCACCCGGGGCTGGAACACCGGTTCAGCCGCAAGTGATGGGGCCTCCCCGTGTGAACACTACCCCGCCTCAATACGTGTCGATACCACCGGGTCATTGTGCCAACCCATTGGAAAACATGGTCGCTGCAGCGGCGCGACTGGCGGCTCTCCCAGTCGAGGGCGACTCTCCGACGGCGGTCGAAACCCGCCGGGTCAGAGAACTTCTTCAGACGGCTCTGGCGCAACAGGAGGCATATTCATATAGCCGGGACAGGATTCATTCAACCCCTCGTCCAAGCCGGAGGCCAAGTTATAGCAGACACATGGGTTCAGCGACCGGCTCAAGCAACGTCCGGCGCCGTGACATGCCAGCTGGCCACGGCCCGGCACATAATGGAGCCTTTAACGCGGTAGACCAAGACAGAGCACGAAAAGAGGCGGAGCAGGCGGCTCAGTTGACAGCTTACTAGCCCCTCCCGGTTTATCTGACGGCTTCTATCGAGGCGGGCATACCTACGAGGACCGGAGGTGTCCCTTATCTGGTGCCGGCTCTCCGTAATGAACGTCTGCCCAAGGATTTCAAAGGACCTAGGAAGGTACCTAATTACACGGCTGATTTACAACCCGGAGCATGGATCGAGAGCTACGAGATGGCTATGGAGTTGCTGGAGGTCAGCGAAGCGGCAATGGCCAAATACTTCACCATGATGTTGGATGGGACTGCCCGCACTTGGTTGAAAGGACTGCCGCCTAATTCTATCGGGTCATGGGCAGAGCTAAAAGCCCGGTTAATCCAAAACTTCAAAGATACATGTAGGCAGTCTATGTCAATTGTGGATTTGACTAACTGCAAGCAGCAAGAGGGCGAGTCTACAACCCATTGGGTACGCCGGGTCAAAGAGATAATACATTCGTCTGATAAGATGGATGCCGGCTCTGCAGTCTTAATGTTGGAGCAAAATTGTCGTTTTGCGCCCCTGAAGATGAAGCTCGGGTGGCTCAAGCGCGATTGCAATGATATGGGTACGCTGATGGCGGCTCTGGTCAAGTACGCCGACTCTGATAGTACCAAGGATCCCGCGTCCGATGATGAAAGGACAGGGAAGGGAAATAAGAATGGCAACGGCAAGGGCCCTCAGCATAACCCGGCGAACCAGGAAGGTAACAAATGTAAGGCTGATGGCAGTATGGAGTTTGTGGCCAACACCAATGCGCAGGGTAACAACCACCGACGTAAGGAGAGACCACCTCCCCGATCCGGCGGGTCAGGCCCGACGCTTGAGCAATTGTTGAATGAGCCCTGTCCAAGGCATGGCTCTAGGGAGAAGCCGGGCACTCATCTATGGAAAGACTGCACAATCATGAAAGCCTTCAAAAATTCCAACGCTTTTAATGGCAACAATGGGCAGGGCGGCGGCTCAGGCGGCGGCAGCTTTCATGGCCCGGGCGGCGGCTCAAATTCCAATTCTCAGAATTTTCAAGGTAATCAAGGAGGTTTTAATCAGCAATCTGGCCAGGGTAATCAGCAGCAGCAGCAGGGGGATACCAAACCAATCCAAAGCAGCTCAATAGTGGACAGTATCATGTGTTTACTACCAGTCTGTGCAAGCGAGACCAGAAGCTTCATAAGAGGGCTGTGAATGCTGTTGAGCTAGCGGTTTCACGCTATTTAAGATGGTCTGAGCAGCCTATTGTATGGAGTAGGGAAGATCACCCTCCCCGGGTTGATAAGCTGGGTCACCTGGCCTTGGTGGTGGCTCCTCAGGTCGGGGGGTATAAATTCACTAAAGTGCTCATGGACGGAGGCAGTAGCATCAACATCCTCTATTATGAGACCTTCCATCGTATGGGGTTGACTGATAAAAACCTCAACCAGTCCAATACTGTTTTCCATGGTGTGGTGCCCGGTAAGTCGGCGTATCCAGTCGGTAAGATCGAGCTGGAAGTAGCCTTTGGAGATGAGTACAACTACAGGGCGGAAAAACTGACTTTTGAGGTGGTTAAAATAAGAAGCCCGTACCATGCTTTATTTGGGCGGCCGGCTTACGCCAAGTTCATGGCACGGCCGTGTTACGTGTATTTGCAGCTCAAGATGCCGGGTCACAATGGGACCAATACGGTTCATGGCAGCCGAAAGATAGCCTTGGAGTGTGAGGAAGGTGACGCTGCTTACCCTGAATCTGTTTGTGCGACAGAGGAGTTGAAGTTTTACAAGGATAATGTTGACCCGGCAGATACGACGTCTTTGAAAAAGCCAACCACGGAGCATGAGCCGGTAATCAAATTTAAGTCGGTCGATGAGACTAAACTTGTTGACTTTTTTCCAGGTGATTCATCTAAGCAGTTCAGCATCAGTGCCAATCTGGATCCTAAATAGGAAGGCGCGCTCATCGAGTTCATCCGTGAGAACCGGGACATCTTTGCATGGAAACCTTCTGACATGCCAGGTGTACCAAGAGAACTCGCTGAGCACACTCTCAATATTGATCCGAAATTTAAGCCAGTCAGGCAATTCCTCCGGCGGTTTGATGAGGAGAGGCGGAAAGCCATTGGTGAGGAAGTAGCCCGGCTCTTGGCGGCCGGGTTCATCGTTGAAGTCTTTCATCCAGAATGGTTAGCTAACCTGGTGCTCGTGCTCAAGAAGAACGGCACCTGGCGTATGTGTGTGGATTATACGGATTTAAACAAGGCTTGTCCGACTGATCCTTTTGCTCTCCCCTGTATTGATCAAATTATTGATGCTACGGCGGGTTGTGAGCGTTTAAGTTTTTTGGATGCTTACTCTGGGTACCATCAGATCAAAATGGCAGTTAAGGACCAAGAGAAGACGGCGTTCATCACTCCCTTTGGAGCCTTCTGTTATGTGTCCATGCCTTTTGGGCTCAAGAGTGCACAGGCGACTTACCAGCGGTGCGTGCAGAATTGTCTCCATAATCAGATTGGGCGCAACGTTCATGCTTATGTGGATGATATTGTGGTAAAATCCAGAGAGAAGGAAACCTTGATAGATGATCTGAAAGAGACCTTTGATAATCTCCGGGTCTACAAGATGATGCTTAATCCGGCCAAGTGTGTTTTTGGTGTTCCTGCAGGCAAGCTCTTGGGTTTTCTGGTTTCTCACAGAGGCATTGAAGCTAACTCGGAGAAGATCAAGGCAATCACCTATCTGGCTAAGCCGGCGTGCATAAATGACGTCCAGCGTCTGGCGGGTCGCATCGTTGCTTTGGGTCGGTTTATAAGCCGGTTGGGCGAAAAGGCCATGCCACTATATCAGATGATGAAGAAAACAGATGACTTTGTCTGGAATGATGCTGCTAATGCTGCTTTTGAGGATTTGAAAAGACAGCTAGCTGAGCCGCCAGTCCTTGCTGCTCCTGTCGATAAGGAGCCCTTACGGTTGTATGTAGCCGCTAACACACGAGCCGTCAGTGTGGCTGTGGTGGTGGAGCGTAAGGAGGCGGGTAAGGAACATTCGGTCCAGCGGCCGGTTTACTACGTCAGCGAAGTACTCATTGAGTCCAAGCAACGGTATCTACATTGGCAGAAGCTCGTTTATGGGGTGTTCATGGCAAGCCGGAAGCTTAAGCATTATTTCTAGGGCCACCCTATCACTGTGGTTAGTTCTGCTCCCCTTGGAGATATCATTCAAAACAGAGAAGCCACAGGAAGAGTTGCTAGGTGGTCCATAGAACTTGGGCCTCATGGTCTAAAGTACGTGCCACGCACTGCTATCAAATCTCAAGCATTGGTGGATTTCATCAACGATTGGACGGAGCTGCAGGTGCCTGAAGAGAAACCGGATAATACATACTGGACTATTCACTTCGACGGGTCCAGGCAATTGGAGGGCTCGGGGGCTGGAGTTGTGTTAGCTTCCCCTCGAGGTGACAAGTTTTGTTATGTACTACGGTTGATGTTTCCCTATACTAACAATGCAGCTGAGTACGAGGCCTTGCTCCATGGTCTTCGGATGGCTAAGGAGATGAGCTTAAGCCGGGTAAGGTGCTTTGGCGACTCAGATTTGGTGGCCCAACAAGTATCAGGCAAGTGGGATTCCAAGGACCCCCTCATGGCGGCTTATCGCCGCGAAGTTGATGCCATTGCTGGACATTTTCAGGGTTACCAAGTAGAGCACATTGATCGCAGAAAGAACGAGGCGGCTGATGCATTAAGCCGGCTAGGCTCTCAGCGAAAGCCGGTGCCGCCTAATACTTTCTTGGATACTCTGCATAACCCTTCTGTCAAGTTACCTACAGAGGAAGACTTGGCTATTCCTGACCCAGAAGCACAGTTGGTGGCGGCTCTCCACGTTATCCCAGATTGGACAGTGCCATACTTGGCTTACATGACCCGGGGGGAATTGCCTGAGGATGAAACTTTGGCCAGACAAATAACCCGGCGGTCTAAGTCAATGATAATTGTCAATGGCGAGCTGCATCATCGCAGTGTCACTGGAGCTTTTCAGCGTTGTGTTTCCTCTGAGGAAGGTCACGAAATTTTACGTGAGATTCACGAGGGGGATTGTGGCCATCATGCCGGCTCAAAATCCCTTGTGGTCAAGGCTTTTCGTCATGGTTTTTATTGGCTGACGGCTCATGCTGATGCAGAGGACTTGGTCAGTAAATGTGACGGTTGTCAGAAGTTCTCAAGACGGGCTCACGTGCCGGCTCAAGAGTTGAGGATGATTCCAATCACTTGGCCGTTTGCAGTCTGGGGGCTTGATATGGTTGGGCCTTTCAAAAGTTCCAAAGATAAGAAGACCCACCTCTTGGTGGCGGTTGACAAGTTCACAAAGTGGGTTGAGGCAGAGCCAGTTAGTAAGTGTGACGCAGCCACGGCGGTTCAGTTCATGAAAAAGGTGATATTTCGCTTTGGTTTTCCACACAGCATTATAACTGACAATGGTACCAATCTATCTAAAGGCGCCATGGCGGATTTTTGTCAACGAGAGCATATTCGGCTTGATGTTTCATTAGTGGCTCACCCTCAATCCAAAGGTCAAGCTGAGAGAGCCAATCAGGAAATCTTGAAGGGTATCAAGCCCCGGCTTTTGGTCCCTTTGCAACGGACGCCGGGTTATCGGGTGGAGGAGTTACCTTCTGTATTATGGAGCATCAATACTACTCCTAACAGGTCTACGGGTTACACGCCTTTCTTCATGGTTTACGGAGCTGAGGCGGTCCTCCCTAGCGACATCCGTCATGACTCGCCTCGAGTGGCGGCTTATGTCGAGGCGGATAATGAGCAAGCGCGTCAAGATGCTCTTGACTTGTTGGACGAACAACGTGATGTAGCAGTAGCTCGCTCGGCGATTTACCAATAAGATCTGCGCCGCTATCACAGCCGCCGAGTTAAGTCCAGGACCTTTCAGGAGGATGACTTGGTGCTCCGGCTCATCCAAGATCAAACAGATGCACATAAGCTATCCCCACCTTAGGAAGGGCCCTTTGTGGTCAGCAAGAACTTGCACAACGGGTCATACTACCTCATCGATGTTCGAGAGCACAAAGATTCACGTAAGTTAGAGGAGGAGACCCGCCGGCCGTGGAATATAGCTCAGCTTCGGCCTTATTACACTTGAGCCACCAGCTCTCATAATGTACATATTTCTATAGCCATGTATATATTATGATAAATAATAAAGCAGGACCTCTGTCCTTTTTTCCCCTCCAAAGGTAAATGTGTCACTGTTATTTTCATTGTAATATCACATGGTCACTTGGAGGTTGATCCGGCTTATGATCGTATTCGAATCTAGCCGTTAAAAATATGATCATTTGGGGGCTTCCTGTTCAAACATAGGTCGTATTCGAACCAAAGAGAACATAGCTGTCGATACCCACTTGATTGGCATATTGCCGAGCTCATTGTGGAGTTTCTTGATCATATTTGAATCATAGCTCAACCCCCTTCGGGAACCGACGTGGATCGTATTTGAATCAGCGTCGTTAAACAACTCTTAAGGTCATTTGGGGGCTTCCTATTCAAACATAGGTCGTATTCAAACCAAAGAGAACATAGCTGTCGGTACCCTCTTGATCGGCAACGCCAAAGCCACTGGGGGCTATATGATCGCATTCGAATCTTAGCTTGACCCCTTTGGGACGGTTCTCTGGTCATATTCGAATCAGAGGCCACTAAATTTTTGAGATCTCTTTGTTGCAAACAAGTTCTTTTGATCATATCAAAGGTGTTCAAGGGTGGTTCTTATTCCACTGGCTTAACCTTGATTAATAACGTTGATAGCACATCATAAGCATTATATGTGCTGGTGAACCGGAGTTGAGTTCTTAACCTCATTATTCGGGTTACATAAACCGGAAGTATACTTGAAGGCTCGCAGGTATGCTGTTATGGTTATCTCAAAGATATAATTGAGAACCGGTTTATTATGACTTTGATTCATATTCCGGGTTATATGTACGATATATGACTCTCCATGCGGTGAGCCGCCTAGGGGCTTGTGATTTGTTTTCTATGCAGGACAATTAAAGACAGCTCTTTAAAACTTAAGGAAAGCAGAGGATCAAACATAACCCGGAAGAATATAAAAGAGCGGCTTAAACAGTATTGAGCGCTACACACGTGCACGATGGCACGACAAAATTAAGTGCTTATCCTACTCTATTACATGACTCCCCGAGTCCAAAAGGTGAGGCATTGTTTTTAAAGACATAACCATGAGCCGCCTAAGAGATCAAAGGTGCTGTTGGGCTGAAGCTTCCGGTTCATCCCTCTCGGCTGTTTCCATGTCCTGGAAGGTTGATGATTTCCAGTCAATGCCACTCAAGGCTTCAAATTGAGCTTCATCATCAATTAACCCGGCCGGGTCAACTTCAGGGGCGAAGGTATGCTTACGAGTCGGAGGAATCAGGCTGACTGCTTCATAACGAGGTGTTGGGATCCTCTGATTCTCCGCGTCATAGCCCGGTTGATATTTGGTAAGGTCTGTGTCATTACCAATTAAAGTGGCCACAGGGCGTACGCTCTTCACGCAAGCGGCGAAGTCCTTCTGGTCAAAGGGAGTGCCATCTTCCTTCAAGCTAGGATACCCAAGGGCGATGTCGGCCGGGTCTAGCTCCGGTAGAAACGCCTTGGCTCGGCTTAGAGCGGCTATGGCTCCGGCTCTTGTAGAAGCACGTCTTAACTCTTGGAAGCATTGAGGAAGCACGACAAGCCGCCTGAGTACATCCGCCAGATGAGTGGGAACTTCGTTTGACAGAGCCACAACGGCTAAGGCACGTTGTGACCCGGTGTAAAGTTGCTCTACCAAGGTATAAACCGCCTTCAGTTTGGTTAGCACGTTCTGGTTGAGATTGGAACTCCTGGGACCTGCATTACAAAGTCAGGTGAGCTGATGGCAATTGAGATACTTATGGGAAATGAACAATGTAAACTAGCTAGAAACTTACAGAGTAACTTACCAAAGATTGCGGAGACCATCTGAGATACATGGCGTTTTAAGCCGGATAGCTCGGTGCTTCTTTCAGTAAGAGTGGCCTCTGCTTGTTCGGCCTGGCTGAGCAAAGCAGTTTTTTCATCCGCCCAGGCTTTTCTTTCGGCTTCAAACTTTTTCTTCAGTTTCTCTTGTGCAGTTACACTGAATTCAAATTTGGAGTTGGCCTTTTGGGTTTCACTTTCCTGAGTCTTCAGGCGGTTCTTTAGATCAGAGATTTCCGATTCAAATTTTTTACAGACGGCCTGTATAAATTCCGGGTTACGGTTAGGGTGATTATAATGCAACATTAAGTCCCAAGCACTTTGCAAGCAAAGACACTTGGCACTTGGGGGCTAATGTATGCTGAAGAGCTCTATTTACAGTGCCGGTTCATGAAAATAAGTCCCAAGCACTTTGCAGGCAAAGGTACTTGGCACTTGGGGGCTAATGCGTAAAGCTGCTCAACTACTTGATTAAAACAAGGTAAGGACCGGTTCAACTATGCTGTTTAAACCGGCCCTCGAGTGTTACCAGATAAGCCGGTTTTCTTGCAGTGATTACTAAGCCGGTATTATGTCTACAACATATTTCATCATAAGTAATAGACTTGGGGGCTGGCATGGTAAGGATAACTATGGAGTAAGCAAGAGAGTCATACCTCAGACTTTTGCTGTATTTGCTTCACCATATCAATTTCCAGGTCCCGGCTGTTGTGCACTTGATTAATATAGCCAGAGACAATATCTCCAATGCTCAGATTAGCATAATCAGTGATGTCCAGCCTGGCCCTGCGGCGTTCCAGAAGTTCTTCCTTAGCAGAGCATCTAGCCAACACGGTGGGTCTTCCCGGTTCGACAAACTCGGTCCAGGTGATTACAATGTCTGGATCATCTGGATGAGCCGGGCTGGGGATCTCTGGGTTATCAGAACCTTCCATAACTTGTTCATCAGATGGAGCAGTGGCGGTTTCAGGAGCTGGTGCAGACGGCGGCTCATGAGCAGAAGCATCAGGTTCAGTCAGGACCGGCTCTTCGGCCGGCTTATGTTTCTTTGCCCTCTTGCTGGGCTTTACTTGTACACTGAAAGTCAAAGGGTTAGTGCAAAAACATGAGTAAGATAAGCACAAAATAAGCTGATCATCATTACCCGGGTGTGGTTTTGAAAGTCGGCAAGCTAGACTGCATTGAGTCGCCGGAGGAAGGTGGAGTTCCCTGGTAGTTTGAATCAGAAGAATTGAGTGGTTGACGAGTGACGCCCGCCAAAGGATGAAAAGGATATAAGTCGGAGATAACCTCAGTCCGGCGCTTCCTTGATGCTTCGGGTAAGCCGGAGGAGAGGTCTGCATCCTTGCTGGTCCGGGTCTGCCTCCGACTCTCATAAATCTGTCGCTTCAAAAGAAATTGAGGATCTTGATAAGCTAAAGGATGTGAAAATCTTACTTTCCGGGTTACTCTTCGGACTTTCTGTCTTGGCAAAGGCTCGGAGTCGGAGGAAATTATAGTTACCTCTTCAATCACTTCATGACTCGCTCCGGTGTCCTCCTACTGATAATCCATGTCAATAAGATGGTTAAGAAAGGAGCTTAAAGAGTCAAGGGCTACCTCTGACTCGGAGGTGTCTTCCAGGTGAAGCAGGTCTGAGGCGCTAGGTTTACTCCCCTTCTTATGGGGAGCGGCTCTCCTGGCGGCTTTCTTAACCTTTCTGGCTTTCTTGGCAGCTTCATGGTCATACTTGACCTTCCAGAATTTATCATTAGCCTGTAAAATACAACAAAGGTTTTTGAAGTTAAGACGAAATCGTTAAAATGGAAGGTGAGGTGTTCAGGTCAATAGTTTACCGCTGGGGCCGGGTTAGCCTTGCAGAAAGGACTTAAGCCTGTTCTCCCGCAATCTGCCAGGCTCTCGTTCAGAAGAGACTTGGTCATGTCATCAATGACGTCCTCAGGTAAGTCGTTGGGACTGTGCCGAAGAGGATCATCTTTCCGGCCCGTATAATCGCACATTAAGCCGGGGCGGCGGCTTAAAGGAATCACCCGCCAGGCAATCCAGACCCGGACCAGATCGATGCCATTCAGGCCGTTCCCCAGAAGAGCTCTGATCTTGTTAATGGTGGGAGTAAGTGGCTGACATTCAGCTTGAGATAGTTTATCTGGCAAGGGGTGATTTGATTCCAGACGCAGGGCGCGAAAGCCGAGCAGAGGATTCTCATTAGCCGGAGAAGTGTCTTGGTAGTAGAACCATGTCTGGTTCCAGTCTTTCGGGTGGTTTGGCGGCTCAGCATAAGGAAAGAGACAATCTCTCCGTCGTTGGATTGAGATTCCACCGAGCTCCAGGCTGGGCCCATTGGCACATTCATTTTGGCGGTTCAGATAGAATAACTCTCTAAAGAGTAGCAAGCTGGGCTCTTCTCCAAGGTACACCTCACAGAACACTTGGAAGTTACAAATGTTTGACACGGAATTGGGTCCAATGTCTTGAGGTCGCAGGTTGAAAAAGTGCAGAACATCTCTGAAGAATTTTGAGCCGGGAGGAGCAAAGCCCCGGCTCATGTGATCAGCAAATATGACAACCTCTCCGTCCTTGGGTTGAGGTCTCTCTTCAGACGGGTCAGGAGCACGATATGACATGACCTCTTTCTTGGGCAGGTAACCCGTTTTCACGAAGTCAGCTAAGGTGCTATCAGTGACATTAGATCTAACCCAGTTGCATGTAATGGGCGCCTTGGGAGCCTTGGGCAGCATTGTGAAGGATGGAAGCCTATGACAAAATAAAATTTCCGGTTCAAATTTAAGCCGGAGGAAGGTTTCAGTTTAGTATTTAAGGTGGCGGCTTATGAAGGGGCCTAATGATATATGGCTAATTGTGTCAGATTATTTAAGCCGCTATGGATATCATGAGCAATTAAGTTATTTGAATCTATTATGAATGAGCCGGAATATTCATGAAGCATTGCCTTTTTTAAAGCCGGAGATATGAGCCCCCATAGCTAACAGATGCAATTTTTGCCTAAGTGTTGCACAAACAAGTTTCACAGATTACAGTGATTATTTTGGATCAAACGGTCGTCCAGAAAAGAAAATTTCCTAGACCTAAAAACTGGTACAGAGAAGCTCATAAGCTCCAGTAAGGTCTTTTTGCAAGTAAAAGGGGTCTACTAGTGTTGAAAATGGGTGCGAAACAACTACCGCAGGAGGTGTGTACTGTTTTTCGAATCAAAAGAAATCGCGGTGGAGGAACTATGAAGGAACTGAGATGAACTACGAAGAACACGGAGAAAGCGCGGAACCCTAATGCGGATCTGATGTTCGAGAAGAAGAAGACTTACGGTTTCAGGTTCACTGCGGAGAGTCGCCGCCGTTCTCTGGACCAGCTCAGGTTGATGCAGCGGCCGAGGCTGAGGAAGACGAGAGGCGCGGCGGCGGCGGCGGAGCTCGGGTTCTGGGGCGTTGGGAGGAGGTAGACGATGGAAAGGGAAGAGTGAGAGACGGGCTTATTTATAAGGGACGGCTGATGAGTGGGCGCGAGAAACGAGGAGGCTGAAGACATGATTATCCAGCTGCAGAGGCGCCTCGATTTTCGGGATAGTTATTAAGATAAGGATCCGTTGAGATACGTTGGACAGAACATGCGTTAATGGCGGATGACGTCATGGCGGGTTACCAAGAATCCAGAAGATGACGTCATGGCGGGTTATAACCTTTGCGCAAACAAAAGCCGGAAGATTTTTTCTTAAGGTATTGAAGATTGACATGAACCGGTTCAAATCAATCTGGGGCCTAATGTTGAGGATATAGCTACTGGTGTAACCCGCCCAAGATGGGCCGGGTTACGTTGCGACAGCTCTTCATTCAGAAGCCCAAGGACAGGTTAAGGATGGCGGTTTAGTAATAGGTCTAAGGCCCAAAGGCGACTTAAGGCCCGTAGTGGTAAACCGCCGTTGTGGCATGACCTTTAGTGTAAGCCCAGAATAGTTAAGAGTCCAAGCCGGACACAGTTTATGAGCCGGCCGGGACTCTGAGAACCGCTAGGCGTTAACCTTTCTATATAAAGGGACGACCCGGCGGCGGTTCAGGACAAGTAACATCAGATCGATAGCCAGGCATAGCGGTTTAGCTCCCTGGTCATCGAAACCCCAAGTAATTCCACCTCAACTGGAGTAGGCTTTTACCTTCACCGTAAGGGGCCGAACCAGTATAACCTTCGTTTCCTTTGTCCCATTTAACCCCTTTAAGCTTCCTAGCTGCGATGGCTCCACAACTAAGTCCTTGCATGAGGACATCTGCCGTGACAATTCCACGACACGGCCGAAGAGCCGGTCCTGGCTGAGCCGGAACTCAGAACGGCTGCTCCTAATGTCTCTGCTGATGAGTCGCCGGCTGTACCATCTCCTGATGCCACCGCTGCTCCAACTGTTGAACAAGCTATAGAAGGCTCTGAGAACCCGGAGATCCCCAGCCCGGCTCATCCAGACGATCCGGACGTTGAGATCACCCGGGTTGAGTTTGTCGAACCGGGACAACCTACCGTGCTGGCCAAGTGCTCTGCCAAGGAAGAACTTCTGGAGCGCCGCCGGGCCAAGTTGAACATCACTGATTATGCTCATCTGAGCATTGAAGACATTGTCTCTGGCTATGTAAATCAAGTGCACAACAGCCAGGATCTGGAGATTGACATGGTGAAACAAATACAACAAAAATCTGAGGTATAACTCTCTTTCTTACTCCATAGTTATACTTACCATGCCAGCCCCCAAGTCTATTACTTATGATAAAATATGTTATAGACTTAACACCGGCTTAGTAATCACTGCAAGAAAAATGGCTTACCTGATAGCACTCAAGGTCCGGTTTAATCAGCATATCTGAACCGGTCCTTACCTTGTTTTAGTCAAATAGTTGAACAGCAATATGCATTAGCCCCCAAGTGCCAAGTACCTTTGCTTGCAAAGTGCTTGGGACTTATTTGCATGAACCGCCACTATAAATAGAGCTCTTCAGCATACATTAGCCCCCAAGTGCCAAGTGTCTTTGCTTGCAAAGTGCTTGGGACTTAATGTTACATTATAATCACCCTAACTGTGGCCTGGAATCTATACAGGCCGCCGTCAAGGAATTTGAATCGAAGATCTCTGATTTAAAGAACCGCCTGAAGACTCAAGAAAATGAAACCCAAAAGGCCAACTCCAAGTTTGAAATCGGTGTATCTGCTCAAGAGAAACTGAAGAAGAAATTTGAAGCAGAGAGAAAAGCCTGGGCGGATGAAAAGGCGGCTTTGCTTAGCCGGGCCGAACAAACGGAGGCCACTCTTGCTGGAACAGCCGCCGAGCTATCCGGCTTAAAACACCATGTTTCTCAGATGGTCTCCGCAATCTTTGGTAAGCTACTCTATAAGCGTTTAGCTGGTTTACATCTTTTCCAAAGAGCATCTCAATTGTCATCAGCTTACCTGTCTTTGCAATGCAGGCCCCAGGAGCTCCAATCTTAATCGAAATGTGCTGACAAAATTGAAGGCGGTTTATACCTTGGTAGAGCAACTTTACACCGGGTCACAACGTGCCTTAGCCGTTGTGGCTCTGTCAAATGAAGTTCCCACTCACCTGGCGGATGTACTCAGGCGGCTTGCCGTACTTCCTCAACGCTTCCAAGAGTTGAGACGGGCTTCTGCAAGAGCCGGAGCTATAGCCGCTCTGAGCCGGGCCAAGGCGTTTCTACCATAGCTAGACCCGGCCGACATCGCCCTTGGGTATCCCAGCTTGAAGGAAGATGGCACCCCCTTTGACCAGAAGGACTTCGCCGCTTGTGTGAAGAGCGTACGCCCTGTGGCCACTTTGATTGGCAATGACACAGATCTTACCAAATAGCAACCGGGCTATGACGCGGAGAATCAGAGAATCCCAACACCACGTTATGAAGCAGTCAGCCTGATTCCTCCAACTCGTAAGCATACCTTCGCCCCTGAAGTTGACCCGGCCAGGTTAATTGATGATGAGGCTCAATTTGAAGCCTTGAGTGGCATTGACTGGAAATCATCAACCCTCCAAGTCATGGAAACAACCGGAGGAGCGGAGAGGGATGACCCGGCAACCTCAGGCCAACAACGCCCTTGATCTCGCAGGCAGCTTATGGTTATGTCTTTAAAGACGATGCCTCACCTTTTGGACCCAGGGAGTCATGTAATAGAGTAGGACAAACACTTAATTTTGTCGTGCCAGCGCGCACGTGTGTAGCGCTCAACTTTGTTTAAGCTGCCCTTTTACATTCTTCCGGGTTATGCTTGATCCTCTTTTTTCCTTATGTTTAAAAAGTTGTCTTTAATTGCCCTGCATAGAAAAATAAATCACAAGTCCCTTGGCGGCTTACCGCATGGAGAGTCATACACTTTACATATAACCCGGAATCATAACAAACCGGTTCTCCATTATGTCTTTGAGACAACTATAACAGCATACCTGTGATCCTTCAAGTACACCTCCGGTTTATGTGATCCGAATAATGAGTAAAAACCCCACTATGTAACATGATGCTTATCATGTGCGATCAACTTTATTGGCCAAAGTTAAGCCGGTGGAGTAGAAACCACCCTTGAACACTTTAGATATAATCGAAAGAACTTGTTTGCAACAAAGAAACTTCAAAAATTTGGAGGCTTCTGATTCGAATACGACCAGAGAACCGTCCCAAAGGGGTTAAGCTAAGATTCGAATACGATCATATAGCCCCCAGTGGCTTTGGCGTTGCCGATCAAGAGGGTATCGACAGCTATGTTCTCTTTGGTTCGAATACGACCTATGTTTGAACAGGAAGCCCCCAAATGACCTTGAAAGTTGTTTAACGACACTGATTCAAATACGATCCACATCGGTTCCCAAAGGGGGTTGAGCTTATGATTCAAATATGATCAAGAAAACTCCCCAGTGAGCTCGGGAATATGCCAATCAAGTGGGTATCGACAGCTATGTTCTCTTTGGTTCGAATACGACCTATGTTTGAACAGGAAGCCCCCAAGTGATCATGTGATATCATAATGAAAATAACAATGACTCATTTACCTTTGGAGGGAAAAAGAAGGACAGAGGTCCTGCTTTATTATTCATCATAATATATACATGGCTATAGAAATATGTACATTACGAGAGCCGGTGGCTCAGGTGTAATAAGGCCGAAGCTGAGCTATATTCCACGGCGGCGGGTCTCCTCCTCCGACTTACGTGAATATTTGTGCTCTCGAATATCGATGAGGTAGTATGACCCGTTGTGCAAGTTCTTGCTGACCACAAAGGGCCCTTCCCAAGGTGGGGATAGCTTGTGTGCATCTGTCTGATCCTGGATGAGCCGGAGCACCAAATCACCTTCCTGAAAGGTCCTGGACTTAACCCGGCGGCTGTGATAGCGGCGCAGGTCTTGTTGGTAAATCGTCGAGCGAGCTGCTGCTACGTCACGCTGTTCGTCTAGCAAGTCAAGAGCATCTTGACGCGCTTGCTCATTGTCCGCCTCGACATAAGCCGCCACTCGAGGCGAGTCATGACGGATGTCGCTAGGGAGAACCGCCTCAGCTCCGTAGACCATGAAGAAAGGCGTGTAACCCGTAGACCTGTTAGGAGTAGTATTGATGCTCCATAACACAGAGGGTAACTCCTCCACCCAACAACCCGGCGTCCGTTGCAAAGGGACCAAAAGCCGGGGCTTGATGCCCTTCAAGATTTCCTGATTGGCTCTCTCAGCTTGACCATTGGATTGGGGGTGAGCTACTAATGAAACATGAAGCCGAATATGCTCTCGTTGGAAAAATTCTTCCATGGCGCCTTTAGACAGATTGGTACCATTGTCAGTTATAATGTTGTGTGGAAAACCAAAGCGAAATATCACCTTTTTCATGAACTGAACCGCCGTGGCTGCGTCACACTTGCTGACTGGTTCTGCCTCAACCCACTTTGTGAACTTGTCCACCACCACCAAGAGGTGGGTCTTCTTATCCTTGGACCTTTTGAAAGGCCCAACCATATCAAGCCCCCAGACTGCAAATGGCCAAGTGATTGGAATCATCCTCAACTCTTGAGCCGGCACGTGAGCACGTCTTGAGAACTTCTGACAACCGTCACATTTACTGACTAGGTCCTCTGCGTCAGCGTGAGCCGTCAGCCAATAAAAACCATGACGAAAAGCCTTCGCCACAAGGGATTTCGAGCCGACATGATGGCCACAATCCCCCTCATGAACCTCTCGTAAAATTTCTTGACCCTCCTCAGGGGAAACACAACGCTGAAAAGCCCCAGTAACACTACGATGATGCAGCTCGCCATTGATAATTATCATTGACTTAGACCACCGGGTTATCTGTCTGGCCAAAGTTTCATCCTCAGGCAAGTCTCCCCGGGTCATGTAAGCCAAGTATGGCACTGTCCAATCTGGGATAACGTGAAGAGCCGCCACCAACTGTGCTTCTGGGTCAGGAACAGCCAAGTCTTCCTCTGTAGGCAACTTGACAGAAGGGTTATGCAGAATATCCAAGAAAGTATTAGGTGGCACCGGCTTACGTTGAGAGTCCAGCCGGCTTAAGGCATCAGCCGCCTCGTTCTTTCTTCGGTCAATGTGCTCCACTTGATAACCCTGAAAATGCCTGGCGATGGCATCAACTTCACGGCGATAAGCCGCCATGAGGGGGTCTTTGGAATCCCACTTGCCTGATACCTGTTGAGTCACCAAATCTGAGTCGCCAAAGCATCTCACCCGGCATAAGCTCATCTCCTTAGCCATCCGAAGACCATGGAGCAAGGCCTCATACTCAGCTGCATTGTTAGTACAGGGGAACATCAACTGTAGCACATAAGGAAATTTGTCACCTCGAGGGGAAGCTAAAACGACTCCAGCCCCCGAGCCCTCCAACTGCCTGGACCCGTCGAAGTGAATAGTCCAGTATATGTTATCTGGCCTCTCCTCAGGCATCTGTAGTTCTGTCCAGTCATTGATGAAGTCTACCAATGCTTGAGATTTGATAGCAGTGCGTGGCACATACTTTAAATCATGAGGCCCAAGTTCAATGGCCCACTTAGCAACTCTTCCGGTGGCTTCTCTGTTTTGGATGATATCTCCTAAAGGAGCAAAACTAACCACAATGATGGGGTGGCCCTGGAAGTAATGCTTAAGCTTCCGGCTTGCCATGAACACCCCATAAACAAGCTTCTGCCAATGTGGATACCGTTGCTTGGACTCAATGAGTACTTCTCTGACATAGTAAACCGGCCGCTGAACCGGATGTTCCTTACCCGCCTCCTTGCGCTCCACCACGACGGCCACACTGACGGCTCGTGTGTTAGCGGCTATATACAACAATAAGGGCTCCTTATCGACAGGAGCAGCAAGGACTGGCGGCTCAGCTAACTGGCTTTTGAAATCCTCAAAAGCAGTATTAGCAGCATCACTCCAGACAAAGTCATCTGTTTTCTTCATCATCTGATACAGTGGTATGGCTTTTTCGCCCAACCGGCTTATAAATCGACTCAAAGCAGCGATGCGACCCGCCAGACGCTGGACGTCATTTATGCACACCGGCTTAGCCAGAGAGGTGATTGCCTTGATCTTCTCCGAGTTAGCTTTAATGCCTCTGTGAGAAACCAGAAAACCCAAGAGCTTGCCTGCAGGAACACCAAAGACACACTTGGCCGGATTAAGCATCATCTTGTAAACCCGGAGATTATCAAAGTTCTCTCTCAGATCATCTATCAAGGTCTCCTTCTCTCTGGATTTGACCACAATATCATCCACATAGGCGTGAATGTTGCGCCCAATCTGATTATGAAGACAATTCTGCACGCAACGCTGGTAAGTCGCCTGTGCACTCTTGAGCCCAAAAGGCATAGACACATAACAGAAAGCTCCAAAGGGAGTAATGAACGCCGTCTTCTCTTGGTCCTTAACAGCCATTTTGATCTGATGGTAACCAGAGTACGCATCCAAAAAAACTCAAACGCTCACAACCCGCCGTAGCATCAATAATTTGATCAATACGAGGGAGAGCAAAAGGATCAGCCGGACAAGCCTTGTTTAAATCCGTAGAATCCACACACATACGCGAGGTGCTGTTCTTTTTGAGTACGAGCACCGGGTTAGCTAACCATTCTGGATGAAAGACTTCCACAATGAACCCGGCCGCCAAGAGCCGAGCTACTTCCTCACCAATGGCCTTCCGCCTCTCCTCATTAAACCGACGGAGGAATTGCCTGACTGGCTTAAATTTTGGATCAATATTAAGAGTGTGCTCAGCAAGCTCTCTCGGTACACCCGGCATGTCAGAAGGTTTCCATGCAAAGATGTCCCGGTTCTCATGGATGAACTCGATGAGCGCGCCTTCCTATTTAGGATCCAGATTGGCGTTGGGCTGAACTGCTTAGATGAGTCACCTGGAATAAAGTCAACAAGCTTAGTCTCATCGGCCGACTTAAATTTCATTACCGGCTCATGCTCCGTGGTTGGCTTTTTCAGAGAAGTCATATCTGCCGGGTCAACATTATCCTTATAAAACTTCAACTCCTCTGTCGCACAAACAGATTCAGCATAAGTAGCGTCACCTTCCTCGCACTCCAAAGCTACTTTTCGGCTGCCGTGAACCGTAATGGTCCCGTTGTGACCCGGCATCTTGAGCTAGAAGTATACATAACACGGCCGTGCCATGAACTTGGCGAAAGCCGGCCGCCCAAATAGAGCATGGTACGGGCTTCTGATCTTGACCACCTCAAAAGTCAGTTTTTCCGCCCTGGAGTTGTACTCATCTCCAAAGGCTACTTCCAGCTCGATCTTACCAACTGGATACGCCGACTTACCAGGCACCACGCCGTGGAAAACAGTATTGGACTGGCTGAGGTTTTTATTGAAGGAAATATGCCCTAGAGGCAATAATAAAGTATTATTTATTTCCTTATATCATGATAAATGTTTATTATTCATGCTAGAATTGTATTAACCGGAAACATAATACATGTGTGAATATATAGACAAACAGAGTGTCACTAGTATGCCTCTACTTGACTAGCTCGTAAATCAAAGATGGTTATGTTTCCTAGCCATAGACATAAGTTGTCATTTGATTAACGAGATCACCTCATTAGGAGAATGACGTGATTGACTTGACCCATTCCGTTAGCTTAGCACTCGATCGTTTAGTATGTTGCTATTGCTTTCTTCATGACTTATACATGTTCCTATGACTATGAGATTATGCAACTCCCGTTTACCGGAGGAACACTTTGTGTGCTACCAAACGTCACAACGTAAATGGGTGATTATAAAGGTGCTCTATAGGTGTCTCCAAAGATACTTGTTGGATTGGCGTATTTCGAGATTAGGATTTGTCACTCCAATTGTCGGAGAGGTATCTCTGGGCCCACTCAGTAATGCACATCACTATAAGCCTTGCAAGCATTGTGACTAATAAGTTAGTTGCGGGATGATGTGTTACGGAACGAGTAAAGAGACTTGTCGGTAACGAGATTGAACTAGGTATCGAGATACCGACGATCAAATCTCGGGCAAGTAACATACCGGTGACAAAGGGAACAACGTATGTTGTTATGCGGTCTGACCGATAAAGATCTTCGTAGAATATGTGGGAGCCAATATGGGCATCCAGGTCCCGCTATTGGTTATTGACCGGAGACGTGTCCCGGTCATGTCTACATAGTTATCGAACCCGTATGGTCCGCACGCTTAACGTTACGATGACAGTTTTATTGAGTTTTGATGTACCGAAGGAGTTCGGAGTCTCGGATGAGATCGGGGATATGACGAGGAGTCTCGAAATGGTCGAGACGTAAAAATCGATATATTGGACGACTATATTCGGACTTCGGAAAGGTTCCGAGTGATTCGGGTATTTTTCGGAGTACCGGAGAGTTACGGGAATTCGTATTGGGCCTTAATGGGCCATACGGGAAAGGAGAGAAAGGCCTCAAAAGGTGGCCGCACCCCTCCCCATGGTCTGGTCCGAATTGGACTAGGGAAGGGGGGCGCACCCTTCCTTCTTTCTCCTTCCCCCTTCCCTTCTCCTACTCCCATGTCACGACCGGTTTTTCAATAAAATAATTATTGAGAGACCAATCCCTTTTACGGACCAGTAAGGAAGAATTCCTTCTCACTGGTAGACAATATCTTGGTCACAGAAGAAAAATACCAGGAGTACTAAATATAATACAAGGTTGAGCGGAGACTTCCCAACAATTTATTACATGCACGCCGATAAAACAAGACGGCGGATAGGGTGGCATACTACTAACTCACGATAATAACGGTGGAGGAAATATCACCACGAAGCGAGTGATATGACTCCAGAAGACTATAGCTCTTCGAGCGTCGGAGTGAGGCTCGAGGAGACTTATTGCGGGTGGCGGAAGCGTATATAATACAATTGACCAATATCCGGGATCACGCAGGACTGACTGGGACTCCTCTAGGCGTCGGACGCGCTATCAAACTCTTCATCCAAGAGATCGCCTTCGTCAACATCTGGCCAAATCAACAAGCCAGGTGAGTACTATGAAAGTACTCGCAAGACAGTTCGGACATAAGATATAACAAATGTAAACATGAAGCATATGAACAATTTGTCCAGTGCGTTCAGACATAGAGATAATAAATACTGGGTGCCAAGCGAGGGTCTGAATGACGCCTCGAGCGGAAACTGCAGAATAGTAATACTGGTGCCAAACGAGTGTCTGAATGACTCCTCGAGCGGAAAATGCAAGAATAGTAATACTGGTGCCAAACGAGTGTTTGAATGACTCCTCGAGCGGAAAATGCAAGAATAGTAATAATGCCACAGTCGGACGTCTGAACGACATCACCTAAAGGGCTTATATTTAAAGTAAGAAACAAAAGACACGCCGCAGTCGGACGTCTGAGCGACGTCACAGAAAGGGCTTATATTGCAGTTCAATAATTTAATAGTTCGGGAACATAAATTATCACAAGTACGAGACGAATAAAAATTTAGTCCATCCACAGGAATAATAATTTAAGCTGGATTTACCACTTGAGCTTGTTCACCGGGGTCAAGTCTTCCACGCGGATAGATATGGATATACTGATTACACTACTTGATCATGGATACGATGACTTGGAAGGAATTGACTCTGCAGAGTTTGTGCTTAACCACAGCCAACGGATTTCAGTAGTCACGGGGACTAGTTCCGTTTACGGTGTTTTGGAAGAAACACGTCTAACCAGTACACACCCAATTCAACCTTTCGAAGCCAGGGATCACCCTCGGCAACGTTCAAGAAAAACCTTGAGACGGGGAGGCTACAACCTCGCGTAGCATGGGATCAAATTTCTATACGCGCGCTCTAAGGGGGTGCCCCCCCTCTCGGTCCCAACCAGAAACACCCATGCCCCCTGACCGGATGACTGGCTTTAATCCTGGGCCAAGGTACCATCATCCCGGCCTCTCTGTTTGGTGTGTACACGGAAAGAGGTTACCAACTTACTAAACCGCATCCTGGCAAATGAAACATGTGGTAGCACGGAAGGGGGAAAGAACGATAACGTGACTCCGTCCACGTTAACGTCTGAGAAAGTCGGATGACGCAAGGCTGGTATGCTACAACAGTACCACCTTGCTGCCCTTCATGTCACCACATGATTAGGCCATCTCTCATCAGAGATCATCGCAACTTGGAACATGCGGGGAAAAGAACGATAACGTGGCTCCGTCCACGTTAACGTCGGAGAAAGTCGGATGACGCAAGGCTGGTATGCTACAACAATACCACCTTGCTGCCCTTCATGTCACCACATGGTTAGGCTATCTCTCATCAGAGATCATCGCAACTTGGAACATGCGGGGAAAAGAACGATAACGTGGCTCCGTCCACGTTAACGTCGGAGAAAGTCGGATGACGCAAGGCTGGTATGCTACAACAGTACCACCTTGCTGCCCTTCATGTCACCACATGATTAGGCTATCTCTCATCAGAGATCATCGCAACTTTGGAACATGCGGGTAGTTGCCTTACAAGCAACGAGGTATTTACCGACACTCATATGTCACGCACAAACTTTCAAGCAAACCTGCAAACACCTGTCATATCAAATGGTCAAAACATGCTTGCCTGGTTCGGAGAAGTCGGAGTCTAGCTCGGCGAAGTTCGCGGCTCCGTCACCTCTTCCGGAACCTACGGCAATCACGAAAAACGGGTACTAACGTGAAAACCAAAGGGTGCACAGAAACTTCTCCAAATATTTTTCAAATAAATCCCATAAAAAACTAGACAAAATTTGAAGATTGTCAGAAAAAGAATCACTCAAAAATCCCTTTTTATTAAAAAGTTATAAAGGTTTCTGTCCAGGGACTTATCTGTAGTGAAACAGAAAAGTTCCAGGGTTTAAACTGAGAAATCCGAAAACGGTTCGATTGGAAATGCGCAAGCTCAAGAGGGAAAGCGTATTTGCCCGAAGGCGCCAACAGAAAATGGTTCGAGGGAGAATATAACAGAGGCTGACATGCGGGGTCCACATGTCAGGTTTGAAAAGTTCGCCGGCGCCCGAAGACTGCGGTGGACGCCGGCGTCGAACCACGGCGAGTTAGGAGGATCGGAGGGTACCAAGAGCTTCAGCGTGTTCTTCCGCGTCGGTGGGTGGTGGACTCGACAAACGGGGAGCACCACGTCGATGGCGACACTATCTCCGGCAGACGGCGGCTCGGGTGATGGTGGGGAACTCCGGTGGAGGGCTGCAAACTTCGAATTGAAGCGCGGGTCAGAAGGAGGGATGCATAGTGAAGCTACTGGCAAGAGAAGGGAGGCGGAGGTGCACACACGGGGGCGAATCGAGCTGGATCCCGTGGCGGGTTGCGGCGGCCGGAGTCGAGGAAGGAGACCTCCTCGGGGCTCTTCCAGTGGCTAGGCGTGCTCTAGGTGGAGTGCAGGGATGGTAGGTGCTCGAGTTGAGGCTCGGGGCCTCTATTTATAGGCGGATCGACGGGGTGGCCGTGAACGGAGAATCTCCGGCGAGCGATTACGGCGATGCAGTGGATTGGCAGGGGGTTTGAGTGGCCAGGCAGCATCAGTGGAGGTTACTGGTGTCATTCCACAGCTAAACGGAGTTGGTCTTGGCGTAATGGCGTCGGTCCACGGTGAGATGACCGCACGGGCTCGACGGCGGCAGAGAGCGCGCTCCGCACCCTGCGGTTCACGATGAGGGTGGCAGCGCGTTCGGGGGAGTGGAAGGCCACACGGCGAGCTCCGGTGGTTTGGGCGGCGCTAGGTGGCGTCGTCGGCGCCGTGCCTCCCGCTGGCGGCCGCAAAGCCGCCGCTGGCGTCGGTCACGGGGCGGCGCACCTTCTGCTGCTCGTCGCCGACGTCCGCAAGGTGCCAGGCGTTCGTGCGGTGCAGGAACAAGGGGGAGGGGACGAGGAGCAAGGCGACATCGGGGCACTGTCGAGATCGACAACCATCTCTGAAGAAAACGACAGTAAGCCACTGAACTGTTCTCTGAATTAACTGAACTTGACAATGACCATGCACTGCAGGTGTTCGACAGAAAGATTTGGCTATGAGATAAATTTTTCTGGGGCTGTAACTTGGTGAGGTGACCACTCAATGCACCCAGAGGCTGCCTGATTTTATTTGGAATTTTTGGAGAAGGATTTGAATGAATTTCACCAAATTTGACAAATCTGGTCCAAACTTGCAGCAAGTGTAGTTTGAAAAATTTGAACTGAAGACCAGTGGATCTTCATGGATCTTGGTTGAGGGTTCAAAGGACTAGGGAGGAGAGTTGGTTTGGGGGCAAAAATCAAAACAGAAAGTAGAGTTCCTTTGTAAATCACCAATGGATAGAATAGAAGACAGAAATTTATTTGAATAAGATTTAAATGGAAAATAAACATAGGGGAGGTTCAACTTGCTGGATTAGATGCCAAACATGATCCAAAGATGAGGGGAGGTTTAGGAGAGAGTATTTGCATTAAGGCCATGGCAAGAGGGAATAGTTGAAAGTGGTAAAGGATTATTCCAAAAGCCATAGTGCAAATTTCAAAGAGATTTTCAAAAGGCATTTTCCCAAGTGAAAAGTATTTTGCCTTGAGTCCAAATGAAAAGCAAGAACCTCCAAGACCAAAGACAGATCTTGGGTGAATCCAAATAAAACTTTTGCCATAAAAAAAATATTTGAAGGGGAGAGTTCTTTTGAAGAAATTTTTTAAATCACCACCCTCAAGTCAAACAAAAATCTTTTGAAAAATCCAAATAAAAAAAACATGGGTGTCACAACACCTACCCCCTTAGGAAAAATCTCGACCTCGAGATTTCTGCTGATCCTCAAATAGATATGGATACTCTGCCCGGAGGAAATCTTCCCTTTCCCATGTAGCTTCATCCTCAGTGTGGTTGCTCCACTGAACCCTGAAAAATTTCGTCGTTTTCTGACGGGTCCTTCTTTCAGACTCTTCCAATATCTTTACTGGCCTTTCTCTGTAGGTGAGATCTGGCTGCATATCGATGTTCTCATGAGGTACATGCTTCTCCGGGTTACTCACACATTTCCTCAACTGTGAGACGTGGAATACGTCATGGACGTCTGACAGCTCCTTGGGTAGGTCTAGTTGGTAGGCTACCTTGCCTCTTCGTGCCTTTACACAAAATGGTCCAATAAATCTTGGGGCTAGCTTCCCTTTAATTTTGAACCGTTGCAGACCCCTCATAGGAGATACTCGGAGGTATACGGAATCACCGGGTTCAAAGCTGACCTCACGATGCTTCTGATCATAGTAGCTCTTTTGTCGGCTTTGTGCTGTCTTGAGTCTGTCCCTGATTTGTTTAACTTTCTCCTCGGCTTCTTTAAGCATGTCTGGGCCGAAGATACGGCTGTCACCTGTTTCTGACCAATTCAGTGGGGTACGACACCTCCATCCGTACAATGCTTCAAAAGGTGCCATTTGTAAGCTGGCCTGGTAACTGTTGTTGTAAGCAAATTCGGCATACGGCAAACTCTCTTCCCAACTGGATCCATAGGTGAGCACACAGGCTCTTAGCATATCCTCTAGGATTTGGTTTACACGTTCCGTTTGTCCATCAGTCTGAGGGTGGTATGCTGTACTGAAAGCTAGTTGCGTGCCCAGAGCTTGTTGTAGGTGATCCCAAAATTTTGAGACGAATTGGGTGCCTCGGTCTGATATTATAGTCTTTGGGACTCCGTGCAAGCAAACTATACGGGAGAGATAAAGTTTGGCCAGTCTTTGTGTGGAGTAGGTAGTCTTTACGGGAATGAAATGAGCAACCTTGGTTAGTCGGTCTGTGATGACCCATATGGCGTCATTCCCACGTTGTGATCGGGGTAGTCCGACGATGAAATCCATTCCTATTTCATCCCATTTCCACTCTAGTATCCTGTTTGGCTGGAGTAGCCCTGCTGGCTTTTGATGCTCGGCCTTGATGCGCTGACATGAATCGCAACAAGCAATAAATGTGGCTATATCTCTTTTCATACCGTGCCACCAAAATCTTTCCTGAATGTCCTTGTACATTTTGGTTCCTCCAGGATGGATCGAGTATGGAGCGGTGTGGCTTTCGGTTAAGACTTGCTGCTTGAGTTCCTCAATGTTTGGTACGCAAAGTCTGTCTCCGTACCATAGTGTCCCTTCACTGTCGGTGACGAACTCTGAAGCCTTACCAAGGTTCATTTTCTTCTTTATGCCTTCGATGCTGGGATGTCCCTGTTGAGCCTTCTTAATTTGTTCCACCAGGGTGGGTTGTATCTCCAGGTTTGATACGGTGCCCTCGGAGACTAACATCATGTTGAGCCTAGTGAACTCTTGCTGAAACTCAGGCCTCAAGTTTTGCGGACCGTCATTGTCCGGGCTGGGGTTTCGACTAAGGGCATCGGCCACTTCATTTGCTTTCCCTGGATGGTAGTGAATGCCGACATCATAGTCCTTGACCAATTCCAACCAGCGTCGTTGGCGTAAATTTAGCTCTGGCTGTGTGAAGATATATTTGAGGCTCTTATGGTCCGTGTATATTTCACAGCGATTTCCCAACAGAAAGTGCCTCCACTCCTTGAGTGCATGTATAACTGCTGCTAGCTCCAAGTCATGTGTTGGGTAATTTTCCTCATGTTTTCGCAGCTGCCGTGAGGCATATGTGACTACTTTGCCATCCTGCATTAGTACACATCCGAGACCTTTTCGGGACGCGTCACAATACACTTCAAAACTCTTGTGTATGTCTGGCACAGTTAAGACCGGTGCGGTTGTCAGTTTCTTCTTGAGTTCTTGGAAGCTTTTCTCGCATGCTTCCGTCCATACAAATTTCTTGTCCTTTTTGAGCAACTGTGTCATAGGTTTTGCCACAGTGGAGAATCCTTCAATAAATCTTATGTAATATCCGGCCATTCCTAGGAAACTCCGCACATCAGTAACGTTGGCGGGTGGCTTCCAGTCAAATATGGCCTTGACTTTTTCTGGGTCTACGGCCACGCCTTCTTGGTTCAGTATATGGCCTAAGAAACCAACTTGTCTTAGCCAAAATTCGCACTTGCTATATTTGGCGTACAACTGATGTTTCCTCAATTCTCCCAAAACAATTCTGAGGTGCTCAGCATGCTCTTCTGGTGTCCCTGAGTAAACCAGAATATCGTCAATGAATACCACAACAAATTTGTCCATGAATTTCATGAACACTTTGTTCATGAGGTGGACGAAATATGCGGGGGCGTTCGTTAGTCCAAAAGGCATCACTGTAAACTCGTATAACCCATATCTGGAAGTGAATGCTGTCTTGGGGATATCTTCTGTCCGTACTTTCAATTGGTGATATCCCGATCTCAAATCAATCTTTGAGAATACCTTGGCTTGCGCGAGCTGGTCAAACAAATCATTTATTCGTGGCATCGGATATTTGTTTTTGATGGTGACCATATTGAGGGCTCGATAGTCTATACACAGTCTCAGTGTCCCATCCTTTTTCTTTGCGAACAACACAGGCGAACCCCATGGTGAGGAGCTGGCTCGAATAAATCCTTTGTCCAATAATTCTTTTATCTGCTTCTTCAACTCCACCAATTCTGAGGGTGCCATTCTATATGGCTTCTTATAGATGGGAGCGGTGCCAGGTGCTAGTTCAATGCTGAATTCTATCTCTCGATCTGGTGGCATGCCTGGTAGTTCTTCAGGGAACACATCAGGAAACTCGCATACCACTGGAACTTTTCTCAGTTCTGCAATGTCCATTTTGTTCAGTTTTGGTTGCTGTGATCGTGGCCTTTCTTGAGCGGAAACTCTTATTGTCTTGCCGTGATGGTGAGTGAGAATCACTGTCCGATTGAAACAGTCGATGAATCCTTTGTTGGTGGTCAACTAGTCCATCCCTAAAATGACATCCAGTCCCTTACTCTCCAACACGATGAGATTCACGTGGAATTGTAGTCCTTCGAACTCAATGACCACTCCTCGGCAGTAACCCTGAGCGAATTGCTTATTTTCAGGGGACTTGATGATCATAGATTTTTCCAAGGGAAGTATCGGAAAACCATGTTGCAAAACAAAACTCTTCGAAACGAACGAATGGGAAGCTCCAGAATCAAACAAAACCGTGGCAGGTACTGTGTTGACAGGGAACGTACCGAGCACAATGTCTGGGGCATTCCGCGCCTCTTCCCTGGTCACATGGTTCAGGTGACCCTTCCTGTGGTTGTTGTTGGGGTTGAAATTGTTGCGCTTGGGGGCTGGATTGTTCCCACCATTGTTTGGCTTGGGTGCCGGGTTCTTTGGTTTTGGGCACTGTTTAGCATAATGCCCTTCTTGACCACAAGCATAGCAGGTGACCCCTGGACGGTACGTGTACTCCTTGTCCCTGGCATGAAACTGTCCGACGGGCCTTGGTTCAGTAGTCGTGGGTCTCCTTGTGTCTGTCCGTGGAACCTCAGTCCTGCTTCGGTTGTTGCGAGCAAGAGTCATCTTGTCCCTCTTTCGCTTACGGATATCTTCCAGACTACGGCGCTCATTCTCCAAGGTAATGGCCTTGTCCACCAGAGTCTTAAAATCCGGAAAGGTGTGTACAATCAGTTGGCATCTTAGTGCTGGTGCCAGGCCGTCCAGGAATTTTTCCATCTTCTTATTTTCTGTCATGTGCTCGTCGTAGGCATAACGAGACAGCTGGGTAAACTGACCATTGTATTCTGTTACTGACATGCCTCTCTGCTTCAGGTCATCAAACTCCCTCTTCTTGATCTTTAGGATGCTCCTGGGGATGTGTGCCCCACGGAAGCCTTCCTTGAACTCTTCCCAGGTGATGTTGTGTTCACTGGGATGCATGTGTAGGAAATTTTCCCACCATGCTGCAGCTGCTCCAGTAAGGTAGTGTGGTGCATAAAGCACCTTCTCATGATCTGAAGACTGAGCAATAATCAGTTTCCTCTCAATGTCACGAAGCCAATCGTCGGCTTCCAGCGGCCTATCGGTGTGAGCAAAAGTTGAGGGGCGAGTCTTCTGTAACTCAGATAACTTGCAATGCTGTTGATAGGGCTCACGGTGGTTTTCCATATGGATGACATGGTTCATCATCTCTCGGTGCTGTTGCTGGCTTTGCTCGAAGAGACGGCATACTTGAGACAGGGCTGCTTCGCTGTCTTGCTGACTGGACTGACCCTGAGTGAAATTGTTGCTAGTCTGTGTCCCGTAAACCTCTTCTGGCTGATTGGGCATGGAGCGAGTCCACGGGCGAGACATGTTTCCAGTCTGGGGTATTATTGTGCAAAACCCATGAGAAAAACTGTGCGGCACAAGGAAAAATCTTGCAAAGGCAACAAATTTAAAAGATCTCAAGGTTTTCAAGAAAACATAAGCGATTTTGCATGGAGAAGAGCTGCTTAGCAACTATCTTACATGCGGAAAGCAAACACACGATACAGCACTCAGGATGCGCGTACACATCCTGACATGTTATTTAGACTAGCGTACTCCTCCGGAAGGCAGCAAACACACCAATACAAACTAGCGTACAGATAAAACAGCACATCATACAAGCAGACGTAACGCGCGGCTACTCGGTGCTCTCAGTCGGAGATGGTGAAGATTTCCTTTCCCTTGCCGATGGCAAGACTCAGCGGTCCAGGAGAATCCACCTCCACCTCCTCTCTAGCTGGCTCCTGGCGCGTGACGCTGCGCTGCGGTGATGGTGCGGGGGCGACTGGTGGTAGAGCGGGTGCGGCAGGCGGTGCGGCTCTGATTGGAGTAGGAGCGATGACTCGGTCGAACTCTTCAGTGGTAGGCAGACGGCGAGCAGTGGCCAAAACGGCCGGTGCATACGAGGCTGAAGACGAGACGAATGTCAGAGGCGGTGCCGTGTGGAGAAGCTCCTTCCTGCTGGCAGGACCGCCCCGGACTAAGTCCATGCGGGCAGCCACAAGATCGTCCACGAGGTTGTCGAAAGACTCCTCCTGAGCCTTGAGATACTCCACAACCATCTCGATGGCTTCATCTCGCTCTCCCCGATGGCAGGCGAACGCATAGTGGCTGGTGTATGGCACATGGCATGGGAGGTAGCGGTAGCGACGAGTCTTCATCGTAGGAAGGATGTCCCAAAGGCGAGCCATCGCCTCACGGGCAGCCATCTGCATGGCATGCCTCTCCGTAGGCATGGCCCTTCCCACAAAACGGAAGTGGCGAGCTGCAGAACGTCCTCCCTTGAATTGCACCATAGCTTGGTGCATAGACACGTCGTCACTGAGCTTGTGCTGATAGAGTGTGAACTCCGCGTGAGCTGCTGGCCCGATCGCGAGCTTGGTGATGGAGACGAGGAGCTTGACAAACCCCTCGGGCACGTTCGTGAACACTCGATTCTCACAGCTGCTGCCAGCCATCTACAAAAGTAGGCAAAAATTCTGAGTAGTCATGTCATAAATTTATGATGACCAACAGAAAATAGCTACAATTGCAAAATGCTGAAAAAGCACAAAAGACGCTAATAACCGATTAGCGATCGCACCTAGTGGCTTCCTACAGTCAGCCTGGCTCTGGTATCAAGCTTGTCACGACCGGTTTTTCAATAAAATAATTATTGAGAGACCAATCCCTTTTACGGACCAGTAAGGAAGAATTCCTTCTCACTGGTAGACAATATCTTGGTCACAGAAGAAAAATACCAGGAGTACTAAATATAATACAAGGTTGAGCGGAGACTGCCCAACAATTTATTACATGCACGCCGATAAAACAAGACGGCGGATAGGGTGGCATACTACTAACTCACGATAATAACGGTGGAGGAAATATCACCACGAAGCGAGTGATATGACTCCAGAAGACTACAGCTCTTCGAGCGTCGGAGTGAGGCTCGAGGAGACTTATTGCGGGTGGCGGAAGCGTATATAATACAAGTGACCAATATCCGGGATCGCGCAGGACTGACTGGGACTCCTCTAGGCGTCGGACGCGCTATCAAACCCTTCATCCAAGAGATCGCCTTCGTCAACATCTGGCCAAATCAACAAGCCAGGTGAGTACTATGAAAGTACTCGCAAGACAGTTCGGACATAAGATATAACAAATGTAAACATGAAGCATATGAACAATTTGTCCAGTGCGTTCAGACATAGAGATAATAAATACTGGGTGCCAAGCGAGGGTCTGAATGACGCCTCGAGCGGAAACTGCAGAATAGTAATACTGGTGCCAAACGAGTGTCTGAATGACTCCTCGAGCGGAAAATGCAAGAATAGTAATACTGGTGCCAAACGAGTGTCTGAATGACTCCTCGAGCAGAAAATGCAAGAATAGTAATAATGCCACAGTCGGACGTCTGAACGACATCACCTAAAGGGCTTATATTTAAAGTAAGAAACAAAAGACACGCCGCAGTCGGACGTCTGAGCGACGTCACAGAAAGGGCTTATATTGCAGTTCAATAATTTAATAGTTCGGGAACATAAATTATCACAAGTACGAGACGAATAAAAATTTAGTCCATCCACAGGAATAATAATTTAAGCTGGATTTACCACTTGAGCTTGTTCACCGGGGTCAAGTCTTCCACGCGGATAGATATGGATATACTGATTACACTACTTGATCATGGATACGATGACTTGGAAGGAATTGACTCTGCAGAGTTTGTGCTTAACCACAGCCAACGGATTTCAGTAGTCACGGGGACTAGTTCCGTTTACGGTGTTTTGGAAGAAACACGTCTAACCAGTACACACCCAATTCAACCTTCCGAAGCCAGGGATCACCCTCGGCAACATTCAAGAAAAACCTTGAGACGGGGAGGCTACAACCTCGCATAGCATGGGATCAAATTTCTATACGCGCGCTCTAAGGGGGTGCCCCCCCTCTCGGTCCCAACCGGAAACACCCATGCCCCCTGACCGGATGACTGGCTTTAATCCTGGGCCAAGGTACCATCATCCCGGTCTCTCTGTTTGGTGTGTAAACGGAAAGAGGTTACCAACTTACTAAACCGCATCCTGGCAAATGAAACATGTGGTAGCATGGAAGGGGGAAAGAACGATAACGTGACTCCGTCCACGTTAACGTCTGAGAAAGTCGGATGACGCAAGGCTGGTATGCTACAACAGTACCACCTTGCTGCCCTTCATGTCACCACATGATTAGGCCATCTCTCATCAGAGATCATCGCAACTTGGAACATGCGGGGAAAAGAACGATAACGTGGCTCCGTCCACGTTAACATCCGAGAAAGTCGGATGACGCAAGGCTGGTATGCTACAACAGTACCACCTTGCTGCCCTTCATGTCACCACATGGTTAGGCTATCTCTCATCAAAGATCATCGCAACTTGGAACATGCGGGGAAAAGAACGATAACGTGGCTCCGTCCACGTTAACGTCGAAGAAAGTCGGATGACGCAAGGCTGGTATGCTACAACAGTACCACCTTGCTGCCCTTCATGTCACCACATGATTAGGCTATCTCTCATCAGAGATCATCGCAACTTTGGAACATGCGGGTAGTTGCCTTACAAGCAACGAGGTATTTACCGACACTCATATGTCACGCACAAACTTTCAAGCAAACCTGCAAACACCTGTCATATCAAATGTTCAAAACATGCTTGCCTGGTTCGGAGAAGTCGGAGTCTAGCTCGGCGAAGTTCGCGGCTCCGTCACCAATTCCGGAACCTACGGCAATCACGAAAAACGGGTACTAACGTGAAAACCAAAGGGTGCACAGAAACTTCTCCAAATATTTTTCAAATAAATCCCATAAAAAACTAGACAAAATTTGAAGATTGTTAGAAAAAGAATCATTCAAAAATCCCTTTTTATTAAAAAGTTATAAAGGTTTCTATCCAGGGACTTATCTGTAATGAAACAGAAAAGTTCCAGGGTTTAAACTGAGAAATCAGAAAACGGTTCGATTGGAAATGCGCAAGCTCAAGAGGGAAAGCGTATTTGCCCAAAGGCGCCAACAGAAAATGGTTCGAGGGAGAATATAACAGAGGCTGACATGCGGGGTCCACATGTCAGGTTTGTAAAGTTCGCCGGCGCCTGAAGACTGCGGTGGACACCGGCGTCGAACCACGGCGAGTTAGGAGGATCGGAGGGTACCAAGAGCTTCAGCGTGTTCTTCCGCGTCGGTGGGTGGTGGACTCGACCAACGGGGAGCACCACGTCGACGGCGACACTATCTCCGGCGGACGGCGGCTCGGGTGATGGTGGGGAACTCCGGTGGAGGGCTGCAAACTTCGAATTGAAGCGCGGGTCAGAAGGAGGGATGCATAGTGAAGCTACTGGCAAGAGAAGGGAGGCGGAGGTGCACACACGGGGGCGAATCGAGCTGGATCCCGTGGCGGGTCGCGGCGGCCGGAGTCGAGGAAGGAGACCTCCTCGGGGCTCTTCCAGTGGCTAGGCGTGCTCTAGGTGGAGTGCAGGGATGGTAGGTGCTCGAGTTGAGGCTCGGGGCCTCTATTTATAGGTGGATCGACGGGGTGGCCGTGAACGGAGAATCTCCGGCGAGCGATGCAGTGGATTGGCAGGGGGTTTGAGTGGCCAGGCAGCATCAGTGGAGGTTACTGGTGTCATTCCACAGCTAAACGGAGTTGGTCTTGGCGTAATGGCGTCGGTCCACGGTGAGATGACCGCACGGGCTCGACGGCGGCAGAGAGCGCGCTCCGCGCCCTGCGGTTCACGACGAGGGTGGCAGCGCGTTCGGGGGAGTGGAAGGCCACACGGCGAGCTCCGGTGGTTTGGGCGGCGCTAGGTGGCGTCGTCGGCGCCGTGCCTCCCGCTGGCGGCCGCAAAGCCGCCGCTGGCGTCGGTCACGGGGCGGCGCACCTTCTGCTGCTCGTCGCCGACGTCCGCAAGGTGCCAGGCGTTCGTGCGGTGCAGGAACAAGGGGGAGGGGACGAGGAGCAAGGCGACATCGGGGCACTGTCGAGATCGACAACCATCTCTGAAGAAAACGACAGTAAGCCACTGAACTGTTCTCTGAATTAACTGAACTTGACAATGACCATGCACTGCAGGTGTTCGACAGAAAGATTTGGCTATGAGATAAATTTTTCTGGGGCTGTAACTTGGTGAGGTGACCACTCAATGCACCCAGAGGCTGCCTGATTTTATTTGGAATTTTTGGAGAAGGATTTGAATGAATTTCACCAAATTTGACAAATCTGGTCCAAACTTGCAGCAAGTGTAGTTTGAAAAATTTGAACTGAAGACCAGTGGATCTTCATGGATCTTGGTTGAGGGTTCAAAGGACTAGGGAGGAGAGTTGGTTTGGGGGCAAAAATCAAAACAGAAAGCAGAGTTCCTTTGTAAATCACCAATGGATAGAATAGAAGACAGAAATTTATTTGAATAAGATTTAAATGGAAAATAAACATAGGGGAGGTTCAACTTGCTGGATTAGATGCCAAACATGATCCAAAGATGAGGGGAGGGTTAGGAGAGAGTATTTGCATTAAGGCCATGGCAAGAGGGAATAGTTGAAAGTGGTAAAGGATTATTCCAAAAGCCATAGTGCAAATTTCAAAGAGATTTTCAAAAGGCATTTTCCCAAGTGAAAAGTATTTTGCCTTGAGTCCAAATGAAAAGCAAGAACCTCCAAGACCAAAGACAGATCTTGGGTGAATCCAAATAAAACTTTTGCCATAAAAAAATATTTGAAGGGGAGAGTTCTTTTGAAGAAATTTTTTAAATCACCTCCCTCAAGTCAAACAAAAATATTTTGAAAAATCCAAATAAAAAAACTTGGGTGTCACATCCCACAAGGAAAGGAGGAGTCCTACTCCCGGTGGGAGTAGGACTCCCCCCTATGGCGCGCCTCTCCCCTTGGCCGGCTGCCTCCCCCTTGCTCCTTTATATACGGGGGCAGGGGGGCACCCCAGAGACACAACAATTGATCCTTGAGATCTCTTAGCCGTGTGCGGTGCCCCCCTCCACCATATTACACCTCGATAATACCGTTGCGGAGCTTAGGCGAAGCCCTGCGTCGGTGGAACATCATCATCGTCACCACGCCGTCGTGCTGACGAAACTCTCCCTCAACACTCGGCTGGATCGGAGTTCGAGGGACGTCATTGAGCTGAACGTGTGTAGAACTCGGAGGTTCCGTACGTTCGGTACTTGATCGGTCGGATCGTGAAGACGTACGACTACATCAACCGCGTTGTGATAACGCTTCCGCTGTCGGTCTACGAGGGTACGTGGGCAACACTCTCCCCTCTCGTTGCTATGCATCACCATGATCTTGCGTGTGCGTAGGAATTTTTTTGAAATTACTATGTTCCCCAACAGTGGTATCAGATCCTGGTTTTATGCGTTGATGCTATGCACGAGTAGAACACAAGTGAGTTGTGGGCGATATAAGTCATACTGCTTACCAGCATGTCATACTTTGGTTCAGCGGTATTGTGAGATGAAGCGGCCCGGACCGACATTACGCGTACGCTTACGCGAGACTAGTTTCACCGTTGCGAGCACTCGTTGCTTAAAGGTGACCGGCGGGTGTCTGTCTCTCTCACTTTAGTTGAACCGAGTGTGGCTACGCCCGGTCCTTGCGAAGGTTAAAACAGCACCAACTTGACAAACTATCGTTGTGGTTTTGATGCGTAGGTAAGAACGGTTCTTGCTAAGCCCGTAGCAGCCACGTAAAACATACAACAACAAAGTAGAGGACGTCTAACTTGTTTTTGCAGGGCATGTTGTGATGTGATATGGTCAAGACATGATGTGATATAATGTGTTGTATGAGATGATCATGTTTTGTAACCGAGTTATCGGCAACTGGCAGGAGCCATATGGTTGTCGCTTTATTGTATGAGATGCAATCGCCATGTAATAGTTTTACTTTATCACTAAGCGGTAGCGATAGTCGTAAAAGCAATAAGTTGGCGAGACGAAAATGATGCTACGATGGAGATCAAGGTGTCGCGCCGGTGACGATGGTGATCATGATGGTGCTTCGGAGATGGAGATCACAAGCACGGTGCTTCAAAGATGGAGGTCACAAGCACAAGATGATGATGGCCATATCATATCACTTATATTGATTGCATGTGATGTTAATCCTTTATGCATCTTATCTTGCTTTGTTTGACGGTAGCATTATAAGATGATCCTTCACTAAATTATCAAAGTATAAGTGTTCTCCCTGAGTATGCACCGTTGCGAAAGTTCTTCGTGCTGAGACACCACGTGATGATCGGGTGTGATAGGCTCTACGTTCAAATACAACGGGTGCAAAACAGTTGCACACGCGGAATACTCAGGTTAAACTTGACGAGCCTAGCATATAACAGATATGGCCTCGGAACACGGAGACCGAAAGGTCGAGCGTGAATCATATAGTAGATATGATCAACATAGTGATGTTCACCATTGAAACTACTCCATCTCACGTGATGATCGGACATGGTTTAGTTGATATGGATCACGTGATCACTTAGAGGATTAGAGGGATGTCTATCTAAGTGGGAGTTCTTAAGTAATATGATTAATTGAACTTAAATTTATCATGAACTTAGTCCTGATAGTATTTTGCAAATTATGTTGTAGATCAATAGCTCGCGTTGTTGCTTCCCTATGTTTATTTTGATATGTTCCTAGAGAAAATTATGTTGAAAGATGTTAGTAGCAAAGATGCGGATTGGATCCGTGATCTGAGGATTATCCTCATTGCTACACAGAAGAATTATGTCCTTAATGCATCGCTAGGTGACAGACCTATTGCAGGAGCAGATGCAGACGTTATGAACGTTTGGCTAGCTCAATATGATGACTACTTGATAGTTTAGTGCACCATGCTTAACGGCTTAGAATCGAGACTTCAAAGACGTTTTGAACGTCATGGACCATATGAGATGTTCCAGGAGTTGAAGTTAATATTTCAAGCAAATACCCGAGTTGAAAGATATGAAGTCTCCAACAAGTTCTATAGCTAAAAGATGGAGGAGAATCGCTCAACTAGTGAGCATGTGCTCAGATTGTCTGGGTACTACAATCGCTTGAATCAAGTGGGAGTTTATCTTCCAGATAAAATAGTGATTGACAGAATTCTCTAGTCACCATCACCAAGTTAGTAGAACTTCGTGATGAACTATAGTATGCAAGGGATGACGAAAGTAATTCCCGAGCTCTTCGTGATGCTGAAATCGACGAAGGTAGAAATCAAGAAAAACATCAAGTGTTGATGGTTGACGAGACCACTTCAAGTGTTGATGGTTGACGAGACCACTAGTTTCAAGAAAAGGGCAAAGGGAAGAAGGGGAACTTCAAAAAGAACGGCAAGCAAGTTGCTACTCAAGTGAAGAAGCCCAAGTCTGTACCTAAGCCTGAGACTAAGTGCTTCTACTGCAAAGGGACTGGTCACTGGAGGCGGAACTGCCCCAACTATTTGGTGGATAAGAAGGATGGCAAAGTGAACAAAAGGTATATTGGATATACATGTTATTGATGTGTAATTTACTAGTGTTTATAGCAACCCCTCGGTATTTGATACTGGTTCAGTTGCTAAGAGTAGTAACTCGAAACGGGAGTTGCAGAATAAACAAAGACTAGTAAAAGGCGAGGTGACGATGTGTGTTGGAAGTAGTTCCAAGATTGATATGATCATCATCGCACACTCCCTATACTTTCGGGATTAGTGTTGAAACTAAATAAGTGTTATTTGGTGTTTGCGTTGAGCATGAATATGATTTGATCATGTTTATTGCAATACGGTTATTCATTTAAGTTAGAGAACAATTGTTGTTCTGTTTACATGAATAAGAACCTTCTATGGTCATACACACCAACGAAAATGGTTTGTTGGATCTCGATCGTAGTGATACACATAATCATAATAATGAAGCCAAAAGATGCAAAGTTAATAATGATAGTGCAACTTATTTGTGGCACTGCCGTTTAGGTCATATTGGTGTAAAGCGCATGAAGAAACTCCATACTGATGGAATTTTGGAATCACTTGATGCTTGCGAACCGTGCCTCATGGGCAAGATGACTAAAACGCTGTTCTCCGGAACTATGGAGAGAGCAACAGATTTGTTGGAAATCATACATACAGATGTATGTGGTCCGATGAATATTGAGGCTCGTAGCAGGTATCATTATTTTCTGACCTTCACAGATGATTTGAGCAGATATGGGTATATCTACTTAATGAAACAGAAGTCTGAAACATTTGAAAAGTTCATATAATTTCAGAGTGAAGAGGAAAATCATCGTAACAAGAAAATAAAGTTTCTACGGTCTGATCGTGGAGAAGAGTATTTGAGTTACGAGTTTGGCCTTCAGTTGAAACAATGTGAAATTGTTTCACTACTCACGCCACCTGGAACACCACAGTGTAATGGTGTGTCCGAACATCGTAACCATACTTTATTAGATATGGTGCAATATATGATGTCTCTTACTGATCTACCACTATCGTTTTGGGGTTATGCATTAGAGACAGCTACATTCACGTTAAATAGGGCACCATCGAAATCCGTTGAGACGACGCCTGATGAACTGTGGTTTGGCAAGAAACCAAAGTTGTCGTTTCTTAAAGTTTGGGGTTGCGATGCTTATGTGAAAAAGTTTCATCCTGATAAGCTCAAACCCAAATCGGAGAAATGTGTCTTCATAGGATACCCAAAGGAGACAGTTGGGTACACCTTCTATCACAGATCCGAAGGCAAGACATTCGTTGCTTAGTATGGATCCTTTCTAGAGAAGGAGTTTCTCTCGAAAGAAGTGAGTGGGAGGAAAGTAGAACTTGATGAGGTAATTGTACCTGCTCCCTTATTGGAAAGTAGTTCATCACAAGGAACGTTTCCTGTGACGTCTATACCAATGAGTGAGGAAGTTAATGATGATGATCATGAAACTTCAGATCAAGTTGTTACTAAACCTTGTAGGTCAACCAGAGAAAGATCCGCACCAGAGTGGTACGGTAATCCTGTTCTGGAGGTTATGTTACTAGACCATGACAAACCTACGAACTATGAAGAAGCGATGGTGAGCCCAGATTCCGCAAAATGGCTTGAGACCATGAAATCTGAGATGAGATCCATGTATGAGAACAAAGTATGGACTTTGGTTGACTTGCCCGATGATCGGCAAGCAATTGAGAATAAATGGATCGTCAAGAGGAAGACGGACGCTAATAGTAGTATCACTATCTACAAAGCTAGAATTGTCGCAAAAAGGTTTTCGACAAGTTCAAGATGTTGACTACGATGAGAGTTTCTCACTCGTATCTATGCTTAAGTCTGTCTGAATCATGTTAGCAATTGCCGCATTTTATGAAATATGGCAAATGGATAAACAAAACTGCATTCCTTAATGGATTTATTAAAGAAGAGTTGTATATGATGCAACCAGGAGGTTTTTTCAATCCTAAAGGTGCTAACAAAATATGCAAGCTCCAGCGATCCATCTATGGACTGGTGCAAACATCTCGGAGTTGGAATATACGCTTTGATAAGTTGATCAAAGCATATAGTTGTATACAGACTTGCGGTGAAGCCTGTATTTACAAGAAAGTGAGTGGGAGCACTACAGCATTTCTGATAAGTATATGTGAATGACATATTGTTGATCAGAAATAATGTAGAATTATTCTGCAAAGCATAAAGGAGTGTTTGAAAGGAGTTTTTCAAAAGAAAGACCACGGTGAAGCTGCTTACGTATTGAGCATCAAGATCTATAGAGATAGATCAAGACGCTTGATAAGTTTTTTCAATGAGTACATACCTTAACAAGATTTTGAAGTAGTTCAAAATAGAACAGTCAAAGAAAGAGTTCTTGCCTGTATTACAAGGTGTGAAATTGAGTAAGACTCAAAGCCCGACCACGGCAGAAGATAGAAAGAGAATGAAAGTCATTCCCTATGCCTTGGCCATAGGTTCTATAAAGTATGCCATGCTGTGTACCAGATCTATTGTATACCCTACACTGATTTTGGCAAGGGAGTACAATAGTGATCTAGGAGTAGATCACTGGACAGCGGTCAAAGTTATCCTTAGTGGAATAAGGATATGTTTCTCGATTATGGAAGTGACAAAAGGTTCGTCGTAAAGGGTTACGTCGATGCAAGTTTTGACACTAAATCTAGATGACTCTAAGTCTCGGTCTAGATACATATTGAAAGTGGGAGCAATTAGCTAAGAGTAGCTCCGTGCAGAGCATTGTAAACATAGAAATTTGCAAAATACTTACGGATCTGAATGTGACAGACCCGTTGACTAATATTATCTCACAATCAAAACATGATCACACCTTAGTACTCTTTGGGTGTTAATCACATAGCGATGTGAGCTAGATTATTGACTCTAGTAAACCCTTTGAGTGTTGGTCACATAGAGACGTGAACTATGGGTGTTAATCACATGGTGATGTGAATTATTGATGTTAAATCACATGGCGATGTGAACTAGATTATTGACTCTAGTGCAAGTGGGAGACTGAAGGAAATATGCCCTAGAGGCAATAATAAAGTATTATTTATTTCCTTATATCATGATAAATGTTTATTATTCATGCTAGAATTATATTAACCGGAAACATAATACATGTGTGACTATATAGACAAATAGAGTGTCACTAGTATGCCTCTACTTGACTAGCTCGTTAATCAAAGATGGTTACGTTTCCTAGCCATAGACATAAGTTGTCATTTGATTAACGAGATCACCTCATTAGGAGAATGACGTGATTGACTTGACCCATTCCGTTAGCTTAGCACTCGATCGTTTAGTATGTTGCTATTGCTTTCTTCATGACTTATACATGTTCCTATGACTATGAGATTATGCAACTCCCGTTTACCGAAGGAACACTTTGTGTGCTACCAAACGTCACAACATAAATGGGTGATTATAAAGGTGCTCTACAGGTGTCTCCAAAGGTACTTGTTGGGTTGGCGTATTTCGAGATTAGGATTTGTCACTCCAATTGTCGGAGAGGTATCTCTGGGCCCACTCAGTAATGCACATCACTATAAGCCTTGCAAGCATTGTGACTAATAAGTTAGTTGCGGGATGATGTGTTACGGAACGAGTAAAGAGACTTGCCGGTAACGAGATTGAACTAGGTATCGAGATACCGACGATCAAATCTCGGGCAAGTAACATACCGGTGACAAAGGGAACAACGTATGTTGTTATGCGGTCTGACCGATAAAGATCTTCGTAGAATATGTGGGAGCCAATATGGGCATCCAGGTCCCGCTATTGGTTATTGACCGGAGATGTGTCTCGGTCATGTCTACATAGTTCTCGAACCCGTAGGGTCCGCACGCTTAACGTTACGATGACAGTTTTATTGAGTTTTGATGTACCGAAGGAGTTCGGAGTCCCGGATGAGATCGGGGATATGACGAGGAGTCTCGAAATGGTCGAGACGTAAAAATCGATATATTGGACGACTATATTCGGACTTCGGAAAGGTTCCGAGTGATTCGGGTATTTTTCGGAGTACCGGAGAGTTACGGGAATTCGTATTGGGCCTTAATGGGCCATACGGGAAAGGAGAGAAAGGCCTCAAAAGGTGGCCGCACCCCTCCCAATGGTCTGGTCCGAATTGGACTAGGGAAGGGGGGCGCACCCTTCCTTCTTTCTCCTTCCCCCTTCCCTTCTCCTACTCCCACAAGGAAAGGAGGAGTCCTACTCCCGGTGGGAGTAGGACTCCCCCCTATGGCGCGCCTCTCCCCTTGGCCGGCTGCCTCCCCCTTGCTCCTTTATATACGGGGGCAGGGGGGCACCCCAGAGACAACAATTGATCCTTGAGATCTCTTAGCCGTGTGCGGTGCCCCCCTCCACCATATTACACCTCGATAATACCGTTGCGGAGCTTAGGCGAAGCCCTACGTCGGTGGAACATCATCATCGTCACCACGCCGTCGTGCTGACGAAACTCTCCCTCAACACTCGGCTGGATCGGAGTTCGAGGGACGTCATCGAGCTGAACGTGTGTAGAACTCGGAGGTGTCGTACGTTCGGTACTTGATCGGTCGGATCGTGAAGACGTACGACTACATCAACCGCGTTGTGATAACGCTTCCGCTGTCGGTCTACGAGGGTACGTGGACAACACTCTCCCCTCTCGTTGCTATGCATCACCATGATCTTGCGTGTGCGTAGGAAATTTTTTGAAATTACTACGTTCCCCAACATTTATCGGTTAATCCCATACGACGGAAGGTCTCATAATAGAGGATGTTGATGCTGCTGCCCCCGTCCATCAGCACCTTAGTGAATTTATACCCACCAACCTGAGGAGCCACCACCAAAGCCAGGTGACCCGGATTATCAACCCGGGGAGGGTGATCCTCCCTACTCCATATAATAGGTTGCTCAGACCATCGCAAGTAACGTGGAACCGCCGGCTCAACAGCGATCACAGCCATTTTATGAAGCTTCTGGTCTCGCTTGCACAAACTGGTAGTAAACACATGATACTATCCACTCTTGAGCTGCTTTGGATTGGTCTGATATCCCCCCTGCTGCTGCTGATTACCCTGGCCAGATTGCTGGTTGAACCCCCCTTGATTACCTTGAAAATTCTGAAAATTTGAATTTGAACCGCCGCCCGGGCCATGAAAGCCGCCGCCGCCCTGCCCATTGTTGCCATTGAAAGTGTTGGAATTTTTGAAAGCTTTCATGATTGCACAGTCCTTCCATAGATGAGTGGCTGGCTTCTCCCTAGAACCGTCCCTTGGACAGGGCTCATTCAACAATTGCTCAAGCGTCGGGCCTGATCCGGCGGATCGGGGAGGTGGTCTCCCCTTACGTCGGTGGTTGTTACCTTGCGCATTGGTGTTGGCCACAAATTCCATACTGCCATCAGCCTTACATTTATTACTTCCCTGGTTCGCCGGGTTATGCTGAGGGCCCTTGCCGTTGCCATTCTTCTTTCCCTTCCCTGTCTTTTCCTCATCAGACGCGGGATCCTTGGTACTATCAGAGTCGGCGTACTTGACCAGAGCCGCCATCAGCGTACCCATATCATTGCAATCGCGCTTGAGCCGCCCAAGCTTCATCTTCAGGGGCGCAAAACGACAATTTTGCTCCAACATCAAGACCGCAGAGCCGGCATCCATCTTATCAGACGAATGTATTATCTCTTTGACCCGGCGTACCCAATAGGTTCTAGACTCGCCTTCTTGCTGTTTGCAGTTAGTCAAATCCACAATTGACATAGATTGCCTACATGTATCTTTAAAGTTTTGGATGAACCGGGCTTTTAGCTCTGCCCATGACCCGATGGAATTGGGCGGCAGTCCCTTCAACCAAGTGCGGGCAGTCCCATCCAACATCATGGTGAAGTATTTGGCCATTGCCGCTTCGCTGACCTCCAGCAACTCCATAGCCATCTCGTAGCTCTCAACCCATGCTCCGGGCTGTAAATCAGCCGTCTAATTAGGTACCTTCCTAGGTCCTTTGAAATCCTTGGGCAGACGTTCGTTACGGAGAGCCGGCACCAGGCAAGGGACGCCTCCGGCTCTTGTAGCCATGCCTGCCTCAATAGAAGCCGTCGGGTGAACCGGAAAAGGCTGGTAAGCCGTTACCTGAGCCGCCTGCTCAGCTTCCTGACGCGCTCTGTCTTGATCTACCACATTAAAGGCTCCATTATGTGCCGGAACATGCCCCCCAGGAAAGTCATGGCGCCGGACGTTGCTTGAGCCGGTCGCCGACGCCATGTGTCTGCTATAACTCGGACTCCGGTTTTGACGAATTGCCTGTCGAGGGGTCGAATGAATCCTGTCCCGGCTATATGAATATGCCTCCTGCTGCGCCAAAGCCGTCTGAAGAAGTTCTCTGACTCTGCGGGTTTCGACCGCTGTTGGGGAGTCACCCTCAACCGGAAGAGCCGCTTCGCTGCTGCAGCGATCATGTTTTCCAACGGGTTAGAATAATGACCCGGTGGTGTTGGCACGTACGGAGGCGGTGCAGTATTCACACGGGGAGGCCCCATCACTGGTGGCTGAACCAGCGTTCCCACCCCGGGTGCTGTGATCTGATTCATCTCTGGCGGGTTGCTAGGCCCTGCACCGGGTGTGTTGAAGAGGTTGCGAGGGTCATAAACCGGAGGGAGCCGAGATTGAGCTTTCTGATACCTCCTTCTCATGACCTCATTGGATGCGTTCTGATCCATCGTGAGCCGGAAAGACTGCGCCTGAATAAACTGAGCCTGGGTGTCCAGAGCCGCCCGCTCTGCAGCCATCCAAACTCCTTCCGCTGCCAGGTCTTCCTTGGCCTGCGCTAAGTCCAATTTTAGTTGGGATATTTCTGCATCATGTTGAGCTTGATCCGCCGGGACGACCGTGGCAGTTAATAGGGCCGTCATCTTATCTGTGAGATCCATTAGCACCTGAGCCGGCGAGTGCACAGGGCCTCCTGCCCCAGCGGCGGGGTTTTGAACAGGCTGTGTGCCGGCCATGAATATTCCAACCCCGCTTGGCGGCTCAAAGGGGTCCGGAATACTGTCGCCATCGGAACAACCCCTGAGCCTGCCATCTTGAAGTTGATACAACGAGTTGGTCTCATCTGTGGACGACTCGCTGTCAGAGCGGGCGGCCGTCTCATCGCCAGATCCAGATCCTTCAGAGAGTCCTCCATGGACGCATCCCACGAAAGCACGCTTCAAGGCAGGCAGAGTCCGGCGGGTCTCGCACGCTGAGCCGTCTCGACAAGGTCGGTGCAGAGGTCCGGCTCAGGGCCCGGCTCGTCAATCTTGCCAAGGAAAACGTGGATTCCGCCGAAGGGGACCCGGTACCCGTACTCGATTGAGCCGGCGTCGGGGCCCCAGCCTGCGTCGTCGATGTAGAGCTTGCCGCGACAACACTTGGTCATCCGACCCACAGCGTATCCCTTGAGCCCTTCGAATCTGCCCTTCAAGAACTCAAATCCACCATGCGCTAGCCCCACGGTGGGCGCCAACTGTCGTGAAATTGTCACGGCAGATGTCCTCGTGCAAGGACTTAGTCGTGGAGCCATCGCAACTAGGAAGCTTAAAGGGGTTAAACGGGACAAAGGACACGAGGATTATACTGGTTCGGCCCCTTACGGTGAAGGTAAAAGCCTACTCCAGTTGAGGTTGGATTACTTAGGGTTTCGATGACCAGGGAGCTAAACCGCTATGCCTGGCTATCGATCTGATCTTACTTGTCCTGAACCACCGCTGGGTCGTCCCTTTATATAGAGAGGTTAATGCCCAGCGGCTCTCAGAGACCCGGCCGGCTTATAAACAGTGTCCGGCTCGGACTCCTAACTATTCTTGCCTTACACTATAAGTCATGCCTTAACGACGGTTTATCACTACGGGCCTTAAGCCGCCTCTAGGCCTTAGGCCCATTATTGATCCGCCATCCTTAAGCTTGATATTGGGCTTCTTGTGATGATCGTCATGACATAACCCGGCCCTTCCGGTTGAGGGTGACTCCAGTAGTTATATCCCCAACACCTTGGGTTTTCGCGAGCCCGAGGGTCATCTTTATTTAAACCCCCGGGCCAGTGTTCCTCTGAGTGCTGGTCCAAACTAGAGCCACTTGCAGCGCCACCTTGGGGAAACTCGAGGGCTGGTTTTAGTTGTACGTAGTGTTCATCCGGTGTGCCCTGAGAACGAGATATGTGCAGCTCCTATCGGGATTTGTCGGCACATCGGGCGGCTTTGCTGGTCTTGTTTTACCATTGTCGAAATGTCTTGTAAACCGGGATTCCGAGACTGATCGGGTCTTCCCAGGAGAAGGTTTATCCTTCGTTGACCGTGAGAGCTTATAATGGGCTAAGTTGGGACACCCCTGCAGGGTATTATCTTTCGAAAGCCGTGCCCGCGGTTATGAGGCAGATGGGAATTTGTTAATGTCCGGCAGTAGAGAACTTGTCACTTGACTTAATTAAAATACATCAACCGTGTGTGTAGCCGTGATGGTCTCTTTTCGGCGGAGTCCGGGAAGTGAACACGGTTTGAGTTATGCATGAACGTAAGTAGTTTCAGGATCACTTCTTGATCATTTCTAGCTTCGCGACCGTTGCGTTGCTTCTCTTCTCGCTCTCTTTTGCATATGTTAGCCACCATATGTGCTTAGTGCTGCTGCAGCTCCACCTCATTACACCGTCCTTTCCTATAAGCTTAAATAGTCTTGATCTCGCGGGTGTGAGATTGCTGAGTCCTCATGACTCACAGATTCTACCAAAACAGTTGCAGGTGCCGACGATGCCAGTGCAGATGACGCAACCGAGCTCAAGTGGGAGTTCGACGAGGAACGTGGTCGTTACTATGTTTCGTTTCTTGATGATCAGTAGTGGAGCCCAGTTGGGACGATCGGGGATCTAGCATTTGGGGTTATCTTATTTTCATTTGGATTTGACCGTAGTCGGTCTATGTGTGGATTTTGAATGATGTATGAATTAATTTATGTATTGTGTGAAGTGGCGATTGTAAGCCAACTCTCGTTATCCCATTCTTGTTCATTACATGGGATTGTGTGAAGATGACCCTTCTTGCGACAATACCTACAATGCGGTTATGCCTCTAAGTCGTGGTTCGACACGTGGGAGATATAGCCGCATCGTGGGCGTTACACACATGGAGGTCCAGGAGCTGCGCTGCATCCTTCTACATCGACTACTTCAACGGGTCGGACGGGATTGGCAATACACCGTCGCCATCGAGCTCCTCCCTACGTGTCCGCCGCCGCCTTGAACCGCTGCTCCGGCACCGCCCCGGCCACCTCGAGCTCGCCACCGTCTTCCTCTCGGTGAGCCGCACCTGTTCGCCCTTTTCCCGCCTCGAATCCGCGCCGTTTGTCCACGTTCCGCGCTTCAGTCGCCATGGCGGTAGGTCGCGCGCTCCGCGTACCCTCACGCCTGTGGCCGCTCCGGGCTGCGCCCTGGCCTCGCGCCCCGGCGCCTTGTCTCGCGCACGCCCGCAGCCGCAGCTGCTTGCTGCTCCCTTGCCCACTGCTTGCACTGCTGCTACTACTCGCGTGCTTCTGCTGCTCTTCGTACTGCTGCTCTTGCCGCTGGCGCTGTGCACTGCTGCTGCTCTATGCTGCGCCGCTACTACTACTGCCTGCTGCTGTCTCCGCGCTTGCCGACCGTGCCTGCTGGCCGCGTCCCCCCGCGCCACGCTCGCCGCATCTTGGCCACGCCACGGCCATGGCCATGTGCCGGTGTGCTTGTGCGTGATGCACAACCACATCATGGCCGGCTTGTGCCACTGCACATGGCCCAGGCCAAGTTAATTAGGGCCTAATTAAAGGTTAGTTAGGGGTAATTAGTGGTAGGTTAGCTAGTAATTTATGGCATGTGGGACCAGCTACCTCTGTTCCTAAATATAAGTCTTTTTAGAGATTCCAATAAAAGGCTACATACGGATGTATATAGACATATTTTGGAGTATATAGATTCACACATTTTGCTTCGTATGTAGTCACTTATTAGAATCTCTAAAAAGACTTACATTTAGGAACGGAGGGAGTAGTAAATTAAAAGAATAGATAAATTCAGTTACAGATTGTGCATATGACATGTAGGCCCCACTTGTTAGCTGACTAGTCAACAGTCATTGTTGACTGCTGACTAGGCAGTTGACCCAGTCAACTATCCCCACTTGTCAACCTCAGGTGCACACTTCTGGGTACACTTCCTGTGTACCCGTGACATTTAAATACTAATTTAGTTTTGAATTAAATTAAATCCAGAAATTAGAAAATCATTTAATCTTTGAAAAATCATATAAATTAATCTGTAACTCGGATGAAAAAGTTTTATACATGAAATTTGCTCAGAACGATGAGTCGAACCCGAATACGCGGCCCGTTCATCCGCCACACATTCCTAGCATAGCAAACATCGCACTTTTCCCCTCCGGTTCGTCTGTCCGAAAATGCCAAACTTCGGGAAAACATTCGCCCTTCGCCGGTAGCGTGTAGCACCGCGTTAGAACACGTCTAACTCTACATGTTGTCCTGTTATGCTCTTGCTTGCTATGTATTTACTGTTTCTCCCCCCTCTTCTCTTCGGTAGACCCCGTGACGGCTGCCGATGCAACTATGTTCGACTACGTCACCGATGACCCTCCTTGTCTGAGCAACCAGGCAAGCCCCCCCCTTTGATCATCCCAATATCGCCCATTCCATTCTCTCATGCTTGTATTAGATTTTGCTATTGTTATTGTTTGCTCCTATTCTGATGCATAGCCTGCTTTTGTAACCTGCTTATTGTTACCTACCTGCTTATCCTAAACTGCTTAGTATAGGTTGGTTAGTGATCCATCAGTGACCCCCACCTTGTCCTTGTTGCCCCTGCTACATCCTTGAAGACCCGATCAACGGGATCGAAGACCAGGCCCCGGCACCGCACATCACTTTCCCCTTAGTTGCTCGACACTACTGGGTTACTATCGAGTGCCGAGGGTGAGACCTCTACAGCACTTCTGATGTTAACCCTGTAGTGTAGCTATTCGGTCGTGGTCATCGGGGGTGATTCCGCCTTAACCACTTTCGATATGACTCTGTCGTGCAACCCCTCAAGTGTGAACCTCGGGGGTGGTTCCTCTTACGTTCACCTTGATGATTACATCGAGTGGAATTCGCCGGGGGTGATTCCTCGGGTTTTCCCCTTGATGTTTGGACACACGGATACTTGGACTTTACAGCTGTTTCTTGGAAAGGCGGGTCGACCCTGAGGGGTACCTGCGAGTGATGTGGAGTCGGGTTGACCTGGAAGGTGCCCGCGAGATACTTACGAGGCGTGGCCGGGCATTCCTAGCCCTTACCGCAAGTCCTCGAGACGGGGCGACGGGGTCACATCTTTCGTGAGTCTCTGCTTGTTACCGCGCGTTCCTAATCCACTATGATTTGGATATTTGATCCGAGGGGCCTCTGGCCTGATAGCACTAACCATCACGTGGGCATAGTATGGGCGTTCTGCGTCGTATGCATCAGCCAAAGCTTAATAGACGTTAGCGACTGAGCGACGCGCGCCGGGTTGGACTGGTAAGCACTTGCCTTTTTAAAGGAGGTAGCTAGGTCTGCTCACCGGCCGCGTACGCAACATGCAGGAGTTCCCGGGGCGATGGCCCATGACCCCTGGGGGCATAGGTTTAGTCCGGCGTGCTGACCTCTCTATTAAGCCTAGGTCGGGTTGCGGCGTATTGTTTGGCCGAGGCCGGGCATGACCCAGGAAAGTGTGTCCGGCCGGAGTTAATCGAGCGTGGTGGGTAAGTTGGTGCACCCCTGCAGGGAAGAAAACATCTATCGATGGCCTGTCCTACGGTAACGGACACTTGGAGTTGTATCCCGATCGATACAACTAGAACTGGATACCTGAGATGTGAAATGGATATGAGAAATGGAGATGAGAACTGGATAGTATGGCTCTGGGATTGCTTTCTTGTAGGGAGTCGAGAAAGGATCTCTGGCCGAGGTTGATAACACTTCTACTACTTTACTTTATGCTACTCTACTCCCTCCTGTTGCTGCAAGATGGTGGTTTCCAGAAGATGCTAGTCTTCGATAGGCTAGGCTTTCCCCTTCTCTTCTGGCATTCTGCAGTCCAGTCCACAGATACAACCCTTTTCATTGATACCGATGCATATGTAGTATAGATCCTTGCTTGCGAGTACTTTGGATGAGTACTCACGGTTGCTTTAATTCCCATTTCCCCCTTTCTTCTTCTTTCTGGTTGATGCAACCAGATGTCGGAGCCCAGGAGCCAGATGCCACCACCGAGGGTGCCTACTACTACGTGGAGACCGCCGACGACCAGGAGTAGTTAGGAGGCTCCCAGGCAGGAGGCCTTGCCTTTTCGATCGATGTTGCTTTTGTGCTAGCCTTCTTAAGGCAATCTTGTCTAACTTATGTCTGTACTCAGATATTGTTGCTTCCGCCGACCCTTGTGTATTCAAGCTTATGTATTCGAGCCCTCGAGGCCCCTGGCTTGTAATATAAAGCTTGTATTATTTTAATTTGTGTCTAGAGTTGTGTTGTGATATCTTCCCGTGATTCCCTGATCTTGATCGTACACATTTGCATGTATGATTAGTGTACGATTGAGTCGGGGGTGTCACAAAACTTAGGCTCTCTCCATACAGATCATACATTTTCCTTGAGTAGCCACCAACTCAGAGAATGCACAACACTTTGCTTGGTTTTTGCGGATGAACCTTAAACTTGTAGTAGTATCTTGGATCTTCTGCTTGCTTGGTCCTGAAGTAGTTGAGCAGCTGCATCATATCATTGCCATCATTCTCTTTCCTGATCGATGCCCTCACATTCGTCACATATTTTTCGTGTATGGAAGAGGGCCATGCCTTAAAAATGATAGTATGTCCATTATTTTTCTTGTTGGCAGTTTTGCTGAGTTCAGTGTTCTCACTAACAACTTTTCTTCATCTGTCATTTGCTTATGCGACCTCAGAAACTTTGATTCATCCGGTGGACTCAAGTCATGGTTGTGCTCGAGGTTGATGTCTGTGATAAACCATCTGTCATTTTTTTGGTGAAAACCAGTTTAGCCTGACACCCTGTGACATCAATGACATTCCTTTTTCTCTTCCTTGTCTCTGGTGCTAGCTTTCTAGTTCGTTGTTGCCACCTATCCTTTCTTTGTTGCCTCTTAGCCTTCTTCTGTTCCTCATCAAGCACCTTTCTAGCCCTGTTGCATCTGAAAATACATCGGGACTCGCCACCCCCTGCGCTAGTTTGCCCACAATAGTTTGATGCTTTTCGCACAGCAAATCCACACAAGCAAGAATAGTTGTTGTAGAATGCTTGTGCTCCTTTCGATGTCTCGAAATCCATACCCATTTGCGGGACATGGCGGCTGCGAACCTCTTGGCTACAAGTCTGAGCAGCGAGAACCGAATCATTCTCGAGGAAATTGTCAATGTCATCTGGCGAGAATTGGTTAGCGTCATCGTCCACAACTTCGTTATCACCATGTCCAGCAACTACCTGATTAGCATCTTCTTCACCAACAACTAGCACTTTGTTAAATGCACTTGGATCGGTGTCTGAATCTTCACTGCATGTATCGTCTTCATTTTGATTGTCTCCAGGACAAATCCCTAGAGCCTGCAAGAGCTCTGCACCATGAGCTGGGACGCCATCATCCCATGTGACAGTTTGCAATGCTAAATCAGCCTCCTGGAAATCTGTCTGGTTGTTGTTCCAATTGCTAGGATCATCTTGTTCAATGTACTTGCTTGATTTTGGATTGTCCATGTCAACTAGCTCGCTCAACCTTGTGTTTCGTCCAGTTATCATAAATGTCTCATTCTGCATTTTTCGTTGAGAAAAAACATGTATAAGACTTCTCCCTCTTATTCAACATATATGTGTCTGTGCATGTTTTTCATGTTTTTATAAAATTCAGTTTGGGATCGTACCTCAGCCCCAACAGGATAGTACTTTGTGTGTGGTGAACCAAATAGAGGATCCTGCAAAATAAAAAACAAAGTTCAAGCCAAATATTCTGAAACCAACCATGATACTCTTTTTTTTATGAACAACAGAGCAGTTTATTTTTTTCCCAGGACAGTTCAAACCTCTGATTCAGCCGCAAGCAACATTTGTGTGTATGACATGTTCATGCCAAAGCCTGGACTCAACACTAATGCCTGCATATTATTGTTTTGCCCAGTTAAATTTTTCATGCACATACAGTTTTTTGTATCAATTTGGATACTCACAAGATACTCACATTTTCTTTATGTTTGACAACTGGGGTAGCCTGTTGTCCAGTCACCGGAACGGAATTGTTACTCACAACAGCCAGAGGATGTGTCGATGTTCCAATCTGATGGACCGGATAGGCCAATGAGTAAGGCGGAATCATCTGTAGAAAATTAACCCCGTCGCATTGCTTTTGAGAAATCCTTGGGTCAAACCACATTCCCGGGTACTGGGAGCGCACAGGCTGCAATCAAAGTATACAAGTAAGCTTATAACTTCTTTTTTTGTTTTCTGTCCTGAATCAGATTTCTTAGAAGCACAATTGTACCTGAGTACCAATGTAGTCGCCTCCATAGAACACTTCATTTGCTGCAAAAATTCAATGTTAGAATGAATCAAAACTTCTTTTGTTCCAATAGATGATTCAAAAACTTGATGCTTATGAATTTTTTGCATGTGTAGACTGAAAGTCTATAGGTGTCATGTCTTTCTGTATGATCAACACAATATACTTTGATTTTCTTCTCGATTTTTTCTGTAAACACGAAAACTACAACATGCTCTGCTCTTTTTTTGTCCTACATGAAACATGCAAATTTTTTGTCAATATGTATGATCTACATCAAACATGCTCCGCTCATTCTTTTTATGTATGATCTACTAAGAATGTGGCTGCTTCCTCCCTACATCAAACATTACACACACTACAAAGACACTGACTTGAACTTATTAATCAACACACACCAATTTTTTGTGTGAATGTCATACACATGCTCTGCTCCTTGTCACCCATGTTTCTTGATTCAGAGAACAACACAACACATTTTGAACTGTTTTTTACAGCCATTTTGATGATGTGATCTAATTTACTACAGACCAGCCTCTGTTTGTTTTCTCCAATCAACACACGGAAAAAGAGAGAGACTACAAGGTTATACAAGAACAACGTCTGCTTGTTTGTTTTCTGGAGCAGAATTTCAGATCTGGCATTCAGAGAAGTATCCACGAGGTTCAACAAGGACGGGGGGGGGGGGGGGGGGGGGGGGGGGGGAGGTGGCAAACTACGAACTCACCCTGGTAAGAGCCTTCCATGCCCGTCATGTTTTCTTCTGTAATTGACTTCTCCCTCTGCTTTTTTCTCCAGTTGTGGCTTGGGTTTCTATTTTGTTCAGTCTTGTTCATCCATGGCGGCTGTGAGGGAAGGGGAAGAGGGGTGGGGAAATAGATTGGATGGATTAGGGTAGTGATCTGCGGGGTGGAGGACGAAGGGAAGAGGAGGGTGGGGTGGGGTGGCCAGCTGTAAAGTAGGCACAAAGCGTCTGGGTTTAGCTTCTTCTTCAAGCTAGCACCTTTTTCTGCCGTCAAACAAACCCAGTTCTTTTCTCTATCTAAGAGACAAACAGAAAAAAAAAGACAAACAAACAAGGCCCAGGAGGTGGGGTAGATGGGCTGGGTGTGTTGGCAGAAAAAAAGACAGACAAACAAGGCCCAGAACAAACAAAGGCCACAAACAAGGCCCAGCAGACGTGTAGCTTGACTGGGTGGGTTGTTGGGTGGGAGGAACAAAACAAACAGGCCGAGAACAAAACAAACAGTCACATGGTTGGGGGGATCGGGAGCCTTTTGTTTTGTAGATGACGTCACACCTAGATGTGAGATACTATCTCACATCAAGATGACTAAACACGTCTATGGGGTGGGTTCAGAATTCAGATGTTACCCTCGGATCGGATGGGAAAATTTCTAGGGCCTCCGGCTGCGTGCATTGTACTGTATTAGACTTTTACTTTTGATGACCATGCTGCCTTGTTGCAAGGCAAGAAAGCTATGATGGCCTTGGTCTGATGGGGTTTCCAAATGCGTGCAAGGTGCAGTTTCGTGGGTGTTGCCTGCAAGCGAGATAATTAAGCCACTCACTTGAAGCTACCATGGATCGATCTGTTTTGACCTTTTCTTTTGCAGGAGTAACACACGTAGGACCTCTTCGTTCACGAATCCTTGCAGGATGGAGCAACCAAGGGAAGGAATGACGCGTATGATGAGCAGGTGTAGCTCATGTGGTGAATTGGTTCACGTACCCAGCTGCTTGTATATGGTGCGTGCGTGTGTGTCTCTCTCGTCTCGACTGATGTTCTAGCTAGCACATGGCACGAGTTCATGGCCCCAACGCTCCCCCGATGCTGCATATGCATGTGTGTGTGCGCGCTGTGCATTGCCAAATAAGGTATGCACCACGCTCTCCCCAGCCCAGCCCCAGCTGCAGCGCAACTTCTTCTTTGCCATCGCTCATCGGCGCGCGCCATCCATCATATACCCTATTCCAAGACCTCGCTCCCACCCTGCCTTGACCCGTGACCGTGAGAGCCTGAGAGAGTGAGAGCTAGCTAGCTCACTGTGGTTTTTCCAAGATCCATTGCCGCCCTTGCCGGTGCCGCTGCCGGGCGTCCGTCCGTCCGTCGACACGATGCTTCCCGGTGCAGTTGTTGTTGGAGCAGCAGGCGGTGGTGGTGGTGCGCCGGGGCACGTGCGCGCGGCGGCCAGGGCTACCCTCATCCCCGGCTTGGCGGTGGCCGCCATGGGCCTCTTCTTCGCCGCCACCGTCAACCCCGGCGACTTCCACGCCCAGGTACGTACCAACGTCTCAAAACTCCACTTCTCGCCCACCTCCCTCTGTCAGCACGTACGGCACGTACTAATCAATTTTCTCGCTACGCGGTCGCAGGTCGAGCACGCGGCGGCGCCGGCCGCGTACGGCGGGCAGCCCCAGCAGCGCTGCGAGGCCACGGAGGCGGAGGCCCTGGACCTGCGCGCGACGGCGCTGGTGCTGGTACTCACGGGCGCGGCGCAGGCGATGCTGGCCGCGGCGGCCGGCGTGGCCTTGGCGGCGGGGTCCCTGTCCCTCCAGTGTGTAGGCCGGTTCCTCGCCCTCATCGCGCACTTCTTCGCCCCCGCGAACGCCTGCTTCCTCTACTCTGTCCTCCAGGGGGTGGCGGTCGCCGTCGTCGGGCACTGCGCCGACGGATACAACCTCAACTTCACCATTGTCTGCGTCCTCGCCGGCGTGTCATACGGCGTGCTGTTCGTGGTGAGCTTCTTAGTCACCGTCTGCGGAGGGATCTGCCAGTCTGCCACAGTGCCACTGATCCCCTCTAGCTTAGTTTATCTTAGCTTAGCTTTGCTAGCTTGCAGCATCTATTTTCTTCTACCTAGCACTGCCGGCCACTACTACACTTAGCGAGCTCGCAGCATCTATCTTCTAGAGTACGTACTACTACCTCGCAGTACTAAACCATCCATGGATCTTAATTGGTGATTAATTTGTATGCTTACTACTATTAGTGCGATGATCGAGATGGGATCAATTATTAACGCGCGCGCGTGTGTGTGTGTGTGTCTGTATTCTGTAATGTAATGTAAGATGATGCTAGCTACCCACTTGTTCTGTATGAAATATATGTGTTAGACATTTTATTGTGTGTTCTTCTTGCCTCTCCCCAACTACCTCCTCACTATCATGTCGACTGAATCTGTGCTACTGCTGCGGTTTATTACTGCTTCCCCTTTTTAGTAATACTGCTGCATCAGTAGTGCTCCTACTGTTTTTCTTGTGTGCCTGCCTTGGTATTCTAATTCTTCCTCTCATAGTAATGATTCAGTCTCAAACTCAAAATTAGGTAATGCTCCAAACACAAGAGATACATCTAACTCATCGATCATGAGTAGTATTTACTTAAACGTGAAGGTTTATTCCACCAATCCACCATTTTTGACAAACTATTATTACTAATTACCTGGGTGCTGCATGCAAAAGAAAAGGTGGTGATCGGTTCATGAAGGGTAGCAAGACCCCTTCTCTGTCTCAGAAAAAAGGCAACCAAGCCAGACCCATATATCCTTTAGTAGTAGAGCATTCTGCAGCAAGGGCATCACGAGGACCTGTAACTGTCAGTGAAGTTACCCAAGGTACCGAACCCATCATAACTATTTTACACTGAAAAGGTAGGGTATACATCTCAAAAAATGACCCTCAAACTCAATGGCACCGGGATCAATTGGTTGCCACGCTGTTTGAAATCGGGAAAAGTCCAAAATAAACCTTGAACTTGTACACGAAAGTTAAATCAAACCTTGAACTTTGAATCCCTGAAATCAACACACCAAACTATTTAATCTCGGTCTATTTTGAACCTTGAGCATGTTTTGAAGGGGATTGCCGAAGTGGCAGCTAAGACTATGGCCAGACACGACTGGGCCGGTCCACCAGACGCGAAGCATGTTTTTTTTATTGTAACGCACAACTAAAAATACCCAAAAGAAAATTAAACCTCACAGGTATTCGAACTTGAGACATGAGCTGCTGAGATCATACCACCAGCCACTCCATCAAATGATTTTGGGTGATTAAAGTCGAGCGCGAAACTATTCAACAACACACGGCACCGTTGAGATTTGATTTTTAAAAAATTTTGAAACATTTCCTTGAAAATTGTCAACAATTCTGAGATGCAAATATTATTAAAAGGAAAAAACAATCTGAAAATTCCAAACCTTCTTTTGGAGAAAAGTGAACAAATTTTGGAATAACAAACATTTTGCGAAAAACACAAAGAAATTTTGAAAACATGAACATTTTTAAAGTGCGAACACTTTTTGAAAATACCAACAAATATTTTGAAACACTAACAATTTTTTAAACCTGAACAAAACTTTAATGTGCGGAAAATTCTAATTTTTAAAAATGGGAACAAATTTTCAATATTTGTTCGCACTTTAAAATTTTGTTCAAGTTTCAAAATTGTTTGTTTTTATTAAAGTGTCCGCACTTAAAAAAATCTTTGCAGATTTAAAAAATGGTTCACGTTTTCATATTTGTTGGTATTTTTCAAAAAGGTTCATAGTTCCAAAATATCCATAAAATGTACGGAGTTCAAAGTTGTTGATAATTTTCAAGAAAATGTATCAAAAAATTCGGAAAATAACCCTCAAATATCATCATTTATGAAGGGGAAAATCGATCGTTCCAATTACTCCCTATAATACGTGTGCACAAGACACTTATATAAGCAACCAGGATGAGCAGTTTATTGCTGCAAGTTTGCAAATAACCCTCAAATCAAAAAATAGTACTCCCTCCGTCCCAAATTTCTTGTCTTAGATTTGTCTAGATACGGATGTATCTAATACTACATATGCTCTCAACAATTATTTCCTTTAAATTGACGGTGTCGGGTAAAGCCTACACGACCGACAATGATGATGAGACTTCCAACGTGAGGCTCTGTGGCGCTCCCGCGGAGATGAGGTGCCCAACAACAGCTTGACAGTGGGTGGTTGTCCGGTCTTGGGTTGGGGCCTCCCTTTAGATCCGGTGTACCATTTGCGTGGATGGTTGCTAAGTGACTGTGAGCGCAAGGAAGAAAATGACGGGAAAGGGTGAAAGCGCATATCGTCCCTCCGAGGCTTCACTTCAATTTATAGGCCAAACCTAATCGAAACGGCACCCGTAAATCATGTTACGCATGGCCACGGCTCCTATTTCAGTATCCACGACACACACATCCATCACGAAAAGCGAGCCAATATGACGAAGCCCCCCTCCCTCCCGCGTTGTTGCTTTGCTGTCTGCTTGCATTTACGGCGGCAGGTGATTGGACATGACCTAGCTGAGGCACACATCAGTACATCACCTTGTGCTCCCATTTGACCGGATCCGACTCGTTGGATTCGCCGGACCTCCCTAGGAAACGGGTCAGTCTAGCACTCACCCTTGTCAACCGTGACGTCTCGGATGACCTCATCAAAGATCCGGGGGGGGCTTATCGATCTTTCGATCCGGCTTAGACTAAGCTTGAACGGAACATATTCGGGTCGCGTAGTATAGAGAAATATTGTCATGTTGAAGTTTCAAAAGTCGTATGCACGTTGTATCCGTTGCTACATTCTGTGTTTTTTAGACTTATTAAAGGTGTATATTATCATTTCTGACTAAAAACACGTCTATAGGATGAGAAAGTTGAAGTCCGGCTCTGGCTGCCTGCATCGTATGTGAATATGGTGGGTTCAACTTGTACTCTTGAGTTTTGACCGTGCCGTGCATGTTGCAAGGCAAGAAAGTTACTACGTGCTCACGCAGAGTCACGGAGATGGAAATATTCTGCGTACGTCTATGGCACATGGCGACACGAGTCCATGGCCTCACGCTGGGCGGAGATGCATGTGTGTATGCGTTGTGCCTCAGCTCCACTCTGCATTTCTGAGCATCCGATTGCAATTGCAAACAAGTCGAGCATTGCCTTCCTTTTTGAGCATCCGATGGCATGCGCGCAACTTCGCCGTGCCTTCCTTTTTGACCATCGCCGATCGTCATCCCTACGCGTCTCGCCATCCATCCATCCATCCTGTTCCGCACTTCATGTGCTTGTATAGCCGGCCAGCCAAATCTTCACTCCCTCCCTCCCTGCCTTCACCTCAGTAGCTCACCGTGTTTCTTTTGCCTCCATCCATTGCCGGCTGCCAGTGCCATCTGCCATCCTACCCACCGTGAGAGCATCTCCAGCCGTTGGCCCCCCGAGGAGGCATAAAAATCGCCGTCTGGGGGCGAGCCGGCGGTAGAATTGGCGCTTGGGGCGGTTGGGCATTCAGCCGTCGCCCCAGGTCGCCCCCAGGCGCCGATATCGGCCCATTTGCGGCCGCTTCTCGGCCCAGATAAATTGAAAAATGGCCTGATATCGGCGAGAAACGGCCCATATTCGACGTGGTACGGCGTGTTTCGGTGTTGATTTCTCAACATAAATATTTTTTCGCATAATTCATCACTGAAAATCAAATAATTCAACAAAATAGTGCACCAACAAATAGTTCAATACAAATTATATAGTTCAACAAATAAAAACTCATATTTCATCACACGTCGAGCCCGGCGTCGCCCTTGAGCCTCCATAGGTGCTCCACCAGATCCTGCTGCAGTTGATGATGCACCTGTGTGAAAGAACATGTGTTGCCCCCATGTTTGGTTTTGGTAATTGACGACAATCTCTATGGACTAATGGTTGCCTTGAGTTATATTTGAAGGTTTTGTCCATAGGCTTTTCTTGGAGTACATGTGTTGGTTTCAAGGAGAGTTTGTGTTGACCAAGGTGCTATTAAGGAATTATCCAAAGATTGGTCATGTGAGAGTTGAGCTTATTGCAAGCATGTCTTGAAGAAGAAGATTGTGTGATCATTCATGTTTACCTTCAAGACATCATCCAAATGAAGAGAGTTGGAAAGATTCTAGGTTGATCAAGACTAAGTCAAGAGCGAATCAAGTTGATCAACTCACAAAGCGTAGAAGATGTACCGAGAGGGATCAAGTGATCCCATGGTATGGTAAGCATTGTCCATTGTGCTTTGTGTACTAACCCATGGTCTATGTGAGAGTTCTATGTGGGGTTAGGTACGTGTTCATGGGCTTGCGTCAAGACGAAGATATCACTCAACCCATGGAGAGGATGACATCAAGTGGTGATCGTCATCAAGATTGCCGTGTGCAAGTTCAAGTGGAGCATCACGAAGAGATCAAGTGCTTGAAGCTTGCCGTCCATTATGGTGACAGTGGACTTGTGAAGATGTGCCGAAGAGTGGCTCACCCATAGTGGACTATGGGGGAGTAATCATCTAGTCTTCATCGAGCCAACGCAATCAAGAAAGGTGGTCCAACTTGAGGGAGTCAAGATCGTCATCATCTAGCTCAAGTGGACCATGTGCAAGGCAAAGGTTTGCCCTTGATAGGTTTTCTATTTTACCGGTCTCATGGTGGTAGTTGGGAGACCGGGTTATAGGATCGATAGCCGTACTATCAAGGGGGGCTCTCAAGTGAGTAGCTTGATCGTATCGTTCGTCGAGAGCTCAAACCATTACATCCTTGCATCATGTTTCTTGGTTCTTGTTTGGTTCTCTTTGTGAGTCTTAGAGCTTATGGTCATCTTGATGACAAGCTTGAGTTCATCGAAAACGGAGTTTGCATGCGTCTTCTATGATGTTTTCGATGTTGGAGGTTTTACCGGTCTTATCCTAGGAAGGGTTCTCACCATTTTTTTTGGGACTTTTCTCATTTGCTCATTATTGGTATTTCTATCAAGATTGTGTTAGCCCTTGTCGCTAACTTTCTAACAAACTTGGTTTCGTTGAATTCAGAGTCCGTTTGAAAAAGTTGTGTCAGTTTTGGTGTTCTGAAAAGGCTGCAGCGGTACTACCGCGGACAGGAGCGGATGTAATTTTTTACTACCGCTCTTGGGAGCGGTACTACCGCTCTCGGGAGCGGTACTACCGCTTGGAGCAGTACTACCGCGGCTACTTCCGTGGCTACTTCCGCTCGGGACCAAAAACTCGTCACAAGTCCAGCAGTGGTAGGCACGGATGTAATTTTTTAGTACCGCTCGCAAGCAGTAGTGCCGCTACCCTTAGCAGTAGTACCGCTACCCCTAGCGGTAGTACCGGGAGGTCAAGCGGTACTACCGCTCCAACGGTTATTCTGGCTTTTTTGCCTCCTCGCTGTTGTGTTTCAAAGGGCTACTACCGCCCTAGCGGTAGTACCGCTCCTTGGAGCGGTAGTACCGCTCGGTGCGGGCTGTGACCATAACGGTTGGATTTTTCCTCACCTATAAAAGGGGGTATTCTTCCCCAATGAACCTTATCCTTTGAGCTCATGTTCTTCCCCCATTGTTGACCTTCTTCGAGCTTGCTAACTCTCAATCCCTCCATGGATTCTTGCTAGTTTTTGAGGGAAAAGAGAGAGGAGATCTAGATCCACATTTCCACCAATCACTTTCTCCTCTATGTGAGGGGAACCCCTTGGATCTAGATCTTGAAGTTCTTGGTGTTCTCCTTCTTGTTCTTCCTCTCATTTTCCTCCCTAGCATTAGTTGCTTCGGTGGGATTTGAGAGAGAAGGACTTGGGCACTCTGTGTGCCCTTGCCATTGCATTTGGTGCATCGGTTTGAGTTCTCCACGGTGATACGTGGAAGTTACAAGTTGAGAAGCTTATTACTCTTGGGTGCTTGGTACCCTTGAGCTTGCTCCTCTTGGGTGCTTGGGCGCCCTAGACGGTTGGTGGTGTTCGGAGCTCAATCATTGTGGTGTAAAGCTCCGGGCAAGCGTCGGGGTCTCCAATTAGGTTGTGGAGAACGCCCCGAGCAATTTGACGGGTTCCGATGACCGCCCCCAAGGGTTGCCAAAGTGTACAGGTTCGGTGACCGCCCCCAAGGGTTGCCATTTGTACGGGTTCGGTGACCGCCCTCAAGGGTCCCTTAGTGGAATCACGACATCTTGCATTGTGCGAGGGCATGAGGAGATTACGGTGGCCCTAGTGGCTTCTTTGGGAGCATTGTGCCTCCACACCGCTCCAAACGGAGATTAGCATCCGCAAGGGTGTGAACTTTGGGATACATCGTCGTCTCTGCGTGCCTCGGTTATCTCTTACCCGAGCCCTTTACTTATGCACTTTACTTTGTGATAGCCATATTGTTTCTTGTCATATATCTTGCTATCACCTAAGTAGTTTTTCTTGCTTAGCATAAGTTGTTGGTGCACATAGGTGAGCCTAGTTGTTGTAGGTTTTGTGCTTGACAAATTAACCGCTAGGTTTATTTCGCATTTGTTCAAGCCTCAACCGTAATTATTTTAAAGCGCCTATTCACCCCCCCCCCTCTAGGCGACATCCACGATCTTTCAATCGGTATCAGAGCCTCGTCCCTCTTTGTTAGGCTTAACCGCCTATAGAGTAAAGATGTCGACTAGGGGATTAGGATTCTGTGGCACACTTAGTTTCGATGGCACAAATTTTGATGTTTGGGTAATTCGCATGCTTAATCTCTTTAGGGTCATGGACCCAAATTTAGAGCGAATTGTAGATATGGGTTTTTCTCCTCCAAAAGATCCCCAAAGATTATCTTTAGAGGATGAGAAAAACTCTTATCTCAATGCTCAAGCTTCTAATATGCTTTCGATGCTTTGAGCAATGTAGTTATATTTCAACTCATGCCTTTCCGGGATGCTCATGAGTTGTGGACAAAGCTTCAAGATAAATATGGCGTGTCCAAGTTTTGTGGGGATGATTGTTCTCCCTCCACCTCCGGTCGTGTTGTGTTCTCAACTTCTTCTACTACACCTACATGTGGTTTGCCACAAGGTAATGACATGGTGAGTAGTGGTGTTCATTGCAATGATGATACTGGGCTTAGTTTTGATAATCCTTCATCACTTTCTTGTTGCGATGCTTCCTCTTTTGTCACGACCGGTTTTCCAATAAAAATATTTATTGAGAAACCGATCCCTTCTACGGACCAGTAGAGGAAAATCTTTCTTACTGGTAGACAATTTCTTGATCACAGAAGAAAAACCAGGAGTACTAAATATAATACAAGGTTGAGCGGAGACTGCTCAACAATTTATTACAAGCACGCCGATAATACACATAACGGCGGATATGGTGGCATAACTACAGGCTCACAATAAAAGCGGTGGTGGATATGTCACAGTGAAGTGGGTGACATGACTCCTGAATCTAACAGCCCTTCGAGCGTCGGAGTGTGGCTCGATGATACTTATTGTGGGTGGCGGAAGCGTATATAATACAAGTGACCAATATCCATGATCGCACGAGACTGTCTGGGATTCCTCTAGGCGTCGGACTCATTATCAAACTCTTCATCCATGAGATCGCCTTCGTCAACATCTGGCCAAATCAACAAGCCAGGTGAGTACTATGAAAGTACTCGCAAGACAGTTCGGACATAAGATATAACAAATGTAAACATGATGCATATGAACAGATTAATAAAGCGCACTCAGACAATGAGATAGCCATGCATGGGAAAATAAAAGGAAAGTCGGGCAGTAGTCCTCCCGAAAATCCCAATGTAATACTGAAGGCCAATCGAGTGTCTGAATGACTCCTCGAAAGGATACAAATGAAATAACAATGCCGCAGTCGGGCGTCAAGGCGACACCACATAAAGGGCTTATGATGGAAGTATAACTGACAGTGCGTGCCACAGTCGGACGTCTGAGCGACATCACGTAAAGGGCTTATATCAAAAGTAAATAACGGGCGTGCCACAGTCGGACGTCTGAGCGACATCACATAAAGGGCTTATATTGAAAATAAATGACAAGAGTGCCACAGTAGGACGTCTAAGAGACATCACATAAAGGGCTTATATTTCTTAACTTAATATTTCAGTAGCTCATGATTTAAATCATTGCAAGGGAATATTCAGATACAAGATAAATAAAAGGTTAGCCCATCCACAGGAATAACAAATTAACCGGGTTTACCACTCAAGCTTGTTCACCGGGGATTTACCACGGAGACTGACATACGGACTGACATGGATATGGATATACTGGCCACGGTCCTTGACCATGGACGCGATGACTCGGAAGGATTTGACTCTGCAGCGTTTGTACTATTTAACCACAGCCAACGGATTTCAGTAGCCACAAGGGACTAGTTCCGTTTACGGTGTTTTAGGAGAAACACATCTAACCAGTACACACCCATTCAACATTCCGATGCCAGGAATCACCCTCGGCAACGTTCAAGAAAAACTTTGAGACGGGGAGGCTACAACCTCGCGTAGCATGGGATCAAATTTATACCGCGCGCTCTAAGGGGTGCCCCCCTCTCGGTCCCAACCGGAAACACCCATGCCCCCTGACCGGATGACTGGCTTTAATCCAGGGCCATGGAACCCTCATCCCGGCCCCTCTATTTGGTGTGTACACGGAAAGAGGTTATCAACTTACTAAACCGTATTCTTTGCAGAAAACATGTGGCAGCACGAAAGGGGAGGAACGGTAACGTGACTCAGTCCACGTTAACATCGGAGTTTTATCGGATGACGTAAGGCTGGCATGCTACAACAATACCACCTTACTGCCTTTCATGTCACCACATGATCAGGCCATCTCTCATCAGAGATCACAGTAACTTCGGAACCCAGGGTTAGTTGCCTTGCATGCAACGTAATACTCACCGATGCTCATATGCCATGCACAAACCATTCAAGCAGACATGCAAACACCTATCATATCAAAGGTTCAAACATGCTTGCCTGGTTCGGAGAAGTCGGAGTCTAGCTCGGCGAAGTTCGCGGCTCCGTCACCTCCTCCGGAACCTACGGTATAACGAAACCGTACACTAACGTGAAAATCGTCGTGTGCATAAAAACTGTTCCAAATTTTTTCCAAATAAATACTATAAAAAACTAGACAAAAATACAAGACTGACATAAAAAGAATCAATCAAAAATCATCTTTTATTAAAAAGATATAAGGGTTTTAGTCCAGGGACTGATCTGTGATGAAACAGAAAAGATCCAGGGACTTGTTTGAGAAAACAGAAAACGGTTCGGAAAGAAATGCGCCAGCCCAAAGAGAAAACGCATTTTGCCCGAAGGCGCTATCAGAAAACGGTTCGAGGGGGGAAAGAAGAGAGGCTGACGGGGGGGTCCCACCCGTCAGGTTTAAAACTCCAACGACGCTCGCCGGCGCCCGAAGGCTGCGGTGGTCGCCGGCGTTGAACCACGGCGAGGCAGAGAGATCGGAGGGTACCAATAGGTTCAGGGTGATCTTCCGCGTCGGTGGGTGGTGGACTTGGCCGTCGGAGAGCACCACGTCGACGGCGACACTTTCTCCGGCGGACGGTGGTTCGGGCGATGGTGGAGTACTCCGGTGGGTGCTGCAAACTCCAAATTGAAGCGCGGGTCAGAAGAGTGGATGCATAAGGAGACTACTGGCAAGAGTTGAGGGGTGGGGATGCACGCACGGGAGTGAATCGAGCTGGATCCCGTGGCGGGTCGAGGCGGCCGGAGTTGGGGAAGAAGACTCCCTCGGGGGCTGCCCAGTGGCTTGGTGTGGTATTGGTGGTGTGCAGAGGTGGTGTGGGTTCGAGTTCGAGCTCGGGGCCTCCTTTTATAGGCGATCCGAGGGGGTGGCCGTGAACGGGATAGCTCCGGCGAGCGATTACGGCGAGGCAGAGGTTGGGCAGGGGGTTTAAGCGGCTAGGCACCATCAGGGAGGATCACTGGTGCCGTTCCCCCGCTAAACCTCGGTCGGGCTTGGCGTAATGCGCCGGTCCTCGACGGGATGGCCGTACGGGCACGGCGGCGGTAGAGAGCGTGCTCCGCGCCTACCAGTTCACGACGACGGACTGCAGCGTTCACGGGTGAGTGGATGGCCACGCAGCGGCCTCTGGTGGCTTGGGCGGCGCTGGGCGGCGCCGTCCAACGCTGCGCCTCTCTCTGGCAGCCGCAAAGGCCGCTGCTGCCGTCGCTCACGGGTGGCGCACCTCCTCCTGCTCGTCGCCGACGCCCGCAAGCTTCCAGGCGTTCGTGCGGCGCAGGGATAAGAAGAAAGCACAGGGCGCACGGCGCCACCGCGGCCACTGGCGAGATCGAGAACGGGTTCTGAAGAAAACGACTGTGCTCACTGAAACTGTATCTCTGAATTTCTGAACATGACAGTGACAGTGCCCTTCAGGTGTTCGACGAAATGATTTGGCATGAAGAAAAAAATTTCTGGAGCTGGGACTTGGTGAGGTGACCTCTCAATGCATCCAGAGGCTGCCTGAATTTTCTCAGATTTTTAGGAGGAGAAAACAATTGAATTTCATCAGATTTGGAAAATCTGGTCCAAACTTGCAGCAAGCACAATTTGAAATATTTGAACTGGAGACCAGTGGATCTTCATGGATCTTGGTTGAGGGCTTTAAGGACTAGCCAGGGAAATTGGTTTGGAGGCAAAACTCAAAGTAGAAATGGTAGCTCCTTTGTAAATCTCCAAGAGCCAAAGTAGAGGGCAGAAATTATTTTTGATAAGAAATAAATGGAAGAAAAATTATGGGGAGGTTCAACTTGCTGGATTTGAAGTATAGCTTGACACAAAGATGAGGAATGGCTTTTGGGAGGGTATTCCCACTCATGTCATGGCAAGAGGGGATTTTTTGAAAGGGGAAAAGATCACTCCAAATGCCATAGGGCTATTTAAAAAGATCTTAAAAATAATTTTTTTCCAAATGAAAAACATTTGAGTCAACATGAGATGAAAACCCTCCAAGACCAAAGACCAAGTCTTGGATGAAACGAAACAAAATATTTGTCATAGAAGAAAATTTTTGAGAGGGAGAGTTCTTTAGAAGAAAATTTTAAATAACCTCCCTCAAATCAAATAAAAGTTTGAAAGAGCCAAATAAAAAAATTTGGGTGTCACAACACCTACCCCCTTAGGAAAAATCTCGTCCCCGAGATTTCAGCTGATCCTCAAACAGATGTGGGTACTCTGCCTGAACAAAATCCTCTCTTTCCCATGTTGCTTCGTCCTCGGTGTGATTGCTCCACTGAACCTTGAAAAAATTTGTTGTTTTCTAACGGGTCCTCCTTTCAGACTCTTCCAATATCTTTACTGGCCGCTCTCTGTAGGTGAGGTCTGGTTGCACATCAATGCTCTCATGAGATACATGCTTCTCCGGGTTGCTCACACATTTCCTCAACTGTGAGACGTGGAACACGTCGTGGACGTCTGACAGCTCTTTGGGTAGGTCTAGCTGGTAGGCTACTGTGCCTCTTCGTGCAACTATACAGAAGGGTCCAATAAATCTCGGGGCTAGCTTCCCTTTAATTTTGAACCGTTGCAGGCCTCGCATAGGAGACACTCGTAGGTATACGTAATCACCGGTTTCAAAGCTGACCTCACGATGTTTTCGATCGTAATAGCTCTTTTGTCGGCTTTGAGCTGTCTTGAGTCTGTCCCTGATCTGTTTAACTTTCTCCTCGGCTTCCTTGAGCATGTCTGGGCCGAAGATACGACTGTCACCTGTCTCTGACCAATTTAGTGGGGTACGACACCTCCGTCCGTACAATGCTTCAAAAGGTTCCATTTGTAGGCTGGCCTGGAAACTGTTGTTGTAAGCAAACTCGGCATACGGCAAACTTTCTTCCCAACTGGATCCATAGGTGAGCACACAGGCTCTCAGCATGTCCTCTAGGATTTGGTTCACGCGTTCCGTTTGCCCATCAGTCTGAGGATGGTACGCTGTACTGAATGCTAGTTGCGTGCCTAGAGCTTGTTGCAAGTGAGCCCAAAATTTTGAGACAAATTGGGTGCCTCGGTCAGATATTATAGTCTTTGGGACTCCATGCAGACAAACTATACGGGAGAGATAAAGCTTAGCTAGCCTTTGAGTGGAGTAGGTCGTCTTCACGGGAATGAAATGTGCTACCTTGGTTAGCCTGTCTGTGATGACCCATATGGCATCATTTCCGCGTTGTGATCGAGGTAGTCCGACGATGAAGTCCATTCCAATTTCATCCCATTTCCACTCAGGTATCCTGTTTGGCTGTAGTAGCCCTGCTGGCTTTTGATGCTCGACTTTTATGCGCTGACAAGAATCGCAACAAGCAATGAATGCGGCTATATCCCTTTTCATACCGTGCCACCAAAATCTTTCCTGAATGTCTTTGTACATTTTGGTTCCTCCAGGGTGGATCGAATATGGGGCGGTGTGGCTTTCGGTTAAGATTTGTTGCTTGAGTTCCTCAATATTTGGTATGCAAAGTCTGTCCCCGTACCATAATATTCCTTCATTGTCTGTGATGAACTCTGAAGCCTTGCCAAGGCTCATTTTCCTTTTTATACCTTCGATGCTGGGATGTCCATGCCGAGCTTTCTTAATTTGTTCCATTAGGGTGGGTTGTATCTCCAGATTTGATACGTTGCCCTCAGAGACTAACACCATGTTGAGTCTAGCGAACTCCTGCTGAAACTCAGGCCTCAAGTTTTGTGGACTGTCGTTGCCCGGGCTGGGGTTCCGACTAAGGGCATCTGCCACCACATTTGCTTTCCCTGGGTGGTAGTGAATGCCGACATCATAGTCCTTGACCAATTCCAACCAGCGTCGTTGTCGTAAATTTAGCTCTGGTTGTGTGAAAATATATTTAAGGCTCTTATGGTCCGTATATATTTCACAACGATTTCCCAGTAGAAAGTGTCTCCACTCTTTGAGTGCATGGATGACTGCTGCTAGCTCCAAGTCATGAGTAGGATAATTTTCCTCATGCTTCCGTAGTTGCCTGGAAGCATACGCGACAACTTTGCCGTCCTGCATCAATACGCACCCGAGGCCCTTCCGGGATGCGTCACAATACACCTCAAAACTCTTGTGTATGTCTGGCACAATCAAAACTAGTGCTGTTGTTAGTTTCTTCTTGAGCTCTTGGAAACTTTTCTCGCACGCTTCAGTCCATACAAATTTCTTGTCTTTCTTGAGCAACTGTGTCATTGGTTTTGCCACCGTGGAGAATCCTTCAATAAATCTTCGGTAATATCCAGCCATTCCTAGGAAACTCCGTACATCAGTTACGTTGGCTGGTGGTTTCCAGTCAAGTATGGCTTTGACTTTTTCTGGGTCTACGGCCACACCTTCTTGGGTCAATATATGGCCTAAAAACCCAACTTGTCTTAGCCAGAATTCACACTTGCTAAATTTGGCGTACAATTGATGTTTCCTTAATTCTCCCAAAACAATTCTGAGATGTTCAGTATGCTCTTCTGGTGTCCTTGAGTATACCAGAATATCGTCAATGAACACCACAACAAATTTGTCCATAAATTTCATAAACACTTTGTTCATGAGGTGGACGAAATATGCGGGGGCGTTCGTCAGTCCAAACGGCATTACTGTGAACTCATATAATCCGTATCTGGAGGTGAATGCTGTCTTAGGGATATCTTCTGTCCGCACTTTTAATTGATGATACCCCGACTCAAATCAATTTTTGAGAACACCCTGGCTTGTGCGAGCTGGTCAAACAAATCATTTATCCGTGGCATCGGATATTTGTTTTTGATGGTGACCATATTGAGAGCTCGATAGTCTATACACAATCTCAGTGTCCCATCCTTTTTCTTGGCGAATAATACTGGCGAACCCCATGGTGAGGAGCTGGCTCGAATAAATCCTTTGTCCAGTAATTCCTTTATTTGCTTCTTCAATTCTACCAACTCTGAGGGTGCCATTCTATACGGTTTCTTGTAGATGGGGGTGGTGCCAGGTGCTAGTTCAATGTTGAACTCTATCTCTCTGTCTGGTGGCATGCCTGGTAGTTCTTCTGGAAATACGTCGGGAAATTCGCACACCACTGGAACTTTTCTCAGTTCTGAAATGTCCACTTTGTTCAGCTTTGGTTGCCGTGACCGTGTTCGCTCTTGAGCTGTAACTTTTATTGTCTTGCCGTGATGATGAGTGAGAATCACAGTCCGATTGAAACAGTCAATAAATCCCTTGTTGGTGGTCAACCAGTCCATCCCTAGGATGACATCCAGTCCTTTATTTTCCAACACAATGAGATTAGCCTGAAACTTTAGTCCTTCGAATTCAATAATCACTCCTTGGCAGTAACTCTGAGTGATCTGCTTATTTCCGGGGGACTTGATGATCATAGATTTTTCCAAAGGAAGTATCGGAAAACCATGTTGCAAAACAAAACTCTTCGAAATGAACGAGTGAGAAGCTCCAGAATCAAACAAAACCGTGGCAGGTACTGTGTTGACAGGGAACGTACCGAGTACGATGTCTGGGGCATTCTGTGCTTCTTCCCTGGTCACATGGTTCAGGTGACCTTCCTGTGATTGTCGTTGGGATTGAAATTGTTGCGCTTGGGGGATGGATTATTTCCACCCTTGTTCGGCTTGGGGGCCGAGTTCCTCGGTTTTGGGCACTGTTTGGCATAGTGCCCTTCCTCTCCACAAGCATAGCAAGTGACCCCTGGATGGTATGAACAGTCCTTGTCCCTTGAATGAAACTGTCTGGTTGGCCTTAGAGCAGTAGTCGTGGATTTTCTTGCTTCATTCCTCTGAACATCAGTCTTGCTTCGGTTGTTGCGAGCAAGAGTCGTCTTGTCCCTCTTTCATTTACGAATATCCTCCAGACTGCGGCGCTCATTCTCCAAAGTAAGGGCCTTGTCAACCAGAATTTTGAAATCTGGGAATGTGTGTACGACCAGTTGGCATTTTAGTGCCGGTGCCAGGCCGTCCTAGAATTTTTCCATCCTCTTGTTCTCAGTCATATGCTCGTCGTAGGCGCAACGAGATAGCTGGGTAAACTGACTGTTGTATTCCGTCACTGTCATGCCTCTCTGCTTGAGGTCATCAAATTCTCTTTTCTTGATTTTTATGATGCTCCTGGGTATGTGTGCCCCACGAAAGGCTTCCTTAAACTCTTCCCAGGTGATATTATGTTCACTGGGATGCATGTGTAGGAAGTTCTCCCACCATGCTGCAGCTGCTCCAGTGAGGTAGTGAGGTGCATAAAGCACCTTCTCATGATCAGAACATTGAGCAATAATCAACTTTCTTTCAATGTCACGAAGCCAATCATCGGCTTCAAGTGGCCTGTCAGTGTGAGCAAACGTTGGAGGGCGTGTCTTCTGCAGTTCAGACAACTTGGAGTGCAGTTGGTATGGCTCACGGTGATTTCCCATATTGATGACATCATTCATCATCTCTTGGTGTTGCTGTTGGCTTTGTTCGAAAAGGCGGCATACTTGAGATAAGGCTGCCTCGCTGTCCTGTTGACTAGACTGTCCCTGAGTGAAGTTGTTGCTTGTCTGTGTTCTAAACTTCTTCTGGTGGATATGGCATGGAATGAGTCCACGGACGAGACATTTTCCACTCTGGGGTATTATTTTGCAAAATTTATGAGAAGAACTGTGTGGCACAAGAAAAAATTTTGCAAAGACGAAAACTTTAAAAGACCTCAAGATTTTTCAAGAACATAAACGATTTTCACACGGAGAAGGACTGCTTAGCACATATCTTACACGTGATACGCAAACATACGATACATCACTCAGGATGTGCGTACACACTCCTGACATGTTATTAAGGCTAGCACACTCCTCCGGGATCCTACATGATGTGCACACTAATACTACAAACTAACGTACATATAAAACATATCATACATGCAGGTACATCGCGCGGCGACTAGGCGCACTCAGTCGGAGATAGTGAAGATGTCCTTCCCCTTGCCGAGGGTAAGACCCAGCGGTGCAGGAGACTCAACCTCCACCTCCTCCCTAATAGGCTCCAGGCGCGTAGCACTGCGCTGAGGTGATGGCGCGGGTGCGACCGGCGGTAGTGTGGGTGCGGCAGGCGGTGCAGCTCTAACCGGAGTAGGAGCAATGACCCGGTCGAACTCCTCAGTGGTAGGCAGACGGCGAGCAGTGGCCAAAATGGCAGGTGAATAGGATGCTGAGGACGAGACGAACGCAGTGGCGGTGCCATGTGGAGAAGCTCCCTCCTGTTGGCAGAACAGCCCCGAACTAAGCCCATGCGGGCAGCCACAAGACCGTCCACGAGGTTGTCGAAAGCTTCCTCCAGAGCTTTGAGATACTCAACAAGCATCTCGATAGCTTCATCACGCTCTCCCCTATGGCAGGCGAATGCATAGTGACAAGTATATGGCACATGGCATGGGAGGTAGCGGTAGCGACGAGTCTTCATCGAAGGAAGAATATCCCGAAGGCGAGCTATCGCCTCACAGGCGGCCATCTGCATGGCATGCCTCTCCGAAGGCATGGCCCTTCCCACAAAACGGAAGTGGCGAGACGCAGAACGTCCTCCCTTGAATTGCACCACGGCCTGGTGCATAGACACGTCGTCGCTGAGCTTGTGCTGGTAAAGCGTGAACTCCGGACGAGTCGCTGGCCCGATCGCGAGATTGGTGATGGAGACGAGGAGTTTGACAAACCCCTCGGGCACATTAGTGAACACCCGAGTCTCGCAGTCGCTGCCAGCCATCTACAAAAGTAGGCAAAATTCTGAGTAGTCAAATCATAAATTTATGATGACCAACAGAAAATAGCTACATTTGCAAAATGCTGAAAAAGCACTAAAGACGCTAATACCAATTAGCGATCGCACCTAGTGGCTTCCTACAGTCAGCCTGGCTCTGATACCAAGCTTGTCACGACCGGTTTTCCAATAAAAATATTTATTGAGAAACCGATCCCTTTTACGGACCAGTAGAGGAAAATCTTTCTTACTGGTAGACAATTTCTTGATCACAGAAGAAAAACCAGGAGTACTAAATATAATACAAGGTTGAGCGGAGACTGCTCAACAATTTATTACAAGCACGCCGATAATACACATAACGGCGGATATGGTGGCATAACTACAGGCTCACAATAAAAGCGGTGGTGGATATGTCACAGTGAAGTGGGTGACATGACTCCTGAATCTAACAGCCCTTCGAGCGTCGGAGTGTGGCTCGATGATACTTATTGTGGGTGGCGGAAGCGTATATAATACAAGTGACCAATATCCATGATCGCACGAGACTGTCTGGGATTCCTCTAGGCGTCGGACTCACTATCAAACTCTTCATCCATGAGATCGCCTTCGTCAACATCTGGCCAAATCAACAAGCCAGGTGAGTACTATGAAAGTACTCGCAAGACAGTTCGGACATAAGATATAACAAATGTAAACATGATGCATATGAACAGATTAATAAAGCGCACTCAGACAATGAGATAGCCATGCATGGGAAAATAAAAGGAAAGTCGGGCGGTAGTCCTCCCGAAAATCCCAATGTAATACTGAAGGCCAATCGAGTGTCTGAATGACTCCTCGAAAGGATACAAATGAAATAACAATGCCGCAGTCGGGCGTCAAGGCGACACCACATAAAGGGCTTATGATGGAAGTATAACTGACAGTGCGTGCCACAGTCGGACGTCTGAGCGACATCACGTAAAGGGATTATATCAAAAGTAAATAACGGGCGTGCCACAGTCGGACGTCTGAGCGACATCACATAAAGGGCTTATATTGAAAATAAATGACAAGAGTGCCACAGTCGGACGTCTAAGAGACATCACATAAAGGGCTTATATTTCTTAACTTAATATTTCAGTAGCTCATGAATTTAAATCATTGCAAGGGAATATTCAGATACGAGATAAATAAAAGGTTAGCCCATCCACAGGAATAACAAATTAACCGGGTTTACCACTCAAGCTTGTTCACCGGGGATTTACCACGGAGACTGACATACGGACTGACATGGATATGGATATACTGGCCACGGTCCTTGACCATGGACGCGATGACTCGGAAGGATTTGACTCTGCAGCGTTTGTACTATTTAACCACAGCCAACGGATTTCAGTAGCCACAAGGGACTAGTTCCGTTTACGGTGTTTTAGGAGAAACACATCTAACCAGTACACACCCATTCAACATTCCGATGCCAGGAATCACCCTCGGCAACGTTCAAGAAAAACTTTGAGACGGGGAGGCTACAACCTCGCGTAGCATGGGATCAAATTTATACCGCGCGCTCTAAGGGGTGCCCCCCTCTCGGTCCCAACCGGAAACACCCATGCCCCCTGACCGGATGACTGGCTTTAATCCAGGGCCATGGAACCCTCATCCCGGCCCCTCTCTTTAGTGTGTACACGGAAAGAGGTTATCAACTTACTAAACCGTATTCTTTGCAGAAAACATGTGGCAGCACGAAAGGGGAGGAACGGTAACGTGACTCAGTCCACGTTAACGTCGGAGTTTTATCGGATGACGTAAGGCTGGCATGCTACAACAATACCACCTTACTGCCTTTCATGTCACCACATGATCAGGCCATCTCTCATCAGAGATCACAGTAACTTCGGAACCCAGGGTTAGTTGCCTTGCATGCAACGTAATACTCACCGATGCTCATATGCCATGCACAAACCATTCAAGCAAACATGCAAACACCTATCATATCAAAGGTTCAAACATGCTTGCCTGGTTCGGAGAAGTCGGAGTGTAGCTCGGCGAAGTTCGCGGCTCCGTCACCTCCTCCGGAACCTACGGTATAACGAAACCGTACACTAACGTAAAAATCGTCGCGTGCATAAAAATTGTTCCAAAATTTTTCCAAATAAATACTATAAAAAACTAGACAAAAATACAAGACTGACATAAAAAGAATCAATCAAAAATCATCTTTTATTAAAAAAGATATAAGGGTTTTAGTCCAGGGACTAATCTGTGATGAAACAGAAAAGATCCAGGGACTTGTTTGAGAAAACAGAAAACGGTTCGGAAAGAAATGCGCCAGCCCAAAGAGAAAACGCATTTTGCCCGAAGGCGCTATCAGAAAACGGTTCGAGGGGGGAAAGAAGAGAGGCTGACGGGGGGTCCCACCCGTCAGGTTTAAAACTCCAACGACGCTCGCCGGCGCCCGAAGGCTGCGGTGGTCGCCGGCGTTGAACCACGGCGAGGCAGAGAGATCGGAGGGTACCAATAGGTTCAGGGTGATCTTCCGCGTCGGTGGGTGGTGGACTTGGCCGTCGGAGAGCACCACGTCGACGGCGACACTTTCTCCGGCGGACGGTGGTTCGGGCGATGGTGGAGTACTCCGGTGGGTGCTGCAAACTCCAAATTGAAGCGCGGGTCAGAAGAGTGGATGCATAAGGAGACTACTGGCAAGAGTTGAGGGGTGGGGATGCACGCACGGGAGTGAATCGAGCTGGATCCCGTGGCGGGTCGAGGCGGCCGGAGTTGGGGAAGAAGACTCCCTCGGGGGTTGCCCAGTGGCTTGGTGTGGTATTGGTGGTGTGCAGAGGTGGTGTGGGTTCGAGTTCGAGCTCGGGGCCTCCTTTTATAGGCGATCCGAGGGGGTGGCCGTGAACGGGATAGCTCCGGCGAGCGATTACGGCGAGGCAGAGGTTGGGCAGGGGGTTTAAGCGGCTAGGCACCATCAGGGAGGATCACTGGTGCCGTTCCCCCGCTAAACCTCGGTCGGGCTTGGCGTAATGCGCCGGTCCTCGACGGGATGGCCGTACGGGCACGGCGGCGGCAGAGAGCGCGCTCCGCGCCTACCAGTTCACGACGACGGACTTCAGCGTTCACGGGTGAGTGGATGGCCACGCGGCGGCCTCTGGTGGCTTGGGCGGCGCTGGGCGGCGCCGTCCAACGCTGCGCCTCTCTCTAGCAGCCGCAAAGGCCGCTGCTGCCGTCGCTCACGGGTGGCGCACCTCCTCCTGCTCGTCGCCGACGCCCGCAAGCTTCCAGGCGTTCGTGCGGCGCAGGGATAAGAAGAAAGCACAGGGCGCACGGCGCCACCGCGGCCACTGGCGAGATTGAGAACGGGTTCTGAAGAAAACGACAGTGCTCACTGAAACTGTATCTCTGATTTTCTGAACATGACAGTGACAGTGCCCTTCAGGTGTTCCACGAAATGATTTGGCATGAAGAAAAAAATTCTAGAGCTGGGACTTGGTGAGGTGACCTCTCAATGCATCCAGAGGCTGCCTGAATTTTCTCAGATTTTTATGAGGAGAAAACAATTGAATTTCATCAGATTTGGCAAATCTGGTCCAAACTTGCAGCAAACACAATTTGAAATATTTGAACTGGAGACCAGTGGATCTTCATGGATCTTGGTTGAGGGCTTTAAGGACTAGCCAGGGAAATTGGTTTGGAGGCAAAACTCAAAGTAGAAATGGTAGCTCCTTTGTAAATCTCCAAGAGCCAAAGTAGAGGGCAGAAATTATTTTTGATAAGAAATAAATGGAAGAAAAATTATGGGGAGGTTCAACTTGCTGGATTTGAAGTATAGCTTGACACAAAGATGAGGAATGGCTTTTGGGAGGGTATTCCCACTCATGTCATGGCAAGAGGGGATTTTTTGAAAGGGGAAAAGATCACTCCAAATGCCATAGGGCTATTTAAAAAGATCTTAAAAATATATTTTTCCAAATGAAAAACATTTGAGTCAACATGAGATGAAAACCCTCCAAGACCAAAGACCAATTCTTGGATGAAACCAAACAAAATATTTGTCACAGAAGAAAATTTTTGAGAGGGAGAGTTCTTTAGAAGAAAAATTTAAATAACCTCCCTCAAATCAAATAATAGTTTGAAAGAGCCAAATAAAAAATTTTGGGTGTCACATCTTTGGACTCTAGCACTTCGAGCACTCCAAATGTTTCACATGCTTGTGTTGATAGTCCTTGCATATCATGTACAAATTGCTTGACTAAATCTCATGATGATATGCTTGCTATGTCTTGTTGGCATGATAAAAATGCATGTATTTCCTCGAGTTGTTGTGCTAACAATGTAGAGGAAACCCAACACTCCATGGAACAAGATGTGGTCTTGAATGGTGCTTCAAGGGATCCCACATCATCATCTATTGCTTTTTGCCTTAGGCCAAGGCTTTAAAGGTATCTCCCACTTTGAATCCCAATATATCTTGTGATAATATTGATGATGGCAAGAGTGATGATGATGTCGATTATGATGAAGAGAATGATGATGTTGCCTCCTTAAAAGTTAAGGGGGAAATAATTTTAAAGCTCTTCTTAAGAATAAAATTGCTCGTTCCAACTTCATGGAAATCATGTCTATTGCTATTGAGGGCAAGAAATATACTGATGAGTTGGAATCTCATCTTGAGGAGCATGAGGTCACCATTGATAAAATGGAAGGTCATGAGCGTGATTACGCTAATGAGATTGCGGACCTCTCTCAAGCTCTTGAACTTGAACAAACCACCAAGGAATCTCTTGAGGAGACTTCTGCTCTAGAGTTATCTAGAGTGAAGGAATCTCATGATAGAGCTCTTGAGGTGGCCAATGTTTTTGAAACTAAAAATGCTAAGCTTGAAGTTGCTCATGCTAGACTCCTTGAGGATTTTGAGCACCTCGAAAATGGCTCAAGGGTCATCAAGGGTGAGCTCATCAAACTCACCGAGTCTCATGCTCAACTTGAAGCTTCTTATTTAAAAGAGCTTGCCAAGTTGCCTTCTCCTCTTGTTGTTAATTATGATGCTTGTGCTACTAACTCTATTTCTTGTGAAGCATCCATTTTAAACAAGAACGTTGAGCTACGGGCTCAACTTGAGTTGCTATCTAGCAATTATGGGAAATAGGAAGAAAGCCATGAAAAGCTCTCAAGCTGTCATGATGATCTTCTAGTATCCCATAATGTGCTAAAGATAGCTCATGAGGCCATGATTGCTAAGGTAACATCTAGTGAGCCTCATGTGGACACTATCACTACTTTTAGTCAAAACGCTATATTGCCTTATGCTAGTCCTCGCGATTCATCCATGCATAACGTTGGTACATCTTGTGATGAATTGCTTTCCTTGCCTTGTTGCTCTAACGATGAAGCTTATACTTCCTCTAGTGCTTGTGTTGAGACTAACCATATAGAGGAAATCAAAGAGCTCAAGGCCCAAGTCACTTCTTTGAAGAAAGACTTGGAAAAGAGTCATGAAGGGAAATTTACACTCAACAACATCTTGAGAGTGCAAAAATCCCCCAATGACAAAGGTGGACTTGGATTCAACTCCAACAAGAAGAAGAAGTCCAAGATGAACAAAAAAAGGGCCAAGAACAAGTCAAGAATTTGGCCAAGATTGTTTGCTTCAAGTGCAAAGTAGAAGGGCATCATGTTAGATCTTGCCCATTGAAGAAGAAGGCCATTAGTGACAAGCAACAAGGGAAGCGGCCACAAGTTCGATCTCATGCTCAACCACAAGTTGAAGAAAGTCCTCTTCCCAAGAATCCTCAAGCTAATGCTTCTCAAGTTGAGAAATCAAGTGAGAAGAAAGTGAAGAGTAGACGTTGCTACTTATGTCGTGAGAAAGGTCACCTCGCCTCTTCATGCACTAGTGGTAACTTATCCAACCCAATTATTATTGATGATATCTATTCTCTTGGGAAGGATAATGTTGGCCATGTGTTTGCCAAATTTGTTGGTGCTCAAAGTGGTGTCAAGAAAAGAACCATTTGGGTAGCCAAGCCTATTGTGACTAACCTCTTAGGACTCAACTTGGTTGGGGACCAACTAGCTCAAACTTGATCAATAGGTGTTGTTGGAGGGCATTGGAGACTTGGCTACATTATGAAGATTTAAGGGGACTTCATCATTCTTATTGTCTCAAGCCAAGTCAATTGGGTTATCAAGTTTCTATTCTAGATCCAATGTGCCTCCTTCCGGTAACTTGTACTTAAATTGTTTACATCAAAAGTTACTTGCCCCTTTGCATGTTTTGGTTTTGTTCCTTGCATGTGGTTGTATATGTTGTGCCCCCAATTTGCTTATCTTGAGTAATCAAGTATGTGTGTGTTGGTTTGCACATCATGTACGTGTGTGTAGTGCGTTGAGCCTTTGCGCATCTTGTTTGTATGTTAGTTGGCTCTTGTGAGAGATTAATGAAACATCCCATTTTGGGGGAGTGATGTGCTTTGTGCACCTCACGGTCCCATAAATGTGTTTACATGAGGAATACCACCTAGTATTGATATTGCAAGCTTATCTAGTCACTATGTGGTATGTCTTCTCATGAGAAATTCAAATTCTAGATAGTCCATTAATTATCTCTTGTTGGATCCTCTTTTTGCCTCTTGTTAAGTTTTCTTTAATTGGTATCACATTATGGGGGAGTAATATGCTATGTATATTACTAGCCTGGAAAATGTGTACATTTGAGATATTGTCACCTAGAATTGATATTGTACATATTGTTCCTACGTGGCATGTTAGCTCTACAAGTTGCAATTTGCTTGTGTTTGGTGTGAAGATGATGTCGGATATCCTTGCTATCTACCACCGGGAATTATTTCCAAATACTTCTTGTCTTTTGACAATTGGTACTCAATTATGTGTGGTAGAAATTATTGACCATCTTCACGTTGGCGTTTGCTTTTTATTTGCATTATCTCTTGCCAAGTTTGTGTCAACTCCCATTGCCTTCCGTGACACTTGAGGATCTTGTTGTTTTCTTGATCTTGTCTAGTGTTTTCCTTGATATAGTGAACGTGGTGATCCTACCTTGTGCATTTTGTATTCAAATGCAAATTCTCTATAATGCACAACTCGTGGGGGAGCTATCCTATTTTCTATAAAACACTAAACTTGTGATCCATTTTAAGTGTGTGTTGGTGGACGGCAAGCCGTTTCTTTTTGGTACTTGTGCCATCATGAAACTTTGTAGAGAGCTTGGTTTGTTTGGAACCATCCTCTCTTTTGGGAGTTTGATATCATTTTGTGGGTTCCAATGGATATCTCATTCCTTGATATATCTTTTAATGATATCTTCCAAGTGCTGATTTCTCCATTTGGTATTCTTTTCACTTGGTATTTCCTTGTATTTTGGTATCGGTTCTTGAAAGTCTTGAGCATGCATATTAACTTCATGTAGTTTCCGTGGCATGCTTTCTCTCTTTGACCCAATATATAGGGGAAACTCCACCAAGTCTCAAATTGGATGAGATGTGCATGAATTTCATTTTCATATCTAATGCACATATTTATGTGGAGTTTGTCCTATGTATTGTTGGTGTTTCTAACTCTTTGGTCCCAATGAGTTTGGGTACCATTTTGTTTGTGTTGTTGTTCTAGGAACAATTGGAGATGCATTGGATGCTCGGCTCACTCACAAGGAAGGTGTTGTCACCATGTGCTTTTTGGAGTCAAGCTAGGATGATGAATGAACTACTTTGTACCTTCAATTGGTATCTACTACATCCTTCCAATGTTAACTCGGTAACAAGTATCTTCATATACTTCATGCACACATTTCTTGCATCAACCTTGTGTAGGTTGTATCATGGCATGTTATTCATTCTCTCTTGTGATACTTGTTCCTTTCTCAAAGCATCCCAACAATGATCTCTTGTTGCTAGTTGTGATGTCTTTGATGGTTGTGTAGTAGGAATTCATTTATGTACAATAAGACCATATCTAGCCATGTGCTATGCTTCCAAGCAAATATCTTATTGGTATATCTATGACTTTCTTTTGGATATCTTGTTCCTTCGTGTTGTAACTATTTCGGGTGTACATCCTTCTTTGTAGATATATATCATCATGATCTCGTCTACCTAGAACCTTATACACTTGAGAGAAATTACATCTCTAGATGATATCCTTTCTTTCACGTCCACCTTGTCTTTCTTGTTATTTCTTTGGTGGCTCCGTGAAAGCTTTTGCCTTGAGTGCATGTCTTATCTCGTTGCATCTTGATGCACTCCTGTGTGGTGAAGATTATTTTCCTCATGCTTATCTCTACGAGGCTTTTGCCATCTTAATTGGTATCCCTCGTCTTGATGAGGCTTTCATCTTCTATCTTCACCATGGGTTGTCACAAGTGTTGGTTATTCATTTTGCATTTTTAGTGTGCTTGTGAACCCTTTTGCTTGGTGTGTGTGGGGAGGACATGTCATGCACCTTGTATCTCCACTATCCAAGACTATGTTGATGCTTAATGCTCATTCGTACATTAGTCTTCTCAAGTGCTTTGCCATGACTCACACACATCATTTTGGTTGAGCCTACTCTTAAGTTGCCTCTTTTATATGTTGCTCAACCATTTGTTTGTTGCAAGTGCTAGGCTTTGTTTCCTATATGCTCACTTGCACTTGTTGTGAGTTTCTATTGATTTTCGGGGAGTGATGATCCTATTTTGTGCACTCGGTATCCTAATGCAAATATTGTAAGAAGTGCACAAATCATGGAGAGCTTCACTAGTGTCTTTAGAACACTCTGTTGCTCTCTTGCACTTGTCGTGAGGTTCAATTGATCTTAGGGGAGTGACGATCCTATTTTGTGCTCGTTGTATCCAGTTATAAAACTAAATTGTGCACAAATCATGGGGAGCTTCTCTAGTTTCTCTAGAACACTCCTTTGCTCATATCATAATTTATTTCATTCATGTGGCACGTAGGATCATTGGTCTAGTTGGCTCAATTGATATCCGTTGATTGCTTGCTTCAATTGGTATCTTTTGATTGCTTGTTTGCTTGTTTCTCTCTTTCTTATGTCTTTGTGGCATATCTTTCTTTTGTAAACTTTGGGCCTAAATATAGTTTGTTTTCCTCCTAGTATTTACCATCAAACTTGTGTATTGCATTCCACTCTCTTGTTGAGAAATACACAAATTATGGAGGAACGCAATTTATATTGGCCTTCTAAGCTTTTCTCCCATTTTGGCAATCGATGCCAATGGGGGAGAAGTTTTAGAGAATTTTGTGGAGAAGTTTAGAGAATTCTCTCCTCTTGCTTTGGTTTTGTTCCTAAGCATTTGCATCTCTTACTCATGCATCATTGGTTGTTGCATCGCATGGTGATGCATAATTCCTTATATAAACTCTCTTGAAAGTGATTGTCATCAATTACCAAAATGGGGGAGATTGAAAGAACATGTGGTGCCCCCATGTTTGGTTTTGGTAATTGACGACAATCTCTATGGATTAATGGTTGCCTTGAGTTATATTTGAAGGTTTTGTCCATAGGCTTTTCTTGGAGTACATGTGTTGGTTTCAAGGAGAGTTTGTGTTGACCAAGGTGCTATTAAGGAATTATCCAAAGATTGGTCATGTGAGAGTTGAGCTTATTGCAAGCATGTCTTGAAGAAGAAGATTGTGTGATCATTCATGTTTACCTTCAAGACATCATCCAAATGAAGAGAGTTGGAAAGATTCTAGGTTGATCAAGACTAAGTCAAGAATGAATCAAGTTGATCAACTCACAAAGCGTAGAAGATGTACCGAGAGGGATCAAGTGATCCCATGGTATGGTAAGCATTGTCCATTGTGCTTTGTGTACTAACCCATGGTCTATGTGAGAGTTCTATGTGGGGTTAGGTACGTGTTCATGGGCTTGCGTCAAGAGGAAGATATCACTCAACCCATGGAGAGGATGACATCAAGTGGTGATCGTCATCAAGATTGCCGTGTGCAAGTTCAAGTGGAGCATCACGAAGAGATCAAGTGCTTGAAGCTTGCCGTCCATTGTGGTGACAATGGACTTGTGAATATGTGCCGAAGAGTGGCTCACCCATACTGGACTATGGGGGAGTAATCATCTAGTCTTCATCGAGCCAATGCAATCAAGAAAGGTGGTCCAACTTGAGAGAGTCAAGATCGTCATCATCTAGCTCAAGTGGACCATGTGCAAGGCAAAGGTTTGCCCTTGATAGGTTTTCTATTTTACCGGTCTCATGGTGGTAGTTGGGAGACCGGGTTATAGGATCGATAGTCGTACTATCAAGGGGGGCTCTCAAGTGAGTAGCTTGATCGTATCGTTCGTCGAGAGCTCAAACCATTGCATCCTTGCATCATGTTTCTTGTTTCTTGTTTGGTTTTCTTTGTGAATCTTACAGCTTATGGTCATCTTGATGACAAGCTTGAGTTCATCGAAAACGGAGTTTGCATGTGTCTTCTATGATGTTTTCGATGTTGGAGGTTTTACCGGTCTTATCCGAGGAAGGGTTCTCACCATTTTCTTTTGGGCCTTTTCTCATTTGCTTCTTATTGGTATTTCTATCAAGATTGTGTTAGCCCTTGTCGCTAGCTTTTCAACAAACTTGGTTTCGTCGAATTCGGAGTCCGTTTGCAGAAGTTGTGTCAGTTTTGGTGTTCTGAAAAGGCTGCAGCGGTACTACCGCGGACAGGAGCGGATGTAAATTTTTACTACCGCTCTTGGGAGCGGTACTACCGCTCTCGGGAGCGGTACTACCGCTTGGAGCAGTACTACCGCGGCTACTTCCGTGGCTATTTCCGCTCGGGACCAAAAACTCGTCACAAGTCCAGCGGTGGTAGGCACGGATGTAATTTTTTTAGTACCGCTCGCAAGCAGTAGTGCCGCTACCCTTAGCAGTAGTACCGCTACCCCTAGCGGTAGTACCCTGAGGTCAAGCGGTACTACCGCTCCGACGGTTCTTCTGGCTTTTTTGCCTCCATGTTGTTGTGTTTCAAAGGGCTACTACCGCCCTAGCGGTAGTACCGCTCCTTGGAGCGGTAGTACCGCTCGGTGCGGGCTGTGACCATAACGGTTGGATTTTTCCCCACCTATAAAAAGGGGGTCTTCTTCCCCAATGAACCTTATCCTTTGAGCTCTTGTTTTCCCCCATTGTTGACCTTCTTTGAGCTTGCTAACTCTCAATCCCTCCATGGATTCTTGCTAGTTTTTGAGGGAAAAGAGAGAGGAGATCTAGATCCACATTTCCACCAATCACTTTCTCCTCTATGTGAGGGGAACCCCTTGGATCTAGATCTTGGAGTTCTTGGTGTTCTCCTTCTTGTTCTTCCTCTCATTTTCCTCCCTAGCATTAGTTGCTTCGGTGGGATTTGAGAGAGAAGGACTTGGGCACTCCGTGTGCCCTTGCCATTGCATTTGGTGCATCGGTTTGAGTTCTCCACGGTGATACGTGGAAGTTACAAGTTGAGAAGCTTATTACTCTTGGGTGCTTGGTACCCTTGAGCTTGTTCCTCTTGGGTGCTTGGGCGCCCTAGACGGTTGGTGGTGTTCGGAGCTCAATCATTGTGGTGTAAAGCTCCGGGCAAGCGTCGCGGTCTCCAATTAGGTTGTGGAGATCGCCCCGAGCAATTTGACGGGTTCCGGTGACCGCCCCCAAGGGTTGCCAAAGTGTACGGGTTCGGTGACCGCCCCCAAGGGTTGCCATTTGTACGGGTTCGGTGACCGCCCTCAAGGATCCCTTAGTGGAATCACGGCATCTTGCATTGTGCGAGGGCGTGAGGAGATTACGGTGGCCCTAGTGGCTTCTTGGGGAGCATTGTGCCTCCACACCGCTCCAGACGGAGATTAGCATCCGCAAGGGTGTGAACTTCGGGATACATCGTCGTCTCCGCGTGCCTCGGTTATCTCTTACCCGAGCCCTTTACTTATGCACTTTACTTTGTGATAGCCATATTGTTTCTTGTCATATATCTTGCTATCACCTAAGTAGTTTTTCTTGCTTAGCATAAGTTGTTGGTGCACATAGGTGAGCCTAGTTGTTGTAGGTTTTGTGCTTGACAAATTAACCGCTAGGTTTATTCCGCATTTGTTCAAGCCTCAACCGTAATTATTTTAAAGCGCCTATTCACCCCCCTTCTAGGCGACATCCACGATCTTTCACTGTGGGTCTCGGATCTCCTGACGCATACTGAGGTAGGCAGTCCAGGTTGCCGGTAGCTGGTGATCAACTTCGGCTAGAGGACCCTGCCTGTAGTATGGTTCAGTATCAAACACTGGCTCTTCCTGCTCGCTCTTGATGATCATGTTGTGCAAGATGACACAGCAAGTCATGATCTCCCACATGATCTTTCGACCAGGTCTGAGCAGGGTACCGGACAACAGCAAATCGAGATTGGAGCACACCAAATGCCCACTCGACATCCTTCCTACAAGCCTCCTGCACCTTGGCAAAGTGGGACTTCTTGCCTCATGGCACAGCGTTTGAGATAGTCTTCACAAATGTAGACCATCTCGGATAGATGCCATCAGCTAGGTAGTACCCCTTGTTGTAGTGTCGTCCATTGACCTCGAAGTTCACCGGAGGAGAATGACCTTCAACAAGCTTGGCAAAGACAGGGGAGCACTGCAGCACGTTGATGTCATTGTGAGTTCCTGGCATATCAAAGAAGGAGTACCAAATCCAGAGGTCTTGTGTTGCCACCGCCTCAAGTACCACACTGCAACCGCCTTTGGCGCCTTTGTACATCCCCTGCCAAGCAAATAGGCAGTTCTTTCATTTCCAATGCATGCAGTCGATGCTTCCAAGCATCCCAGGAAATCCTATTGCTGCGTTCTGTGCTAGGATCCGAGCAGTGTCTTCCGCATTGGGTGTTCGCAAGTATTGCGGTCCAAACACTGCCACCACGGGCCCGACAGAACTTGTAGAAACACTCAATGGTGGTGGACTCGGCCATGCGCCCATAGTCGTCGAGTGAATCACCGGGAGCTCCGTATGCAAGCATCCTCATCGCTGTCGTGCACTTCTGGATTGAGGTGAATCCAAGTTTGCCGGTGCAATCCATCTTGCACTTGAAGTAGCTGTCGAACTCCCGGATGGAATTCACAATCCTGAGGAAAAGCTTTCGGCTCATCCGATAACGACGCCGAAATGTTTTCTCGCCGTGCAGTGGAGCGTCGGTGAAGTAGTCGGAGTAGAGCATGCAGTAGCCTTCGAGACTGTGACGCCCCCGATTCAATCGTACACTAATCATGCACGCAAATGTGTACGATCAAGATCAGGGACTCACGGGGAGATATCACAACACAACTCTACAACATAAATAGGTCATACAAGCATCATAATACAAGCCAGGGGCCTCGAGGGCTCGAATACAAGTGCTCGGTCATAGACGAGTCAGCGGAAGCAACAATATCTGAGTACAGACATAAGTTAAACAAGTTTGCCTTAAGAAGGCTAGCACAAAAGTAGCAACGATCGAAAAGGCAAGGCCTCCTGCCTAGGACCTCCTAACTACTCCTCGAAGCCGAACTCCATGTAGAATCATCCTCGGGATCTCTAGCTCCTGGACTCCAGCATCTGGTTGCGACAACCAGGTATAGAAAGGGGAAAAGAGGGAGAAAAGCAACCGTGAGTACTCATCCAAAGTACTCGCAAGCAAGGAGCTACACTACATATGCATGTGTATATGTGTAAAGGGCCATATCGGTGGACTGAACTGCAGAATGCCAGAATAAGGGGGGATAGCTAATCCTGTCAAAGACTACGCTTCTGGCCACCTCCATCTTGAAGCATGTAGAAGAGAGTAGATGGTAAGTTCACCAAGTAGCATCGCATAGCATAATCCTACCCGGCGATCCCCTCCTCGTCGCCCTGTTAGAGAGCGATCACCGGGTTATATCTGGCACTTGGAAGGGTGTGTTTTATTAAGTATCCAGTTCTAGTTGTCATAAGGTCAAGGTACAACTCCGGGTCGTCCTTTTACCGAGGGACACGGCTATTCGAATAGATAAACTTCCCTGCAGGGTGCACCACATAACCCAACACGCTCGATCCCATTTGGCCGGACACACTTTTTTGGGTCATGCCCGGCCTCGGAAGATCAACACGTCGCAGCCCCACCTAGGCTCAACAGAGAGGTCAGCACGCCGGTCTAAATCCTATGCGCGCAGGGGTCTGGGCCCATCGCCCATTGCACACCTGCATGTTGCGTACGCGGCCGGAAGCAGACCTAGCCCCTTAATACAAGCGCGACCTTACGGTCCAATGCGGCGCGCGCCACTCAGTCGCTGACGTCAAAAAGAGCTTCTGCTGATACCACGACGCCGAGTGCCCATAACTGTTCCCGCGTAGTTGGTTAGTGCGTATAGACCAAATGGCCAGACTCAGATCAAAAACCAAGGTCTCGTTAAGCGTGTTAAGTATCCGCGAATGCTGACCAGGGCCAGGCCCACCTCTCTCCTAGGTGGTCTCAACCTGCCCTGTCGCTCCGCCACAAAGTAACAGTCGGGGGCCGTCAGGAACCCAGGCCCACCTCTACCGGGATGGAGCCACCTGTCCTTTCAGCCCCCTCATCAGAATCACTTGCGGGTACTCAACGAGCCGACCCGACTTTAGTCACCACATGTGTCATGTATATAAAGTATATAGTATATACCCGTGATCACCTCCCGAAGTGATCACGGCCCAATAGTATAGCATGGCAGACGGACAAGAGTGTAGGGCCACTGATGGAACACTAGCATCCTATACTAAGCAGTAGGATAGCAGCAGGTAAGGGTAACAACTGTAGCAACAATGATAGGCTATGCAGCAGATTAGGATTAACCGAAAGCAGTAACATGCTACACTCTTCTAATGCAAGCAGTATAGAGAAGAATAGACGATATCTGGTGATCAAGGGGGGGCTTGCCTGGTTGCTCTGGCAAGAAGGAGGGGTCGTCAACTCCGTAGTCGAACTGGGCAGCAGCAGCGTCGGTCTCGTAGTCTACCGGAGAGAAGAGGGGGAAGAAACAGTAAATGCAATGCAAACATAAGCATGACGATGCATGACATGACAATGAGTGGTGTTAGGTGTGCCCTAACGCGGTAGTAGGCGATACCGGCGAAAGGGGGAAACATCCGGGAAAGTATCCCCGTGTTTCACGTTTTCGGACAGATGAGCCAGAGGTGAAATGTTGCAGGTTCGCTATGCTAGGGATGTGTGGCGGACGAACGGGCTGCGTATTCGGATTCGTCTCGACGTTCTGAGCAACTTTCATGTACAAAGTATTTTCATCCGAGTTACGGATTATTTTATATGATTTTTTTAAGTTTACATGATTTTCTAAATTTTGAGGATTTATTTTAATTCGAAAATAAAAGAGAAATTGCTAAATGTACCCAGCCCTGTGTACACAGCAGTTTACACAGGGGCTGACATGTGGGCCAGGGGGACCCAGTTGACCAGTCAAGGTTTGACTGGTCAACAGGGGGTGGGGCCCCCGTGTCATTGACAGATTAGGCTAAACAGGGTTTAATTAAGTTAACTAGTGATTAGGTTATTCTAATTATTATTAATTAAGTTAATTAATTCTTTAATTAATTAGTTAATTAATATTTTTATTATTGTTATTATATTTTTCTATTTTTTTATAAAAACGTTCTGGGCAGTGGGCCCCGTTTGGCAGTGGCCCAGAGGCCTATGCGGATGCCGGCGCACCGGAGCGAGCACTCGCCCGCATGGCGGGACGAGGCCGCCAGGGCACCGACGGCGGGGCACGCCGGCGCGGCCAGCCGGGGACACGGCGGGCGGAGGCGAGGGGTGGCGCCGGTGCGGCCATT